>NC_139020.1:177357798-177957798 GCF_964662115.1 Mustela nivalis
CAGTGATTTCACACAGTGGTTCTCACATGCTTTTGGTTTCAAGACACTTTTACACTTTTAAAATCATTGATTACCTCAAAGGGCTTTTGCTTATGCCAGCTGTATCTATCACTATTTACTATATATGCCAGCTGTATCTATCACTATTTACAATATGGGAAATGAAAACAGAAAATTTTTAAATCAAGAATATGCAAGCACACTTTCCACTAGCCATCACGGGAAAGGCAAATAATGTTTTCACAACATTACAAAAGGTGTGCTGACCTTGCAGAGCCTCTCCTAGGGCCAGGGACCTTGTGCAGTCACCAGATCACACTTTGTGAACCACTGGATTTTAAAACTTAGTATTTACTATGGCTGTGAGTAATCAGACCAGTGGGATGGTTCTCCAGGTCTTGGCTGGGTGCACTGATGTGTCTGCGATCAGTTAGGGCTGGTGGGGGGTTCTGTGGGTGTTGGCCAGCCCACACATGTGGGAGGGTCAGCTGGTCTGGGGGGCTGGTCTAGGATGTCCTCAGTAGAGACAACGGGGCTCCCCCCATGTGCTCTCTCAACCTCTAACAGCCAGCTTGGTCTTGCGCTCATGGCAGAGGCAGGATTCTGAGAGAGCAGGAAGACACAGCTACCGATCCCAAGTAAGGATTCTGACCGTGGGGAGGATGGCAAAGATCATAAAAATGCCTATCGCAGGGAGAGAACACTGGTCTGGCCCCCTGCGTACTCTAGGGGCTCAGAGTCACAGGGAGGACTCAGCACCCGAGGTGCTGGTTAGAACGATGTATGTAATTCACGAACAGAAGAGAAGCAGCTGGAGAAGCCTCGACCGTGTGCGTCTGTCTCCATGGCCGTGGGACCCTCCTAACAGCCAGTGCAGGGTGATGGACTGCATGTGCCGCCCTTGTGCTGCAGGCAAAGACCCCATCCCCTTCCCGCAGGAGAGGGGAGGGCAGATACACGAGGGGCTGGCCGAGTGCCATAAGGTGCACATGTTCCCGCAGGTCACAGGATGGCTGCTTTCCCAGCAGAGTGGGAGGGAGGGAGGGGGAGAGAGAGAGAGAGAAAGAGAGCAAGAGGGCAGGAGAGCTCAAGTTAAGACTTAAGCTCAGAACAAGCATGTTGTCACTTTCTCTGTATTCTGCCGACCAAAGGGAGTCACTTGGCCAGGGAGTTGCAAAACGGACCCCATCGCTGGGATGGGAGTTGCTGCAAAGTCACGTTGCACAGGGCTTGCAGAGAGAGAGGAGAATAATTGTGGATATTTTTGCAACCGATCTACCACATACTTCATATTTGTTCAATGACTACATTGTTTTCTACTGAACGGACATGTATCATTTACTCTTGCCCCAACTGCGGGACCCAGAGGTTGATTTTCATTTGTTCCTCGTACAAATGAGGCAGGAACAAGCATCCCACTGCGTTTGTCTCTTCTTTTAGGACACGTTCCTAGAAGGGACAGGGCAGCAGTGAAAGGTATAAGTGTTGCCAAGGTTCTTGTTGTTGTTTTTATTAAGGTGCTTGATCCACACTGCAAATATCTGTTCAGAGAGCTCCCACTGCTCTGTGCTGCCCCAGCAAGGAAGGGAGGAAGGAGGAGCCTGCCCGCTGATGGACAGGTTTCTGCTGGGGTGTCTGTGTGAGCATGGGCATGGGAAGTCACTGGCTAAACATGGTTCTTGGGGCATCTGGGCGGCTCGGTTGGTGAAGTGTCTGCCTTTGGCTCCGGTCATGATGTCAGGGTCCTGGGATCGAGCTCTGCATCAGGGTCCCTCCTCAGCGGGGAGCCGGCCACTCTCCCTGCCATCTCTCTCTGCCACAGCTTGGAGAAGAGGCTGGGGACAGCTGAGGTAGCCTCCTCCCAGCCTGCCGATGCTGGCTTTATCTAAGTGTGCTCCATTCTTTCCCAGCCCCTCATTGGCCTTAATTAGTTACTCATTAAAGATTCAAGATGCGCCTCTTCCCAAGAGAAAAAGAACAGGTTTTTTCCTTTTGTTTTGTTTTAGACAATCAAGAACAATGCAAAGGGCAGCTCGCTTAGGAACAGAGTCCTGAGCCCCCAGGGAAACCAGCCATCCCTGGGTGCCAGTCCCTGAGGCTCTCTGGGCCACCCACAGATCTGATGTCCTCTCCTGCAAGCCCGACTCCTCTGGCCGCTCCCCCACCCCATGGCTTCCTGTGCTCAACAGCCTCCCATCCAAGGGCCCAGTCCACAAGGTCTGCATGATTGGTTTCTGTGATTCTCACCAATGGCCTGCGTGCCTCCTTCGCCTTAGGCTTCTGCCAGGCCGCGTTCCCTGCAGCTTTTCAGAAGAAACCCCAACAAAGGGCTCCTGCTTCTGTGCCACTGCTCCTGCTGTTCCCTCCATCAGAAATCCTGTCCCCATTCTTCAGTTAGCTAATTCCTAAGTGTTCTTCAAAATCCAGCTTAAGGAATTCAAAGGGCTTACCCTGGAATCTGGGTGGAGGCAGATGCTGGAGACCGCAATTCTGAGATGTGAGAGTCCCCGTTTTTGTTATTTCCTGCTGTGTGACATTCAGCAAGTCCACTGACCTCTCTGAGCTCATTTTCCTCTTCTCTGAAATGAGGTTAACGTCAGGTTAATATAGCATTCCTGGCTGCACTGATGGTCAAAGGAATTATTAGAAGTACTAGCTATGTTAATTGCTACACATACAAGACGATATTGTTATTTTTTGAAAAATGTCCTACCATGGATTCCCCTAAAAACCAGAGGATGAGACACGAGTTATGTGAAGACAATTTATTTTGAAAAAGTGATTCTTTGAGAGGGTGTGCGGGCACAGGGTGTGCGGGCAACAGGCAAGGAAGGGTGGCGGATTCAGAATGCATTGCTGCTGCGGGATGGGACCCTCTGAGGAGTCAGGTGCAGCAAACCGCAGCACCATTCGCTCAAGACACAGAAGAGGGAGGGGGCGCCTGGGTGGCTCAGTCGGTTAAGTGTCTGCCTTCAGCTCAGGTCATGATCCCAGGGCCCTGAGATCAAGTTCCAAGTCTGGCTCAGTGGGGAGTCTGCTTCTCCCTCTTCCTCTGATACTTCTTCCATGCTGTTCAAGCTCTCTCTCTCAATAAATAAATAAAATCTAAAAAAAAAAAAAAACACCAAAGAGGGGAATTATTTGTTCCCAGGTGGCTTATAGATGTGCTTCAACTCTTAAATGTTTGCACTTAAAGGTTTGCCAGAGGCCACATGGTGGAGCAGGACCCTGGGAGCACCTATCCCACAGCAGAGAAGCCCCACAGATGCCAAGAGACAGCCAGCACAGCCAAAGCAAGGCATCCCTGTTTGCCACAGCTTGGGACAGGACAAGGAGCTGGGTGGCCCGAGTGGGAGACTGATGAGGGAACGGTAGGCAGCTCCAGGGAGCCGCACCTGTCCCAGCTGAGTGTGCCCAGAGCTGACAGGAAACCGACGGTGAGTGGGGAATGGTGGGAGCATTTCCCACTGAGCTTGTTCCTGGCCCCCACCTCTCGTCACGGTGGCCGGAGGTTCTCATTCTATGGTGTTTTATGCCTCGCAGGGGCCGGGATGGGGAAGGTGCCCTGCCTCCTGCATGAGGCTGGTTGAGCCAACCTCAGGGAACGTGTGGGTTTGCACAAGGGTTTTCCGCCTACGTCCTCTAGGGACCGAGGTGGGTGGGGTGGCCTGGGTGTGTCGGGAAACATCCCTTCCTCCTCGCCCATCCTTCTATCCACGCTGTGCTGTTTCATCGGGTCCTGGTTCCCGACAGTGACCTGAAACAGCATTTGCTGGCCCTGCCTGGCTTCAGCCAGAGCAACCCCTCTGATACACTGAGATTGCCCATGGCTCAACTGGGACTCTGATGCAAGCAAAAGAAACCAACTTCCCTAACTAAAGAGAAATGGGGTTTATTGGAAGCGGATGCAAACCAGAGATCTGTGGGCAAAGAAGTGTGGGAAACGGGGAGCTGAACCAAGTGAAGCAGGTCCGTCCTTTGTAAGACTTAACCACCATCTTCCGTGCGCCAGTGTGCGTCTCTGGGACATCATTTGCAAAGGGTTCCAAACGTATTTCTTCAAGGCCAAGACGTGCCGATTGTAAGATGTATCAGCAGTTCAGTAACAGCTTTTCCAGGATTCGAAACAAAAAAGGAAAAGGATCGCGTGGGGCACACACATCGATTTTAGGAAGCATTCTGGTTTCATGACCTTTTTTGTTTTAAGGTAACATATCCAGACTACTTATTGTGTGCCAGACACTATTTTAAGAGCATTCATCTAAATGGACTGTCCTACCTTTGGAGGTTGGAGGAGGGGCTGGAGAATTCCAGGAGGAGTACTCTGGGGAAGTGACTGGCAGCGGGTCCCTGTAGGATGCTCTGAACACACCTCGGCCTTGGGCAGAGGCCAGGGAAGGAACTTGTCAGGGACACGGAGGCAGGCCCCCTTCCTGGGAGACCTAGGAATCTTCTGATAGTTGCTTTTAACTTAAGACCTCCTCATAATTTTGCCCAAACTTTCTCAGAATTCCACAGCAATCTAGTTTTTTCTTCCTCCCTTCTCTTTTGTGGCAAGAAGGGGTCTGCCGTAAGGCCTCACAATATTCCCAGGCGACCTCTTCTTCTCCCCGAACTTTCCCACTGGTGCTTCCCCCCTGCACAACTCAACCCACTGGAGAACCAACACAGCTGGATCTTTTCTTTCATTCCCAACATATGAGTAGGGAAGCTGAGACCAGAATGGTTAAGTAACTTGCTCAAGGTCACATAGCTAGGAAGGGCCAGGGCTGGTCACCAAACCTAGGCATGTCAGAGTATATACCCATAACCACTTCACAGGACAAACTCTCATTTCATAGTAATACATGAAAAAATAAGAAAACGTGCCCTAGGGTCTAGGAAATGAGACATTTGTTCATGCAACTTACTTTCTGAGGGGTGTCCTGTAGGATTAGGAATCAGGGAGGTGCACTGTGGGAAGGCTGGCAGAGAGCCCTTGCGCTGCGTGTGTGTCATGGTGACTTGCGGGTTGTCAGGGTGTAGGTGTATCTGTGTGGACCAGCTCACAGCACTGGACAGGAACAGCAGAGATGAGCAATGAGCCCGCTGCCCGGGCGGAGCCCCCAAGGCTATCCTGTTGTTGCTGGTGCCTGTGACCTCAGGGAATGTAGCAGAGACAACGCTATGCTCCTGGTCTCTCTATTGCTCCTTAGCTGAATTCTCTTGTCTCCTTGCCTCTCAGAATCTGGTCAGCCTGCTGCTGCAGAGAGGGACTGCCCCAGGAAGACAGGAGGCCCGAGTGTCACACCGTCCCTTGGCAAGCCAGTGGACGCCTCTTGCCTTGCTTTCCTCATCTGTACAAAAGGGATTGGGAGTTTCCAGCCACACTCTCTGGGGCTCCAGTGGCAGTTTGGAGATAATAAGAAGCCACCAATAGGAGGGGTATGAGAAAGAGCAGGCCTGCCCACTGTCCTGTGTCTCAACACAGCATCTCCACTTCTATTCACACTGTATTTTTTAAAATTTTTTTTAAAAAGATTTTATTTAATTATTTGAGAGAGAAACAGAGAGGGATTGCATGAGTTACCACAAGCAGGGGGAGGGGCAGAGGGAGAGGGAGAAGCAGATGCCCCGCTGAGCAGGGAGCCCAACTCGGGGCTCCATCCTGAGATCATGACCTGAGCTGAAGGCAGATGCTTCACTGACTGAGCCACCCAGGAGCCCCTTACTCACTTTAAATCTCAGGATTCTGTGAATGTCTGTAAGCATTAGTGGTTCCAAGCTACGGAAACTGACTCTCCCAGCAGAAGAGAAAGGAAATTTTTTAAAAAGATATCAGAGCCAGGGACTGCATTTAAAGATTCATTCAGAGGCTGGAGGACCTGGCTGGGGCTGGGGGAACAATACCAAGAGAGCTCTAAAAGCCTGCATTGTGAACACGCCGCCGTCATGAAGACTGCGGTCCAAGCGGCCCCCTGGCCTTTGGTTTCTGGGTCAAGATTGAGTCCAGGAAGAAGGTATTCAGAAGGCCACGCTTGCCTCTGGAGCAGGAAGGAGGACACAGCCCCTTGGAATTCCGAAGTGGGCAGTGGTCAAAAGAAGGTCAAAAAGCCCTTTCAACCAAGGCCTCACAAATAGGCACAAAGTATTTACTGAGAAGAAGCCCACGTTCTCTAGGAAGAAGGAGTGGGTGTTTGCCCAAATAACAAATGCCCACTATATGCATTAGTTGGGTTTGCAGCGGAGTTCCACTGTTCACCTGTCTGAACGGCACTGGGCTAAGGGTCCTTCAGGCATCAGGGACCTTGATCCCATGCAGATGTCCACCTTCCAGCCTGGAGACGAGAGAGCAGCGAGTCTCTGGTTTCTTAACCACAGAACTGCCTCCTGCACCACTGAAAGCCCCACTTCTTCCAACAGCTGGTGGGGAGAAGGCAGGAAGACAACTGTCTTGGCTTGGGTTCCCCAGGAAAGCAGAGCTGTGGAAGGAAGGCTTGCACGCAAGTAGTTTACTTTGGGGAATGTTACAAGTGGGGCTCAGCAGAGGCCAGGTGCTGTCAGGCCCCCACATGGAGCACATAATTTCTGTAGCGTCCGCTGGAGGCACAGGTGGGTGAGGAGAAAGCAGGGCAGGGCACCAGAGGTGTCCCATACAGTGACTCCTTTGCCACTTCCCGCCCCATTCTCTTTGGATGTGCACATGGGGCTGATGCCAGGTCATGTTTGACATGTCATGCCATGTTTGACATGTCATGCCATGTTTGACATGGCATGTCATGTCATGTTATGTGATGTAATATCATTGATGTCATACCATGTCTGACATGTCATGTCATTTGATGTCATGTCATCTTTGACATGTCATGTCATGTGATGTGATCTCATGTCATGTGATGTGATGTGATCTCATGTCATGTCATGCGATGGCATGCCATGCCATGTTTGACATGCCATGTCATCTTTGACATGTCAATTCATGTCATGTTCGACATGTCATACCATGTAATGTGATGTCATGCCATCTTTGACATGTCATGTGATGTGATGTCATACGATGTCATGTCATGCAATGTGATGTCTGACATGTGATGTTATGTGATGCATGGACTGTGGGCCCTGGCCACCGAGCACCCAATCTCACCCCTGAGGCCGAGCCTGCTTGTAGGGTGAGCAGGACACAAATTTCCTTCCCTAAGTGTCCTCTGCAAAAATAGCACCTGCGGACCAGGATAAAATCTAGTAGAAAAAGAGGATGGGAAAGCAGTGTGAGGTCCTTGAGGGAACATGGTTCCTCAAGCTGTGCCATGTGGTCAAATGTGGAACCTTCCTTACAGGCTGGGGCCCCCACCAACAAACGTGCAAACCCAACGGGGGCCTGCTCTTCCCTATGACATCACATGATATGACATGACATCACATATCACATGACTTGACATTACATGACATGACATCACATGAACCATGTTCCCTCAAGGACTTCACACTGCTTTCCCCTCCTCTTTTTCTACTAGATTTTATCCTGGTTCGCAGGTGCTATTTTTGCAGAGGGCACTCAGGGAAGGAAATTTGCATCGTGCTCACCCTACAAGCAGGCTCAGCCTCAGGGGTGAGATTGGGTGCTCGGTGGCCAGGGCCCACAGTCCATGCGAGCAATGAGGGAGCCTGTGCTGGGCTGGCCCCTGGAGGTTTGAGCAGTGCCTTATCTTTTGCTCACTATGCCCGGAGAAGGCGGGACAAAGCTTGGGTTTGAACCTGGTTTGGAGTGCAGCCCAGGTCATAGGAGAGGAAGGTCTCAGGAGCTCTGTGGCTTCACTTCTGCAGTACCTGGATGGGTAAGGTACATCACCAGAGGCCCAGGGTTTTTTTTACACATTTTTTAAAGTTTTAATTTAAATGCCCGTTAGTTAACATACAATGTAATATTAGTTTCAGGTGTACAATTCAGTTATTCAACACTTCTAGACAACACCTGGTTCTCATCACAAGAGGTGCACGCCTTAATCCCCAGCACCTGTTTAATCCAGCCCCACCCACTCACCTCCCCTCTGGTAACTATCCATTTCTTCTCTATAATTAAGAGACTGTTTCTAGCTTCGCCTAACCCCCCTCCTTTTTTCCCCCTTTGCTTGCTTGTTTTGTCTCTTAAATTCCACTATTGTAGCAACATTATCTACGATAGCCTAATTATAGAAGCAGCCCAAGGGTCCACCAACTGATGAATGGATAAAGACATGGTATGTATACACACACAGGAATATTGCTCAGCCATAAAAAAGAATGAAATCTTACCATTTGTAACAACGTGGATGGAGCTGAAGAGTATTATACTATGTGAAATAAGTCAGTCAGAGATAGACAAATACCGTATGGGTTTTTAGTGTCCCCTGGCCTCTGGCTCTCCTCCAAGGGGGGATGGAGAGGTCAGACTCTCCCTTAGGGCATGACCTCTCAAGGTCCTAAGGTCGGAAGCCCTGTGCTCTGACCGTGGGCTGAAGGGATTGCTATGGGTACAATCTTATTTCCAGGAAGTAGTCATTAATAACCAATTCCACTTGCCAACATTTATCAGGTCCCACGCATTGTGCTAAAAGCGTAACTTACCTTCTCTCCTTTTTCCCCCATTTAATTCCCCACTCACCATTTAGATTTTAACTGTCCCTCCTTGGGGACGTCTTCCTTGACTTGGGTGCCTTCGCTTCCCCCAGCCCTTAATTACATGGTCTAATTGGACAACAAACCTTCCCTTTGGGGCAGTCACCTCAGTTGACATTTTAGTTTATTTGTGCCATTTGTAAACCGATGTCTGTTTCCCAGAGGAGAAGAGAACTCAATGCTCCCTGCTCCCTGCTGAGTCCCACGCCAAACACAGCACGTGGCATAAATAAAATTTCAATAAAGTACCTATTGAATGGAAGGGTGATTGAAGAGCCTTATCAGAACCCTGCAAGGTGGGTTTAACACTGAGGCCCAGAGAGGTTAAATGCTGGCTCGGGGTCACACAGCTAGTAAAGGAAGAGGTAGGATTGAAGTATGGTCCGTCTGGCTCCAAGACTAGGTCTTCAACATTGCGTCCCACTGGGTTCCGGTGTCCAAGTACCTTTTCTCTCTTCTCCTGCTCTGTCCTTCCTATGAAAGGCAGAGAGTCCTGACCCTTTCCATGGCCCTCTTGTTTGACTTCTGCCCCTCTCCCCTCAGGTCCTGGCATTCAATCCTGTGACCCCTCCAGCTGTGAATCTTGCCCTTTGCAAATGCCTTCCATACCGTTCGGCGGTCTCTTGGCTGTCAGTACTGGGCTCCATCTGCTGAGATGGCCTGGTGCCCGCTCACAAGATGGCATGCTATTTTTACCCGGCTTAGGTGCCAAGCCAGCCAGATGTTTTTTAGCAGTGCAGGGAAGCTGAGCATGGCTAGGGTGTGGAGGGAAGCTTCCAAATGCTGACTCCCCAGGGGGCTCTGGGACAAGCAAAGGAAAGGGTCTGCCTGGAAATGGACATCCCCAGGAAGTTTTCAGGTGCTGGCACCTGTCTGAGGCTCCCCCGGCACTCTGCACCGGCTGCTGGTCATGGGCACACACCGGGGCTGGGATGGGACTGCTCCAGGCAGGAAGTGCCCAGGGTCAGCGCTCTCGGGAGCTCATGGGCTTCATCAGCCTGGTGAGGTCCAGGTAGTGAGCCTGGGGACCTCCCCTTCTGGGGCTTAACTGGATGTTTGAAAAATTCCAGGTTTGGCTGGCTGCGTGCGGAGCGGGCCAGAACAGGCTGAGTCCAGGCAGTTGTTGGGATCGCCTCTCCCTCAGCACAGAGGGAGCTAGAGGTCTGGTGGTCTTAATCTCTGCTCTCTCCTTCCCATGAGGGGGTGACCCCCAGTTGAGGCCTAGTTCCTCATAACAGCCAATTAGAAACAGCAGGGTGTGGAGCCTAGCTCTGGTGGCCCTAGTCCTCTGTTCTGCAAACTTCTCTGCTGCTCACCTGTGTGACCTTGAGCAATCCCAACCTGAGCCGGTTATCTCATCTGGGAAAACTGCAACAACCTCCCCCACCCTGACCCCCCGCAGTGGTTCCTAATTGTAAGGAGTCACAGCTGTTGCCAAACTCTGCTGACCTTGTCCTGTGGCTGGCCATTCCTGGGCCCTGTCGAGGAGGGTGAGCAGACTCCCTTCCTCCAAGTACGGTGCACATGAGTCTCTGCCCTTGCCTGAATCCCATCTTCTCACCCTTGGGGAACTTGTCAAAATGCTCAGTCACCTACAAGAAGTGGTCTTCAAGTCCAGACTTCTGGACAAAAGGCCCCACCCTTCATGAAGGGCTGGGGTTCGTGTGGAGAGAGAGGGAATGATGGCAGCTGTGGCCACTGAGCCAAGAAGAACCGACGACAGGAGGGGTCCTCATGGCCTGATCGAACACCCTCATCGAGCAGTCCCAGTCCCATCAGAGAGATGTCTGCCCTGGCTGGGCCAGTAGGCCAGGGCTCCAGAACTCAAATGTGCACCTGAGCCTCCTGCTGGGTCTTTCCTGTGACATGTGGAGGAGGACGAGGGCTAGAATCAGCTGACCTGAGGCCGGGAGATTATTCGGGGCTATACAGGTGGGCCCAGTGGAGGTCTAAGGGATGCAGCATGAGAAGGAATCGGCTGCTTCCACTGGCCTTCGAAAGGGAGCTAGAGAGCTTTGAGCTGGAAGCTGGAGCCAGAAACTGGAATGAGCAAGCAAGCAAGAAGAAGGACCTTCCGTTAGAGCCTCCAGGGGCACAAGGCCCTACCACGCCTTGCTTCTAGCCCCAGGAGACCTGCTTAGGGCTTCTGACCTCTGGAACCTCAGGGTAAAAATCTTGCATTCTTTTGAGCTACTGAGTTTGTGGTAGTGTGTTACAGCAGCAATGGGAAACCAATACGGGCTGCATTTCTGATAAGCTCCCAGGTGATGCTGAGGCTTGAGACTGTCCAATGCGGCTGGGGTGACCACTTGAAGGTGGGAGAGAGCTCTTTGTTCAGTGGCTTCCGTGGCAGCTTCTCGCTATCCCGGTTTGTGTCTCCTCGTTCCTCCCCATGCAGAGATTGTCTGAGGTCCCCGGTTGTCTCTTGATGTGGTCCAAGTCAGGGGGTTTCCCAGTGTGTGAGCTCCAACTCCCTGAGAGAGCTGAGATTGCTGTAAGGGCTGCTCTACTTGGGTGAGTGCTGTCTGTTACCCAAATCAGTGAGGCCTCATGCAAATCGCACTTCTCAAATGTAAGTAGGTGCCATGCATAGGACACCAGTGGAGGGTGGTGGTTTAGAAAGATTCTTTGCCCTTTGGCAAAAATCTAAACCATATCAGGACCCAGGTGTTCCTCTGCGATCTGGCTCTTCCCTCGTCCTGCAACCCCACCTTGCTCTTTTGTCCCCATCATACGTTAAGGGAGCTCTAGTCCCACTTGGCTTCTTTCTGCCCTTGAACACAAGTCTTTCCCACTTGGCTGTTGGGCTTCCTCTTCATTCTCCCCACTTGGGTTGACAGGTGCCTCCCCTGACCTCCGAGAGCAAGCATGGCTCACTGGGTTCTCTCCTTTATTGCTCTGGCGCATTTCCTTTTAGTGTTTATTACAGTTTGTAGCTGCGTATTTATTTGAAGGCTTTGCTTATTTATCACCTGTCTTTCCCTCTGGATTGAGTTCAGCAAGGGCAGGGTCAGGGGAGTTCTGTGTCCGTCCATGCCAGATACACTCAGCATAGGTTATACATTTAATACATCTTCGACTGAGAATGAATGAATAAATGAATGGGCGTCCATCTGAGCCCCCATAGAATCCCAGACTGTGTCCACTTGCCTTCATGTTCTAAGGTTCCACCTTGGGGTTTATCGCTGTCCCCTTGAGCACTGGTCTCTGAATCCCTCTTGTGAAATAGAAGCCCCATGGCTGGCAAGATTGGTCCTTGTTTTTCTTCCCATATCTTCCTGCTTTTCATCTCTCCTCCCCATCTCCACGGTTTATCTCTGCTACAGGGAGCATGAGCTTTGCCACGCTCCTCTCAGTGTGATGGGGTGTCTGCTGATGGGAAAAAAGAAGACATATTCTTGGTGCCTGGGCGTGCTTTCTTCCTTTGTCATCTCAAGTCAGTAGACCTTTTGTATGGCATGAAGCTGAATACTAGTATTTACTTTTGTTTTATCCCCAGAGCTTGTCTTGTTCATGTGAGTTCAGGCGGCTGCCGGAAACATTCTGTTTCTAGAGTTCCAGCTCCTCTTGGTGGGAGAAGCATGGATGGAGAACACAGGGGCTGACTCCAAATGTAAGGGGCAGGGCCACAGGCTAGAGCACAAGGAACAACTCCCTGTTAACAGAGTGGTGAGATGAGAACACGTTTCCCCAGGCTGCCAGGGAACGGCTGTTTTTGGAGAAATCTGGGGGAGAGAGGACTCTGTCATTAGGGGCTGATTGGAACCCAGTGGAGTCTGGAGGTGGACGATGGGTGAGATCCAGCCACAGTGAGCTGTGATAATGGCTGACTTGTGTTTGCTCTCTGGATTTATTATGGACATTTCCCACCATGAGTGTGAATTGTTAACAAACTCAAATCCTTAGAAATGAGAAAACTGAAATTCAGGGATGTTAAGTAACTCATTCAAGGTCCTACCTCCAGACTATGAATTCAAGTCTCTCTGACTCCAAATCTTCTGTGTTCCTACTGCTTCCTCTTGGGAACCCGAGACATCCCTACTGTGTTCCACAGCTGTTTGTAGATGTCAGTTCCTTAAGAAGGTTGCTTAGTTCTGGCTTGGGGAATCTGGGACCACTTCCTAGAGGAGGTTCAGCATTTGGATGTGTGTACAAAGGGCTGGGTAGTATACATTTGAGCATTGTTTTCTCAGCATCCATCCCTTCTACTTCCAGCATTAATGCCTGATTTTCTGGCAGGGGTTGGGGAGACCCACTGTCACCAATTCTCCATCCTTATTAATGGGTAGAGTCTAGGGTAGCTCCAAGAGTGGAAGAGCAGGCTTCAGTGCATCTTATCCTTCTGGCCACAGTTCAAGGAGAGTCACATATTTTATGCAGGTCCAATCAGAGTAGAGCTAAAGATTTTTGAGGGGACTATCAATAAAGGTTTGGTTCTATCTAGGTGTGTTTGAATGTGAGAGGAGGTGAGGCTGGTGCTGTGGGAACTACATTGTCATGAAAGCTGAACTAGAAAATGGAAAGATTTGAATCCTAATGTTAACGGTTCATGACTCCTGATCCAGCCATGCCTGAAGCTGCCATACCTTTAAACTTTTAAGCTTATATAGGTACAAACAAATTTTCTTTTTGCTTGCTTAAATCTGTGTGGATCTGTTTTCCTGTTACTTGTAATAGAGTCATAGCTGATATCGGTAAAGTGGTGGAGTAGCACAAGTTGGCGAGAGTGGTACGTAGCGAAACACACCATTAGCCTGAAAGCATGGGCATGAAGAAGTCTCAGTATCTCTGTAAGTTCATGATGTGTATCCAGCTGGAAAAATGAATAGGATATACTTTTCTTAGAGTTCCCCTGCCCTGCCCCACAAGAGGATGAAGAATATGAAACTGTTCACGCAGAACATTAGCATCCTGGAGTATTAATACATGTTTCACTGGAGAAGGGGTTGTGTGGTCCAACAAATCTGAGAAACACAGGAGCAAAAAAAGAGATAAAGAATGCGCTACCAGATTGAAGCCTTTAAAATGCTAACGTGTACTGTGAGCTCCAAGGAAAGAGAGAGAAGGAGTGTGTGTTTCCAGAACTTATTTTTCTTGGAGCATCTCATGGGACCAGTGTTGCAAAGAATACGCTTTTGAAAACATTGGCTTAAAGGACAGTTACTGTGCAGGCTTCAGAGAAGCCACTTTCCAGAATGAAGAACTTGGCGAAGGCACGAGTGTTTGTCTAGATGTGGGCAGGATGGGGCTCTCTGCAGGAAAGGGAGGGAGCTCTTGATTCAAGGACCCCAGAGATAATGCTTGTCCTTAAATGGCCCTCCGGCCAGCCAACAATGGGACTGAAATTCCTATGAGTGGAGGCAAGATTTGGGTTTGGAGCAAATCTTCAAGACGTTCCTATTGAACTCTAAAGGCAGAGTTACTTGGCAGCAGTATCTCATCTTCATTCATTCATTCATTCATTTCACACCTACTTGCTGAGCAAGTGCCAGATACTGCGCCTGGTACTAGGGAACCTTCCATCAATCAGACAAATCCCCGCTCCTCTGGATCTTAAATTCTAACAGATGAAGGCAGACAGTCAAGCAAATAAACATGTAGATAGTATTTTATGAAATTAAGGGCTAAAATAAACAGAGCTGGCTGAGGAGCATGCAGAGTTCCAGAAATGGGATGTTTGATAGGGCTGACAGAGTGGGCATCTTTGAGAAAGACATCAGAACAGACACTTGAAGGAGGTGAGAGATGAGCTGTGAGGAATGTTCTAGAAGGTGAAAACACTGTGGTGAGGACCCCGCATTGGGGGCATGCCCAACCTGTTGGAGATGCGCTGCAAGGTGTTCAGTGCGGCTGGACAGGGTGGGCGGGGGAGTGTGGGTAGTGCTGAAGAGGTAGCTGTGGGACCCCGTTGCGTAGAGCCTTGAGCATCTGTCTTTCACCGTGAGTGGAGTGAGCCTGCCTTACGTTTGTGAGGGGTTGCTCTGGCTGCTTTGTTGAAACTCAAATGCAGGGGCCAAGGGTCAAAGTCGGGGGCCAGCGAGGGGACTGTGCTGCTCACCTGGGTGAGATGCTGGTGGCTGGGCTGGGGTGATGAGTGACGGCAGGAAGCAGCAGCTGGGTGCTGGATGCATTTTTTTTTTTTAAAGATTTTATTTATTTACTTGAGAGAGAGAGAGTGAGTGAGTGTGCACACAAGCTGGTAGAGGGGCAGAGGGAGATGTAGACTCCCTGCTGAGCAAGGAGCCTGATGTGGGGCTTGATCCCAAGACCCTGGGATCATGACCTGAGCCAAAGGTAGCCACTTAACCGACAGAGCCAGCCAGGTGTCCCTGCTGGATGCATGTTGAGGGTGCATTCTACAGGATGTCCTGACAGATGGGAGGTGGGGAAGGAGAAAGGGCAAGCTGAATGAAGGAGAGCGGTCGGCGCAAGCAGCTGGAAGGAGCACAATGTCCTCAGTGGGGATGGGGAGGCCTGCATTATGTCTAGAAAAATAACGAAGCCAATGTTTACAAACTGGGAGATTTCACGTTCAAAAGAAAAATCCACCATTTAGCCACTCTTGCAAATTGGAAAGATCTGACAAAATGGAGCCCAGCTTCTACCTGGCATCCATCAGTTCGCGCTAGCTGGCAGTTTCTCCCCTCGCTGGGTAGGCGCGTGTGAGTTTCCTCAGCTGGTCCCTTTGGGATTTGAGTAGGAGAACTTGGGGATAGGTAGTAAGTAGCAGAGTGGTTCTTAAGCGAGAGGGCTTGTTACAATGACTTCAGATTTCGGAGGTCAGGGTGTAGCCTGAGGACCTGCAAACCTTCCAAGCTCCCAGTGGAGGTGGATGCACTAGAGCACATTCTCCCCGTATCCGCCCCCCCCAGCCCCCCCAGTAATTGCAGATGAGGTTCTCAGAGGACCTGGGAATGGTCTGAGACTGATCTGTTTTGCTAGGGTCCGGGACAGGAGTGGTAGCTCTGGTGGGGGAGGTCTCATCAGCCAGGAGGTATTTCAGAGTCGCTGAAGGCACACTTGGCTTCTTTTCTTGCTTTTGGCAAAAGCTGCCTCTTCTGGGTCGGGGTCACCAGCAATCATGGCAGGGAGTCTGGAGGAGGACCAGGGAGGCCCTAGCAGGAGCCATGGTCTCCAGAGAATCCAAGGGACAGATGAATTCCCTGCAGCCCGCCCAAACTGCTTGCATAAGCTTGCTGCTTCTTTATTTCAATTAGGCTCAGGGCTCATTATGCAGTCCCGGAGCTCGTGCTTCGACAGCAAGAAGCAGAAATCAGATTTCCATCTGCTTCTCCAGCTTGGAGAGACCCCAGGGAGAGAGCTGCGGCCACCACAGCACTGGCCTCCCAGTTACCCCAAGCGCATGAGCCTGGGGAAGGTTCTGGAGTGTCTTCAAGCTGTTCAAGGTAAAGTTTGGGAATCTGGCCTGCGCTGGAGGGGCCGCAGTATGAAAGAGGGATAAGCAACTTTTTCTTTTCTTCCTGACAAAGAAAATATTTCTCTGTACATCTGGTTTGCGTTTTTCTTTAGGGTTCTGCCAGAAACAATTGTGAAAACAGAATGCAGCCCAAGATTGAAAGAATCTATCCATTCCTCTGGAATTCTCCATCTGTACGGCTGGGCCCCATATTAAAATTTGAGTAATTCCTTAATGTGAAGTCCCCAGGCTTTAAAAATACTGCAGACAGGCTTTCGTTTGCTAGTGGTTTCTCCCCTTCAAATGTTGGCCCTGGGCCCTCCGTCCCCCCCTAGAACATTCTCCATACCCCAGCCCTCCATAATTCCCCTGCCTATTGTAGTTCAACACATTCATCTGTATGTCCAGTGTTTACCACACCCCTTCTCTGTGCTGGGCGTTGGCAGGTCCTGGGGTCAGTGGTGAGCAGAACAGTTGCCACCATCATGAAACTCAGTCTGTGGAGAGAGAGGCCAGTTTAAATCAGGTTATTAGTGAAGCTTCCTATGAAGCAGTGCTTTTCTACTATCTGTGGGCGAGGACCTGTTATTTTTCATCTCCCATCAATCATAGACTGACACACATGGTCCTACTTCGTGATCTGTGTGTAGTTTGTACCCTGCGAGTTGACTAATACGTGAGACAGTCTAAACTCTGCTCAGGGACATGTATCTACCCATCACTTGCTTGGACATCCTACAATAAAAGTTTCTAAACACTCAAATTCTGTTTGTTGGTAGGGGTGTGAAACGACCTGTGGGCAGCCCCTCACTGGTCCACACTTTGAGCCATGTCTTATCGAGGGCAAGTGGGGGGTTAGGAGAAAAAAACAGATGCTTTGGCAGGGTGATGAGTGAAGGACCCTTGAAGAAGTGAGACCTAAAAGATGAATGGAAATGACCTACATGGGTCGGAAGGGAGGGGGTCAGAGGGATCAGTGTTTATGAGTAAGGAACAGCATGCACCAAAGCCTAGAGGAGGAGGAGAGTTGGCTTACCAAGGAATGGAAAGACTGCCTCTGTGTGTGTGTGTGTGTGTGTGTGTGTGTACAAGGTATATTAAGAATTGGGTTGATTAGAAACAGAATGCAGAGCAATGGGAAGGGTGAGGCTGATGTGCTCCCATTATTGATTTAGAGAAAATCCCTCTGGTGACTAAAGCATCCTTTGCAGGGCAGGGTTTGGTGGTGAGAAATGGGGAACTAGTGGGAAGACAGAAGAGGTGTTGGGAGCAATGTACTGATTGTGTATGTCCTAGCTCACTAGGGCAGCTGTTCCTCAAACTGGTGGCTTAACAGAAGAGATGTATTCTGTGAGCATTCTGGAGGCTAGAGATCCAAAAGCAGCTAGTCCACAGGGTTGGTCCTTCTGAGGTTGTGAGGGTGAACCTGTCCCACGCCTCTCCTGGGTCCTGGCGCTTTGCTGGCCAGTTCTGATGCTTCCTGGCTTTTGCTGCAATGCCTCATCTCTATCTGCCTTTATCTTAGTGCTCTTCCTGGCTCCGTCTCTGGCCCCTAGTTTCCCCCTTTATCCATATCTGTGCTATTGGATTAGAACCCACCCTAACAACCTCATCCTAATCCCATCTTCTATAAAGACCCAGTTTCCAAACAAGGTCATGTTCACGGCTGCTGGGGGGTTGGCACTTCAACATCCTTTGGGGGGACACAGTTGAACCCAGCACAGGTGACCGTGGCTGTTTGCCTTAGAGCTGTGTCAGGGCCGGGGGCAAAGGCAATAGATCCGGGAGATATTTCAAAGTTGAGTTGGACGGACCCAGTGATGGATGGGTTGGGTGCTTGGAGTGAGGGGGGAGAAAAAGGCTTAGATCCCTTCGTTTTAAATTCTGACCCGAGGCCCCTGGGGGGTCTGGTTAAAATGCAGGCTGCTACTGCAGGTGGTCTGGGGCAGGACTGGAGGTGCTGCCCTTCTTACCAATTTTCAGGTGATGCCAGTGCAGCGAACACCCTTTGGTCGGCAAACGTACCACATGGAGAGAACTTAGTGCTTCCCTGTCTAGTATGGTAGGCACTAAGCTCACATGACTTGTGAGCACTTGGAATGTGGCTCATCCAAACTGAAATAAGCTGGAAGAGTCAAGTGCACACCAGGTTTCGAAGGCTTAGTATGAAAGACAGGTTATAAATTAATTTAATAATTTATTATAAATTATGTAATTTATATATAGTTATATATATAGCCAAATTAATTTTGGTTATATATAATTAATTTTGGGGGGTTATATATAGCCAGTTTATATGTAGATACCAATTAATTTTATTATTGTGAATTAATATTTTGGTTTTGTTTTGTTTTGAATTAATATTTTGAATTGTATAGCAGTCAAATAACAGGATTAAAAGTATTCCACTTGGGGGGCGCCTGGGTGGCTCAGTGGTTTAAGCCTCTGCCTTCAGCTCAGGTCATGATCTCAGGGTCCTGAAATCGAGCCCCACATCGGGCTCTCCGCTCAGTGGGGAGCCTGCTTCCCCCTCTCTCTCTGCCTGCCTCTCTGCCTACTTGTGATCTCTCTCTATCAAATAAATAAATAAAAATCTTTAAATTAAAAAAAAAAAAGTATTCCACTTGGTTCCTTTTTACCCTTTTCAGTGTGGCTACCAAAAAATGTAAAGGTATATATGTGGCTTGCATTCGAGTTCACATCATGTGTCGGCACTGGACAGCACTGGCTTAGGCTTCAATGTTTCCCCCTTCCAGAAGCTTCTTGACCACCCCAGCTGAAGGAGGTGTTTCCCACAGGCATTCTTTCTCACAAACCGTGTAGGTCATTTATCATCACTTTGTTCTGTAGTTCTGTGGGTCTGTGTCCGCTGGCCAACCAAACTCTGTAGTTCCTCAAGGAGACACGCTGTCTGGCTATCTCTCTCCCACAAGCTTTCCATTCTCTTGATAAGGCAATGATTGTTGACCAAGCAAATTTTGGTGAGGCAGCTTTCTCTGTTGGCCACAGTGTTGATTCTCAAGTGGGTTTGGGTGAGGCTCAGACCAGGGCAAAATCTGGTTCTTCTGGATGCCAGTTCATGGGGCTTGCAGAACCTCTGAGAGCTGCTCATCGGTGGGAAGACACTGCTTGGGACAAAGGAAGGCAGGGGAACTGGTGGCCTCTGAAGAAGGGATCTTCCTGTGCCTCTACCCCTTTTATTCACCCTCAGGGCAAGCCTGGGGCCAGTGCTTCTCAGGTGGGGAGTGTCGGGAGCCGGTACAGGAGGCCTACTCTAAGAGCCGTAAGGGACTGAATATGATTGGCTGTTCATTTAGGTCCACTCTCGCGGGAGGTGCATGAGCACTGCATTGTGATTGGGTAACACTGCCTGTATAAAAACGCATGCGCCGAGGGTAAAGGGGGAGGAAGAAAAAAGCGATTAAAGAAGAAGGTTCGCCGCTACGTGAGTCTCCGAGTCGTTCTTGCGGGCCGAGAGCGACAGGGGAGTTTATTGCAGTAAAAGGCAGGACAGGGGCGCCTGGCCGGCTCAGTCAGAGGAGCACGCAACTCTTGGTCATGGCGTTGTATGTTCAAGCCCCAGGTTGGATGTAGAGATTACTAAAAAACAATAAATAATGATAATAACAACAACAACAATGACAAAAACTTTTTAAAAAGCGGGGCAAGTAGGCAGTTTTCTCTCTCTCCTGCTTCTTCCTTCTCTGTGGCCTGAGAGCTAGGGGACCAGAGTGCAGCCTCATGGGAAGAGGCCCGCCATTGCTCTCTCCCCGAATTCTACGTCCTGCCTTGCTCCCACCTGGCAGTTTGACAGAGGATGGGGCTCAGGCCAGCTCAGTCCTAAGCACTGGGAAGTGCCCTACTTTTGCATTCTCTCTCTGCGTCTCTGTGTCTCCCTCTCTCTCTGTGCTGCCTTAGTGGCTAAAAAGTTGCATTGGCTGCTACTCTCTCCTCTTCCCTGCTCACATCTTGGGGTGAGATCGAACATACACATTTGTCTGTGGAGAGTGTTGCCGGTGGGGCTTTCCAAAAGCGCACTCTAAGATGGAGTTTGGGGTACAAGATATTTTTAGGGGTCAAGGCCTGGGAGAGGAAGGCGGAAGGAGCTAGAGCTCGCAGAGGAGGAAGGCAGGCTACAAGGAGGACTGACAAGGTCTCAGCTTTTGCCAAGCCAGTGGGGAGCTTTGCAGCAGGTATCACCACCTCTCCAGGGGCTGAAATATCCTGGCCTAGGAGGGGCCCAGGCTCTCTGCATTGAAGGTGGGGCTGATCATACTCTCTCAAGTCCCTTCACTGAGGGGTGATCTCTGCGTCTCCCATAGATCCTGAGACAAGGATTTGGGTGCAAGGAATTGACAGGGAAGGTGATCCCAGGGGCAGGCTGAGGGAGACAGGGAAGGGAAGAAGGTTGGTACATCCAGGTGAATTCATGAGTGGGCGACTGCCACGGGCAACCTGGGCCCAGTTCCCCTGGGGACTTATGGGACACCGCACGGGATGCTGCTGAGGGGTGAGGAAGCTGAGACACGCCTTCCAACTCCCATGCCCAACTGGCTGCTCTGAGGCATTACTCCCTGCTGCAGAGAAGGCCTGTGGCAGAGGTGGGGAAGGCTTAGGGTTTCTGTCTCCAGGGGAGCTTTGGGTGGGGCAGGACTCTAGCCCTCAAAACAGTGAGGCACAGCCACGTAGGAATAACCAGTTCTGCTCTAGCCCCATTTATCAGCATTCTCTGCTTAGAGAGGCAGCCAGCAACTCCCTGTTGCCCCTGGTGCTTGGGAAGAACAGATAAGTCTGAGTCACACAAGACAGGAACTTGGGAGAGCCTGGAGGGCAGGCCTGGATTCTTGTGAGGTCTGGGATCCTCAGCTCCTAGCACACAGCATGTTGCATCCCTGTTTGTAGCTGTTAGCAAGTCTAAAGGAGAGGCAAGAAGGCAGGTGAAGTGGGCATGCGGTAGGGAGGGGCCTGAGCCTAGCCCTCAGGCGCCACTGATGACTGGCCTTCATCCAGTTCCGTCAGCTAAGCTCTTGGTCCCAAGTGAAGCCGTTGCATTCTGCCCTCCTAAGATAGTCTCTGGTATCAGCGGCTTACCATCGATGTCAGGCACGGGGCTCTCTCACATGATCTGGTCACCCGAGGACATCAGTATTGTCCGCACCGTAATGCCCACTTTGAAGATGGGGAAGATAAGACCGGGGGTGGAGGAGGAGCTTGCCCAAGATTGGACTGCTAGGGAGCAGCAGGGGTGGGACTTAAATCCAGGTCTATGCAGCTGCCAAGCCAGGGTCCACGCCCAGGCTGTGGCAGTGGTTGGAGGTGGGGTGGGAGGAGGGGTGGAGGAAGCGGAGTGTGTTGATGGAGGGGCCACAGAGCGAAAGCTCTCTGGTGCCACATCTCAGCCCAGGTTTCCCAGTCACACTGTCGGCTCCTCTCAGTAGCTGAGGCTGGTCCGCTGCAGGTCAGGGACCTACCGTGGGTGAGGAACCCGTCTATCCTGAGCCTGTGGACTCACCAGTGCTTCTGGCTTCTCAGTACCACCCCTGAAAAGAGTTCTTTGACTCTGGAGAGGAGACGGGGATCTTTGATATCCTCACAATCCCCAGGCTCTGTCCAGTGTCTTTCTCAGCTCCTCCCCTTACCTGCAATCCTATCCCCGCCCTCCATGGGCACAAAACTCCTTCTAACTCTTAACAACCAAAGGCTGGAACGTGAGGCTGTGGGTTGTCAGCTCCCTCCTCCCAAAGCTTCCAATGATGGAGCCAACCTCATTAAAAGGAGGGGAACTAGGGTAAAGTGAAAGAAAGCCCTTCCCATAAATGTTTCATTTTTATGGGGCCATTAGCACACTAATCTTCTGTGGGGCTCCGCCAGGCCCTCAGATGCCCGAGAGTCTCAGCCAGATCCCAGGAAATGGGCCAAGATGGAGGAATTAATAGCTCTTCCCCTCCCCTAGTTTCTGTAATTTATGAGAGTGTGTGATTTGGGAACCGAGAGACGATTGGGAGAGTAGAGGAGACACGGTGACCCACCCAGACGGTGTTGCTGCACAGAGAGTTAGGGGACAGGAAGTGTTTGGGGAGAGAAGGTCCAGGAAGCTGGCCCCAGGAGTACTGTCCGGAGTCTGTGTGGGAGAACTTGTTGCGTTTCACTCTACTTCCAACAGAGCTGCCAGGTCTGGCCAGTGCTCAAACCCTGCTGTGGTGGAGGGGCAGGGTCGGGACGAAGGGGTGGAGGAGAAGGGAGCAAAACTGCTTTTATTTGGCCTTTACAATGGCCAGACCTTTCCCATTTATAGCTCATTTAGTCCTCACAACAGTGCTGTGAAATGTTAGCAGCAGCCGTGGTGGTGGTAGTCATGGTAGTGGCGGAGTAGTGGCAGCGGCAATATTAGTGAGGGTGGGGGTAGCGGTAATGATGGTGGGGGTAATAGTACTTGTAGTAGAAGTAATGGTAGTAATAGATTTGGCTCTCACACTTGCAACAGTCATGATTAAGATGTCTTGAGTACTTACCATGTTTCCAGCACTGCACTGTTGAACTTCATAGGCATTATCTGTGGAATCTTCTCAAGGACCCCATGAGAGGATTCTCTGGGCTTTCTGGATAAACTCAGACCAACCAACCAAGAAGAGTACATTCTGCTTTCCTGTGGTGGCACCAATGTCACAGCATTTTAGAGGGGAGAAAACTGAGGTACTAAGAGTTTCACTAACTTGTCCAGTGTTCCATGATAGAACCAGGACTTAAACTTGGAAACCTGACTGCATGCAAAGTACTCCCCAAAACCACTGTGTTTGCTGTTCATTAGGGCCGCCATGGGACAGGCAGCCATAAATAGCACCGACCTACGTGGGCCACGTGGTCTGTTGCAAATACTCGGTCCACCCTTGTATAGCAAAAGCAGTGTGATAAGTGACCAGGTGAAACCACGTGCAGTAAAACTTCATCTACAAAAGCACGCGGCAGGTGGGTAGGGTTGCCAGATAAAATCTAGTCCTGCAACCTTAGGTGAACCAGATTTGACCACAAGCCATAGTTTTCCAACTTCTTATCTTGTCTAACTTTTGTACTTTATAAGCATTCCCTTAATTCCTGGAAAACATCAGTGAGGAAGGAATTACTCTTTGCCTTTGACAGAGAGGGAAACTGAAGCTCAGAGGGAGTAAGCGATTTGCCCAACATTATTCGGATGCCAGATGCAGAGCTGGGTTCAGAATCCAGGTCTCCTTGATGCCTTGGCTTCATTGTACCCCAAAGACCTAAGGCTCAGGGAATGAGGAGCCAATGCTCCTGGCAGCCTCATGAAATTTAGGCAAAATAGAAAGACCTTCCCTGCTTCCTTGCCCTCTCCTCTAGGTCTGAATCCAGGCCGTTTTGCTTGTGTCTGATTTCACCTGGATTCACAGGGGAAGAGAAGCAAAGGAGGAAGAGCATGCTTCCCGATGACAGCTCTGAGCTTTCAGTTTGGTTGTGACTTCTTTCTGAGAGCAGAGGGGAGTAACTGCCTATTCTTGATCTGAACTGACCTCTTTGGCTTCATCGAAGCTAATGCAGCAGGAAAATAGCTACAGGTCACCTGAACTCTGCCATTCAGTCTAGGTCGGTGGTTCTCAGTGGAGGGGAGGAGGTCATTTTGCCGCCCAGGATATCGTAGACAATATCTGAAGATCTGTGGTCATAGGTCTGGGAAGGTGGTTGTGGCATCTGGGGAATAGAGAGCTGGAGAACTGCTCAACATCCTACCAAGCACAGGACAGCTCCCACAACACAAACTTAGTGAACCCTAAAATGTAGTAGCATGAAGTCAAGAAACTCTGGTCTATGGTCAATTGGCCAATGGAATGGGTCCACTTTGGACCTATGTGGTCTTCTCCTTTGGCTCCATCCCCCTTGCTATCTTAGCCCTTCTTCATTTTCTTGCAGGTGAGAGGAAGAGGGTTGGCCAGTCAAGGCCCTTTGTGTGAGAACTGCTGGTCGTTCTCTCCTCTTCCCTGTTCTCTGCAAAGGGTGCCTTTTCCTGCCTATCATAAACTTTACCCTTATTCCAGAATGCTGTATTAATCAGGGTCTATCCAGAAAGACAGAAACCCCTTCAACTATTTGCAGTAGAGAGAACTGAATGTGGAGAACTGGAGGAGCTGAGAAGACAAGGGGATGGGCCACCACCACCCTTAGACATGGAGGAAAGGGAAGAGGTGGGGTTTGCTGGATCCCTGTGGCCAGGGCCATCAGGATAGTGAGGACCTAATGGGTCTGTCCAGTGAGAACTGGAGCATGAGGAGTCGTTGCTGCTGGAATGGACAGGATGGAGAAGGAGAAATATCCCTACTGCCTCCAGCTGGGCAAAATAGCTCAGCTAGAAGTCAGCTGACCCACAAACCTGGGAAATGCGGGGTTAGCTCCTTTGACATACAAAGCAGAACTGGGAAAGTGTAGGAAATGGATATAAGAACAGGTCCAGGAAAGGCCTCCCTACTTCTCTTACTAGAAGGAAAGCATAGAGGAATTCCAGTTGTACACATGGACCCTGTCGCCCCCCCACCCAGAATTTCCTGAAAGAGGGAGCTGGACTTAAGAACTGAGGTTACCTTAGTATTACTAAAAGCTTCTCAGGGGGACATGGTGCACCAATTTTCTGTATATTTATATTTAGGAAAATCCTGGAAGGTCTTATATATGATTGAGTCAGCTTCCAATGATGACTTGTGTCAGAATCCCCTGGAGAATTTAATCATGACAACTCTAGAGTCCCACCTAGAGATCTAGAATCAGGATCTCCAAGGGAGGAAGAGGAAGAAACCAGCAACCAGCATTTTTTTTTTACAAAACTCTCCAGTGGTTCCTCTATACCCTGCAGTTGGAGAACTACTGCTGGAAGGTCCTGGTCATGTCAGCACTGGTTAGGGTCACCTCTCCTCTCCAAATTTCCTGTGGTGTTGATAATTTATGGGTACAGCTCAATCCTTGCCATTCCCTGCTTTGCAAATTTCTCTGGAATGTGGCCCAGCCTGTTATATTGATAAACTAGATTCTTAAAAAAGCAAGAAATTAGTCAGCTGTTGTTTTTCTCTTTGCTCCAATGAATTGTATAGTGTGTGTGTGTGTGTGTGTAGAGATACAGGGGATGGGAGAATGGCCCAATCCCAAGATAGCACTAATCTTTGATCAAAGAACAATTGTGAGTTATAGCCACAATTTTCTGATTCTGAGATCCATTTCTTCAACAGTCTAACTTGCTGTCTGAGCTTACACTAACAATAACAAAATAAGCTCATTTTCCTGAAACCCTACTGTGCGTCAAACACTTTGAATATGTTATTTGAATTCCTCACAATAGCTCTGCCATGTAGGGATCAAATTTCCTCATCACAGTAGATGAGGAAACAGAGACATAAAGAAGTAAAAGAATTTGCCTGAAATCACAGAGCCACTGGAAACAGGATATGTGATAAATCTTCAAATAAGTTTCAGAATAAATCCCCTTCTTTTCCCATTCTTCCAGGAAGATTACAAGTCAAATTAATGTTTAAATACTCAGCTGGCTTCCACTTATGGCCTAACAGTGTTTGGGCCCTTGCTGACACAAAACAAAACAAAACAAAACAAAACCCAACTCTGGAAATGATTCCAAGGGCACACAGCAAATGAAGAAACACTTATTGAAGAAAATATAGTAGTATTTGTTAAAGACAGGGAAAGTCTTTGATGTTTGAAGCAAGACCTGCTCTCTTTCAGCTTAGTGAAGCAAACTCCATTTGAGCTTGATACAGCCAAGAACACAGGGCTCTGCTTCCCCTCAGCTCCTGGAGGGCCATCTTCCCAGGAGGGACAGGATACCAGCTGTTCCCTTCCTAAACCTGTTGCTGGAGCTATGTTTTGAGCAAGGGCAGCTGAGAGGTGAGAACACTGTTTTTGTCTTGTTTTTGTTTTGTTTGCTGAGCCCCCATTCACAGAAAGGACGTTCTATTTTGGACACAGTGCCATGGAAGATACTAGGGACCAGACAGTTCTTAGTCTGGCCCATGGGGTGGTATTCCATGCGGAGAGAAAGCAAAGGTGACTTGGCACTGCTGCCCCTCCTTCCAGTGAGTACTAGTTAAGATGTGAGCACACAGTTGTCCTGTCTCCAGCACGAGAGCCTTGACTTGGACATTGTATCTGGGGGATAAGCGGGACATAGAATAAGGATCCCCAAATACCTTCCCAAAGGAACAGACTTCATTTGCAACAAGATATGGAGAAGTTGAAGCCAAAGGGGCTTGCAGAAACAAAGGTGGTGTGGTGAAAGGCAATTTGGAGATTGAGAGAGTCGTTGGAGGTATATGTTAAACTATAGGTAGGTAACTAGGTTGCTGGAAAGAAACAGGCAAGGAGATAGCTGGGGAAGGCCTTAATGGTATCAGAAAAAAGTCTCTAACATTGACCTCAACAATTATCCCCTCAAAGCAAGCAGAATTGATTGGGTCATTCTGTAAGCAAGTGAAACTCCAGAACACTACTGATAGCAACATAGGGTCCAATAGGTAAGTAGAGGCACTTAACTTGGTGTGGTCAGCAAGAGAGAAAGTCAGAGAGAGTCTGCCAAAACCATGGTCATCCCAGGTGACTAGATATACCCCAGGCTCACCCCTGAGGAGAAATACGAGAAGTTTCACACCAGAGAGTGATTTCACTGAGATAATGTAGCCAGTCATTAAACAAGTAAACAAGCCAACAACAATAACAAGCCCCCAAAGAAGATACACTAATATCCAAAGTTACTGTAGTATATCACCTAAAAATGTCCAATTTCTAACAAAAAATTACAAAACATGTTGAGAAACAGGAAAGTATGGTCCTTATACTGGAAAATAAATAGGAAAAACACTGCCTTTGAGAGTAACTGGATATCAGGTTTAACAAAAGCTTTCAAGTCGTCACTTTAAATATGTTCACAGAACTAAAGGAAACCATAGTTACAGAAGTAAAAGAAAGTATGATGAAATATTACATCAGATAGAGATGATCAATAAAAAGAAATTACAAAAAAGAACAAAATGCAAATTCTGGATTTGAAAAGTATAATAACTTAAATGACAGTTTTACAAGAGGGATTCATCAGTAGATTCAAGCTGACAGAAGAAGGAATAAGTGAATTCAGGTAGAGTAATAGGGATTTTGCAATCCAAAGTTAGAAGAAAAAAAGAAATGAGAAAAACAGAGCCTCAAGAAAATGTGGGACACTATTAAACTCACCAACATACGTGTAATAGGAGGAGAGAGAGAAGCAGGAAAAAAAAATAATAATGAAATAATGACTGAAACATTCCAGCTGTGGAGAAAACTTTATCCATTCAAGAGGTTCAATGAACTCATAGTACAATAAACCTAAAGAAATCCACAAGTGGACGTATCCATAAGCAGGTGCTGAAAGCTAAAAGCAAGGAGAAAATCTTAAAGGCAACAAGAGAAAAAGGACTCATCACTTACAAGGAACCCCAGTAAGATTAACAGCTAACTTTTCATCAGAAGCAATGGAGGCCAGAGAAAGTGAGATGACATATTTAAAGAACTCAAAGAAAAACAACTGTGAACCAAGAACTCTTTATCCAGCAAAGCTCTCTTTCAAAAATGAAGGCAAAATAAAGACATTTCCTAATAAACAAGATTTGAGAGAATTTATTGCTAGCAGCCTCATGTTACAGATACTAAAGGAAGTTTTTCAGATAAAAACAAGTAACTCAAGATAATAATTTAAATCCATAAGAGAAAGCAGAAATTACCAGTAAAGGTAATTAATTGTAAAAGACAGTATGCATGCATATTTCTTCCTTCTTCTCTTAATTGATTTAAAAAGCAATTGCATAGACAATATGCATATAATATATTGTTGGAACTATAACATGTAGAGATGTAATATATTTGCCAATAGCAGCACAAAAGAGCCAGGTTGGAACAAAACTATATTGGACTAAGGAAAGATTCCAGATGGTAACCCAAATCTACAAGAACAAATGAACAGAACCAGGGGGGAAAAAAAAAGAGGCTAATATAACCAAAGCTATAAATATATACTTCCCCTCAGTTCTTCTCTTAGCTTCCTTAAAAGACATAGAACTATGAAAAGGACTAATTCTAACAATGCATTATTTGGGTTTTTCACATATGGATGTCATTGGTATAAGATAATAACCCAAGAAAGGGAAAAGGGGAATGGGGTGACAGATAAAGAACATTTCCATGTCTTCCTGGAATTAAGTTCTTAGAAATCTGAAGCAGACTCTGAGAAATTAAGATGTATTTAGGAAGCTCGAGAGCCACCACGAAGGAAATAATTTTAAAAGTATATTGAAAAAACTCAGGAATAAAGTTAAAATACTCCCTTTATAGGTGAAGAGGTTTATGGAGGGGAGTCTGCATGGGGTTGTGACGGGAAGTCTTCTGGTGGAGCTGAAATCCGTGTCACGTCCTCGGGACGTCCAGGATGGAAACACTAGAGCAGACGCTGGCCTTGCACTCCACAGGTAGAATTTCTTCTTCCTCGGGCAACATCAGTTCTGCTCTTTAGAGCTTTGGATTGATTCGATCAAGCCCACCCAGTTATGGAGGACAGTTTCCTTTCCTTAAAATCAACTTCCTGTAGATATTAATCACATCTACAAAATACCTTCACATCAACACTTAGGTTACTGTTGGATCAAATACCCCGGGGTCGATAGCCCATCAAAACTGCCCATGGCACCTCCCCAATAAACTCCTTAGGCCTGCATTTTGGCTCTAGGAGGCAGCTTTTTGGGTCACCCAAACTAAGATTCTCCCCATACCACTCTCTTCCTGGACTCAGCGTGGCATGGTCTGCCCCACCCTGAGGGAGCGGAGTTCATTGTGGGCACCAGCAATTTCCGCAACAGCCCCTGCTCTCCAAACCCCATGGCTGGTTGGGTTTTCTGATCTAGAATGTTACACGTTTGGAGATTGTGTCAGCTCTCTGTTGGATGGTGTTTGCTCATGCAAGGCCAAGTTTGACACATTATTTTGGCTGCCACAACCCCCTGTATCCATAAGCCAGTGTTTTCTGTCATCACCTTTGCTAAGCGTCCCAGGATCCAAATAAATACCGTATCCCCTGAGTAGTGTTTAAAGCTGTCTTAAGAAGGTATTCACAAGGAAGGTTCCTGATTCGAAATTTTTTTCCCATTTCCCCTGAGCCCAGCTTTGAATATTTTCACTACAAAGCTTAACTCAGGACAGAAAAATAGCAGATAAACATTGCCATATGTTTTTTAAACCACGTACAATTTTTTTTGGGGGGGGGAGTGAACTGATACTACTCTAAAAGCTTCAGATGGGGATCTCTTATCATTTATAGTTATTAAAAACAGAAGGAAGCAATTGGGCTGGGGAGGCTTCATCCTTTCCTTTAAGACTTTTATAATTTCTACTGGAAAAATGCAGCAGGAGCCTAAGGACTCTGAGAAGTACAGGCAGGGTGGGGGCCAGGAACTAGCAAAATACTGATTCTCTCTGTTTAGAATAACAAGAGCTGAGAATTATTATCAGTTTCTGCTTGCCAGACACTGTGTAAGTGCTTTGCATGCCGAATCTCATTTGATTTTCAAAACCACCCTATGAGATGGGTGCCGCTTTTGTCCCCAGTTTTGAGATGAGGAGATGGAGACCCAGAGAAGCCAAGCCGTTGTAAACAGCCCCATGTCTAAGTGGCCAAGCTGGGCTTGAACGTGACCCTCGTCCGATCACAGAGTGTGTACAGGGAACCACTGCGCTTTGCTGTTGCTTTTAGTAACTAAGGCCACCTGTGACCATGCAATGGGCCATTCCTAACTTCCTGTGGGTCCTGGAGATGGTCTCGTTTGGATGTGTGTATCTCCGCGCTGGTGTTTAAAAAGTCGTTGCTGGCTGTTGCAGGATGTCATGGAAGAGAAGTAAGATTTGGAGGGAATGGTGGAAATGCGAAGCTGTATTCCCACAGGGGGAAAAAAATAGAGCACCTCAATTTCCCGATCACTTGCAACATGTCCTTAGAGGGAAATAACCTTTGTGACATGGAAACAATGTTGCTTAAGACATGGACTTGTCCTCCTACATTTAGCTAAATGATTAATTTTCTTCGTATTAACTTAAAATGAGCCCATTTAAAAGAGTACTTTTTTCCTTGAAAGCATTGCTCATTATGCTATCATTTTAAGTAATTAAATCAGAATAAATGGCTCTGTGAAGCTATTTTAATGTAACATCTAATTATATCTGACCTAGACTGTGAACTATAATCATTAAGTACATGAACTGTGTAATGTTCTGCACGTTCTTTAATAATTTATACGGCAGAATTCAGCTGCATGGAGCGGTAAGCAAGAACTGCATCTTTCATGACACCTGTTATCTGCCCAGGATGGCAGAGGTGGCCTGTCTGCTGCTGTCCCCAGCTCAGCAAACTTTCCTCTCTACAAATGCTCAGCTCCCTCGGGGGAGGAAACTGTGTATATTTTTGGTGCACATTAATTGTTTTGACAAGAAACTCACAACACATCGATGAAATGGGTAGCATTTACTCACGTTTGGAAGTTGAAATGTTTTCTGAGCCTGACAAAAGGTGGCCTTGCCAGGGAAGACACCTCACCCAAAGAGCTCATTCTGTAGCTCAGAAGGGGTCCAGACCACCAGAGTCATGTTCTCGTCTCTCTGTGTTTGCATTTGCAACTTTAAGTCTTGAACTTGAACAGGGGAATGTGTTCTTGGCTTCAATTCAAGAGAAGACCTCTCCAAAACCAGGAGGGATGTTTCAACCAAATTTGGGAAGACACATCAGTGTGACAGTTTTTGCTTTAAAATTTGTAAGCAAGGAAAATTTTTTTTTTAATTCACAGCTGTTACTAAAATTAGTTTCAAGTTTGGATCCTTTGTTTTTTCCTTCATCTTTTTTGCATGTGTCGTTCTTATCCAGATATTGTAAATTTTTTTTTGTCTTTTAAAATATGTAAGTATGTCATGTTTCTGGAAACAAAGATGTTTATTTCCATGGTCTCTTCTTAGGGGAGAGTAGAGAACAAAAGATTTGGGTTTCTAAAGTTTACGTACAGACCCACTTTTTCTCTGCAAGTCTGAAAAGTTTTGAGAACAAGACCTTTCATTACTCATTTGGTGTTGAAGCCCACCCTGACCTCCAATCATTTTGGCTAAATCTGATCTGTACTGACCAGTGTTGTTGGTTAATCGATGTGGTTGACTCTGCTGCTGTCAATATTCACATGCTCCACTGTGGAAGGGTTGATATGTTTGATGGGCCCTTGCTGCTGTAGACCCACTTGGGGTATCACATAGTACACTGTATACCTGGAAAGTTCTGATTCCAGGGTTGTAGAGAAAGAGCTATAAGGTTGGAATAATGATGGTCTTAATAGCTATCATTTATTAGGGTGCCTGGGTGGCTCAGTTGTTAAGTGTCTGCCTTCAGCTCAGGTCATGATCCCAGAGTCCTGGGACCGAGCCCCACATCGAGCTCCCTGCTCTGTGGAGAGGAGACTGATGAATCCAAACCATTTGTTATCTGTACTTTATCTTGAGTCACACCCAGAACATTGTAAACACCGCTCCATTCAGTGCTCACAACTAATGTTTGTGTTTTCTACACACAATGTGTGAACCATGGGTTCTTACTCATCTTATCCTCATATGACAATTCTATAGGATAAGAACTATGATCTCCCTTCTCCTGCCTGGTTTTATAGACAGGAAACTGAGCCGGAGAGAGGTTGTACAACGCTTCAAGATCACACCACCCCGAAGTGCCCAGGCTGAGACTAGAGGCTGTTCTTCATGATAACCGGGCCGGACAACCAACGGCCTCCGTGCCAATCACTCTAAAGCTTTGAAGTGTTAATATTCACCAACATACGGGGGTGGGGGGGAGAGAATTAAATCACAGTCCATGTAACACAAAGCAAAAGAACGCTTTCCAACTGCAGGCCCATAAATCTGAAAATCTCCCAACTCAGTTTATGGAGCCAGTACCCCAAGAAGGACCTCATTCCCTCTGGCCCGGTGACTGAAGATCAGCCACCGAGAATCTGGCCATACCAGCAGCCTGAGAGTCACAGCGGGTGGCACAGGCCCATCGCAGACCATTCCTGGTCTTTTCCCTTGTCTCAAAATCTCAGGTCCGTTTTGTGAAGGGAGAATTTCACTCTTCCATTAAATCAACAGATCGTTTCTGGAGTTAGTCAGGTACCAGGTCCTTGCCGAGGGGACAACGACCTATGAACAAACCGATGTCTCCACTCTCATCAAGCTTAAGTTCTAGCAGCAGGAGGGACAGTCATTACGGAAATAAAGTAAAATAGGGTATATGAAGTGACTACTCATGGGGATGGGCTTCTTTCTGGGGTGACGGAAATATCCCGGAATTGGACACTGAAGACAGTTGTACAACCTCAGGAATACACTAAAACTGACTGATTTGCACCTATCAAGTAGGTGCATTTTATAGCACGTGATTTGTAACCCAATAAAAGCAATATCTTAAGAGGTAATACATTGAGAGATAAGATGAGAAACAGAGCAAGATGAAGAGGAGAAAGTGATGGAGAGATGCTGTGTAGAGGGCAGAATGGTCAGGGAAGGGGTAAAGATGCTGTGATACCCTCCCATCTACAGTCTGTCTGCCTTGGATTCACTGGGGCAGCTCCCTGTATCGCTGATTCTGTGCCTAAATGCCTTCTTTCCTATCACCGAGTATGTCCCGTGGGAGCAGGTACAGTCAAGTCAACTAAGCAGTGGGGGAGTATTATCGGCTGAGTTGTGCCCTCCTCATCCCCAAGTTCATATTTTGAAACCCTAACTCCCAGTACCTCAGAATATGACTGTATAGGGGTGCCTGGGTGGCTCAGTGGGTTAAGAATCTGCCTTCGGCTTGGGTCATGATCCCAGGGTCCTAGGATCGAGCCCCACATTGGACTCTCTGCTCAGTGGGGAACCTGCTTCTCCCTCTCCCTCTGCTTACTTCTCCCCCTGCTTGTGCTCTCTCTGTGAAACAAATAAATAAAATCTTAAGGAAAAAAGGATATGACTGTATTTGAAGATAGGTGCTTTGAGAGGTGTGTCAGTTAAAATCAGCCTGTTAGGATGGACCCTCAACCAGTCTGTTTGGCGTCCTTCTATGAGGAGGACCCGAGGACACACAGAGAGACACCAGGGTTGGCAGCCGTGTGAACTGTCACGTGAACACACAGGGAGAGGGACCTCAGGCGAAAACAACCCTACCGACACCTTAGTTGTGAACTCGCGGGATCCTCAATAGTGAGAGATGAAGTCCTGCTGTTTGGGACTCTCGGTCTATGGCATTTTTGCTGCAGCAGCCTGAACTGACTATGACAGTCACCAAACCCGCAATTCTAGCTCGTGGGGTCAAGAGTAATATAATGTGAGGAAGGCACCGCCAGCCATTGCCAGCTTGAGATGGAAAGGGAGCCACGAGGTGAGGCACGCAAGCGCCCTCCATAGAAGCTGGGAAAGGCAAGGAAACAGAGTCTCCCTGAGAGCTTCGAGAAGGAATGTGGCTCTAACGACACCCAGATATCAGCCTGGGGGGCCCGTTTTAGATTGCTAGATTGCTGACTCCCAGACATGTAAGGTCATAAGCCTGAGTTGGTCTGTTGTGGTGGTTGGCTTAAAGCAACACCAGTCATTCAGTTCTCTCTCATGGTTGTGGTGGGTCAGGAACCCAGGAAGGGCTTGGCTGGCTGCTTCTGGCTCAAGAACCTTAGGCAGTTGCAAAGAAATGATGGCTGGAGCAGAACAGCCAGGGCTGGCTAACCATCTCTCAGTCTTCGAGTAGCCTCAGGGCCTCCACATGTTTTAGTCTGGACTTCCTTACAATGTGGCGGCTTTGGGGCTGTTGGATTGCTCACATGGTGGCAGAAGGCGTTAAGAGTGAGTGTTCTAGCAAGAAAGGAACTGAACTACATTTTAGGACCTAAGCTTGAAAATCGTTTGGTATCACTTCCGTTGGTTACAAGTTTGCCCAGAATTCAAGGGGAAGGGATCCAGATACCATCTCTTAATAGAAAAGGAGTAAGATTCTCAAACGGGAGTTGTTTTCAGCAACTAAGTTGCAGTCGTTTGTTACAGCAGCAGTCAGACACTCTTACATGTAGTTTGTGTTCCACCTGCTCAGCACTACTGTGGAAGCACGCCAGCAGTCACAGACAAGATGGAAATGAATGGGTATGGCTGTGTTCCAATAAAACTTTATTTATAGACACAGGTGGTGGGCTGAATTTGGCATGCTACCTATAGTTTGCCACCACAGGCAATATAAGATCTCTATAAGAGAGTACTAAAGAAAGAGGTGACTCTTTATGTATTAACATGGACCTATCTCCAAGACACTGTTAAGGAGAAAAAGAATGGTGCAGGAGACTTTCTTTATTCTCCTTTGCAAAGACAACATAAGAGAGATATAAGAGAGACACAGGCTGGGGCACCTGTGTGGCTCAGTGGGTTAAAGCCTCTGCCTTCGGCTCAGGTCATCGTCTCAGGGCCCTGGGATCGAGTTCCGCATTGGGCTCTCTGCTCAGCAGGGAACCTGTTTCCTCCTCTCTCTGCCTGCCTCTCTGCCTACTTGTGATCTCTGTCTATAAAGTAAATAAATAAATGAAAATAAAATAAAAAGATAGACACAGGCTCTCTCACACACACACACACACATATGCACAGGTACATGAATATATAATTTCTGGTTGGTTACACAAGAAACATTTTCAGTGGCTCTTCTGAAGAAAGAACAGGACTGTGGGTCTGGGTGGGAGAAAGGTTTATGTTCATTATACAGTTTGGTACTATTTGAATCTTTGTGTTTGAACCATACGCATGCATTATTTTCTATTAAATATTTCAACAAATGTTTACAAAGCACTTACTGAAAAGCAACATAAGCATTGTGCCAAATGTCCACTGTGATTTCACTTGGACAGCTCTTAAGAAGGCTTTTAATTGAAGTCTAGTCTAGGTACCGAAAGTCACACATATTCCAAGTGTGCAAGCTGAGGAATTTTTGTAAAGTAAACACACCTGTGCCCCCCGTGCTCCACGGGAGAACAGAACGAGCTGGCATATGCTCCCAGCCCCTTCTGCTCCCAGATTAACAGCACCTGAGAGCAACCGCCCTCCCAAAGCTCAACGGCAGAAATGAGCTTTGCTTGTTTCCATACTTGACCTAAATGGAATCCTATAGTATCTACTCTTGTTTTGTGTCTTGTTTTTTCACACAACTTTATGTTTGTGAGGCTGTCTTATTGTGTGTGTGTGCGCGCACGCATGCGCATGTGTATAGTTATGGCTGGTGACTCTCACCTCTGTAGCATTCTGTGTGAATATACCACACTGTGTTTCTCTTTTTCATTCTGATAGACGTTTCGGTAGTTCCTACAGCGGGGCCGTCATGAGTAGCGCTGCGTGCTGTTTTTATTGTTCTGCCCCTGTTTGATCCCTCTTTAAGAATTCTTTGCCTACTGCATCATTCCAACGATGCTCCACTTCTCTGAGATCTTTATCTTTTACCGTTCATATTTAGGTCTGCCGTCCTTTTGGAATTGAGGGAGGGAGAAGACACATTTGACGCACCCGTGTCTGCTGAAAAGACCATTCTTTTCCTAACTGCATTGCTGTATCCTGGACTTGATTTTTAAATTAGTTCAGAATTAAAGTGTTTTTACACCTGAAAGTAACAAAAAATAGGATAGCTGACTGATTGAGTGTCTAGGGACAGGGACCCAAATATTCTCCCTTAAACGAAAATGTGAGTGTGTGTGGAGGGGTGTGTGTGGGAAGGTGGGTGTACATATCTGTTAGGTATATGTGTGTACGTGTAGGGGCATGTGTGTGTGGTATGTGTGTGCCTGTGTCGGTGTATCTGTGTGTATTAGGAGTATGTGTGCGTGTGCAGTGAAGGGATCCTATATGGGAACTCTATTCAGGTCACCAGGAGAGGGTTTCAGGCCTGGGAGAAGGAAAGGGATTGGAATCCAATGATACGAGAAGTGGGGCAAAGGGCAAGGGACTGATTTTTTGGAATGAGGACATAAGCTTAAGAACCAAGCAGACGGCACAAAAGAATTAAAGCTGAGGAGTCAAAGTTACATTTGGGGTTCTCAAAATGGGGGCTTCTCTTGGGGGCATTTGAGGCGGTTGTCCCCATGGGGAGCGGGGTGGGGAGGGCTGGTGAATCCTGTGGTTCTGGTCCATCAGTCCCCCAGGAGGAAAGAAAGAGCAGGGATTCTCTCCCTGTTTAGCAGGCTAGGGTGTGGGTAATCAGTGTAAACTGCCCTCTTGTCACTAAACTAGGAGCCCGCTTTCAACTCCCCAAAAATATATTTTTTAGTTTCAATGGGTGAATTTTCTCCACATCTACTTAAATAATACAAATTCTGCCACCCAATTTTTCTAACTGTCTGTCTTCTGGGTAATTTTTATGTCATGCTATCGAGACTGCTCGCTCGAGATACTTCAGCGGATAAATTATTCTCTACTCCACTTCTGCAAAAAATTACACTCTTTGATGTGAAAATTATATGCACTTAGAGATATGCTAATACGAAAATGATTTGAGAAGTGTAGAAGAAGGGGTAGCAGCTGACTCGGAGGCCGCTGTTTTCGTATGCACCTGCACTGGGTGCTCCCTGAAGGCGAGGGAGATCTTGCCAGCTCTTCTCGGCCCAGAGTGGCTTTTAGTTTCAAAAGCCATTGATTTCTTGAAATGTGATGGGGGGATTTTTATGCAAAACGTGGCCATTTTTAAATATTAAGCGGCTGGGAGTTACTCGTGGAGATTAGCATGGTATTAGGGAAACTTTCATTCATCGTTCGTACACGAATTCAACGACTACTTATGGAACACCCCGCGCTAGATATTCAGCCGTGAATAAAACAGATGGCGTCTCTGGCCTCTTGGAGTTGTCAGAATTTAAGACGGTGAAGGGCTGTGGGCAAAGAACACTTGGAGCCTCGTCTAGACGAGACCGTTGCTACTCAAGTTGCGGTCAGCGGAGCATCCTCGGCAAGACGGTCGGGGATGTGGAATCGCAGGCACCTGCTCCTCCAGGTTTAGCGAATGAGAATTTGCATTTTAATAAACTCTCAGGTGACTCACAGTCACGTTCACCCTTGGCTAGTCATTAGAATCATCTGGGGAGCTTAAAAAAAGTTCTGAAGCCCAGAATGCCCTCCAAGTCAGTCAAACCAGAACCTCCGGGGATGGGACTCGGGCGTCTATAGACAACTGGCGCTCCTGGTGTCTGCGGTCAGTTTTCTCGGGGGCGGGATCCAGGAATCTATTTATGACAAGCCACACAGACAAAAAAGCTAGTGGGTAAGTGCTCTGTCACAACGCCTAGAGAGAGGAGGCCTGGAAGGGGTTGGGCATGGGAGGAAGAAGGGGGAGATGAAGAAGGAAAGGGAACGTGGTTTGGGAAACTAGGGTAGGTCCTGAATCTCCTAGCTTCACAGCTTTTCTTTTCTTTTTAAAGATTTTATTTATTTGAGAGAGAGAGGAAGAGGGAGAGAGTGAGTGCACACAAGTAGGCAGAGGGGACAGAGGGAGAAGCGGACTCCACACTGAGCTCGATCCCAGGACCCCGAGATCATGACCTAAGCTGAGGGCAGGCAGTTAACCACCTAAGCCACTCAGGTGCCCCTATGGCTTTCCTTTTTGTTTTTGTTTTTAACTTTTTTTTAAAGATTTTATTTATTTATCTACTTGTCAGACAGAGAGAGGGCGAGAGCATACACAAGCAGGCACAGTGACAGGCAGAGGCTGAGAAAGAAGCAGGCTCCCTGCGGAGCAAGGAGCCCAATGCGGGACTCGATCCCAGGTCCCTGGGATCATGGCCTGAGCTGAAGGCAGTGGCTTAACCGACTGAGCCACCCAGGTGTCCCTTTTTTAACTTTTAATACTGATATTCAGACTTACAGAAAGTTGCAAAACACTAGGAAGTACTACCTTATACTTTCCACTTCCCAACCTAAATGTTTACCTTGTATCACTGTTGTGCTCTGAGCATGTGCTCTCTCTGAGCTTGTGAGCTCTCTCTCTCTCTTCCCCTCTACACACACACACACACACACACACACTCCCCCACTTCCCAAACCACTGAGAGTAAACTGCAAACATGATTCACTTTGATTTTAGTACGCATTTCTAAAAACAAAGACCATCTCTTGTATAATCACCGTATAATGATCAAAACCAGGCAATGAACACTGAAATAATACCATTATCTAATCTACAGACTATATGCAGATTTTATCTGTTGTCTCAGTGCTGCAAAGGGAACCCCAAATTGTGTGTGGCATTCTGTTCTCATGTCTCTTTCTCGGGTCTTTAATCTGGAAGTGTTCCTCAGACTTTCTTTGTGTTTCATGACCCTGATGTTGTTGAAGTGTACGAAGCAGTTATTTTCCAGAGCATGCCTCAGATTAGGTTTGTCTGATGTATCCTGCTGAATGAAGTCGGGTCACGCACCTTTGGTGAGATACCACCGAGGCAAGGCTACATCCTTCTTGGTGTATCCTACCCAGACATCCTTGGCATTGCTCTATCCCATTACTGGTAATGTTAACCCTGATCACATAAAATGCTCTCTGCCGGGTTTCCCCACTGCAAAGTTTCATTTTACCCTTTGCAGTTAATTCTATTGTGATGAGATACATTGGGATTGTGTAAATATTGTTACTCGACAAACTTTTACCCACTGGTTTTAGCATCCTAGGATGAGTCTTGATGGAATCTTATGATGATGGTTGTCAAATGGTAGTTTTCTAATTTCATCATTCCTTTGCGATGTTTACTAGTCAGCTTTATTCCTAAAAAAGAGCTTTTGCTTCTCCCCTTTTATTTACTTACATAAAGTCACAGATTCTTAGTGTATGTCACATGTTATGCTTGTTTACTGCTTAAGGTTCAAATTGTCCCAGGTTTGGCCAACGGAAGCCTGGTCGCCTGACTCCTGAGTTCTGTAGACATGACCGTGTGAGTCTTGAGTACTTCCTTACTTTCTGAGACCGTATCTTCCAGGCTCAGGTCTCTATTTCCATTGAAGTAAGTTGCAGCCAACATCTCCTAGGAGCATTAATCAAAGTTGACCACCAATCTGAAGGAAGGAAGAGGATTTTCGTGAACCACATGTGTAGGGTGATCATGACTCGGATTTGAGAATATAGAAGAGTACTATACTTGACTTTCAACAATGGATGTTTTCCTGAAACAGCGTGCAAAAGTGGAGTTTGAGAGGGATTCAGTTCTGTTTAAAATAATACAGTTCGCTTCTCTGCACCTCATGCTAACATTTTTTAAAAAGATTTTGTTTATTTATTTATTTGAGAGAGAGCTTGTGCATACATGTGCACACACGCTACGGGGTGAGGGGTGCAGTGAAAAGGAGAGTGGAGCAGGAGGGAAGAGGAAGAGGAAAAGAACCCAGAGCAGACTCTGCGCGGAGTGCAGCGCCTGGCCTGGAGCCCCACACAGGGCTTGATCTCATGATGGTGAGACCATGGCTTGAGCAGAAACCAAGAGTTGGACGCTCAAGTCTCAACTGACTAAGCCACCCGGGTGCCGCTAACTTTAACATTTTTAAAGCAAGTTTTGTTTATCTTCCTAAGTTTCCATAAAATTTTAACTTTGTTCTCATAGAAACAGCAACTTTTATTGTCATTTCAGTGTTTTGAAATGAGTCCTCACCAGGAATACTCTTTTAACAAATAATGATGGTGATAAAATGGGCTCTTAAACATAGATTGTTTTCATCCCTTGAGAGAGCCTGTTCTCTTGAATAGTAATTGTGTACTTTCTTGATTCCAGAACTTTTCCTAGAGCAGAAGTGGTCATCTGAGGATGATTTTTGCCCCCAGGGGCCATCTGATCATGTTTGGGGACGTTTTCGGTTGTCATAACAGGAAGGGGAGAGGTTGCTATTGACAACCAGGTGGGGGAGGGGTTGCTATTGGGCAAGACCAGAGATGCTGCTGAACATTGTACAGTGCAAACGATAGCCCCCAAACCAAGAGTTATGCGCCCCCCCAAATGTCAGTAGTGCTGATTTGAAGAACCCCCCTCCAGAGGAATGTGCCTGTGGTTGGCCAAGGTGTGCTTTATAAAAGGCTAATCCCCAGAAGTGCACACTCAAAAAGATCTGAGGTTCTTTGGAAAGTGTTGCCTCACGTAACTCGGTCTTAGGGATTCAAAACAGACCCAAACATATGAAAAGCCTGGAGAAGACTTGAAGTTAAACAATAAAACATGAAGAAACTTTGTTATTTGAATCTGGGTTCAGAATCTGTTATTTGAACTGGGTTATTCCTAATGAGCTGGCCTACAGGACCCATTCTTTGCAGAATATGTTGTGAAATCCTGAGCTAGTGTCCACAAAGATGCACATGGCTGCTTTTTACGGAGTTTAATGATTCTGGCCTGTGGCCTCAGATAGCAGGAGGATAAAGAGGTGTGGGGAACCTTAAATTCTCTATTCCCAGTAGATCCAGTGGCCGTTGACTCCATTGCTTTCTATCTATTTCATGTAGATCTAGAGGAGAGGTGTGGTTCCATTGAGATGTTTTTAAGAGCAGTGGTGACCTCTTCTCCAATTACCCACAGTTTTTAATTACAAATTGTTATGGGCTAAGTTGTGTCTGCCCAGCTCCCTCCAGTATCATTCCCCCTGCTCCAGTTCATATGTGGAAGGCCTAACCCCCACTGCAGCTGTATTTGGAGACAGAGCTCTAGGGAGGTAATTGAGGTTAACTGAGGTTACAGTGGGGCCCTAATCCTATAGGATTGGTGTCCTTGTGAGAAGAGGAAGAGACACCAAAGATCTCTGTTTCTTTCTGCTCATGTGTATGGAGGAAAGGCCGTGTGAGGACACAATGAGAAAGTGGTCACTCAGAAAACAGCCCTGATGGCACTTTGACCTTAGACTCCCAGCCTCCAGAACCATAAGAAAAGAAACACCTGTCGGGTGAACCTCCCTGCCTGCGGTTTTTGCTGTGGCAGCCTGAGCAGACAAAGACACCAATGAACAGTTAGGAATCTCTATCGTAAGTTTAAATCCACGAAGGCGTGCATTTTTTCTAGATGGGTGATTATTTTCACATTTGCATTTCAACTTTCAAATAGGTCTAATCCGGTTGCAGATAGAAACAAAGAAACATGATCAGTTTGAACCAGCACATGACCACCCGTCTTCTGTTCTAGACCTGATTGGACGCATAGACTAACTTGGTCAAATTTACTTTTAGTTTTCCATGTGTGGCAGAGGCTGCTGGTTGCTGTCCATTATCCAGTCTCCCCTTCTTTCTGAGAAATGAGACCCCAGGTCTCATTGAGAAAGGCAACAGAAAGTCAACATTTCAGTTTTACTTATAGTCAGGGGGGTTTAGATGACTGTGATATGTTTGGGACATAAGGGGGAAAGTATGAAAAATGTTGACGCACTTGGAAGGTACACTCCTTTGTCTGTATTTTCTTTGTCTGTATTTTCTCCATGTACTGCTGGTCTGGACTACACATGGGTGCTGGGGCTCCAAGAGCCATCCTGGGCCCTAACACGACTCCAAGGATGGAAGCCACTCACTGTGAGTGTAGCAAAGCAGAAAAACAGGAGCTCGCGTGCCTCGTCACACCACGGAGACACCCTGGGAACACTGAATTGTCTGACCCTGGTTTTCCTTATTTACATGTGAGAAAAAAATTCTACTGGTTTCTCCTGTGATTTGGGACCCATATGCATTTTTAGTTTTTAATATATATAGGGTTAATGATTTTTCGGCTTTGCATTTAATACGTATTGCACATGCTCAATACAGATAGCCCTTGAATTAGAATATTTGTAGAGAACAACGTTCCCCTTCAGAAAAGCATCTACTTTCCCCTGAAGATAATTTATTTTCAATGACTACCTTCCCATAAGAGGTATTTGGCTGCTGGCAGAGGGAATGCGTTCTTTTGAAAGCAGTACAGGTTTTCTTCTCCTTATTTCATATACATTCCAAAATAAACGAGTATTCTAAGGCATTGGCCTCCTAAAATGTAGTTCATGCCCAGTGATTGGTACCATATGCCCCTGTGAGGAATAAAGGGGGTTCAGTCAGTGCCTTTTCTTATCTGAGTGTTGATTTGGGTCCCTCACCTCCTGGCCAGCTTCCTCCATTTAAGTGACCACCTAACAGGACAAATCAGGTCTTCGGGTGGCTGACCTCACTGCCCCATCACGGAGAGCCTTCCAAACATCCCCCTCTTCCAGAAGACTGACGTTAAGGAGACTCCAAAGGTAATTGGCGGGTTAGGAAAAGGAAGACCGTATGTCTGTTCCGGGAGAGTTTTGTCCTGCGCTTCCTCTGATTGTAATCTACGAATCATGGTGAGGATGAGCATTACCTAGCTTTTAAGAGTTCTCCCTCCCCCTCTCTCTCTCTCTCTTCCTTCCCTCCTTCTCATGCGGAATAACATTAGTTGACCTTTACTGTGCATTTACTCCAGTCTAGGTGTTCCATGTCCTCTATGCGTTCTATCTGTAGGCGCCATTACTAATACCCCCAATTTATAAAGGGACAAAAGACCCTATTTCCAGACAAGGTCCTATTCCTAGGCCCTGGGTGGACATGTCCTGGGTGGACCTGTGGAAGGGACTGTCTTCATCTCCCTCGAGCACCCACATGTTTAAATATCGGGCATGCTGTTTTAGATCAAAGCCCCCTTCCTCATGTGGTATTCAGGTGTTTTTCTTTTTAACTTTTTTTTTTTTTTTTTGTCAGAGGGAGTGACCACAGGCAGATAGAGTGACAGGCAGAGGCAGAGGGAGAAGCAGGCTTCCTGCTGAGCAAGGAGCCTGATGTGGGACTCGATCCCAGGATGCTGGGATCATGACCTGAGCCGAAGGCAGCTGCTTAACCAACTGAGCCACCCAGGCGTCCTGCAGTGTTCAGTTTTGATAATGTGTGTGCATGTGTGTGTATTCCCTGGGGGAGACATTTCATGTAGAATGTCTAATGTTTCTCTAAGCACAAATTCTCTCCTAAGAGACTAAGATGTATTCTCTTGAACAGGCGTGAGGACAAGCCCAGCCCATTTGGCTTTTACTGGGTGTCCCTGCTCCATCTGTCAGACCTGCCTGTGTCCAGAAGGCTGTTTGCATGCATTTTTATGGCTGCTGGAGACTCCATTAAAGGCGCATTCAATCAGCAGCCTGACAGTGACAGAGCCCAGTTGCACACCAATTCTCTCTCTTGAAATTTATAGAGATCATAAAAGACTCGTAGGAAATCCTTTGGCTTCGGCATTTGGGTTGCAAAGCATCTCCTTTAGACAGCCGAGTGCTGCAGAAGACCACTTAGACACTTGTTTTTGGGATTTCCTGCGGTTCGGTTCCTCCAGCCATCCTTCCTGCCCAGCCCCTGGGCTGCGGGCTTCAAAACCTAGGCTTGAGAATGAGGGGGCCTCATTAGAAGGAACAGAAATCGTGCTTCTTCGCCTATTTTTCCCCTTTCCTACCTTCCCACCGACTGGAGCTCTAGCAGCAAGCCCCCGCGTCGCCGTAGTTGGCATCCCAGCCACCTCTGGATTTCACCGTGTGGAAATAACTTGAGTTGGTTCATTTGCCAGTGTGGCCCTCAAGCCAGGGGTGGGCCTGGCACTCCTCCACCAATCAGATGCCTTTCTGGCACTTGCATTGGAACAATTAAAACGCTCCTTTCCCAGGGAGGGTGCTGGGCCTTTTGCCTTCCTTAACCACCTTCTCCTCTTGCCTGTATTCTCAGGGGCTCGTCCCTGCAGGCTACATTTCTCAGGCACCCTGGCCACCCTTCCCGCTGGGTCAGGCCAATCGAAGGCACTGGGGGAGACTCCCTCAAAGTAGGGAGAGGCCAGAGTAGTTGTCCCTCTCCCTCCCCGAGCAGTGTGTCCAGCAGCAGCTGCAGTGACTATGTGACTCTGGTCCCCACCAGGCTTGTCCCCAGTTCCTGGGTTCCAGGGATATCCTCTTGTTCTCTTTGTCTCTCTGATAGAAGGAAGGCAGGGGCTTCTCACTGTGGCTAAGGTCCAGATTAGACAACATCCCTGGGTTGTCTTCTCAGGAACTCCATCACCACTGAAACCAATTCCCTGCATTAAATTTTCTCCAATGTAAATATCCAAAATGGTTTTTGTTTTCAAGAGTGATGTAAGAGAAAAGTAATCTGAAACTGCAGCAGGCCACCACATGGGAAGAGGTAGATTGAGAATGACATTAATAGGGAGAAAAACAAGGTTCAGAGGGGGAAAATAGAGGACGAGAGACTGAATCCTTATGATGTGTGAGCTCCTGGATACAGCTGTGCCTGAAGCCCCTAGGTTTTTCCATTTATGTTAGCCAATAAATTTTACTCTTTTCCCACTTTTTCCCCCTTGATATGTCACCTCTGCTATGACAGAAGGTCCTGTCATAGCAATATTGAATGTAGTGAGATGCCCATTAAACATTGTTTTTTTGTTTTACTTTGGATTTGTTTTTAGCAAAAGAACTTTTTTTTTATAGGTTCTTCAGTGACAACAGACACCTTATAACATATATTTTTTGAAAGGATTCTTTTTAGCCAAATGTGAGGCTAATATTCACTCAGAATACCCAAAGACTTGAACAAATGAATTATTTCATCATTCTGAACTGTACTGGTTTTTAAAAATCTGATTTATAAAAATTTGTGTATACATCATTGATAGACACATGACACCACTAATGAAATGTGTGTTTTATGTACTGAGTCCATCTTAACAATTCTTTAATCAAGCTGGAAAATGGAAAAAAAAACCACATATAAAAGGTAGACAGGAGTACTATTCAGCAACAAAAAGGAATGAATCGCTGTCATGCTGGATACCTTCAATTTGACTCTGCAGATGAATCTCCAGCCCATTACGCTGAGTGAAAGAAGCCAGTCACAAAAGCAGATATGTGGTGTCATTCTACATCTATGAAACTCTAGATAACACAAATCCAATCTGTAATGACAGAAAACAGATCAGTGGCGGCCTTCAGACAGGAGTAGGGGAAATTATCTAAGGCAAGACATAAAGCTACTTTTGGGGATATGTGTTTGATGCCTTAATTATGATCGTGGTGACACATGGGTATAAATAGTCATCATACCCCTTAAAATATACAACTAAAATTGGAGTAGTTGACTGTATGTAAACTACACCTCAATAAGTTTGATATTGTAGAAATCATTGTGGATGTTCAATATATAGTATTATTCCTGAATACAACACTATTATTAAATCCACAGTATGTTTTTCCATGATTGGTGCATTAGAATGGAGGGTATAGGCCACATAAAACAAAGCCACTACAGCCCAGAGGGTGAGTATTGTGTTCAGTGGGGAGGATTGTTCAGGCCAGGGAAGGCAGGGGCCCCAATCACACCTCTGACAATACCTCTAGGGTCCATGAGTTTAAAGTGGAATTGTGCAAAAGCTAGGCAAAGATAGGTGGGGGGAATCCACAGTCCCAGAAGGTGGATGGGGCCCTGCATGCTTGGGTGAGGACAGGTGGCCAAGGCAACTGACCATGTTCATATGATTTTTCTGGACCAGATGTCCTCTGTGGCAAAAGTCTTGGAAATTCTTTGGAAGTCAAGTGCATGACAACACAGTGGACTTTGTGCCATTCTTGAGATGGACTGGGAGTCATTACAAGAATATTGAAAGGACACTAACCAATATTGACCTCTGTCTTGATGAACAGAGGCATTTGGTTACAATACAGTTTTGGCACAAGTCCCTGAGCCTGATGTAACCACTGTAGGAACGTTCAGATGGTCCCTAAGGCATGCACCAGCACAGGAAAGGCTGTGCAGCCGTCCCTGGTGTTGAGGGGGAAGGGAAAGGGTCTAGAATATGGGATTGAGGTGTCGAGGAGGTACACCCACATTATGGCCTGAGGGAGACAGCACCAGAGAGCTCACACCCTGCCCCTTTGTACTTTGTCTGGCTCCCATCTTTCTCCTCCTCCTTTACTCTGATAAGGTAACGTGTTGGTTATCCGTTCCTGCATTTCAAACTGTCTCCAAATTTAGCAGCTTATGAACAGTGCACATTTATTTTGTCATATTTTCCATGAGTTAGGGGATCTGGACATGGCTTAGCTGGATCTTCCAGCCCAGGGTCTCTCTGTAATAAGGGTGTTGGCTCAGGGTCTGTGGTCCTATCTGAAGGCTCACCTGGGGCAGGACCCACCTCCAAGTCCCTTGGTGGTTTTTGGTAGGATCACTCGTGGGCTATTATACTGAGGGCCTCAGCTCCTCCCTGGCTGTTGGCCAGAGGCTGCCCTGGGTTCCCTGCCAGGCTGTCCTCTCCATTAGTGCAGGCGTGTCAGAAGAGTTAGTGTGTGCCAGACAGAAAGGACAGCCTTTTCTGACCTCTCAGAAATGACATTCCCATCACCCCTGCTGTGCTCTGCTTGTTAGAACTAGTCCCTGGGTCCACACTCAAGAGGAAGAGATCACCTAAGGGTGTGTGTAGTCGGAAGTTTTGGGGAGCCATTGTGGGAGACTTCATACCGTAGGCAACAAACATTTATTGAGTCCCTACTCTGTGCCAGGTTCTGGATCAAACAATAAGATCTGTCATTCAAAGGTGAGCAAGAGAGTTTCTGGCCTCAGGGCTGTTCCATTCTAGGTAAAGAACTGAGCAAGTGAACCAGCACCTGAGGCACTGGGCAAGTTTACTGATATAAGCATGCAGCAAAGCCCAGCAGAGAGAACTCTGGCTCTGGAACGGGATGGTCCCCTCCATCACCATGGGACATTGGCCAACATATCTCTTGGTGAAGAGGCCCCGAGCACTGTTGATAATATTGTTTGTTTGTTTGTTGGGTCAAAATGGAAGGCAATACTAAATTTCAGGCAAATGCTAATGGAAAGGAAGATGTAATTTTTATTCCCATCCAGTTCACAGACCTGAATTCTGTCCACAGAGCATGGGCACCATTGACAGTAGTGTCCACTCCACCAGACAGATGGGTGCCTGTTCTCACTAGACACCTCTCTGGGCTGTCATCAATGACCTTCACAGAGAAGGAAAGAGCAGGCCAGAGGGTCAGATACGTGTGGACTGACTCTTGGCTCAACTGTTTTGTGGCTCTTTGATCTTGGGGAAGTCACTTCACATCTCTGAGCTTTGGGTTCCGCAGACCTATTCAGGGTGGATATGAAGACAGAGAAGTTTTGAAGGAATAGAATGCCTTGTGTCAAGACCCTCATTTATAGGAAATGGTGAGTTACAGTTTTTTTCGTTATTACTCATCATCTGAATTCCTTTTTTTTTTTTTTAAGATTTTATTTATTTATTTGGTGGGGGGGGGGAGAGCACAGATGGAGAGAGAGAAGCAGATGCCCCACTAAGCAGAGAGCCCAAAGCAGGGCTTAATCCCAGGACCCCGAGATCATGACCTGAGCCAAAGGCAGACCCTTAACTCACTGAGCCACCCAGGTGCCCCCATCATCTGAATTCTTTGTATCCACTTTTCAAGAACCAAATTAATCCATATTTCCTCTGTGAGAGCATCCCAGACCAATCCAACTCACATCTCCACTCCCTCCTTTAGAATTCCTCTTTGTAAATCTAGATTGGCACTTGGATGCCAACTTGTGAGTGTAATTATATGTATATTTGAATGTGCTGGCAAAAACAAGATAGTTGCCACCATTTTCTGAGAGCTTAAAAATATCTAGAGAAGGTACTAGGCGTTTTACATACTTTACCCCATTTAAACTTGCTTTTTTCCCTCCCCTCTTCCAGTAACCTTATAAAGCAGGTACTGACATTATCTTGCTTTGCAAACAAGGAAACTGTGGCCCAGATAGGTAAAGTGAGCTGCCCAAGTTTGCAAAGCTCGTTGGTGGCAAAGTCAGGAAATTGTCCGGGGTTTTGTTTTATTGTTGTTGTTTCTTGTTGGCATATAGTGCTGTTCCTGATATAGAGAAGGCCAACAGTCTGTGCCCAGATGCTGGGGAACAAACAGGGAGAGAGAGAGAATGGGACAGTGTGGCATGGTGGAGAATGTTCTAGAATTAGAGAACCCTTGTCATCATTCCCAATCTCAGACTATCTAGGGGTTTATCCTGGGGTAGGGGTGGTGTGTTGCTTTGTTCCTTTGGAAAAAAAAGTCCACAGCCTCTAAAAGTATGAAGGTAAGTGCCTGGGCCCTGGGCTTGGCAGCCTGGATTCCAGTCCCCGGCTCTTCTACCTTCTTCTGTGACTTTCAACAGACTCAAGTTAAACCTTGTATCCCTAGGGTGTCATATGGGTAGGACACTCTCCTTCCGTCCAGAGATGCTGGGACAATAAAATGAGATGACGTACAGCTAGTGGTCACCCAGTACCAAATATTCTTTTTTTAAAAAAAGATTTTATTTATTTATTTGACACAGAGAATGAGAGATCATAAGTAAGCAGAGAGGCAGGCAGAGAGAGAGGGGGAAGCAGGCTCTCTACTGAGCAGGGAGCCCCATGCGGGGCTCGATCCTAGGACCCTGAGACCATGACCTGAGCCGAAGGCAGATGCTTAACCAACTGAGCCATCCAGGTGCCCCAGTACTGAATATTCTCTAGCTCTCTATAGCCCACACCAATCATGTGCCTTAATGCGGCCTGTCGTGTGCCTGCCTGTGTGGCTCGCGATCACTCTGAGGACTATGAGAATGGTGGCAGTGACTCCGCCCCGACTGTTTGGTGGAGAGCCAGACCAGAGAGCCGTCCTCAGGGCTGATGAGAGCGCTTGGCTCAGAGGAGAGCGGAGGTGAGGTTCTGGTGCCCGGCTCCTCCGAGCTCGACACAACCCCTGGGGCCTCTTCCAACCAGTGGGTCTCCAGCTCCACGGCTGAGATGACTTCCTCCAAAACCACAAGTGTGGGCTGGAAAATAAAAGTTGCAGTCAATTAGCTTTTGTTATGTCTACATGGTATTTGGCAGTCAGTGTGATTTTTTTTTTTTTTTTCTCATGGATTTGACCACATAAAATAATTGAGGGGAGGAAGGCATCTTGTAGTCACAGACCACAAGGACAGCAGAACATAGCAGAGCGGGGAGGGAATGGCAGACTTTGGTAGTGGACCCATGCAGCTCCATCAGCACCAGCTGGGGGTTGGGGGATGTAACTTACCCATGCTGGGCTTCAGTTGCTTTATCTGGAAAATACAGGATGCTGGTTCTTACTTTCCTGGCTTGAGAGATTGTGTATACAATTGAGTTAGAATGAGCTTTCAATAAATGGGAACCATTTAATATTGTAGTTAACACTAGTACTAAATGACAGAGTTTCATCTCGGGTATATATGGCCCATTGTGGTGAGAAATTCACCTCTCAGACTGGCGATGTCGGAGGCACAGTCCGATGGCAGGAACACAAGATCCTTTCATGATGTAGCATATTCTGTCGTAAAAGACATATTTTGGCTCTTCATCTGACCAGCCTTGTTATTAAAATTATAAGGTTGGTGATGCAAACCACCTGATTAATCTCTTCCTATGAAAAGGTTCAGATAATAGAAGCCGTGCATGAAGATGTTTGAAATGGTCTCATTTTATCATCCAAATTAGCCTTGCATGAGTTCCTTGCAGAAACCCAAAGAAAAAGGATCCCTTTATTCATGCCAGAGAGGCCGGCAGGAGCATTAGCAACGTGTCTAAGTGTAGAACAAAGCTCCATTGTGAATGGGACAGAGTATGGACGATAAATAAACGTTATCCAAATCTCATAAAAACCATAAAGGTAACTGGCAGAAATACTGAACCGGCCATTCACTCATAAATAAATATATGGCCATCTTAAACATCCTGACATATCCTGTTTAGTTGATTCATGGCCATTCACCAAAGACAAGGATTCCTGCCTTGGAAGATTTAACACCCTGCGCTATATGTCATTGTCTTGTTAACAGTTCTTGAGGTGGGATGAGCTCTGGTTAACTGGCCTTGCTGACACCCCTGCTTCGTTAGAGGGTTGCCTAACGACGCCTGGAACTATTTGAAAATGAGCCCCCTCTCTGTGTGCTCGCTCATTCTCCTGAGAAAACCTCCTTGCCACAGGGAAGAAAATGCCCATCAAAGCAATACCTAGAAAGTGCAGAAATCAGGCTTTGGAAACAGCCCTCCAAATCCGGATACCATAGCTAATTGCATCGTTTCATCCAGATTTTGCATTAGTACTTGTTCTTGGGAGCGCTTGGCAGCTCAGCGATCCATCTTGGTTTCTTCCTTACCATGTCTCTCTGGCTGCCTGTTTACCCTCCATGGCTGGGCCACTCCAGAGGGCAAATGTTTATGGTTTCGTAAATAGGTTCCCATTTGCATGACATGTCTGATGGATTGGTGGTATCTGTTGGAGAGCTGAGCGGGGAAGGATTCTGCTGCCTTGTCTGGGCTTAGCAGGGAAGAGTGATGTGATTGATTAATGATGTCTGCCACAGGTATAGGACTGGAGAGGAGTGGGGTGCCTGCCATCTATTTGCAGTCCTGGCCAGTGAGGTAATCTGGCAGTGCATTTCAGATATGACAGGAGGGTGTGGCCTGATCTGCTAGGCAACCTCTGGTTTTCTGTTTGTTTGTTTGTTTGTTTCCCGTTCCCATGGACCAGTAGTATAGGTTAGAGATTGAAGTGGTTGGGCGTTTTGTGGTTCTATACGGGCCCTTGTAAGCATTAGATGGTGGTACGATCCCTTAGTCTCCCCTGCAGTTCTACACAGTTTCTGCTACTAGGTCCACGGTGACTCCTACTCTGAAGTCTCAAGCTTGTTTCCACTGCACATTTCATACAATGGCTGGTTGAAGAGCATGGGATATGAGGTCAATTTCAGGAATTTAAAGAGAGCAGTGACTTTGAGGATCCCCTAAGCTATGGTTCCAGATCTGGAAGAGCAGTGGGGGTTGAGTGAAGGAAGAACTACTAGAATACCAGTCACTTTACTCATTCTTTCATTTGCCATTTTTAAGGACTCTGTGACACAGTTAGGTTTCATCAGTCCCCACCATTTTCCAGGCATAGAAACAGGAGCTCAGGGAGGATGAGCTACTTCTCTGCATCATGCAGCAGGATGCATTGGCTGGAGCTGGGAGTCACACTGAGGTCTATGGGTCTCTCCTTTCTGAGTTACCCAGTGCTGTACGAACCTCCAGGATTCCAGTCCCTAGGGAATGGTGGCCAAGGACATCCAAAACCCTGAAGCTAAAGAAGGCAGTTGCTGGTGACTTCTTGTCCTACCCAGCCCTTCCCTCTCTCCCAACCTGGCCCCGCACAGACACTGGTCCATCCTGTCTCTCTCAGGAGTGTGCATCGGCCTCCCTTGCTGCGTTCTGGAGGGCCTGTACCTGTCTTGTACCATGTTATGCAAAAGGCACCATTTTAGAGCTCTAATAAATAGCTATTCCATTCAGTCAGCCAAATTGGGGAAGAATGGCTCCAAGAATATCTGCTCCCTGCTGAGCTGATTTGAGTGTGACTGACTATCTTGCTTCGTGGAAACCAGGCTGAGGAAACGGAGGAGTTGCCGAGAAAGCAGAGGATTCTCCTTCTAAAGAGGCCTCAGGGATTAAATTAGTCACTTCTGAGGTCTGCAGTCGGACGAGTGATAGAATTTCATCTACTTGTCACTGGAGCTAGCAGAACATGATGTGCTAGATACCTTCCTGCTGTTCCCCTGCAGAGAGGAAGAGAGAATAGAAGATTCCTCCTTCATACCCTTAGGAGACTGGGGAGGGCAGGGGCAGCCCTGCGAGCTGCTCTTTCCTTTCTTCTGGAGTTGTGGCACACCATCTAACTGCTGTCAGGAAATTCTCCAACAAAGGCGCTGGGACTCCCCAGCTTGTTCTCCTCGGAGAAAGGAGAATGACGCTGCCAGCTCCCACCCCATACTTTTGTGTGAGTGAAGAAAGGCTCTCTACTACAACAAATAACCCCCTGTCTCAGTAGCTTTGATGTAAAAAAAAGCCTTACTCTGGCCCAACTCACAGCCCAGCGCTAGGCAGCTCGGTGCTGGGAAGTGGGGCTCGGCTCCACTCAGTCATGCAGGGACCCAGCCTTCTTCCACCCTTGCTTCTACCACCCCTTTGTGTCTCAGAGTCCTTCCATGAACTATCTGGCTCATCATGGGAAAAAGCATGAAGAATCACACAGGAGATCTATCAAGGGCCAAGCCTGGAGGGGGTGTCTGTCACTGCTACCACATCCCATAGACCAGATGTCAGTCACATGGTCCCATCTCTCCACAGAGAATACTGGGAAAGAGGGTCAAGCTGTGACCTAACAGGAAAAGGAGATGGGATCTGGTGAAGTCCTAACATTGCTCACTCAATTTCCCTTGGAAATGGCCAAATCCCTATGTCAAGGGAACAAAGAAATCAATAACAAAAGAAATAACACCAACACTGATATATTTATTATATATATTATTTTTATTTATTGTCATTCTTGAGTAGAGAAATTTTCCAACTCTAGAAGGTAAGTCATGGCTTCTTAAGTGAGGTACACATTCAGTCTCCTGAAGGTATATGGGGTATCTCGGGACACATTTACCCATTTAGGCAATGCAAAGTGTCACATAGGTGCAGCACTTTTAATTTCAAGGGGATTAAAATTGTTGAATTTTGGCTTTCTTCAAAGGTTCAGCCACAAGTATACCCAAGGGAAGGTAGGAGTATTTCTACCGTGCCCTAGGTTTGCAGTGTTATATGTTTAGCTCTTCCCTTGTGGCCCCTGGGGGTCTTCCTGCTCTGTTCTTACACTTAGGGGAGGTCTAGGACACCTTTTGTGAAACATTTGACTCCAGATGTGTTTTTACCATCTTTTCCTCTGTTCTTAGCCACAGGCATTCCAAACACAGCGGGGGAGGTGAGCTGAGAGTTTACCCAGATCTAATGATGCTAGCGATATTTTCTGAACCAACTATGAGTCAGACACAGTACTAAGGGCTTGCATGTGTTCTGTTTATCTATTGCTGAATCACAAAGTACCTTAAACTTTCATGGCTAAAACAACCATTTTTAAAAAAATAAATTTTATTTATTTATTTGACAGACAGAGATCCCAAGTAGGCAGAGAGGCAGGCAGAGAGAGAGAGTGGGGGTAAGCAGGCTCCCTGCTGAGCGGAAAGCCTGATGCGGGGCTTGATCCCAGGACCCTGAGATCATGACCTGAGCCAAAGGCAGAGGCTTTAACCCACTGAGCCACCCAGGCGGCCCTAAAACAACCATTTTATCCTCTTGTGATTTTGTGGGCCCGAAATTCAGATGAGGCTCAGCTGGGTGATTGTTACGCTCTTTCAACAGAGGTCACTTGGTAGCATTGAGCTGAGAGTCTAGTCTGATGGCTTCATGATGGTTCTACTCACATGTCTGTCACTTTGGCACAGACAGCTGGAAGGCTGGGCTCAGCCAGACCCCTCTCTGGCTTAAGTGGCTCTCAGCGCTCCAAGAGCATGTGCTCAAAGAGGGTTGGGCAGAGCTGCAAGGCTTCATATCATCTAGCCTCAGAAGTCCTGAAACATTACTCCTGCCACTTCCTATTGGTCAAGCACATCACTAAAGCCATACTGATTAAAGGGAAGGGAATTAGACTCACTCACATGGAGAATTCTCATAAAGAATTTGTAGTCATCTTTTGTCTGCCACTCTGGATTGTCTCATTTTGTCTTCACAGAATTTTTTAAAAAAGATTTTATTTATTTACTTGACAGACGGAGATCACAAGTAGACAGAGAGGCAGGCAGAGATAGAGAGAGGGGGAAGCAGGCTCCCTGCTGAGCAGAGAGCCCGATGTGGACCCAGGACCCCGGGATCATGACCTGAGCCGAAGGCAGAGACTTTAACCCACTGAGCCATCCAGGCACCCATTACTTTTATTTCCATTTTGCAGATCAATAAATTTGATTTATTTGGTCACTGATTCATAGTACCTAATAATCCACATGCTATCTAAATAGAGTTAGTACTTTCAAAAGCATAATCTAAATGACCGCCGAAGAGAAGGGCCCACTTATAAGAAAGTTCCTTAATCTGCTAAGTAACTTAGAATTTAAGATGATGGTACTAGTGTTGATGAAAGCCAACTTCTTGAATACTTATTATGTGCCTCTTAGTTTCCATCCTCATAGCAGTATTAGGTTAGTGTGGTAATTTGTATTATTATTCAAAACACTGGCCACTCCTCCATGTGGGAGGATTATATGTCTCACTGGAGGGTGACAGTCTTGCCTGTGTGACAAGTTCAGGGCTTTGAAGCATGAACAGAAGTGAGGTGGGCCACTTCCAAGCAGAAGCTTTCACAATCATGATGTGGTTCTGCCAGGATCTCTTCCCCTCCACTGCAAGATCTGCAGTGTCCTAAACAGAGGCTTCTGGGTCAGCCTGCATCATGGAATGAAGAGCTCATGGAACCAGGCCACAGCCCACCCACAGTGGACATGTGACTCAAGCAAGCAATTAACTCGTGTTGTGGCAAGCCACTGAGATTTAGGGGCTGTTACTATAGCATAGCTTAGCCTAAGCTGACTGGTACCATTAGTTTTCCCATTTTATAGATGTTGAGATAACTATGGAATACTTAAATAACTTGCCCAAAGTCAAGGACGTAACCTTAGGCTCTTTGTTTTTATTTTGGGGGGTTTTTGGGAAAGATTTTACTTATTTGAGCAAGAGCACAATCTTGGTGTGGGAGGCAAAAGGAGAGGGAGAGGCAGACTCCCTGCTGAGCAGGAGGCCCAATGTGAGGCTGCTCAGTCCCAGGACACTGGGATCACCTGTGAGCTGAAGGCAGACACTTAACTGATTGAGCCACCCAGGTGTCCCAACCCTAGGCTGTTTGATTCAAGAGTCCTTGACCTTAGCTCCTAATCTCCTGTGTAATGGTAAAAATAAAGAGGTGAGAGAGGCTTTGTGCTTGAGTTGTGTGTTGGCTACCAGTAGACTTAGTCAGTTTGGGCTGCAATAACCAAATTACCATAGACCAGGTTCCTTAACAAGAAACATTTCTTTCTCACAGTTCAGGAGGCTGGGAAGTCCAAGATCAAGGTGCCTGCAAATTTAGTGTCTGGTGAGGGCACACCCCCTGGCTTATAGACAGTTGCCCTTACCTGGATAAGAGAGAGTGGGGGAGGAAGAGGAAGAGGGAGGGAGGGAGAGAGAGAGAGAGGAAAAAAGCAAGCTCTCTCCTATTTCTTTTTGAAGGGCACAAATCCTACAGGAGGGCTCCACCCCCATGATCTAATTACCTCCCTGAGGCCCAGCCTCCAAATACCATCACCTTGGAAGTTCAGGCTTCAACACACAGTTTTGGGTCTGGGAGAAACACGTAGCCCGCAACAGCTACGGAATGCATGGATTGTCCAATCTTTAGCTCACTCAAGAGCTGGAAGGCCCCTCTGACTTTCAGGAGAGAGCCCCTGAGATGTCGCATGGCCTGGGGATGTAGCTGAGTGGTTCGCTTCATCACAAGAGGGCAAAACCGTATACATACATTTTGAGCCACCTCTAGTATTTCACAGTCCTTGTGAGCTAGGCATCACTTGGGATGACTTAGCCTTTCCAGCCTGACTGCTTTTCTTCTAAGTAAGGAGAAAAAGAAGGAGAACGTGAAACAGAAGCACAGCTGGTTTGTGAATTAGAAGGTACTGCTGAGGGATTATCTGGAGATTGCTTTCTTACTCATGACTGTGCAAACAATCAGCACTTCTTCATAGTTCCTAGTTTCACAGGCCATGGAAGGAAGAGGGCTAACACACCACAGTTAGGATGGGGGACTTCATCTGGATTGGAGGTGCATCCTAGCTTATCCTCTGTGCATTGGTTTTCTGGATCCTGCACTGTTCAGGGCAGCATCTCTTCTTTGTCTTGGGGTATTTTCCTTTGCCTCCCATTGATATGCAGTATAGAATTTTAAATGATTTTGGCTGCAAGTAACATAAACCCAACTGAAAGAGGCCTTATGACAGAAGTGTTTATTAACCTGCATAACCAGAAATCTAGAAGTAGGGCAGTTCTAGAGTTGCTTAATTTAGTGGCTCAGTGACATTAAAGACCCAAGTCTTTCCGTCTTTTTGAGTCATCATTCTTGGAGCATTGGGTTATCTTCTTAGGATGGTTTCCTTCTTGGTCCCCTGCTCTAATTCTGTGTGTAGCCTCCTACTGGAAAACAAAAGTTGCTCCTCATAGGTTGGCTTAAGAACATTTCCCCAGGATAGAAATTTACATGCGTGGATGTTCTCTGCCAGGCCTCTCAAGGAACAATGACTACTGGGGAATGATAGGTAAGATGGTTCGGAGGGAGGAATCAGCCAACATGCAGTTGCAACAGAGGCCTCAGCTGACCCTCATGGGGCACTCTGGAGCTGGCTGGGTCTTGACAGGTTCCCAAGTTGAGGCAAGAGTCCAGGCAACCGTGCCTCTGCATTGATTAGTCACTACATATGGGCTGACCCTGATGAGGGGCCATAACCTTAGACAGAACCCTCCTGGTAGCTATGGGGATGAGTGCCTCTGTCCTGAAGAGGAATCTAGATGCTACATCCAACACCTACTAGACCCACTAGGCATATGTCTTTTTATGAGCACAGACCGGTCTCCTACATACTCCCTCGTATCTCCCTTGCCGGTGCTGTCCCTCATATCCATTTCTAAACCACTTATTTGTCAAGACAATGGAGTTATCATGGTTGATTTTGACTGAAAAAGAGTCACACCCTGGGAATAGCTCGGGTTTCTCTTGAAGGATACAGCTGCTCCGAACAAGGTGAATAAAATCCAGTTATGTTAGCAAGTAAGATGGAGGGTGGGTTGGCCATTCAGTGGCAACAGAAGCTGGGTCCATGTAATTCTGAGTATTTCTCTGATCTATTAATGCTGAACACAGTGAAGGGAATCCCAGATAAAAGGTGTCTAGAAATGTCTGCCTCTCTCAGTGCTTATAGGCAGAGAATACAAGAAGATAAAGGGCTGCCTCCCATGGTAAGCGTCAAGCTGTGGTTGCAGCAGCAGTATGGAAGGAAAGCTTCTTCTCTTCCCCATATAAGCTTTATTCAGAATGGTTCTTGTGGAGGTTGGCTGGTGGCCCCATTGTCCTGGTTCCCATGGAATCCAGATGGCCCTTAGAACATCAGTCAGATCTCTGCTGTGTATGGACATGTTTTGTTTCTCATCATGTCACTCTACATCATAGTTTGAGGTCCTCCCGGGACAGACTCTGAGAGAGAGATTCAAGTACAAGCCATTTATATGGGAGATGGAGGTGGGAAGGTGGGGATATGACATAGGGACGGGATGGCAGAAGGATCGCCAGTTAAAATACAGGATGTCAGGTGAATCTGTGGTTCGGATAAACAGTGAAAAATTTTTAACATAAGCATGTCCTCTGCCATGTTTTTCAGATAAAGAAGGAAAATTTTTTAGTGTATATCCCAAATAATGTCTGGGGTATACTTAAACGGAAGGATAAATGGATGAATGAATGAATGAATGAATGTGTATAAATATATACATACATACATATAGATTGAGTCCCACATCAGGCTTCCTGCTCAGCAGAGAGTCTGCTTCTTCCTCTACCTCTCCCCCCTGCTTATGATATCTCTCTTTCACACACACTCTCTCTCTATTAAAAAAAATGTATAAGGTGTTGAGATCAGACAGACCTAGTTCAATCATCTACCAGCTGGTAGGCTTGGATTAGCCACCTCACCTTTCTGTCTCAGTTTCCTTCTTTGGAATTAGATCATACCCTTCCCTTAGGGTTCCTGTGAGAAAGGAAAAGTCTGAGGTGTGCTCCGTGCTCAGTGCCCAGTACAGAGCAGACACTGGGAATCCATCAGTGTTTGTATTGTCTCTTATTCCTTCCAGGTGACATGAGAAGGAGGTAAGATCACTACTACATGGTCCATGCTTGGCCTGGGATTCAAGTCTGCTCAGGTCTCTTCAAATACTGGATGGAATTCATAGACAGGATGTATTAAACATAGGGCTGGGATCTCCAGGCAGGGGGGCATCCGGGTAGTTATGAGGAATTTCCAACCTCCTGGCCATACATCCCCACCCTTGAAGTCAGCCGTGACTGCATGACTTGCTTTGGCCAATAAAATGTGAAAGAGATGGACAGCACTGGCCAGTGGCCCCAGGTGCAATGCACGTGGTGTGTGTTCCTCTCCATGCTGGTCAGCGATGGCTGTGATAGTAGATGCTGAGACCCTGGGACAGGATCTTGGCCAACACAGCAAAGATGCATGGTATGTGCAAGAAATGATCTCTTCTATTTTGGGGGTTGTTTTCATAGCATGACCTCACGCAGGGGTGGCCAAGTCACGTCAGCTAAATGACTGCAGCATCACCACACCCGGTCCTTTACCCATGGAGTGTGCCCACTTTCACACCACAAAGGTCTAGGTGAGTAGTTGTGTCCTCGAAACCTACTCCATTTACTGTTTAGACATTTATACAAAGAGTTTGCTGACCCTGCACCTGCCTGTCCTGAATGATACAGGGGTGATCCATCTTCTAATGTGTCTCAGTGTGGGATCTATGTGGGGGCAGAGACCCTACATTTCTAATTAGTCCCAAAGGATGTTGGTGTTGCTGGTCCATGGATGATCCTTTGAATAGCAAAGCTCTAGGGCGGGGTTCCTGAACCTCGGCACTATTGATATGTTGGGCTAGATAATTCTGGGTTGTGGGATGTTTAGCATCATCCCTGGGCTACAATCATAGATGCCAAGAATTCCCCTTAAAATGTGACATCCAGGGGTACCTGGGTGGCTCAGTGGGTTAAAGCCTCTGCCTTCGGCTCGGGTCATGATCCCAGGGTCCTGGAATTGAGCCCCGCATCGGGTTTTCTGCTCAGCAGGGAGCCTGCTTCCTCCTCTCTCTCTGCCTGCCTCTCTGCCTAGTTGTGATTTCTCTCTGTCAAATAAATTAAAAGAAAAAAAATTTTTTTAAATGTGACATCCAAAAATGTCTGCAAATATTCTCCAATGTCCCCTGGGGGACAGATCACTCCTAGCTGGGGACTGCTATTCTTGGATGTCAAGGGGGGTATCTAGCAGGTTCATAATTATCTGGAGTCCTGATAACCAGCTCTTGGGGAACAGAATTGGTATCTCTTGCCTGTTGGGCCCCAGGAAGGATGGCAATGGTCCAGAAGATGAGGACCTCCTCAGGCAGGACAGGCCAGCTCCTAGGGAAATGCAGAGGATGCCAGGCAGAGAAAAGGGTAAAATTAGACTTTTTTCTTTGTTTAGAAAAATGGGGATTTTAAAAAATGTTTCACTGAAAAACCTGGATAAGACAGGTGGATAAACATGATTGGTGAGAAGATTTAGAATTGAAAACAAGAAAAAGTCTAATTTGTGGGTTATTCCCTGATGGCTAAAAGCCTTGTTCGATGTCTTTGCCAGACAAGACATTTGAAGTCTGGTCATTCTGGCCTCTCCTGTCCCCCTTCTCTGACCTGTCACTTCTCTTTCTCCACCAACATGCACAGCAGGGCTGACTGTTCTCTTCTCCTGACCCTCCAGTTTAGAGGAGAGAAAGGGAGCAACACCATCCTGTCCCCTCACTGCCTGTCCCAGGGGAATGCCAACTTATGTTTGCTGCAAGAACAAACCTCAAACCAGGTGGGTGGCTACAGTATATTTACAGAGAGAAACAGCAGGAGCCAGGGTGCTTTGAATTCAGGGGGCAAGAATCACCAACATGTCTCAATTTTCACCATTTGCATCTGACCACAAGAGGAACCCCCTGACAGTCTGTTTTGTTTTAAGATTTTCTGCAGGCCCTTTGATATATAATACGATTTATTACTCTATGTATTTTTCTGGCTTGTCTAGAATGACTGAAGCCATACACTTGGAAACTTCCAGCGGCCCAGAAGTGGTTGGAGTGCCCAGGGAAGGTCTTCTGATGTCCCTGTAATTCCACTCCTCAGGACAAACCACAGTATCAGAGGGGGCACCATCTGCCAGATCTTTCTATGTAGTTAGCGCACATGTTAGTGTCCACACATGAGATCCTATCCTAAGTGTGGAGGATGGTCCTGCCTTATTGTCTCCATGTAATATTGGGGCCAGGATAGGGTGAGGTGAATGAAGCAGCCAGGGTGCAAAATTTAAGGAGAACTCACCCTGACATGCATGCTGGTGTAGGATGAGCACTTGGACAACTGGGAGACTGAGTGTCTCCTTAAGTTTTGCACCCCATGCACCTTTCTTAAGAAATACTCACTCCCGGGGTCCTGCAAGCATGCCTTAGGCTGGCTTTCTCTGTGCTTATTATAGCTTAGAGATCTTCCCATGTCTGTTCAAACAGCTCTATGTCACCTTTCTTCATAGCTCAGTTTAAGTGTAAATGATAACTAGTTCCTTTTATTTCTGCTTACTCGGTGAGTGGATGACAGGAACATAACTACTTGGATACAACTTTTGGAGATGGCTTGTTTCCATCACATTCTAGAAACTTGTATGCTGGTGTTGCTTGACTCCTAAGCCCCTTCTGTGAGCTGTCCAGGTTAATGGATGGGAAAAGGATGTTGAGAAGCTCAGAGAGACAAAGTAGATGTATATCAGAAAAGGCTCAAAGCTGCTTGGGAAAAAGGCACAGAAGAGGTAAGAGGAAAGGGCAGAGTCTTTAGGAAGAAGAAGAAAAGTGGGATTTGGGGTGGGCAGGTGCCTCTGTTGAGCATTCAGGAAGAAGAAATGGAGCATATGTGACTTTGTGATTCAGTTTTTATGGCCCTTTCAAGTCCTCTTAGAAGAACCTTCCATTAGTCCTTCAAGTTTTCTGGAGGTGATTTTGTGTTGTTTGGGATGCATTGTGCCCTAGAACCCAACTCTAAGGCCAACTGGCCATAACTGGGTTACATGCATCTCTTTGGTCAAGTTGATGTGAGATCATTGGGGTCTGGAAGGTTACCTATCTTTCAAATAATCAGCATTCCCAATATTAGGAAGTCATAGACCAGGTCATAGACCACTTTGGGAAACAGTGAAGCTACTCAGAACAATGTAGGTGAACAGATATACATGAAATTTTGCCAGTGGTGTTCAGGGACTCCTTGAACCCTAGAGGCTCATCCTAGGACCCTCTGTCAAGTACAGTGGGGAAACTTCTGCCTAATGCTACGGTCCTGGCCACCTATAGATCAAATCATGTTTGCCAATTCAGTGAGCTTCAGTCTCCTAAAGGACCTACTGGAGGCAGATAGGAACTTGAAACCTGAGTATTTTGAACTCTCCCACTTGACAAGAGGAATACTCAGGAGTTCGGCAGAAATTTCTGACCCAGAAATCTTACAATGGGAGTTTGTCTCTGAAATCCCAGTGGAGACCATTAGTGGAGCAACTGGCAAGCCATTGCTTTGCTAAGGTGTGCCAAGAGCTGTTCTGTTTTTAGGAGGCAGCCATCCAGGACTGGGAAAAGATAGGCTAGAATATTCTAAGGACCATGGAGGGGTCCCTGGTGGAAGATGAAGAAAAATGAAGTTGTAAATCCTTGGTGTCAGGGAAAAGCCTGAAAGACTGGAGGTTAGGACCAGTCTTGAAAAGATGTAACAGAACACTGTAAGGGGTGGGGGTGGGGGTGGGGGTTCCCTCATTGTCTCAGAGTAGCTGACAGTGGCCCTGAGCTAGGGACAAAAGGCATTAGATATTTCCTGGGTTTTGATGTCTGTCCAGCATGGGAATGGGGAGGCAGAAGTCTGTCCTCCATCCTCACTGAGTTTCCAGAACTGGCCATTGTACATCATTACTGCCTTTCTACACCCCAAGAGTTGATAAGAACCAAATGAGAAAGAAGAGTGCTGTGGTTTTAGAGGGACTGGAGTTCCTTTTCTTCTTCCTCCCTCTCCCCCTCCCCTTCCCTTCCCTCCTCCTATACTCCCTACTCCCCCACGTCCTCCTCCTCCTCCCCTTTGTCTTCCTCCTCCTCCTTTGCCTCCTTCTTTAAAAGCTAAGCTATGACCTTCTCACTGGAGACAGAAAGGGACCGTCTGCCTTTCTAAAGTCAAGCAAGGGGGATTGCAAGAGAGTCATGGGTTGGCTTAGTTTGAGTTCCTCTAGAAACAGGTCCTAAGATAAGAATGTTACTGCAGGTCATTTATTTGGGATGGGACCCCAGAAAACACTGGTAGGAGAAAGGGACCGTGAGTCTGGGAAGGGAAGGCAGCCTCTAAAAGGGTGTGTTATAGAGTGAGATGTCACTGCAGGTAATGAGAGCTTCATCTCCTAGAGGTCTCTGAGTATCAGTACAGCCCGCCCTCAGACTGCATCTAAGAGGCTGGGGTATTTATTCCCCAACTCCGGGGAGCCATTGATTAAGGACTGGTCCCAGAGGGTGTTAATTTCCCGGCAATTTCAGCCAGCTGCTTGTTGGGCACGATGGACCCCAGCAATCATAGAAAACCTTCAGGAGAAGAGATTGGAGTGCCAGCCACTGAAAGTCAGGCTTGTGCGCAGTGAGGTAGTAACAGCTGACGAGATCAACAAGGCGCCACGGTTTCGGCTTTACACGTGAATGTACGCAGCACATACAAGCAATAGAAACTGGCCTCATGTTCCCTTCTTGCTTGTCTGCTGGAGTGCCAAAGCTAATGTGTACCCCTATGTGTCTTCATTTTGTTGATGGGTTCCTTTTGCAGAAAGCGATTTTGCTTGATGTTGTCCCACTTACCTATTTTTTGTTTTATTGCTTGTGCTTTGGGTGTTAAGAGTCAAAAAAGCATTGCCACGACCTGTGTCAAGAAACCTTTCCCCTATGTTTTCTTCTAGGAGTTTTATGGTTTCAGGTCTTACATTTAAATGTTGAATCCATTTTGAGTTAATTTTGGGGACTGGTATACGATAGGGGTCCCGTGTCAGTCTTTGACATGTGAATGTCCAGTTTTGCCAACAGAATTGATTGAAGAGACTGTCTTGTCTCTACTGAGTGTTCTTGGCACCCTTGTCAGATATGAGCTGACCATACATGTGAGGATTTATCTGTGGGTTCTCCGTTCTGTTCTGTTAACCTATGTGTCTGTTTTTACGCCAGTACCCTACCATATTGATTATTACAGCTTTGTGATAGAGTTTGAAATCAGGAACTGTAATGCCTCCAGCTTTGTTCTTCTTTGTCAGGATTGCTTTGGCTACTTGGGGTCTTTGGTGGTTCCATACAAATTTAAGGATTGTTTTTTCTATTTCTGTTAAAAATGCTATGGGACTCTTGATAGGGATGGCACTGACTCATGGCTTTGGGTAGTATGGACATTTTAATGATACTAATTCTTCTGACTCATGAACAGGGGGGTATCATTCCTCTTACTTGGATTATCTCCAGTATCTTCGATCAATGTTGTGCAGTTTTCATATAGAGCTCTTTGACCTCCTTTGTTAAATTTAATCCCTGGTACTTTATTGCTTTTGGTGTTGTTATAAATGGGACTGAGATCTTAAAGTATGGCACTCTTCCCTCCCCATTCCTGCCCCATTCCCAGCTTGGAACAACCAAGAGCACCAAGACCCTGAGCTGTGTTTGAGACTGAAATTTTTAAAAATCCAGAATGAGTTGAGGAGAACCACGTAATGGAATGTTACACCGCAATAAGACTGAACAAAATATATCAACATGCCACCTCACGCATAAATCGCATAAACAAAATGTCCGGTGTGTGGGGCTAGAGCTGTGGGTATACACGTTATCTGATTCCATTCACATGAAGTTCTGAAAGAAGCAAATCTGTGCTCTCAGAAGCCCAGGTACTGATCAGGACCTTGTGAGGGGCAGTGATTGTAGGAAAAGGGCACAGAGAGATTTCTAAGATTTTGATCTTGTTTCTTGATCTGAGTGGAGTTGACACTGATGTGTTCATTTCGTGCAGATTTGTTGAAGTGTACATTTGTGACTCACCTCCTTCTCTACATACCTTTTATACCTGAATATGCTTACAACAATTTACATAAAAACAGTAAGTCTTCGACCTCAGGATGAGCTCTTCTAGTAACTAAAAGTGGCTGAAAAGTCCTGGGATTCGCCCAAGATGTCACCAAGGAAGCCATTACCCAAAAGGAAGTGGGAATTCAGCTGAGTAGAGATGGGGGCAGCAAGATGCAGACATGACCCATGACCTTTTGCTTCAACAAAAACTTTGAAGAATCCAACACAAAGAAAGGAAACAGATAAGAAATTCATTCTGAGATTATACCTCCCAACAGCCTTCAATCCCCCGCCCCCCATAACCAGTTGCAAGTGTTTGGCAACAGCTTTACCAAGACTGTCCTATGAGAAAAGATTCCAGATGCGTAGGACATTTTCCAATCACTCCCTAGTCTCCAGACTCTGAGGAGACGTGGCAGGGCTTGCAGGGATGCAGCCCAACACATATGAGAGATCCATCGGTTTCTTCAACCTTCCCACAAAATGTTGTGATTAACCATGCCATGGCTGCAGTGAGATCCAATAAAAGCAGTATGTTGAAAGACTAGCAGGGGGGAGTGATGTGCGTATCACGAATGAACAAGTCACAGATGCAAGTCTTTCGTTGGGTCTGATGAGGAAACGTCACATGGAATTAAGATGAATGTGGAGACGGACGGTTCAAAGTTTAACCCCTAGTTTGCCCAGGACTGGACAAGGGGCATTAGAATGGCAATACCAACGAAGTGGGTCGTATCAGCCCCATTTTATACTGAAGAAACTGAGGTTCTAAGCAGTTTAGGAGAATTGATAAAGATTAAATAGTTAACTAGTGTCTGGGTTTGCCTCAATCCATAGTTAAGCTGCTATATAATTTTTATTCTTTAAAATTAAAAAACACATGGGGCACCTGGTTGGCTCAGTCGATTAAGTGCCTCCTTCAGCTCTGATCATGATCCCAGGGTTCTGAGATCAAGTCCTGCATGAGGCTCCTTGCTCAGGGGGGAGCCTGCTTCTCCATCTGCCCGAGGCTTGCCCTGCTTCTGTGCACTCTGTCTCTCTGACAAATTAAAAAAAAAAAAAAATCTTTAAAATTAAAGTGCAATTTACATATGGGAAATCACATGCATCTTAAGTGTGCTTGATGAATTATTACTTATGTGTACACCCATGCAAACACTGCCTAGATCAAGATAGGGAGCATTCCCCACCCATTCCAGAATGTTCCTTTGTGCCCTTCCCCATCACTATCACCCCCAACATAAATACCATTCTGATTTCTATGTCCATGGATTAGTTTTGTCTATTCTTGAACATTACAAATAGCATCATGTAATGTGTTCTCTTTTGGGTCAAGCTTCTTTGACTCATAATGTTTTTGAGCTTGACCCATGTGTATACTGCTTGAATCAGTAGTTCCTTCATTTTTTATTGCTCAGTAGTATTTCATTATATGAATATACTGCTCATTGTTGATTTTATTCTTTTGATAGATCCTTGGCTTATTGCCAGTTTTAAGGCCAAGTGCTTTTAATAGAAATATTTCACTGCAGATGGCTCAAGGCAGCTGAGTTACTTGTCATAGCAGGGAGGACAATCACATGAAAAAAGAACAGGGTTTCAGAGGTCGAGACCGTGACTACTCAAGCTAAGAAAAAACAGAAGCTGAACTGGACCCTCTTACCCTTGGCTTTCTGTAGGGCTCACACTCTGGTTTCCTGCATTCAGACCTCTGCTCAGACAGCACAGCCACAGAGGGACCACCCCACTTAGGCGCCGCTCCGTGGGCTAGATGACAACCCGGGTACAATCAGCAAAATCCAGGCTGTGGGAAATTCTATAGACACATGACCTGGTCCTTTCAGCAGAAATCTGCAAGACACAGACACAAAGAAAGGAAATGGATGGGGAGCCTATAGATGGAAAGACTTGTTTGAATCAGAATAGAAATAAGATTCATACCGTTTAAGCAAGCAAAATAGGCATGACAGTGAGGACATGTGAGCGCTCACAGGCTGCGAGAGCGTCCTAGGAAACCCTTGTTCAGGTTTTCATAAGTGTGATGATGGTGCTGGGCTTGCATCTTGTAAAAAGCTCTTTCTGTTTTAGGATTAAAATAAGTACACCCCTCCACTCTTAAACCTTTGTCTTTCTCATTCCGTTTAATGATAGGTAGCAGCACTTCTCTCCCCTGACATTATTCCTTTTTTTGATTTTCGAGTAGAAGCTTCATAAAGGCAGGGACTTTGTCTTGTTTGTAGCAATTTACATCAGCACCTCAAACAGCACCTGGCTTAGTGAAGGTCCTCAATAAATACGTGTTAAATGAGTGCACAACGTGTTTGAGCAAATGAAATGTCAACGAATTGAGAAACAGGGGAACAATGAGGCCAAGGGACACAGTTTCTGCAGGCAGGGGATTTTGCCTTGAGAATGGCCGGCTGCAGAGGGCAGGTTTGTTACCGGGATTGATGAAACGCTCATCTGTGCTTGACCAGAGAAGAGACAAAGGTCACCCACACCAAAGGATCCCTGTGTTTGAGCTGTGGGCTCTGTTTTTGTTTTCAGCAGCCGGGATCTACCGGGTAAGCCCACCACAAAGGCAGGGGCTGTGATGTTTGAAGACATGCTCTGTGAATATATTACTGAGTCATCCTGGGCATCTCCTGTCACTTCTCCAAGTCTGCTTTTTCTGCTGTTAAGAGGGGTTCCATTGTACAGCTACCACACAGGGTTTTTGAGAGGAGCAAATAGGGGTATTCATGTGTGGTGGGTCCTAAGACAAGCATTGGGTGAGCCTCCTTCCTCTGGTCCCCCAGGAACTGGGGACAGGTGTCTCTATCACTTGGAGCAGTGACACAGATCCAATTCATTTGATACACGGGATGTTCTAAAGTTTGCCTAAAACAAACTGCTAAGAGGAAAGATTGCCAGGGAAAATTCTTTGGGAAGGTGCTTTATTGAGGGGTGTATAGCAGACCGCCGTGTGTCCATGTGCGACACAGATTTCCGTGTCCTATATAAGCTCTCAATGAAGGAGGTAAATGCTAGGGTCACCCTCTGTCTCACCGAGGAAGGCATAGAGAGACTGGGATGGGCTGGGGAGCCCCTGCTCATGGGCCTGGCAGGATCTGAACCCAGGCCCCTCGGCCCCAGAAGCTGGGTCCTTCACCCCCATGCTATGTGGCCTCTAGCAGAAGACCTCCAGCAGCCTCTTGACACAGCAGTGTGTGGCATAAGGCGGTATTAGGAATGTCAGTCTGGATTCAGCATACTAGCTGACCTGATGATGGGGAGAGGAGAGGTGCGGACACAGCTGTGATGAGCACAGAAATCCAGGTGATGGGGCAGTGTGCATCCTTGGCCCAACTTCCCACTTGTCACTGGTCCCGGAGGGCAGGAGTAGCAGAGGTCGGTCTTGCTTAGAAATGGATTCAGCCACCAGTCCTTGGTCTGCGCTGCTCACAGACCCGAGGGGCTGGCAGCTCTGAGTTTCTCCTTGTTTATGCTTGTAGGTGTTAACAGGTGTCAGAACAGCCCCCTGTAGGTAGGACCCTTGGATGAAATCTCTCAACCTGAAAATCAACAGGGGGCCAACGGCCATAGGTCAGCAGGGACTTGCCCGGGCATGTCAGCAGATCTCCAGGCTCTTGGGAAGAGGCGGCAGGATTCCTGCTTCTCCTCCAGACCCTGCAACTGGTTCTCCTCCTCCCTCTTTCTTGCTAGTAAATTTCGGTCTCTTTCCAATCCCTCTGTTTTTGTAAAAGCAGCAGCCCTCTGTTTCTGCTTTGGTTATTACCTCTGAGAACTGCCAGATAGCTGCTGGGGGCTCGGAGCCTGGACTCAGGCCTGGCCCTTGGATGACTCATCTCCCCTAGGAAGAGCCCGCCCTCCTCCGACCCCAGAGCTGCTTCAGAAAGGACCATAAAAGCTTGTATCAGCATCGCTCATGCCTTTTTCCCCCTTGCTCCGACCATCCTGCTCCTCATCCTGCTGCCTTCGTCTGTACCTTCGCTGGGATTCCTGTTCATTCATTCATGCTGTCTCTGCTGCAGACAGGGATAGTGCCCTCCCTGTGTCTGCCGCCCTCCAGCCTGAGCAGGCAGGTGTGGCTGAATGATGGCTGAGAGCCATCATTGCCTGAAGGCTTTCTTTGGCTCCCCCGAGGCAGCTCGGCCATGGTTCGGGACAGGCCAGAAACTGCAGAGTTTGGATGGCCCCCAGCATCCCCCAGCAGCCCTCAGCTCATGCGTGATGAGGGTTAGCGGCTACATGCCCAGCTCCTTGCTCCTCTATCCGGGCAACCGTAAGGTGTGACCTGTACTGTGTGCCGGGTCGCACACGGCAGTCATGGACAGGCACTGTGCAGCTCCCTCCCTTACCTGATTTATGCCCCGTACCGGTTTGGCCCTGTCTTAGGCAGTGGAGGTATGACAGCAAAAGGACAGTCATGAGTCCAGACGTCATGGAGATAGTAGCCTAACAGATAGAAGAGTCACTACTCAATGTTACCAGACTTGCTAAGTCATCAAAAAAATTTGAGTTTCTACCATGTTCCAAAAGAATTTGCTGGGCTCTGGGGATGTGGGGATGGGCAAGGGAGACAAGGACCCTTCCTTTACTGTAATGCATGTGTGTGTTTTTTTTTCAAGATTTTATTTGTTTATTTGTCAGAGCGCAAACACACAGCAGGGGGGAGCGGCGGGCAGAGGGAGAAGCAGGCTCCCCACTGAGCGAGGACACCCCACCCCATGTGAGGCTTGATCCCAGGACTCTGGGATCATGACCTGAGTGGAAAGCAGACACTTAACCAGCTGGGCCACCCAGGCACCCTTGGGGTGTACGTGTTAGTGTGAACAACTGTGACAATCTTGATTCTAAATGTTAGGCTGAATAATAGTGTCAGCTCCTGTAAATTGAGTGCTCAGGGAAAGTGGTATTGAAGTTGAGGTATGAATTACAAATGTGGCAGATAGATAAAGATAAGACAGAAGGAGGTCATAGCTAAAGGGGAAAAAACAAACAAAAACAAAAGAGATGTCCCAGTGTTAATTAAGTAGTTGCCTATAAGCAGGGCAGTGGATAAGGGTAGTGCCTGGGGCAGAGTCCAGGCTTAACCAAGTAAGCCAAACTGATTGGGAATTAGGGCAGACTTCTCTAAGAAAGTATGCAGGAAACCTAAATCTGAACAATCAGGAGTAAAGAAGATTGGGAAGAGATAGAGCCTTCCAAACAGAAAGAGCATCATGCAAAGGGCCTGAGGCTGGAGATAGTATGATACATTCAGCATAGCTGAGGAGGAAATCAAGAGTAGAAGGCTCAAGATCAAGGCTAGAGGGGTTCCATTTGATGGGACTATGGATGCATAAATACTCACTCTCCTCCTTGCCCCTTTAGAGATAAGCATACTTGCCCACTGACCTGAGGTTTAGCTTTGTAGCTTACTTTCACCAATGGAATGTGAGTATTCATGACATAAGCAGAGGACTTAAATGTGTCTGAGCAGTTGGACTTGCCCTAGCATTCTTCAGTGTGGAAGATCATCAGGAGCTTATGTAGGAAGTCCTTTTACCTGCTCAGGTTGGTCAGTTGGCTTTGGAGACCATGTCTATGCAGTTGTCCTACAAAGGTGATAGGGTAAAGATGGATGGATAATTGGTGGGAAGCTGAAAAATTGCTTTTTTGACAAGAGAGAGGGGCCACGCTGCTGGGAATATGCCTTCATGGGGCACAAATCCTGAGCTTGTCCTTACTCATCAGTCCCTAGGGATCCCCAGGTAAACGGTCTGTCTGTGTGCATGGTCTAGGATGTTTATTTGGTGGGAAACCACTTCCAGACTCTTCTTTCCACAGAGGACAACTTGTGGGCAAAGACTTAAAGATGTGCAGAAATGAAGGTACATATCCTGGCAAATGAAGAGAAGAGCAGCCAAACAGAGGCACAGAAAACTCAGGAAAGAAAATGTTAAGCCTTAAAAAAAAAAGAAAAAAAAGTTAAGCCTTTCAGCACAATAGTGGAAGGCTGGCCCCCACCTCCGCTCCCCGCAAACAGCCTACTGCCTCTTGGGAAGCACGGCCCTGCCAGATCAGTGGTTCAGTCATGTGAGAGCCTGTTCTCTAAGAACAGGAATCTCTTGTGTAGAAGAGAGTTGATCGCTGAGGAATAACCAGATGGAAACTATCTGGGAGAAGCTGTTTAGGACCGATGTCCACAGCTCCAATCTTGGTATGGGTTGGAGGCGGGGTCAGAATGAGGGAGGGCTCTTACAAGGACATTTCAGCACAGGTTTCAGCCTTCTCTTGACAGCCCTTGGAAGAACTAGATATCCCTCTTCATCTTAGAAAAATGCTTCTAGAGTCAACTAATAGTGACTGAAATAGTAGAGCTGTCTAGTTCTTGCTGAAATCCTGCTTTCATGGCAGCCCTGAGCCTTGGGTCTCAGGCTGCTCTTATGATGTCATGCCTGGTCCTTTGCAGCCAGGACAGAGGAGGGAGAGGGACAGGGTGAAGCTGGTGGGGGCTACAACGTCTCACCTCACCGAGGATGGAAAGGCTCTTTCCCTTGCTCACATGTGCAGGCACAGAAGTCCTCCCAAGGTGGGCACTGAAGCTGTCTCCTACTTCAAAAAGTTCATCTGTTCTTCTCCGGCGGCCGTTGAGGATCAGAGAATGTTTTCATCTCCAAAGACCGGACCCCCATTTTATGTCCCCACGGCAGCCTGCAACTCACTTTGCTAACCTTAGTATTGCACTGTTCTCTGTCTTGATTGTAGCATTGGAGAAGACTGAGGCGCAGATGCCCAGTGCCTAAAGTAAGCTGCGTGGCCTCATGTGCTCAGCTTGGCAGGGGTTCAGGGCCTTAACCAGTGGCTCCTTTCATTCATGTGACAAACATTTCTTGATAATCCACTCTGTGCCAATCACTGGAGTTACAGAAGCTGAGGCACTGCCTGGTAGGTGACAACAATGCTTGTCAAGTTTTTGATGCCAAGGCACATAGTAAAAATGATAATTTTATGTGACATACTCTGAGATGTTCTTAGGCTAATACAGTCTCTTTTCTTTTCTGGCTTTACCAAAACCCTTCTTCTGTTATCTTTGTTTGGTTCAGACCATGGGCCCCAAAGAGTCTATTAATAGGCTAGAATCTGTCAAGGGAGTCACCATGTAAATAGTAAAAACTTTGAAATAATCTGAATGCCCATTTGAAGAGAAACCAATTCAGAGACAGATACTTGAGTATACTTTTCAAAGGGGATGTGGAATCAGTCCCGGAAGGGAATGGAGAAGTGACACAGGGAAGAGAAGGTCCTTAATGGAAGATATATTGCTAAGTCAGGTATCACTGTGATGGGCACCCAGAGCTGGTTTCCATGGGGAAAGCTCTGGGACCTAGTGTAGAATGCACACCTCAGAGTTGCCCCACCCAAAGGGCAAGGGAGCTGGAGTATTTACGTGCTAACCCCTCCAGTGACTGGCCAAGAGCTCTTCCTGGCACAGGTGTTAATTCTCAGTACTTGCCCCTGCTGCATTCTGCAGTTCTAGAATAAGACTTCCAATGCAGAAATGTATGCCTACAGTGGCATTTGGCTGGAGCACACAGAAATGTTAGGGACATGGCTGGAACACTGGCAGAGAATGCTGGACCCATCAGGAAAGGGCTGTGAAAAAATTTTTATAACACATGATTTCAAGCAATGGGTAATGTAGAACTATATTCGTCTACACAGAAATGCTCAAGAACATACCAACAAGGGAACCAAAGCTGCCTATAGAACATCAAGTAGAATTAGACCCACATGTGACCCATGTACAGGAAGGCAAGTCTAGGTCTGCCTGAGGCAGAGGTTCTTGCAGATTCTATGGGGGCATAAAAAAAATCAGAATCAAGATAAATAATATTTCCATGCAATATTTTTAAAGTTCTAAAATCAATGCAAAAATATTATGATGAACTAAATATCAACACTTAAAAAAAGGTCAGGATCTGGCCCTCTATTTGCACAGCTTGGCTTCATTCACTTCATCTTAATCCTGCCCCTGTTGGATTTTGGCTCCTTAAAATTTGGATCACTTGCAGTGGAGAGAAAGTTGGGGAGATGCCCTGGTCACCCTCTTCTTCCAGCCCTCCATCCTCTTGATAATGCCTCCCTTGGCTAATCCCAGCCACTGCTGACTTCCAAGCTTGAGAAACCCAACCTTCAGGGGACAATCTCTCCCCATCTTTCCTCAGCTTTCCCAGCTGCCGGCTCAGCCCTGCACACAGAGAAGGAAGTTGAAGGGCAAGGAATATATATAAGGATTTGAAGGCCCAGGACCAGTACAGTTCCCTCAGGAGCCACAATATATTTGCCAGCCAAAAGAACTGGTTCCAGAGCAGGCTAACAAAAGCCCTAGCAACTGAGACTTTTGTCTTCCAGGTCTGGTCACCGATGGCCAGTTAACAATACCAGTTATCTGACAGTCCTCTGTCCCAAGTGGGGATCTCTGTCAATCAGGGATCAAGGGCTCAATGTATCTATCTTCTCTCCTGTGGCACAATGTGGTGCCGACTACCTACCCTTGCAGGGGAGTAGAGAACTGTGAGTTCTGCCAAGTCTTTCCAGGGCAGTGAACAGAAAGACCAAAGTAGCTTTGAGGAGTGTAAACTGAAGGACAGAATGGAATTCTATTTCATTCGAACATTCCATTGATCCTCAGTAGTGTTCTTTTGGGGGGAATGTTGGCCTGTGCCAGTGCGAACAAAATAATGTTTCCGTCTTGACTGAGTCATTTGGCCAAAGTATCAGTATCATAGCCAATGTTCAGACTGATGCACAGAAGACTGAAGCACAATGATTTGTTGTCAGGGCCTTGGCAACTGGCAGTGGTGGGCTTTCTTTGTTTTGTTGGACACAGTGGCTTCCATTCCCCCCTACTTGAAGTACTGTAATGAATGTATGTAGGGAGGTCTCAAAGGCAGAAAGTAGAGAAAGGCAAGGGGTTGAAATATTCCTCAACCAGTACGAGTATCTTGTTGAAAATGAACAAATCAGAGGAATGCTGTTTCCAGGATAACTGAACAATGACCTTGTGTTCTCCCAGGTCGGAGAGGAAGATTTTGATCTGTAAGTCCTCATCACTCTTCAGGGCCCAGTCTGTTAGAAGCTATGCTTCAGGAGCATGGGCTCTGAGTTCTAGTCCTGGCTATACCACTTTCTTCAGGTGACTTCTCTGAGACTCAGTTTCTGCATCCATAAAATGAAATACAATAGTACTATCACATAGTAGTGTGGTAATCGAATTCAACCATGCCTTTGATCACAGCCTTTGAAAAATAGTAAGAGCTTAATAAATGCTCTCTTTTATTATTACTAGAAAAGACCCATCTGGAAGGTCCATATTAAATGTTGGCTACATTTTCTCCAGCAAGCCTATAACTCTGGGTCAAACGCTTATAGTCAACATTTAGGAGTTTGAGATATGTGTTGAATGTCACAACCCAAAAAGGATGGAGGGAGAGCAGAAGATGAATAACCGTTTATCTGAAATCCCAGCCCACTTTGCCTTTCTTCACCCAGCTCCTTACACTTAACCTGTCCCATCGTCTGTGTAATGCCAAAGGAAAACTGGCAGGATACTGTCTGGCACATAGTAGGTGTTGAATAATTGGATCCATTTGTCTTTGGTTGGATCTGCCCTGACCTCAGCCACCCCAACCCTGAGACAAAGCCTTGAGTACTCTCTTTGGGAGTTGACCCCAGGAAGCCTTGGTAAGAAGCCAAAACGAGGGAGGGAGGGATGGGATGGTACATAAACAAGCAGGTCACTCCTGTGGGTCAGCTGCTCTGGGTTGCTGTGGATGATTGCTATATAGGCTCAATCCCATTGATAACTTGTATGAAGCACTGGGGAGCCTCCAGTTGCCTCACCCCAGTGGGGAGGAAGCCAGAGATTTGGCAATACATTCCCGTCCATCACCGGGCATGCTTGAATGGCTAGAGCCACAGGTGGCTGCAGGAAAATCAGCAGTAGTAGGGAAGCCAGTCCCAAAGAGACATGAGCCGGGCACTGGCTACTTCGGCGGTCCCATGCTAGGAGTGCTGACATTTAGAATTCATTTTGCATTGGACTCAGGATACCTTCTGCCTGTTAAATACTTGCCAGATCTTGTGGGATGATTTCATGTCCCTGTAATGCCCCTGGCGGCATGGGTCCTGTTAGGACAATGGGATTTCTGCTATGGGGACACAGCTACCTGTAATAAATCTCCCTTGAATGGTTTGTCTTTTCTTGAAGTTTGCTACAGAGGCCAAAAGCCAGGGCTTCCTCTCTGAGTTATCCACAGAACAAGCCAGCATCTGGATCCTGGGGTTTCCATGTGATAAGCACTGAGCTGAGCGATTAATCTTTTTAAGAGTTCACCAAGAACCATGGCTTTTGGTCAAGGTGACCTTATAGGCCTGGGCTGACAACTAAAGAGTAAACCACTGAGGTGAAGGCCGCTGACACAGGGATATCACAACTGTAGTCTCCAAGACCGTGTTTGGGCCTTTCTACATTCCTTGGCTCTTCTAACTTAACAATAACTATCACTCATTGAGCTATTTTTATATGCCAGCTTCTGAGCTAAGTAGTTCTCACATTTATTATGTCAAGAGGCAAATAGAAAGGTTATTCTTATTTCACAGATGAGGAAACAGAAATTACGTAACCTGTCTAAGGTCATAGAATCAGTAAGAGACAGTACAGCTGAATCCAGGTCTCTCTGACTTCACAACCCATAGGGTTAACCCCACTACAGTAGAGTTTGTATACAGGTTTGCCTTTTTTAACCCTGAAATGTTATTCCCAGTAGTATAGTAGTAAACTGGTTCTAAGAAGTAAGGTTGAGGAAGTAAGGTGGGGGAGGGGAGAAGGTGCAAGAGGCCAGCCTTGATTAGTAACCTCTGCCAATTTCTGTGGTGTAAATACTCACCCTGTGGCCAATTTCAAGCTACCAAGGGTTTAACAACCAATTTACAAAATTCCTGAATATTTAGCAGTTGGCTTGCACAAGCCAGTTTGAACCAGCTCCAACACACCACTGTTGGCATCACATTCCCAAAGGTCTTAATTACCAAGATATCTGGAGAACATTGTTGCAATAGCTTCTTTCCTTCACTATTTTTCTCCTTGCCCTGGGAATCTAGGATAAGAAATAAGATGCCAGTATTCATTCATTCATTCATTCAACAAAAAAAATGAAGTATTCAGGAGGCACAAGGGGTCTGGAGGGGATGGAGGGTCCCAGTCTACCGTGGGTTGAGTTCCCCAGAAGCAGAGCTAGAGGCAAGGATTTGACTGATTTGTCTCTGGGAAAACTGACAGGAGGGTGAGGAAGTAGTGTGGTAGAAAGCCAAGTCCTACAGAGGGTGCCTTTGATTCAGTTCTGTTGGGGGAGCTCTGGAAAAAGACTGGGGTACGCTCAAAGTGTATTGATGGGAAAGGGACAGGTCTGAAGTATTAAAACTTGCTACCCCCACCTGTAAGTCATTGATTAAGGGCTGTCCTCAAAAGGACATACATTTTCAGGCACTTCCTACTCTGCACTGGTACAGACCAAGCTGACTCCAGCACCCCAAACAAAAAGGCAGAGAAGCGGGTTGGTGGTGGCGCCAGCACATCTGGAGTTCATGCACTTGATCGTGGTAAAGGGATCTGAGTGTTTAGGTGTAGAGTTCTGAGAGTGCCTGCTTTCCAGTCATTCATTCAAGTAGTATTTGCTGAGCAGCTACTGTATGCCAGGCATTGTCCTGGGCTCAGGGGATAGAAGCATGGGTGCAAACAGCCAGAGTTCGTGTTCTTCTGGAGCACATGGTCTGGAGTAGAGGGGAGTCTGAACAATCCAGCCTGCAAATAGGTCACTACAACTTGGGATAAATGCCATAAGGAGAAGTACGGTGTCTTGGGAAAGTGTGTAAGACAGATGCTGGGTTAGTGGGGGATTCAACTGGAGAAGGCATCCTTCATGGTTTGACAGGGAAACTCTTAGCTTTCACCTAGGGTCTTGAAATAGTGCACAGGGCAACGGTGAACCCTCCCTTGTCTTTGAGCTCTTTCGAATACTGGAAGCCTTGTACCAGAAACACAGCAGGTACACCCAAACCACAATTTACTTAAGGTGTTTGGTGATTCACGACACCTAAATCAATTACCCCAACTTATGCTGTAATTATTCCTAACTAAAGCCCTGTACAGTACTCTAGACAGTCATAACTATTCAATATCCATTTCCTCATAGAGATCTTGGGACTTCCTTACTTTTGACCACTTCAAAGCCTGTAGACTCCAAAATCAGAGTGCCTGCTTTCAAAACTTACCGGATCACCTCCTTTTCTGTGTAGCCTTAGGCAAGTAGCCTACCCTCTCTGTGTCTGTTCATTCGTCTGTAGAATAGGAGAAATAGTACCTACCTCACACTAGTTCCGTTGTGAAGAGTAAAAGGATAACGATTTGATGTATGCAAACCGTTTTATACCATGTCTGAGCATACTGTAAACACTTAATAAAAGGCAGGTTTTCTTTATGTTATTGGTTATAAGCTTTGACATGAAAGGATATCCTTGATATTTTTTTTTAAAGATATTTTATTTACTTTAGAGAGAGAATGAGTTGAACTGGGAGAGCAGAATAGGAGGAAGAGAGAAAGAATCTGAAGCAGACTCCGTGCTCAGCACGGAGCCCCACACAGGGCTTGATCCCCCCACCGGGAGATCATGACCTGAGCCGAAACCAAGAGTTGGACGCTTAACTGACAGAGCCACCCAGATGCCTCTATCTTTGCTACTTTTTAAGTGAAAAAATAATTTACGCATAAAATAGTTTCAATAGATGTTCTTAAACTTTGATGTCGGAACTCTTTATACTTTTAAAACTGTAGGAGTCCAAAAATCTTTTTAATGGGGGTTTAAAATACTCATTAATTCCTTAAAATAACAAAAAAAACCCACCGCATGTTCACACAGTGCCTTAGTTTGGGCTGGTATAGGAAAGCACCATAGATGAGGTGGTTTATAAATAAGAGAAATTAATTCTCACGATTATGAAGTTTGGAAGTCCTAGGTCAGGCATCTTGTGAGGGCCCTTTCCCAGACTGAAACTACTGATTTGTCATTGTCCTTACATGTGGAATACAGAGGGTGAGAGAGCTTTCTGGGGTCTCATACATAAGAAGGGCACTGATCACATTTGTGACCCTTCCCCACTCATGACCCAGTCACCTCCCAGAGGCTCCACCCCATAATACGAACATACTGGGGATTAGGATTTTAACTAGGAATTTAATTAGGAATTTTCAGAGGATACAAACATTTAGTCCATAACACATCTAAGTTACATTTTTATGAAAAATAACTCTATTTTTGAGGCAAAATCTAGTTTAAAAATTTGATTGTTTTACCCCTTTGCAAGTCTTTCCAGTGCCTGTATTAATTGAAAATAGCCAAATTCTCATGTCTGTCTTGCATTCCATCTGTTGTGATGTGTTGTTTTGGTTGAAATATATGAGAAAAATCTAGCTCCACACAGTTGGAAAAGGAAGGAAAATTTTAATAGCCTTTTCAGATAATTGTGATAATTTGATATTACATGCAAACTTACCAAGTGGTAGTTTTTTAAAGGTTGGTAGCCATATGAAATCTAAAACCGAATCAGTAAACTTTTTATATCATATTATATTAAATCAGTTGGCCTGTGTTGTATCTTAAATGCCTCTTTTACCCATGCATGATTTTGTGACATCATTTGGAAAATACTGGTTCACTGAGTTGTGGAGATCTTTCAAATGTTGACACATTTCATTATATAATATCAAAATGTCCCACTTGTTAATATCAACACTGATCTCATCAGAAAAGTCTTTAAACACAGGAAATCTGTCAAGCACATAGTAAAGGATCCAAGTTTTTCAAAATTCCAATTTTTGCTTGAAGGCTCAAATTTTTCGTTGGCAACAAATACTGTCAGTTGCTTTCCTTGAAATGACAGGCCACTTTGTAAATTTTGTAAAAATTTTCTGCCAAATTTCCAAGAATGCAATAGCCAAAACTTGTCTGACAGTCCTACTTTCAAGTAAAAATGGTGTTCCATGACAAAGGGGCTAGTTGAGTTGGCAACACAAATATCCCACAAACACTTTTCTTGAGACAACCATCATACACGATATGCAGCAGAAGTGCTTTGTGCATTCTTCCTGTGTCATCAAAAAGAATACTGAAAAAAAAAATGTGTCCTCAAAAAAAAAAAAAAAAAAGAGAAAAAGTAAAGAATGTGTTCTCAAGGGTAGAAATTTAATAAAATTAATAGTTTGTAATGCTTCCTCAAGGACAAGTTTGAGAAAAATCGAGTTTCACTTAACTGCAAATGTGGAAGTCATGAACCCAATGACTGACCATGATTTATTGGTGCTATGCCTTGATTTGTGCTAAGGTGCTAGTCTGATCCCCCACTGCTTTTGTACCATCAATGCAAATCATGCAGTGAAAAAGGAAAAAATGTCCTAGTGCTACTATGAAAATAACTTTGACCTGAGGACTTCCTGAACGGGTTGCAGACCCTTTGAGGTCTGAAAGTGACATTATGAGAAATGCTGGCTTAGAAAAATGTACACCAAACTGCTGAAGCATTTATTTTGAGGAAGAGGCATATGACACCAGGGGCTTTGGAGTGGGTGGTAGATTTTTACTTCTGTATTCATTTGCAGTTTTTACATTGATCATATGTTGTCAGAAATAAAACAGAAGATATTCCCATTTTAGAAAAAGTATTAGGTCTTTTTTTCTGTCTGAGAAATAGGTGTCTTTCCATCCTCCTTCAGTGTGCCATGAGAACCTAGGTTCCCAGCATAGGAAGGAGCAGTAAATTTAATTGTCTCTTCCAGGCAGAGTGGTGGGGAAGGTCAGTGGAGGTGATGGGGACCCAATACTAATGTACTCCCCAGGTCCTTTGTTGTCTTCTGTAGAAGACTTCCTAGACTCATTATCCCAGCTCCAGCCTTTCCTAGCCATGACCTTAAGAAAGTTACCTAACCTTTCCATCAGTTCTTTCACGCCAAAAAAGCAATAATAATACTACCTTTATCTTGTAAGGTGGTGGGGATTAAAGGAGCACCTGAAGAGTGTCTACTCACAATTAATGCTTAATAAATGTTAGCCTTTATGAGGATGACCACTCAAACAGCCAAGGTGGTTTTTCTTGCTGGAAATTTCCAACATGGTCAGCCATTCCACAGTGTCTTCCCTGCTGGTGGCCATGAAAAGTCTCTGTAGTGATGAGTCCTGGCCATTGAGCATGAGCTCTCTTGTGGCTGTATATGGAAGTGTCTCCTCTGAGCCTTTAGGTCTCCAGGGTTTGAGTAGAACTGTGGTCCATGTTCTCCTTGCCTCTAGAACCGGGCCCTGAGGACACCGCAGAGAACTGTAGCCTTCAGACTACCTGGCCTTATTTGACAGTTCAGATGTGGTGAGGGCAAAGAGCAGTCTTGAGATTTCCACCCAGCCTTAATATCACATAAGCTCAAAGCTTCCCTCCCATGGCCTCTGTTCTTCTTTGCCCTTACCAGAGGTCATTGTTCTCACTAGGGTTCAGCAGAGCCCTTCTGCAAGTGAGTCGACACTGTGTTAGCTGTTATGAATCACCAGTTTGTTTTTTCTTTTAACTTTTCTCCATAGAGTATGGGCAAGGCCATTATTTCCGCCTCCAGCCCCTTCTAGTTTCAAATGACATTCTCCTCTTCTCTGTGGAATGATAGATGCATTCCCATGAGCAGTTAGAGACAGGATAGGGAACAGCATGAGGTCACCTACTGAATAGCTCTTGACTCAGTCTGTTTCTCTTCCTCTGATCCTCCCACAACTTAGCTAGAAGTCGCTGTTTCTTTGGCTGGGACTTTGGCAACATCCCGGCAATGGGTCTACAAGACTTGCCTAATAGACTCCCCTCACTGCAGTAGTTGCGGCCTGGGGGAAAGGCGTAAGTGGAGGCCCAATCCTGGGATAGTCCCACCTGTAGCTCCCCATACGTGTGAGCACCCCAAATCTGCAGGTCTGAGCACTGTCCCCTGTACATGCACAGCTGCACATGTGTGTGTCCCTGGGGAAGGCAGAGAGATTGGAGACAGAGGCTTACAGAGGCCCTAGAGGTAAGTTCAGGACCTTTGGAGCAGGAAATTCTGAGCTTTGGGTACTAAAATTAAAGTCTAGAAGAGACCACAGGCTCTAAGTCATGTGTCCTCTGCCCCTACAGGCTCTTGACCCACGAGGAGGGGACAGAGGAGGCCACGGCCAGGTTCTTGTGAAATGTACTCTGAGCAAGGATGTGGTGTGCCTGTGTGGGAGGGTAGGATGATCTGGAAATCTAACACATGCCTCTACTAAAGCCCTTCAGCGGCTCTTCTCAGCCATAAGATCCAGCCCCCACTTCTTGGTCTCCCAGCCCTCTCCCAGTCTGGCTCTTGCCCACTTCTTGACCTTGCCCTTGACTATTTCTAGCTCAAGCCTTACCTTCCCTTGGCAGTACCTCTGTCCCACACTCTCTCACTGGCAGGGACTTTGCAGGATGTTGTGTCCTCTGGAGTTTCCCGTGTGTGATGTCTCATCATTGCTGCTTCTTGCACCCGAAAGATTCTTGCCTGACACCCGACTCGCTCAGCCCCCCAGTCTAAGTCAGGTCCGATTCTTCAGCCTGCATAGCTTTCATCTCTTTGTCCTCTGTCCTGTACCAAGAATGAGAGCCTGACCATTACCATTAGGGAGTGCACACTATATGTATGCCCATTTCACAGGTAAGAGAACTGAGGCCAAGATGGGGAGCTAATCTGGTCAGCTAACCAAGTAATAACAGAGCCAGCCTCCGAGTTTAGACACCAAACTTTGAACTACTGTGCCGGGGATTTGTTGTTGTTGTTTAAAACAAAACACACTACTTGTGTTACAGTTCTAGATGTTGTGAAGTCAGTGCAGGCCTCACAGGGCTAAAGCCAAGGGTAGTATTCCTTTCTGGCTAATACCCTTGCCTTTTCTAGCTTCTAGAGGCCACCTGTGTTCCTTGGCTTGTGGTTCCTTCTTCGATCTTCAAAACCAGCAGTGGCCGGTTGAGTATGACATCCAACTCGTACTAATTCTTCTTCCTCCTTTTCTATTAAAAAATCCTTGAGACGACACTGCTCACCTGAATACTCCAGGATAATTAATCTTCTTATCCTATGGTCAGATGATAAGCCAGTCATTCTTAATTCTTAAGCTTTTGAGTACAGCAAAATATCTGGTGGTAATGGGGGTCAGGCGAGGAAACGTGAAAAATGCAGATTCCTGGGCCTCACCACACCAGTGATTCTGAATCTATAGCTCAAGCACAAGGCCTGGAAATCTGCATTGTGATGCGCTTTCCAGAAGCTTTGGATGCAGGCACAGTAATGGTGACTCACATGATTTACTGCAACCACAGGACCTAAAACGGCAATGTGCTAAATACAATTAGACCTTCTGGGCTCAGTGGGGCCCAGCAGGGAGGGGAAAGGAAGATATTGCCTACAGGCTGGGTTGGAACAAGGTGCCCTCCTCTGTGTGGAAGATGAAAGCCTGAGTTGTAGCATATACCAGAGCCATAACCCAGGGCCTTCCAGAAGCCATCAGCCCCTCCTCTCATGTTGTGTCTCCCCCAGGAGGAGAGGAAGAACCACATTTTAGGGGCAGTGTTCAGCCTTGGCTTTGCCTTAACTACCTGGAACCTGCTCTGTCTGGTCTCCCTGCCCCAACCCAAGCCCACCAGCTCATGGGAAGCCCGTGGTCAGATGGAGAATGTGGGCTGGGAACATAATTTGGGACTAGTCGGCCTGTGGCTACTGGAGCCCATTCTAGCCCAGCCACACGAGCTATTGTGGGCCTTTTCTATTTCTTCATCTTCTGGGACTTGTAGACACTGAAGTAGTTGAGCAGCAGCTGCCACTTAAGTGCCATAAAGTGGGTGCAGGTGCACACGTGCGTCCATGTGCATGTGTGTGTTCACATGTGCGTGCATGTATGTGTGCACACATCTACATGTGTGCATGCATCTACATGTGTATATTTGCACACGTGTGTGCATGCATACGTGTACATGTGCATGCGTATGTGTAGAGGGAGAGGTGAAAGTGACTGAGGGAGGCACTGTGTGATGGGGCCTCATCAGGTGGGCCCCGCTCAGACTTGGTGCAGGCCTGCCCTGCAGGAACACCAGAGTGACCTGTCCCCAGGGAAACCCCAGAACCATCAGGGAGACACCAGACTTTTTCTGTCTGATCATTTCCTCCCCCATGAATGTTCCCTGCTCCTCAATGCCTTTGTCACCCATGGATAATCCCCCCGCCCTCTTCACCTTCTGAGAGAGCTTATCCCCAGAGCTCCTGCTGAAGGTCTGTGGTCCTTGACTCCTGCCCCCTCCTCTAGATGCTCTTGACCATGTGGCCCAAACAGGGCCAGTTACATTTCCTCCCCTCGTCTCCCCCCCGGACACCTACCCCAGTTACCTGTCATTAGGACTCAGATTTGAAGTAAGCAGCTCCACAGAGTAAACCTTTAAGGTGCAGAGACTTGGGCTGGGATGGCCCCTGTTGGGACAGCCATGGCTATGACCTGAATGTTTGTGTCCGCCCCACTCCCTGGCCCCTCAATTCATATGTGGAAACCTAACCCAAGGTGATGGTATTAGGAGAGGAGGGGTCTTTGGGAAGTAATTGATCCTGAGGGTGGAGCCCTCAGAGCCCTCACCACTCTGCTTGGGCAGACAGTAAGAAGCTGGCCATCTGCTGTTAGGAAGCAGACCTTCACCAGAACCTAACCCTGCTGGTACCCTGATCTTGGATTCCCAGATCCAGAACAGTGAGAGAGAACTTTCTGTTGTCTCTCAGCTCCTAAGCTGTGGTATTGGGTTTGATTATACCAGCCAGAGCAGACGAGGACACCCATGCTGGGCAGCCATCTTGGGGCCCCGAGTTCTGACGAAGGAACAGAAAGAGCTGAAAGGCTGTTCTGAGGCATGAGGCGGGGGGAATGAAGCAGAGGAAGAGGAAAGTGCTCCTCAGGGACCCGAGGAGAAAGAGCATAAAGAGCCGATTTGATTCTTGCCAGCTTTCCAATTCCCAGTACCAGTCTCTTGTGAAGCATTTCTCGTCTTAAATGACTGGGTACCCAAATGAATTCTTGCCCTTGGGGCCCACGAGATAACCTAACTCCTCATAATTGCTTTCCTTTTATTTAAGTTAGCTCAAGTGAGTTTGTTTTTGCCAAGCAAATGATCCCTGATTAAGACAGCCCTTCCGGGAGAGGTGAGGCCTGGCCTGACGCTCTCAGAAGTTAACAAACCTGGGTGTGTGCCAGGAAGCAGGATACACATGTGGGCTTCACTCTCCCCTGCAGTGAGGGCAGGTGTCCATGGTGCCGGGGAGCAGGGAAGGGTGTTGGGAAGCGTACAGCACAGGAGGGGAGCAGAGCGAGGGGGACACATTGGAGAGGCAGTAGTTTGGTTCAGTCTATTGAGTACTGGCCAGAGCATAAAGCAGAAAGCTCCTGGTTCAGGGTCAGAGTGCCAGGATTTAAGCCCAGTGCCCTGGACATGGGTGGCCCTGGATGTATTTCTTAGACCCTAGAGTCCTCCGTTTTCTAAGCTGAGACATAGGGATGGTAACTCTACGAGGTCGCCTGACTTAGAACAGTGTGCAGAGTTCGGTTATTTGCCGCTGTGGGTTTTTATTTTGTTTAAACTGGGGTAAGGGAGGGACTGACAAGAGCCAACATTTGAGCAGGGCCATGTTGCTGAAGGTCTGATAGACCCAGCAAAGGAGTTAGTATTTTGTCCAGAGTAACAATGGGAAACTTGAAGAATTTTGAGCTCATAAGTAGTCTGATCTAATTGTGTACCTTCTCCCTAAAGCACACACACTGGAAGGACATTTGATAATGTCTGAAGACATTGGTTGTTAACATTGGGGTGGGGGGTGCTCTTGGCTTTTAGCAAACAGAGACCCAGGATGCTGTCAACATCCTCCAAAGCACAGAACATTCTCCAACGTTACCTGCCCCAAATGTCAAGGCCAAGGTTGAAGTCTGCATTTGTGTATTAGGAAGAACAGAAATCAGTCATGTCCCATCTTGGGGGCTTAGTTTCCCATCTGTCAAAAGGTGGACTTGGAGGGACTTGGTAGGAGTGACCGACCGATTTGTTCCTTCCACAGCTGGGTATGTGTCCATCGCAATAGACCCTTTGGCCTGGACCCTCCTTACACCAGCTCTGGTGCTGTAAGCCTCTCCTTACAGATAACTCTGACAGAGTCAGAGAGTTTGTGGAGAATGTGGGCTCAGCATCCTGCCAACGATGGGATCAAAACCTGGCTCCACCCTGGCCAGCTGTGAGACCTGGAGGAATTTTCTTTGCTTCTCTGAACTTGGGCTGTTCTGTCCATAGACAGGGACTGCTAATAACACCTTGCTTGTGGCAGAGTTGAGAGGGTTTGAGAAGCCTTTAGTGCAACACCTAGCCCATAACAGGTGTCCCTTCAACCTCAGCCACAGGGGCACTTACCACCCTGCTTCTCAGGGTGTGAGATTGATAAACCCAGGAAATATTTGAGAAATTCAGCCAGGTCTCTCACTGGATGCCCATGGTAACCCCCATCAGTCAGAGGAGACCAAAGGCGCACACTCCTTTGAATATTTGCTGAACTCATCATAAAAGGGAAAAGAAAAAGGAAAAAGGAAGCTGCCGTGTGGTGCAGGGCACACAAACCCCATGCCTCAGGGGCTAGGGAGGTAATGGCAGACTGCTGGGTTAATCAGTCCATTCATTACTTGACTGAATGGTATCAGAGACATGGAAACAAGAAATGATTTTCCGAGAGGCTGGGTGGCAGACCTGGGAGCCTAACTATTGGGTTTAAATCCCATTTATGTGTGGAACTGGCTGTGGGAACTTAGGCCAGTTACTTTACCGCTCCATGCCTCGGTTTCCCCGTATGTAGAAATAGATATCTCAAAGTGATAATAATACCTATCCCAAAGGGCTCTGAGAATTCAATATATATAATAAATAGAAGCACAAGCATCTGTGTCTAGCTCAGTAGAAGTGCTGGGATGTCATAGCTTCTCACTTTTGTTAACATTTTTTTAAAATATTTTATTTATTTATTTAACAGAGAGAGAGAGACAGAAAGACCACAATGAGGCAGAGAGGCAGGCAGAGAGAGGAGGAAGCAGGCTTCCCACTGAGCAGAGAGCCTGATGTGGGGCTCAATCCCAGGAGCCTGATATCATGACCTGAGCTAAAGGCAGAGGTTTAACCCACTGAGCGACCCAGGTGCCCCTTCTGTTAACATTCTTACACCAAAAGCAAACACCGTCCATCACCCTGGGAGTGAAGCAGTGTGGTCTGCCAATCAGCAGCATCGGTATCACTTGGGAGCTTGTTAGAAACTGGAATCCTCAGACTTCACCCCACAACCACCTGATCTGAAATTCTGCTCTCAGTTCTCTAGTGTGACATTGGTCTTCTGTCAGTTTCTAGACTGTGCCAAGCTCTCTTCTGTCCCAGGGCCTTTGCATATGCTGTTCCTTCAGACTAGAATGATGTTCCTTGGCTTTCCCCATAGCTGACCCTTAATATCTATCAGGCTTCAGCTTAAATGTCACCTTGTCAGAGAGGTTGTCCCTTACCACCCCTCCTTTCCCCATCCCTTATTACTCCATGTCTCTACACGTTACATACTTCTTCACTATTACCAATCCCAATCTACAGTCACCTTGTGCCTGAGTCTTCTTATTTGCTGCTTATTGTCTTCCCTCGCAGTATGGAAGCTGCAAGTGGGCAGGGATAGGGTCTCTGTGTTCAATGTCTGGCACAGGTTGAGTTCTCCATAAATATTCATAGAAACATTGATTGTGTCATGTAGTAAATAGAGAATGGTCATCACACTGCTGGGCACATGGTGAAAATTTCATTATAAAAATAGTATTACAATACTTGTAGAACAAAATGGGCTTCCACGCAGACCTGGGCTTCTTGTGATTGCGGATGGTGGCCTTTGCAAACAGTTATCTAAGCAAAGCAGAAGACTTTCCACTTCTCAGCCAGCCCTTGGCTGTCCCTCCGGCCCAGTCATGTATATGGGGCCACACTGAACGTGCTATCTCATTAAAATCTGGAAATGAGGTTGTCCTATTGCTGTCACCTAGCCTAAGCCATCAAGCACTCCAAATTGGTTTTTGCCATTTTATACAGCACAACATACATTGGTTAACTTTTCAAACAGTAAACACCACCTGCAAAGTGCCTTTAATATTTAATATAACTCTAAATTGTTTTGAAAATAAATCCAGCCATGTGGAAAAGCAGCAGAAGGGACAGGAAGCAAAGCCAGGCACCTGCTCTGTGTAGGGAAGAGCTGGTAAAGCCAACACTAGCCACAGGCCCAGTGAACTCTTTGGGCCAAACCAGCGTTTAGCCGCCTGACCAGCCACACTGGCTATCACGGGGAGCAGGCTGTGTCTAGCGGACCACAGGTCCCATTTCCTCACCACATACTGTGTTGTTGCCTTTGAGTTTCTCTCTGCCCCTTCTCACGTAGGGGTCTAGGGCCTCAGAAAAGTTACTTACCTCTTTTTGTCTTACTCGCCTCATATGTAAAATTTGGGTGCTAATAATATCTACCTTGCTGTATTGCTATAGTGGTGAATGGGGGAGTCTAAGTACAGAGGTTAGAGCAGAGTGCATGGCACACAGGACAACTAATGAATGTTTGCTCTGGGTTTGCTCCTGGGCCTGATGGGCATCATACAACCCATTTTCTTTACTCCCATTCCAGCTGCACCCCCTTCTCTGTGCCTGGTGTGTTCCCTGCTCCCTCCTACCACTGGGCCTTTGTACCTGCTATGTCTTCTGCTGAGAGCACCTTTCCTTCCTTTGTTGCCTGGATAACTCTTGTTTATCTTGCCAACTGTCAGCTCAGTCAACCAAAATGTCGAACTTTGGGGGAAAGGCAAGCTCGCTCCTCTTGGGGCACAGGTGCTAAGTGAATCTCTAGGCTGGAAAGGGGGTAGTTCTTGGGTTGGTCTACATGAGGTTTTCTGCCCGCTTGTCACTAGGGCCAGAAGACCAGGATCAGCAGCCACATCAAAAGCCCTGTACTGGGTCTGAGGGCAGTGCCCCAGAAGAAGGGAGCTGCTGTTCTTGGCAGACAAAACTGTCACCATCCATCACAAGGAGATATGTGTCCAGGGACAGTCCCCCCTGGGGACCACATGAGGAGAAGTTAGGCAACTTTTACATTGGTCAAGGCTAGAAGAATAAGGGCTGATTACTTCAAAGACATTTCAGAGAAAAGAATGAATGAGAGAGAGGGAGAGAGAAGAATTCTGGAGCTTCTGATTTGGGTAAGAGTATATGGTTGTACCTGGAGAGGGCAGGACCACGTCCATGTCTTACCATTAACCTTAGGTGATATATCCAAACAAGAAAGCAATGATGTGGGGGTCTGAGCCAGTGGTACCCCGCTCAGACAGGAGGACTGCTGTGGGAGTAAACAGGGAGCCCAGAATGACTCATCTTGTACCGTTTAAGCAGATAGATAAATGAATGCTGGTAGTGACTCTGTTAATTAGTAAAGGGGAATGGATGCCACCTTAGTCAATGCTTGGCCCTTCTGGCCAAAGTCAAGCTAAGACTCATTATGTCTTCCTGCTTGCTTCTTGAACTTGCTGAGAACAGTGAGGACTCCTGTGTAAGGATATCTGATCATCAGTGCCCTGGGTTCTTGACTCTCCCAGTGACCATACTCCTTTGTATGAGAAGGTTGGGTCCCTTACTGAGCACTTTGCTACCAGCCACTGAGTTCTCCAAATGGCATACGGATCCAGATGGACCCGTGGATGGGAAGATTTTCTCGGCTCTGCTCATCAGTGGGCCAACAGGCATTTCCAAAAAGCACACCCAGAGAAGACTTCTTGGCTTTCCTTCTCAGACATGACCTTCTCACCTCAGTACACGGCATCACCATCCACCACGTCCTCAAGCCAAAGGCCTGGAACTTGCCTGCTATCTTCCCCTTTCCCCTATCCGATCTACTAATAAATCCTGTTGGCTCTCCCTCCAGAACATACCTCAGTGTCTCCCCAGCCAGAATAATCCCCATCACCCCCACTTCTTTCTATTCCAAGGGTTTGCCTACTTTTTCTGTAAAGGGTCAGGTAGTAAATATTTTGAACCCTAAGGGCCAGGTGATGATCTCTGTTAAAACAACTCAACATGAAAAAAAACACAAAAAACAACTCAGCATACTTTTAGTGCAAAAGCAGCCATAGGCTATAATAAATCACAGGCATGACTGCTTCCTAGCAAAACTTTATTTACAAAAACAGGGGCCCAGAGGCCATGGTTTGCCAACGGCTGTTCAGCTCCAAGTCACCGCTGTGTCCAGACAAATACCAAGCCTCCAAACTGGTCTCCCTGCCTCCGCTCCTGCAGTCTCTCCCATGCATGATCCTCATGGCAGCCAAAGCAGCCTTTAAAACGTAGTCAGATGGTGTTTCTCTCAGGCTTAAAATCTTCCAGAAGCTCCCCACTGCCCTTTAGTGACAATCCAAAGTCTTTCCCGATTTTCTCTGCCCTCCACAGTGAAACCCCCCCCCTCCTGCCCCCACCCGCAATCACCATGACACTCTTTCACTAATTCCCTCTCTGCTCTGCTTCCTTCTGTCTTCCACTGGAACATTCCTCCCCTAATCTTCTCCTTGCTCAGCTCCTGACTCAAAGACCTCCCTCCTCCCCAAAGAGAGCCCCTCTGACGCTTCCCTAGGGCTGCCCACCCCTTCCTCATTGCCCCGTGTGAAATGGCCCTGTGTGTGGATCTGTTAACCATTCATCGTCCCACTCTAGCACATAAGCTTCGTGAAAGCAGGGACCTGGTCTCTCTCCACACCAATAGCAGCTCATGGCAATATAGGAAGTCCTCAAATACTTGCCCGTTGAATCTGGAGAGGTTCCTGTGTTATATTTCCAGGCAATGTCTGTTCCACTGTCTTTCCACCTTTAATTTCTCCACCTTTGACTCCGCCCTTCTTATGCCAGCCCAGGAAAGGTTTGCTTATAACTTATTCAGTGAATGCAATAAAGCCAGAAAAAAACCATGCTCGCCAGAGTCCCTGTGCAAACTTACGTGTCATCCCAAGGCCACGTCTGGGGAAGGGCTGCTCCTCTGACAGCTGGACTCCACACAGGGGCCCGTTTACCAACCACGGTCATGCCCTGGAAGGGCAGTGGGGATGCTCGGTCCTCTGCAGGCTCTGCTTCAGGAATCTGCCTTCTGTTCTGGTGCTCCCTGATATGTGCTACAGGCTTCCTCAAGCTGCATTTCCTTGTTTCTGGAGGGCTCTCTCTCAGGCATTCCATGTCTCTTCCTGTCCCCTGCTACCTACTCTTTTGCTTTACTGACCCTGGGGGGAAGGGACTGCTAGTTGCTGCCACAAATCCTTTCTTCCCTTTTCCTTGGTCATAGAACCCCAATTTTATTGGAAGTGGCGATGAACCCAGCAAAAAGACTCCATGTGTCTCCTTTGCAGTTAGGCGTGGCCATGTGGCTACGTCTGGCTAATGGCATAGACACAGAAGGTCTGATGGACTTTCTGGGAAGGGTGGTCAGACGGTGCTGACTCAGCTGTGTCTCAGTCCGCTCAGGCTGCCATAACAAATATTGTAGACTGGGGCGGGGGGTGCAAATAACAGTCATTTTCTCACAGTTCTGGAGGCTGGGAGTCTAAGGTCAAGGCCAGCCGATTTGGTTCTCTGGTGATGACTCTTCCTGGTTTGCTGCTGGCTGCCTTCCCAATGTAAGGAGAGAGAAAAGACATCTCTCTTTTTCTTCCTCTTCTCATAAGACCACCAATGCTATCAGATTACGATACCACCTCTTTGAGCCCATTTAACTTTAATTACTTCCTAAAAACCTTATATCCACATACAGTCACAATGGAAATGAGGACTTTGACATATAAACTTGAAGGGGGAGACTCAGTTCAGTCCATAGCAGCTAGATATGACATCATTTAGCTTTCCCCTTCCATCCTTCCTTCCTTTGTTCCTTCCTTCCTCCTTCCACTTAGAATGCAGATATGATGGCTGGAGCTTCAGCAGCTACCTTCTGCCATGTGGTGACATTGAGAGTAAGTGCCAGCTGTGGAGGATCTGGGTTGACTTTGTGGAGCTGCCATCTCATCACTGGAATGATTTTTGCCTTTTGATCGATCCCCAGTTTTAAACTGCATCTGTACATTGGAATGACCTGGGGAGATTTGAAAGATCTTAGTGCTAAGGAGTCACGCCCAGAAATGCTGATGTAGTTGGCCTTTTAGGGTGCAGCCTAGGCATCCTGATTTTCTTCAACCTTTTCTGGCAATTCTGATGTGTTAAGGTTGAGAACACTGTGTTAAAGAATAAACCCTTGCATAAGAGAATAAACTATATTTTAAACTATGGTATTTTAGTTTTGTTATATGAGACTAACACAACTCCTAACAATCAAAAATCTAATTTTGGGAGATGAATCACTTCCATCTTCTGAGATTTTCCGGGCAAGAACAAGCCAGAGCCAGCAGGAGCCCTGGTCACAGCCTACCACGTTCCAGGACATGGACTGGTGAATCTCAATTCAAGCTGAATGGTGACAGAGCTGTGACATATTAACTACTCTTTTTTGTCCCTCCACCCACATGAATAAAACAGTGTGTATAACTAAAAATAAACTTCAGGGTTAAAATAAGCACTCGAATTAAAAATAGTCCGACGTGGCATTTTTGTCAATACTTTTTTTTTTCCCCCTGAAAGTGAAAATCCATTGGTGAGGATCATCAGAGGCCTCTGAACTCTTCCTCTCTGCAACCCAAATGCCTCTCTCTGTGTCCCTATGCCAAGTGAGAAGAGATGAAGAGTAGGAGCTCTGCCAGCTGGTGAGAGAGCTGGTTTAAAATAAGCAGGTACCGGTGTTCGAATCCCAGCCCTACCGCTCAGAAGCTGAGCTCTCCAAGGCAGGTGGTTTAACCTCTCTGTGCTTTAGATGCCTTCTATGGAAATGGGGTTACAAGTATACCCAGGACCGGGGAGAGTGGTGAGGACGACAGCACAGCATGCAAAAAAAGTCCGCAGCATTGTGTGTGACATGCAGTCACTGTTCAGGGAGTGTCAGCCGCCTCTCTTAGGGATGGTCAGCTGTCCTTCCCGTGGCTGGGGACGCTCTTCCCCCTCATTTCTGGGAATCGCAGCCGACACGGGGCTGCCTTTATGAATAGGGTGCTAAATGAGCAAACACGTGTCTGGAAATGAAGGTAATTCATCCCTGGGGAGATACCATCTCCCAGGTTCAGGGGTTAATGGGCTCGGAGGATCCCGAACAAACGGGGCCCGAGATAAATTGGCGGAGCCCTATTGTTCGTCAGACAGCTGTTCAGCTGTGGCCCATTTATTAGCACGGCTGCCCGAGAAACAAATTAAAAGGCAAGTCCCCTCAAAGATAACAGAAATCGAGCGCCAGGGGCTGAACGCCCGGCGAGCTGGAGCCAAGCACAGAGAGCCCTGCTTCTTCGTCCGCGCCTGCCCGGCGCGTTGGGCCCAGGAGGGGCCTGGACGGCCGCCAGCCGCTGCCGGCGCGGGCTCTCCTCGGTCCGCAGGGGAGCTGCCAAGAACGGAGCCGGCGGAAAAGCACTTGCAGATGAGAGGGGAGCACATGGCAGGCGCAGCTCTCTGCAGTCATAAAATGCAACATGGAGGAAGACAAGAGGAAACAAACCGTTCTCTCTGGGCCGGTCCATCTGGAAGTGTGTGGCTGGGAGCGGTATTACAAATAAATGTGTCCAACGCAGCAACGTCTGGGAGTAATTGAATGTTTTCATCCTCCTGGAGCATGTGGAGGGGCTCCTTACACAAACACAGGCCTGGAGAAGCCACAACAGACACCCTGTCCACCCCCACCCCCCGTTGCTGGCATGTGGGTTCTGCTCTGCACGGTCTGGAGACTGATCCAGCCCATTTTCTAGGGAAGGACAGAGAGTGGTGAGGTCTTAAGAGTGTAGAAGCTTTGGAGTGGGAGTCTCAGAGAGAGACAGGAGTCCTCGTAGACTCATGAGAGATGAGGCCAGACAGAGTGCAGGCCTCTGTGGGGGGCTGGCTTCTTAAAGTTGGGCCCTGGACTGTTTTTAATCCTAGGGTGCTGGCTAATCATCTGGATTCCTGTGCCCTACTCCAGACCCCCAAGATTCAACCCTTCGGGAGCAAGAGCAGGAATCCTGCCTTTTAATACATCTTCTTGGGACATTCCTCTGCATGCTAAAGGAGTCTTTCCCCAGCGAGTGTGCGCACCAGAATCACCCACAGAGCTGGTTAAACACAGGCAGGGGAGCCCCACCTGAGCAAGCATTCCTGATTCAGTAGGTCCGAAGGGGCCTGCAGGCTTGCATTTCCAGCAAGTTCCCCTTGATGCTGCCGCTGGTCTGGGGACCACACTTGGAGCAGCACAGTGCTGAAAATTGCAAACCACCGGACCACAGGCTTTTTGCCTTCAGGCTGAACAGAGTCTCATTTGTCAACAATGAGCACTACAGCTCTCTATCTTTAGGTATCAGAAACTTGGGGGCCCAAGTTTCACTCCTCAGCCCCCAGAGGTGACTGAAGATGTCCCTCGAGTTAATAATGACCCCAGGAGGACTTCATGCTGCGGCTTCCTTTGCAGAAACAGAGGGCCTACCTAGGCCGTGGTTCTCAGCTGAGTGAGGGTTTAAAGGCACTCCAGCGCCTGGCAAGAACACTAAACCAATACATTTTAGACTCTCTGGGGGTAGGACTCAGACATCATTGGTTTTTTGGTGGGTTGCTTTTTATTTATTTATTTACTTATTTATTTGACACACAGAGAGAGAGATCACAAGTAGGCAGAGAGAAAGGGGGAAGCAGGCTCCCAGCCGAGCAGAGAGCCTGATGCAGGGATCAATCCCAGGACCCCAAGATCATGACCTGAGCTGAAGGCAGAGGCTTAACCCATTGAGCCACCCAGGTGCCCCATCACTGGGTTTTTCTTTTTAATGGTGGCCAGGAGTCCAATGTGCAGCCAGGGCAGAAAACCATGTGCAAATGTTATCACCCATGACTCCTGTTAAAACCACCCAGGGAGTGATGGAAGACCCCACCACTGACCCCCACCCATCACCAAAATTCTGATGTCCTGATTTGGGGTGGGCACAGGCATTGAAACCAAGCCTGCAGGTGATTCCCAGTGCAACCGGAGGGCAGGGGTGCACCCCTTCTGGCCTAGTGGAAAGAGGGTTGGGAGCCACAGCTCTGGGGAAGGCTAATGGGGTGGGACGAGCCAGGGATTGGACCACATTCCTTGGGGTCCCCACATGCAATGACGTGGGCAAAGCAAATCACAACAGCATAAAGCCGTTTTGTGAAGTGTGATCGAAACAAATTTCTTGCCCTTATATCAGAAACAAATGCAAGCTCTTACCGTCCTCCCTGGTCAGGACAGGCATTTGCGGGTGGAATGGGGAGGACAGGACAGGAACTTCCTCTGCAGCTTCAAGCTGCCCTCCCCTGGGATGCACAGAGAGGGGTGTGTCCCTGCCAGACATCAAATCCAGGGATCTGGATTTCTACAGCTTCTTGGGGGGACCAAGGAGGAAGTTCTGCTCAAATTACTACCTCCCCTGTGTTCTCTTTTGTTAAAATGCTCCTTCCCTGGGTGCCATTTCAGCCTTCTGAACCTGGGGGTACGGCACTGAAACCCACATTTTATTTATTTTTTTAAAAGATCTTTATTTATTTATTTATTTGACAGAGAGAGAGATCACAAGTAGGCAGAGAGGCAGGCAGAGAAAGAGAGGAGGAAGCAGGCTCCCTGCTGAGCAGAGAGCCCGATGTGGGACTCCATCCCAGGACCCTGAGATCATGACCTGAGCCGAAGGCAACGGCTTAACCCACTGAGCCACCCAGGCGCCCTGAAACCCACATTTTAAACAGACATTCTGGATGATTCTTATGTGTATTATAATCAGAGAACCACTTGGGTGAGGGTTCTAGCTCTCTAAGAATAGGGGAATTTCAGAGAGGTAGGACAGAGAACACAGAAGGGGTAGTTCTTTGCCATTTTGGGGCTACCTGAGGTCTCTGCTGGGCCCAGGACCTCTCAGAAAAGAACATTTTCCCCAAAGATAAGAGCCTGACCTTTTAACACAGTTTACATCTGGGTCCAATAAATGGAGCTGACTTTACCCATGGAAGCCTGGGTGTCATAGTCAGCTGTCTTTGTTTTGATGTGTTTTTAAGGCCTCTCTAATAGAATGAGCTAGATTTCTGGCAGAGAAATGGATATCTCTTCTCTCTGGAGAATTCTAAATCTCCTCACTAGAGATTTACGCTGCCCTTCCCAACAATGACGAGTATTTAGTGGCCGAGCTTTGGCCAGTGGTCCTAGCCTGCCGTGTCTGCCCATGACAAGTGTTCCTTTGTGATCTGCTCACTCTGGGGTTACCAAGGATTTAGAATGGAGGGGGGAGGGGAGGGAAGTATTTGACATCCACTATGACATTGGAATTCACAAACCAACAGAAGGCCCTGAAGTTCTGTGACCCACAGCCATTTGCTATTTTGATGAGGCACAAATTTGGATAGTGTGTGTCTTGGGGCTGCTGAAGGTGAGTAGCTAGAGCAGGGGCAGAGATGACCACTAGCATCTTAGCTTTGTGGGATTCACAACGTGGTGCAACTTTTGTTTCCTGGTGGATATGGGCCATATGGTTGGAGAGAAAATTTCAGAGAATAGAAATAATTATCAGGTTTTGGTCAGAGAATGGTACAAGGTTCTCGTGACTCCTTGAAAGACATATGATTGGGACAAAGCCAGGCATCTGTGTGATATCCCCAGTGCTCTGAATCCAGGATTCCTGGAGGTCTCAAAATTAGCCCTCCCAAATATCTGTGGTCTTCCGTGTGCTCGGTCATATGGGGAAGGAATAGTTAACGGGCACCCAGATTTGAGTCCTTGTTATGTGCCAGGAAAAATGCTAAGAGCTTAGCACATATCATCTCATTTAATCCTCATGCAGCTCTAGAAATGCATACTTTTGGGGCCATCATTTCCTAGATGAGGTACAGAGAGGTTATCCAGTTCTGACAAGGCCTCACAGCTGGACAGTGGCAGAGCTTAGCTTTGAACAGACAGACTCTCTCCTTGACCAACTTCTTGGACCCGTCCAGCCCCATCTTAGCAAAGAATCCTGCTGAGTCATTGAGAGGGAATCCTGCCATCCTTGATGTCTGATTGCTCTTAGTATCTAGCTAATGTAGTCTGTCTTTGATGTGTCTTGGACCTGCCATTCACAAGAAACCTGCGAGGTCAGTTTACCTTCCTACTCTTGATATCCCCTCTTATTAATTTTCCATCCACCAACCCTCTTTCTCTGCCTATAAATCCCTACTGGTTCAGTCATCTTCCACGCTGAGCCTGATCTCTCTCCCCTATAGCACTTGTCTTGAATAAAGTCTTTCTCACTATCTTAATAAGTGTCCAATAATTTTTTAACAGAATATAGGCAGTTGGACTCTGGTACCTGCATTCTTAATCTTTACACTGTCCCAGCAGACCAGTGGTATCAGAACTATCTAGCCAGCCACATTTAACACTGGAAATTTCCTGGTGCTACATTAAAAAACGAAGAAGAAACAGGTGGAATTATTTTTTTTAATATTTTTCTTCCTGAAGATACCTGAAATACTTCAACATAGAGTTGATACTCAAAAAAAGTATGGGACTATTTTACATTTCTCTTTCTCTCGTCTTTTTGAGTCTTCAAAACCCAGTGTGTATTTTGCACGCAGCCCAGCTCACTCTGGACGAGCACGCTTCCAGAGCTCAGCCATCACAGGTGTGAGTGGTTACAGAACTGGGCAGCGCGGTGCCAGACCAGCCCCCAGCAGGAGACTTGAGTCCGAGGATTTGTCTGCACCAGTGCCGGCAACAGGCAGAGTGCTGAGGGAGAAGCAGAGAAGAATGAAGGGGCAAGGAAGCTAGCTGAGCAAAGGCACTGCTGATACCCGCTGACCATAGGAAGTTAGGGATGGAAATTTAAAAAAAAAAAAAAAAGGACCCAAATTTAGGAAGTGAGAACGAGGTGGTGAACAGCCTGGAGGCACTGTCCCCAAGGCTGGGACAGAGAAGGCCTTGGGTGCTTGGGAAGGGCAAGTTGGTGATCCATGAGAACAGTGTGTCTTCCCTAGTAACGTGCACTCCTCTCACCCGGGATCCTGTTCAAATGCGGATTCTGACTTGGTTGGTCTGGGAGGAAGCCCAAGAGTCTGCTTTTCTAAGGAACGCTAAGTAAGCTATGGTGACGCGGCTGGTGTGGGGACCACACTTTGAGTAGCAAGGCTAGAACACATGTTCAGGCTTTGAATGGTCTACCAGCAACATGGAAAAGGGATGAAGCCGAAACGTTCTTAAGCCACGGAGAGCTTTTGGCCTGAGTTCCTTCTCAGCTGTGGCAGTAATTACAGCTTCCGCCTGTTGATTACCTTCTCTGCTCTGTGCCTCGTACCAGTCAGTGGTCGGCAAACTAGGGGCGCCCGGCCAGATCTGGTCACTTCCTGTTTTGGTGAATCAAGTATTCTTGGAATGCAGGCACACCCATAGATGTTTACATATTGTCACAGCTGCCTTCATGGTACAATGGCAGGGCTGACTAGTGGCAACAGAGACCATATGGTACGCAGAGCCTAAAATATTCACCATCTGGGCCTTTCTAGAAACATTTTGCCATCTCTTCATATATTGTCTCTTCACTTCTCATCACACTGCCCAGTGGATTAAGTACTATTATTGTCCCTTTTTACAGATGAACAAACAAAGGCTTGGAGTCACCAAGGCATTCGCCCCACGCCTCACAGCTAGGTAGAGAAGCAGAGCTGGTCCTCATGCCCAGGCTGACCTGTGCCAAAGAGGACAAGGCCTAGGCTCTCCACTCTGCTAGTGTCGTGGGAATAGGAGTGGCTTCTGCAGAATAAAAATGTCTGTGTGGAGCAGCAGAAGTCAGCAGGAACATGTCACTGTTTTGGGGAATGGCCACAGACCCATGGAGTCCTTGACCACCACCTCTGTGCACATGCACGCTGGGTGCTTTCTGTTCTAGCTCTTCCCCTCCCCCAAACTCCCTCCTTGCCCACCTCTGCCTTTGCCCGCAGCAGTGATGGCTCCCACCTCAAACTGGCATCTCTCTCCTTGCTATGGGATGACATTTGTTAGTGAATACCTCAACTTTGTGTCCCTCGGTGGGACAAACAAGAGGCACGGCCTACATCCTTCTTGAAGGTGTGGATGGTGATGACCTGCTCCCTCTTGGCTTTCTCCCTTTTGATCCCCCACATCACCGACCTAGTCCCCAATTTGTCCATCTGGGGGTTAGCTCCCAGAGAAACTAACTGCATCCACCTCCCATGTCATGTCCTACTCTTAAGGAAACCCAGACTAAGACACAGAGCTGGTCAGTTAGATGCCACGATAACTGGGAAAGTCCTTGCAGACCCACAGTTTACAGGTGAGGAGACTGGGAGCTCAGGGGGACGGTAGCTCATTTCACTTTCAGGGGTTCCAAGCCAGATTGTCTAACTCATTCCTTGATGAGTCACACCACCTGCTCTTTGTTGATGATGATGGCCGTGATGAGGACGGCTGAATGCTTGCTGTGAACTTGAGGAATCAGTGGCCCAGGGCAGTTAGGCAACTTGTCCAAGTTTTGGCCACATGTGAATAGATTTGACCCAAGGAAGCTTGAAGTAGCTGGGGTGGAGACACATACACACACACACACACACACACACACACACACACACACACAGATGAGGCTGCTTTGGGCGTGGTGTTGGCATCTCAGCCCTGCCCACTGGGTGGGATGAACATCTTCTTCAGTGACTGCTCCTGGGACAGGTTGCCATGGTTACCACTGGGTAACCCTCTGAATCATGGAGGTCGGTGATGGTAACTGCAGCCACATCACCACTTCTGTGTGACATTCCCCTGACTCCCCAATTCCTAGTGCAACTGAAGCTGGCAAGTGGGCAGGGAGCGGCCTGGTTGCCATGGGAACCAAGGGGAGCCGCTCTCATGATCTCATCTCTAGACACCAGTGAACTTCACCACAGTGCCTGGGAGTCGCTGTTCTTTCCCCTACCCCCTCTTTAATCTTTTCCCTCCCTGGACATAGGCAGGAGCCTGCCTGCCAGCTGTGGGTGCTGCTCCTACTCGCGCCCCTGTCGCTCTCAGCGCTCAACATCCCATCTTGCCTGTCTCTCCCTTCCTCCTCCTCTTCCTTCCATCCTCGCAGAAACACAGTCATACAAAGGCGACAACCCTGTAGCTGTGTTAGGAGACAGGCTTGCCTGGGTCCCGGATGCCCCCTCTCAAGGCTGGGAGCATTTGGGTGATGATACCAGTCTTGCCGTCTATAAAAACGGGACACTGGCTACTGTGAGGATTAAAAGTAAGGACAATAGCAGGACAGTTAAAAGCCTGATCTTTGAGTTAGACAGACCTACCTTTGAATCCTGGCTCTACAGCTGTGTGCGACTGTGGATCAATTCATTTTCTGAGCTTTTGCTTCCCCTTCTGCACCCGGAGGATAGCAGGCATAGCCACCTTCCCTGGATTTGTTGTGCTGATGGTTCTAAAGCACAGAGTGCAGTACCTGCTTGTCTTAGTTCCTGTGCCCCTCTGCCTGCCTGTGTCCCCATAAGGCTTTGAGTCTGCTAAGGGCAGTGACTTTCTTGTTCTAAGCCAAGCACAGTGACTCAAGACTGTGCCCTTCATTGGGAGGGAGCAGCTTGCCTTCCAGCTGGATGCAAATAAGGGAGAGAAGACACCTCTCTTTCCTCCCTTGACTCGCTGTGCCTGTCACCCCAATCGGATAGGATAGTACCAGCCGGGGGGCAGGTGGGCAGTAGCTCCAGAGGGAGATTGAGAGTTTGGAGCTGATGGGGACATGAAACTTCTCCAAGCCTGTGGTGGCAGCCCCCATCACTATCAGGCACAGGGCAAGGGTGATAGAGGTTGAGGATAGGAAAATGGGGAAGAGCTGTAAAATTCCTTTCCTCAAACTGTGTTGATTCTTCCCTCCTTCCCACCAGCCCTGAAGATACTCTAATAGCACAGGGCAGAATAAGAGGACAAGGGTCTCTCCAAAACCCACGATGGGCTTTGGGATGTCTTTAGAGTCTCCAGGGATTTGGAGAAAATTTGGCAAGGATGTGCATTTTGTCATTCACGTAATTCTCATCGGCAGGGTTCTTCGGCTCTGTTTCCTGGGGCGGTGTGTTATGGCCACGCTCCCAAGAGCCGGTTGTCACATTTTCAGGGATTTTGAGAGCTGGTTGTGAAACACAAATGTTAACTATTAAATGACAGAAACTTACAATGAAATAAGTATATTGCAAACAATGGTAATACTTCCTAATGAGTATACGTCTTGTTACTGTTGTGTGGCTCTGGGAGCTGGGTCCGGCTGTTCCATCTGTAGTGATACGTAGGGGTGTGTGACTGAACAACTCCCAGCTCAGTCTCAGTGATGTCACAAGGGTAGCCAGCTGCTGGCCATAGTGGCGGTATTCTTAGCAAATGCTACAAGCCAGCCCTTCTCCACACCCCCAAACCTTTAATAACTAGTGCGTCACAGTGCCTGCAGCTCCCACGACCGAATTACCTGAGGTTGTTTGTTACAAATGCAGATCCTGGAGCTCCTCTCCAGACCCCCTGAATCTCTGGATTGGGGAGTCCCAGACTCTGTTTTTAGAGAGTCCCACAGAGGACTCATGAACACCTTGTAAACCCCAAAATCTTGGAGGGGAATTAGGGTGGGAAGGAGATGTATAGGGAAAGTGAACATGAGAGGAAAGAAAGCAGTCTCAGGAGAGTTTGTCCCAGAATCAGCCATAGGGTAATTGAAATGTGAGTGCAGACTGAATTCCAGTGTCTCCCACATTTTCTCTTCCTTATTGCATCAAGAGAGATGTCTACTGAGCGTTCACTGTGGTTCAGACAGTGCTAACCACCTCCATGTATGTTTTATCTCTGCCTCCCCTTAATGGAAAAGGCATTTTTAAAGATGATTTATTTATTTATTTGACAGAGAGAGAGAGAGCTCACAAGTAGGTAGAGAAGCAGGCAGAGAGAGAGGAGGATGCAGGCTCCCTGCTGAGCAAAGAGCCCGACACGGGGCTCGAATCCAGGACCCTGAGATCATGACCTGAGCCGAAGGCAGAAGCTTAACCCACTGAGCCACCCAGGTGCCCTGGAAAAATCATTTATTGTACTTATTTTACAGATGAGCAAACTGAGACTCAGGCTCAAGAGCCTTGCCCAGGGTCCAGCTTAGTAAGAGCTGGAGACAAAATGCGCACAATAGGAATGACATCAGAGCTGGCCATTTTATTTCAAACTCAGTGGCCACCATATAGAAGGGCCTTTGTAAGTGTCAATGGATAGACTTACCTAGAAGTCACCCCCTGGCCAGGACAGCCTTTCCTCTGGAGTGGGTTTGATGATGCAGGGTAATTTCTAGAATGCCATTAACTATCTCACGTGGGGAAGGAGAAATGCACCACCTCTTGAGATGGGAACAGTCAAGGCGGTATATGGCCACGCAAGGGTCAGGTGTGGGAGACACACCCCACGTTATATGTCATGAGGCAGAGGGATCCTCACTGGGTCTTCCTCTTCTGTTCCTTGGCTGGGCCCAAGAGCCACACACTGGTGAGGATGAAGACAGAGATGGCAGTGAGCACGGGGCTCCCAATCTGGTCTGGCAGATTCAAATGACCACGCAAAAAATTAAAAACACAGTGGGAGTCCAACGAGAAGTCATTACCTGTGGTACCAAGTTCAGTGTGTAAGCACATTAAGTTCGGGAGCTAACAGACGAGTCTTGCGGGGCCCAGGACGCTCAACGTGGAGCAATGAGAGATGGAGACAGGGAGTCTGGTTGATATCACGTGTGAGAGGTGGGTCAGGAGTGCTCTGGAAGTCAGGGAAAGATGTGGTTTACAAGAGCAGAAAGAAGCTTGAAAGGGCAGTGCTGGGAAGGCCAATGGGGTGCCCTGCAGTTTGGCACACACTCTACAGTGAATCCAGGCGGGGCTAGGAGGCCGTGGTGGGTCGGGATCACCTTGGAGGGCCTGGAGCCCAGGCTGACCGACTTCCCCCAAGGCTTCAGAGGACTTCAGGATAGTACTCAGTTGAGGCTGAAAGAGAAACCCTTTCCTGCTCTCTTCTCCCACCCTGCACACCCCTAAGAGTGCTATTTCCCCCAAACTGTGATCTGTAGAATTCTGGAAAAAACAGAGCCTCATAGACAGATTCAGGAACTGCTCTATATCATATCCTTCCTCCTAGAGATGATAATGATCCCATTAAAGGTTCTGAGAAGTTCTGCAACCAAGAGACATTTTTAGCTCTGTGGATCTTGTGGGTAGCAGACCCTGGCAGGCTCCACCCAGATCCCTCAGAGCACTGGTTCTTGTGTGCGCCCCCCACCTGCACCATTTTATCATGCTGTCACTTCTAATGGCACCCCTGGCTCTTCTTCAGAGAACTCCCCTCTGGCTGTAAGACCTAATGATGCCTTGGAATTTACCCCCCCCCCCACCCCTCCCCAGCCAGCCCTTAACCAATAACCAATATGCTGTCCTGGTTGGGGCAGCTCTGAGGCTAATTTAGAGCCCAAAGCTCCCCTGAGGGAGTGACCCAAAGCTGCCCCTGCAGGATTTGGCTTTACAGGTCATGGCTCTCTCCACTCAGGGCTGTCCTCGGGGGACCTGGACCTACACGACCTCATTTCTCCCGCTTCAGGACTGTTTGTTCCTGAAACACCCATCAGTGTGACTCGGATTGCCTGTTCTTCTATGGGTTGTGCTTTGATAAACCCCACCCTGGAGAACAGCCTCCCTACCACAGAACTGATTTTCTGGAGAGGGAGAGCCCTGATTTGATGAGAAAAGACGGCCTCCACTGGGGCCGGTCTCCTGCTCAGTCCCTTCTTTCCGAAGCCTTCTTCTGCTATCCTCAAGTGCAGCAGGGTTTCTGCAAGGGCTCTGAAAAGAGATTTCCTATTGCAGCATCCAGCCTGGTCAGGGTTTCAGGAGCATAACCTGGGAAATTGAGCAGATCGGGCCGCACGAACTAGATTTTCGAAGCAAATATAGTTCATCTCTGCTGCAGTGTGCGTTTATCTTTGGAGAATGGGTCCCCATAAATTCCAGCTTTCTCACCATCTTGAATCCACGTCTGCCTCTGTGGCATGAGATTTGCCTGGGTAAGAAGTCAGGTGCCTGCCTGGGCCAGACAGGTCATGGAAGGAGTGTCAGTCATGGTGAGGTGACTGCGAGGGACAGTGACAGAGGTGACTGGGAGGGACAGAATGGGGAGTGTGCATCTCATTTGAGGGGGCCGCTGCCAGGGTCTCCAAGCCAGTTGTTGCCGTGTAGGAATGGGCCTTGCCGTCCAGGAATTTTTTGAGAAGCCAACCAATCCAGATATTCCTTGAAATCCCTTCACTTCCCAATATTAGCAAATAGTTCCAATGTTCTGAAACATTGTGGGTACCAAGCAGTACAGCTCTGCAGACCAGGTATGACCTTGGTCTTAATTATCTGAGGAAGAGCAAAGGTAGATGGGAGAGAGACAAAGCCGTGGCCGAAGAGGTCACTGAGGATTTGTCCTCCTCACACGTGCTGTCCAGTCACTTTGCAAATGCTGGTCCCTCTGCCTGAAACACTTGTCCTCTAACTCTTTGCTTGGCTGATTCCTTCCCATCCTAAGACCTCTGCTTCCTCCTGACCCTGAGATGGCCTCGTCCTCCTATGAGAGCAACCATTGCCTCCCAGCTTCCCCTTTCATAAGACTCATCCCATGTATAACCACCCATTCAAAGTCCGTCTTCTGCACCATTCCGCAGGCTTCATGGAGGCCAGAGCTGTGTCTGCCTTGTTCTCTGTTACATTCCTGGCACTGGACATAAGCCTGACACACCATAGGTGCTCAGAAGTTTTCTTGTTAATGAATGAAAGAGTATCCAAGAAGTTTCCCTAAGGGGTAAGGAAGATCCCACACTCAGTACCAAGGATTTTGCCCTACTCTTGAAAACCACTCTACCCAGATACTGGTGGTAGCCACTCACTGCAATTATTCTTGTTTTCCCACTTTGAGACCCTTCTTTTCCCTCTCAGGCAGGGCTGAGCAGAGCTATAGCTTTGAGCTGTGCGTGTTGAGCTTTGTGAATAGAATCCCCTCGAGTGAAGGGTGACAGACTGCAGCCTTGAGCCAAATCTACTCACTGTTCGTTTTGGTAAATAAACTTTTATTGAAACATAGCTATACTCATTCATTTATATATTGTTTGTGGCAGCTTTTGTGCTACAACCACAGAGCTGTGTATCTGAGACAGACTCCATGTAGTTTTCAAAGCCTGCAATATTCACTATTACAGTAAAAATGTGTAGACCTCTGCCTTCGAGTGGTGCAGTGCCCAATATGTACAGCCTTACATGGCTGCTGCAGTTAAGCACACCTCCACCCAGATTTGAGAGCCACTCGCTACTGAGACCAGGCATTTCTCTGCAGACCTTGTGAGGAGTCCTGTTTTGGCAGAATCCTCACTACCATCAGCACCCTTTCTCCATTGCTGTCCATGCATAGAAAAGAAGAGAGAGGGAGGTGGTATTTGAGAGCCACAGGGGTATATGGAAGAGCAGCCACCTTTCCCTTCTCTCCCTCCACTTCTTGGAAGATGGAAAGTAGACAAATCAGAGACTGGTGATGGCCCTTTTGGCTCAAAGTTGTCAAGCTCCAGGCCAGGGGCTCCTGAGTATGGAGAAGGGGCAGAAGGCAGCTGGAAGAAATGGGATAGCCTGCAGGCCCATCTTCTGGCTTACCAAGGATAAGTCTTCCGTGGTACCGTGGACCAAGCGTTTGCTTCACTTCCCCCTCTCCAGTTCACAGGTTGAAATCTCAACCCCCAAGGTGATGGTCTTGGGAGGTAAGGCCCTTGGGAGGTGATTAGGCTATGAAGGTGGAACTCTCATGCATGGGATTTATGTTCTTATAACCAAATCTTCCAGCACCTTGATCTTGGAATTCCCAGCATCCAAACAATGTAAGAAATAAATTTTTGTCGTGAATAAGCCCCTTGGTCTATGGTGCTTTGTGACAGCAGCCCGCATAGAGTAAAACACATGGGTCAGTGGTTCTCTGTGAGAGGGTGGCTGGCTGGTCCCACCAGGACAGTTGCCTCTGGGTGCAGGGATCTAAGTAACAAGAAGCTATGAGACAGACGGCCCCAAAACAGAACCTGGGGGTGGGGGCAGGAGGATGTCGAACCTGAGCCAGCTCTCCTGCTTCGAGGGTCTAAATGGCAGGGAAGTCCCCACTGGGCTTTCCAGAGGACCAAGGATTGCTGCACCAGCTATCTAATGCTATCAACAACCAAGCCACCCATCCTGGAGGAGGTGAACAAAACAACAGGACTTATTTTATGGAGAATCTGTGGCTTGGGCATTTCTCAGCAAGAACAGCTTGTCTCGGATCTCCTCATCCTCAGCGAGTGGGGCATCCCAGGTAGAAGCTGGAATCACCAGAGGGCTTATTTCTTGGCTGGAGTGGTGGTGGGCACCAGCTGCTGGCTGGGACCTGCCCTGGGGCGGCCAGCTTGTCCAGCTCCCCAGGGCCTCCCGGGCAGCCGCAGGCTTTCCTCATGGTGTGGTGGCTGGTCCCAGGGCGAGTGCCCCCGAGACAGGGCTGGATGGAATTTGGATCACATTCTCGGCCCTAGCCCAGAAGTTCCATGGCATAATTTCCGCAGGATTCTGTTCCTTAGAAGTAAGTCATGAAGGCTGGCCCATAAGGAGAGCACTTCTAGAGACTTTATACGCACATTTTAAAACCTCCACCGAACACTTCACTAAGAATGATTTCTTCAGAATCGCGCTATAGAGAGCCCAGAAACATCAAAGCAGGAGGAGGCTGCAACCTCAGCTTAGGCTGCAGAAGGAAAAAGAAGCCTGTTTTCTTCCTCTCACTCCATCGTGGGGGCAGTGGGGAGCAGGGGTTGCTTGTATGGGAAGCGGGAGCAAGCTCTGTGGTCAGGGCAGACCCCCAGACACTGCTCTTAGTCCATCCTGGGGAAGAGTCCGTGTCTTTCAATCACATGTTAGAGTCGAGCTTTCAGATGAATAGGGCTATGCCTTAAGATCCAAAGAGAAACAGCTTTAATGATCACTGGGGATAGCAAAGTTAGGGAATGAGATGAAAAGTCCATTAAGGAATACTTTATCGCTTGGGGCAGCACGGATGGAATCGGGGTTTGGGGGGCACAGGTGTCCACAGGGCAGTGTAGGTGGCAGCAACTACAAAAGTAAAAATAGTCCGTATTTCCTGCCCAGCGTCAACAGGCTGAGACTCTGCTCCTAATGGTTTCCTTTGAAAAGCCTTGCTCAGTAGTCTGGGCCCCTGAAGTTTGCTTTTCAGGCCCCATATTTGGGGGGGGGGGGAAATTGGATAAATTGATCTCTAGGGGCCCTCCCAGGACTAACACTCCCTGATTCTCTTGCTAACAGGGCCTGGGTGCTGACAGTTTCGTTAGGAAATGGTGACTAAGAATGTATTTATTTCGTTAAAACATCTCTCAGTGCGGGAATCGTATGAGTAGCCGGAGGAATTAGCTTTGTTCTCTGATTTCACTGAAAGAGAAGTAGTTACATGGGGTCTTTCCTAGGGTCTCTGTCTCTCTCTGGCCTCTCTGGAGATGGTAGTCTCACACACCCCTGAGTGATTTGACAAGAGTCTTGAACAAACTTCTAGTAGTGGAGCCAAAATTCAGAGCCAGACTTCTTGACGACTGAGAGTTAGTTTTATAAGCCCTGGTCCTTAAAGCTTTGCAACTGGAAATTTGGTCAGGGAACCATGAGCATCACCTGGGAGCTTGTTAGAGATACTGGTTCCCAGGCTCTGTCCCAGAACCCACCCCCCACCCATCAAAATCTACATTTTAACAAGTTGAGGGGGAGATTCAAATCTACGCAAAAGTAGAAGTGCTGTTTTAAGCATCCCAATCCTAGGCTTGCTATTATTCTTGCTTTTTCTCTTTTAAGATATCTGGAAGAAGGAGGTTCTCAGAGGAGCATTTCTTCCAATTTTGACCCCTGGAGTCCCCAGTCAGTCCCTGTCTAGCTGGCTCTTTGGTGATGGCTGGACATCCTAGGGCCAGCTCGCTGTAAATTACTAGCTAACCGGCATCATAACACACTAACAATGCTTGAATTTAAAATGCTCTTCTTTACCGTGGATCTGGAGAATGCTAGGCAGAAATACTTGGGTAAATGGTTTCTATTCAAATGACCGTGTTCTGGAAAACCAGTTTGTTTGTTTTTTTCTAAGATTTTATTTATTTACTTGACAGAGATCACAAGTAGGCAGAGAGAGAGGGAGAAGCAGGCTCCCCGCTGAGCAGAGAGCCTGATTCAGGGCTCCATCCCAGGACTCTGGGATCATGACCTGAGCCAAAGGCAGAGGCTTTAACCCACTGAGCCACCCAGGTGCCGTCCCTCCCTTTTTTTTTTTTTTTTTTTTTTTCAAATCCAGTCTGACCCTGGAGCTACTATAGCAAGGTGTCCTAAGCCCCCAGAGCCACTTCCAGAGTCATTTCCAACTGTGTACTTCGCTCGCTCTTTACTTAATGTCGAAGGGATTGTCCTGTTGCAAATCTCAGAAACATTTCTGTTACAAGGTGACTTGCCTGTAGCTATTTGTATAAAAAGCTAAATGAGCAATGGAAAGGTGCAACAAAAATCCTCTCTGCACTAGAAATACCACGCCATTGTGTTGGACTGTTGTGCATACTTCTCTTTTACCATTTCCCCCTTAGACCATGAGCATAAAAACCAACAGGGAGAGGTTTATAATTTTACACACCCACCGCTCTCTACACTTAGGAGAATAAAGTGGTCTTGTCTGGCCTGATGAAGTACTTCAAGCATTTCCATTTTCCTTTCCAGGCCTTTACATTTTGAACAAATTTTGGCTTCATCAAATGACAATAGTCTACAGGTGGATTTAGTCCATTTTTAGGCCTCACGTGATATCTTACTAAAAGCCTATTGAGGTTCTTGGGTACGAGCTAAGCCCACCGTAGAAGCAAGGTTTCCCAGTGCCCATGAACTATAGACCCTAGGTGAACAGTGATAACAGTCGGCATTTTAAAAATGCCTGTCTGGCATTGGCTACGCTTGCTTGTGATTTTTAATCTTTGTAAGTATGGGTTTCCTTGAACGCAGAGCCCTCAGTCAAGAGTTTGGGTGCATGTTCTCAGAACATGCTGCACAGTGGTGCAGAGGACCACAAGGAGACCAACAGTCCAGACAGGACTGTCCCAGGGGTAGCCCCACAAGTGGCACCTCCGGGAACTGCGCCCCCCCAACCCCACCCCTCCCCGAATCCCAGGCCGGCAAAGAGAGTGCTGGAGGCCCCTGGTGTGTTTCTCTACATCTGCAGCAACTGGCTTCCTCACTGGGCTCCCTCCCGAGCAACAGCTCGCGCCTGGCTTCCAGACGGTCTCTCTCATCTCTTGCTCCACTTCTGCATTCCGGTGAGGCTGTTTCCAAGTAAAACCCAGATAAATTTGGATTTCATATGGTGGTTTCTCCTGAGTGAACCTTTTGTGGAAAAAGTGGGAGACCAGAAAGTTTTGGATTTTTTTGTGTTTTTTTTGTTATTGTTGTTGTTTTTCTTTTTAAATGAGTCCTGTTTATTTTAATGGTTGTGGGGAGGGTGTGAGGACTGTAAATGAAATTTGATTTATCTGCTAAGTGTCCATTATGGTTCACCATTTCATTAGGGTTTTTTTTAATTATTATTATTTTAATTTCATTTTAATGAAAAAAGTGTGTGAGTGTGTGTGTGCATGTGAGTGTGTGTGTGCATGTGAGTGTGTGTGTGTGCCTGTAGGCACACATCATAAGTCTACGTATATAGTTTCCTAGGGCTGGTGTGTCAAAGTAACATAGACAAGGTGGCTTATATGATAGAAATGTATTGTCTCAGGGTTCTGGGGACTGGAATTTCGAGATCATGGTGTTGTCGGGGTTGGCTGTAAGGGAGAGGCTGGTGCAGGCCTCTCTCCTTCGCTTACAGTTGTCTCTCTTCCCTCTGTGTCTCCACGGCATGTTTCCTTATGGAAATTTCCATGTCAATACTTCTCCCTTTAAAAAGGACAATGGTGGGCGCCTGGGTGGCTCAGTTGGTTGAGCGACTGCCTTCGGCTCAGGTCATGATCCTGGAGTCCTGGGATCGAGGTCCACATCGGGCTCCCTGCTTGGCAGGAAGTCTGCTGCTCCCTCTGACCCTCCCCCTTCTCCTACTCTCTCTCTCTCAAATAAATAAATTAAATCCTTAAAAAATAAAAAGGACAATGTCATATTGGATTAGGGCCCACCTTAATGACCTCCTTTTGACTTGACGGTGTCTGGAGAGAACCTCACAGTCTGAGATACGGGGGCTGGGACTTCAACATGTAACTATAGGGGGACACAGTTCAGTCCATAACACCACCGTCCAGAATAACTAAGAGGGTCTCAGCTAACTGAGATCCTGTCCTTATTTCCTTCCCCTCTTCTCCCCCAATCCCCCTTTGTGGATCCCACTGACCCAGCTCTGCCTCCTGTGGGAATACCTCAGACAGAGAATCCTGAGGTGGGACGTTCCTCTGTTCACTGACTCACACTTCCAGCAAACATTCACTGAGCACCGGCTGGTGCTTGACTTGCGGGGGGCTAGATGCTGGAGGACAGAGATGGGCAAGGCTCAAGCCCTGTCCTCACGAAGCTCACACAGGGTAGTGGGGAGATTCTAGTCCTTAGAACCTAGTGACTTTTGATTCTATTAAAGTGATTATTAGTAATAGCTAACTGTATAAGCAGATAAAGGAAAATACCAAGTGGTAGGTCCTACCCCAGGCTGCGGGGGTCTGTGGTGGTGTAATTTAGGTCTGTTTGACATGTTTCTTTGGGTATCCCCTCCTCATGCTGTGGGTCCCACAGAAGCTGATCTAAAGAGCCCTGCATCCTCAGGCCGATGTTTGGCCCATGACCTCAGGCAGCCAATGACTGAAAAGTTTATCTTCTTTGGGCAAAATACTGGGTTCATTGATGGGCAGGGGAACAATGGGGCCAAGGGTACCTCCCTGGGAGCGCCATCTGCATGATGAGAGAGTCTTGTTTTCCACCTGGCTTGCTAAACTGGGATTACATGTAGATGGCAGTCACGGTCCCACACTGCATACAAGAGGACACCAGAGAAAGGACAGAACTAAGAGATGGAGACAAAGGAGAAGGAGAGAGGAAACTGATGGAAGTTGATGGTATTGTCTGAGACCCTGGATCCAGCCATGCTTGAAGCTAGACCTGCTCCTGAACATCCCCTGCTTGAGTCTGGATATAGGTATAGAGAACCTGCCTTATTTGAGCTGAAGGCTTCCTGCCTAAATAGTGGGTATGAACAAAGTCATTAGGAACCCAGAGGCTGGTCCCACTGATCCTGACAAGGGGAATCAACTTAGTTTTTTTGAAGGGTATGGCTTGTGGGCCCTCTTCAAGGATTAGTCCATTCTCACACAGAAGAGGAGCCCAGGAGAATTGGAAGGAGTGGTGTGTGTGTGCACAAAGGGAGTGATATGTGGAAGGGCAGGGTGTATTCAGGGCTGGACGGAGCTGGCTGAGGTTGGAGCTGGGTCATGTTGTTGAGGATGGAGGATACGATTGGACCATGAAGGGCCTGGAATGCAGGGCAGAGCGTCCTTCTGTGCTTGGGAGGAAGATATGGAGGTCAGAGGAGCTGTTTGAAGGGGGAGCAGTCTTGTCTCCAGAGTGTTAAATGTCAGGGGAGGCACGCATTTCACCCACATTTCTCCAGTGTCTGAGTATTCAACCTTAATACAATAACTGAATGGGGGGCATCACTTCATCAGAAAGCAAGGGACCCCATTCTGTTGAAGGCCCATGGTTCCTGTGGTAAAAATGTTGACCGATAGAGGTGGACAAAGGCCCAGAAAGGGGACCTGATACTGAGTGAAGGGCTCAAAATACTTTAGCAAGATTTCCTCCTCAAATGGAAAGATAGGAGCAGGAAAGAGCAGCCAGGCAGGTCTTGTAGACAGAACAGTGGCTCCCAGAGGTGTCTACATGCAATTCCTGAGATCTTTGGATGTGTTAGCCTACGTGGCCCAGGGAGATTTGTAGGCATGGTGAAGAAAGGATCCTGAGGTGGGAGTGCGATCCCCTTTATCCCAGCAGGTCCAGTGTGATCCCAAGATTAGAGAGAAGAAGGAGGTTTCAAGCAAGACAGAGAGGCGTAATCGTGGAAGCAGACACCACACTGATTTCACTGCTGGAAGGACCCACGAACTGAGGAACAGGGATTCAGTGCCATGGAAAAGTTCAGCTTGGAAGTGGGTGTTGGGATTATCCTCCCACATTTGACATTCCAAACCAAACTCATGGATCTGGGTGTGCATTGTTTCGCTGAAGGCCACTGGATCCGTCAGGGGCCATCTTGAAAACAAGAAGACACAACACACTGTTTTAACAGAGGAAATATAATGTTCAACCTTATATTTCAGGTTCTCAAAGTCCCCCGACCAGCAGCATCTGCATCTCCTGGGAACTTGAGAGAAAAGCAAATTCTTGGGCCTCACCCCACACCCACTAAATCAAAAACTCCGTAAGACAGTGCAAACAGGAACAGATTCTTTCCTAGAGCATCCGGAAGGAACCCAGCTCTGTAAACGTGTTCATTTTAGTCCCTAAGATCTTTTTTTGGACTTTGAACTGCAGAACTGTAAAATAAAAAGTTAGCATTGTTTTAAAATCCCCCAGTTTGTGTTAATTTGTTACAGCAGCAGTAGGAAAGAAAGTATAGAAGAAACAACCTAGGTCACAGTTCTGGAACCCTAGAAGAAAAGAAGGTTCCAGAGCTACCCTAAACTGGGTGTACAGACCAGTTCTCCCACTGTCCAGACTGCAAGATAATTCAAGCTCTCTGGGTCTTGGTTTCTTCCCTGTAAACTGCATTTCCTCATACCCTCTTCTTATGGGACTTGGGAAAAAATCAAATGAGGTAGTGTACACAGTCATAATCACAATACAGAATCATAATCACATATAGCTACACAGCATGTAGAAGGTGCTTAAGAAATAGTAGCCATTTTTCCTTTCGTTTTTTATTATGATATACAGAAAAATGTAAAAAATCTGAGAATTGTATTCCATATAAAAGAGATTTTTTTTCTCTTCTTTTAAATGTTTATCTTCCAAATCCTTTTCTGTGGGAGTGTTTAGGGATGTCATTTGTAACATAAAACAAGAGAACTATGAAGGAGCTTTTATGAACACTTCTAATAACAATTTTTACATTTATATGGTGTTTCATGGGCTCTGCCTAAACACATAAACTAATAGGAAAAAAGAAAGCCAGCTCAAAACAGTTATATTAAACACAATCAAATCACAGCTTATTTTTCTGTTGGTTATAAAACATTTCAGTTGACTGGATAAAGGTAACCAGTTGTTCCAAGTTATTTACCTTTCGATGCAGAAATATGGACTGTTTCCATTTTTAAAGCACTGCGTGTCGTCCCACGCACTTTGCCAGACATGTTGGCATTTTGCACAGCGGGGAGCTGAATCTTCCCAAGATCCGTGTCCTGGGTCCTAGAGTTGGCACATGTTGGAGCATGTGAGGCTTTGTCCTCAGCTCCCCCTACCTTCCCTCCCTGGATCTACTCATCTCCACTTTCCACAGGTGATCTTACCTAGATCTAAATATCATCATGTGCTCATGAATCCAAAAAACACGCCTCTAGTGGTGAGTCTCTGCTTACACACCCAGCTGTATTAGTGTATTAGCGTTAGTGTATTAGCTGCTTACATGGTGTCTCCATTTGGATGCCTGCTAGGCACTGCTGACTTGTCCTGAGAACTTTTGATTTTTTTCCTCCATGGGCTTGTTCCTCCCCCAGCCAGTCCCCTCTCAGTGATGATGGCGTCACCATGCAAAATCCTGGAGCCTTTCCCACAGCTGATATTGTTGGCTGTGTACCCACAGTAGGACCCAAGTTTGTCTCTCTTGCATCTCTCTGCTCTCATCTGTACTTAGCTGCCTTTGCCTGTCCCTTGAAGTCATGCAGCGTTCTCGTATAGTCTCCCTTCTTGGTACTTGCTTTACTACAGTCTGTCCCATATGATAGCCAAGGGGAACTTAGAAAACCACTAATTTGGTCTTGTCACTCTCATGTTCAAAGCCCCATAGTGGCTTCTCATTGTACAACCAAATTAACTCTTTACCATGGCCTGTGGGGCCTCCAGGAGTAAGTCTTCAAAGGGCATATAAAGAGAATTTTCTGGCTGAGGTGATGTGTTAGGGGAGGAGGACAGACCGTCTCAAGGTCTGTTTTAGGGGAAGCCAAACTAAGACATCTTAACCAGGCTCACTGAGTAAGGGGAGAATCAAGTCCCTAATGGGGAATTGCTAACATGCTCTTCCTAATTACTACCCTATTCTTTTTCCTTAGTAATAACAGCCCTGATTTGTATTGTGCACGTGGCTGGCATAAAGACTAAATTTCCTAGTCTTCCTTGCCACCAACTGTGGTTATGTAAATTATGGACAATGCAACATAAAGATTTGTGTGTACAGTTCTGAGAATTTTCCCTTACAGGACTGGGCATGGCTTCAACCCTTTCCTTCTTCCCGCTAGCTTCGAGGCATATGTGTTGGCTGGAGCTCTGGCAGCCATTTTGTACCATGAGGTGACCTTGGAACAGAATCCACACCACGGAACACAAGAATGAAGGCTGGGTCTCCCCGGATGTGAGGAATGTCATACCACCCCTGAACTGCTAATCTTCACACTTCTCTTTTATTTTGAGTTTGTCTGTGAGAGCAGAAACAAATGTGAACTATTGTAGAGGAGGGGCACGACCTGATTAGAAGCTGGGAAAAGAGTTTCAAGATGTATGCCGCTGGCTAAGCAAAAGGCCTGAGTGGGCTGGTGGATATAGAGAGATGTGGAAAACATTGAAGAAGGTGTAGGATGCAGAAACCTTGATGATAAATTGGAAGTGAAGCATGAGCACACGAAGGACAAATGTCAAGGACGCTTCCCACTTTTCTGGTCTGAACAACCACATGGTTGCTAGTGCTAGTTACTGAGTGAGGGACCCAGAGAGCACACAATTAGCATTTCTGTGAAAGAGCTTTGTAATGCTGTTTATCTCTGGCATTTCGTCATCTGAATCACTGTATTTATGTCACAAATTTGTGGTAAAATGTCCCACTATTTAAATCAACACATATGACAGTGCTATTGTATAAATTTCAGTGTTTTTCCAAATATCTATAATTTCCATCTCTCATGAAGAGAAATGCCCTTGTTAGAGTCTATTTTTAGGGGTTGGTTCTCAGGTAACAATGTTATTCTCCCTTTGAGCTCTGGGTCAGTACAATCTACAACATGCATGGATTGAACCCTGGGCTCTTGGTGAGTAAGAGAAATTCCATGAAAGATAGTCTCCCAGGCCCTTATCCACAGGCCTTCCTTACATTAGATTTATGATTTGGTTGAGCGGGGGAGGGTAGTTCTAAAATGTGCTTGGCGTTTAACTCATGTGGCCTTCCCACTTATTTGGGTTGGCAGAGTCACTCATCTTCTTTATAAAGGCTTGGCTCAATGAGGATGGTATTTTATATTTTTATGTTAAGCTGGAATTTCCGGATTAGGTTCTGCAGCATATGGCTCTGTTTTTACTAGGTTCTGGTGGGCTGACAAAGGAATTTTCCCTCTTTTGTTTATTTCTTGCTGGAGTTTAGGATCTGATCCCCATGGAAAAGGAAAGGAAGCTTTGGCAGGGGAGAGACTGTCTACCCAAACACAGGTCTAGCCAGCACAAGTCACATTTTGGTTCCAACACTAGAGATCTGGTTATCCTCAGACTCCAGGCCAAATCATAAGCACAAGTGAAATGAAAGACACTGAGGTCCTTCTTTTCCCAAAACAATTGGGCTACATATTAAACTGCTACCCTAAGGCATCTAGTTGTGGACCTACTAGTTGTAGGACGGGGTCCCTGACTCCACTTGGTAGAATTATCAGTCACTTTCTTAAAGACTTCCAAAAGAGTTGGCTCTTTTAGAAGAAAGTGGTACTGTGTAACCAGCCTCAAAAATGGCCCCCTGGGATTCCCCACCTTCTGATATTTATACTTTTATGTCGACTGCTTCCGCTTTGAATAGGGCTGACTTGTGTAACCAGTAGACTTCTACAATAATGAATGATGTGACTTCCAAAGCTGGTCCCTAATAGACACCACAGCTTCCACCACCATGCTATTCTTGGATCACTCATTCAGGGTAGCCAGCTGTCATGTGGAAAACACTCTGGCAATCCTATAGGCGAGTCTGTGTGGTGAGTTTCTGTAGCCTCCTGCCAATGGCCATGGGACCGAGCCCTCCTGGAGGCCTCTGTCAAGCCTTCAGAGGACAGGGCTCCCCACTGACATCTTGACAGCAATCTCATGAGACCCCAAGCTAGAACCACCCAGTAAAGTCACTCCCTAAAGCCCTGGCCCACAGGAACTCTGAGATAGTAGATGTTTGTTTTAAGCCATTGAGTTTTGGGAATAGCAATTGATAACTAATAGAGGTGTACTTCCAGAAACATGAAGGTACAACTTGAGAATCTTACTTAATTTGTCCTGAAATAAAAGAACAAAATAAAAGCTTACATTAGGAAACATTTTCTATGATTTCCCCCCTTTTTAAAAATCTTAAGTTTTTTTTTTTTTTTTTCTTTTTGGTATTGTTGTGAATGGATGTGGCAATTGTTTGTCATTTGCTGTTACTGTTTCAATTCCCTGCCCCTCACAGCGGTTAGAATTCCTATCAGGGATGTGATTCTTCCCTTATGAAGAAAGTCTGGTTAAAATGTTTTCCTTTGAGTTCCTATAAGACAGACCTTGAGACAGGAATTTGAGTGCAAGCAGTTATGTGGGAAAAGGTTCCCGGAAACCCTGAGAGAGTGTGGAAGTGGAACATGGAAGGGAGGAAGGCACTGTTTCTTATTTGCATTAAAACTTGTGTTAGCGCTGTGGACACTTGGGCTCAATCACACTGAGGACCTTCTGAGAAGGAACAGACTTAAATTTCTTTCTGAGGGGCAAGGAAGCTGAATTGTGGATCCTCCAGACCCTGTCCCTTATTGGTTGAGGGTAGCCCATTGGCCAGGGAGAGGTGGAGTCTCTGTATAGGTGAACATGTGGGTAACTTCTGGTGTAGGACAAGAGGATAAAGATGGTCATTGACAGCTTCTCCAGAGGGCAATTCCTGGTCACCACTTCCCACAGGGAAAGCTAGTTGGTGGAGAGCGTGGAAGAGGTGTGGGAGAAGGAGTACAAGACCTCAGCTGAGTTCCCCAGGCATTTTTGTCTACAAATTTCAGGTCCTAAGCAGTACAAGAGGAGGGACAGCTTGGAAGTCTCCCAGGGAGTTAAAAGTATTCAGATCACAGACTGTTCTGGTTCCAGACTGGAGCTCTCCTCCCTCTTTCTTTGGTTCCTGTCCGTCCTAAACCCAGTCCCCGTAAATCATGGAGGTCTCCTGTAAATTTCACAAGCCCTTGACATCCTTTCGAAAGTTCCTCTTTGCCTAGGTTGGCCAGAGTTGGGTTCTGTTGCCCACAACAAAGAAGCCTAACTGAGACAACAATGGGTCTCACTGAGATTAATAGTTAAGTTCACACTTTTCCAACCCAAATCTCAGTGGGATAGGATAGATTTAAGAACTTGCTTAATGGAGTCTAAAGGTCATCTGTATGGGCAAGATATTCAGGAAGGCTTTGAAAAAGAAATGTGAGGCTGCAAAGATCTATGGCAGTGTTAAGTGGGGACTGCAGTTTCTAGAACCACTGGTTTAAAGATAAAGGGCCGCTGGCTGGTCTAATTTGGCAGACAAAAATTTCATTATCCAGAGCACATAAGCCTTTCCTCTGTCGGACAAGAGATGAGATGCTGTCTATAAAAGCTTGCTCTCCCTTTCAAAGGTCAACACTCAAAGCATGTACATCTGCCACCCTCTTGCTGAAGACCAAAGACTGGGTAGCAATGACTTGATATTTAAGCATGACCTGCCTGTCTAGACCTTTTCATTCTCTCAGCACTCTTTCTCTTGCTACCACTTACACTCCAGCACCTGCAGACCTCCTGGATCCCAAACTTTTATTAGCCCATCAGAAAAGTATGAGGAAGGGCTCCTTGCGGTGAGTACCTCTGAGGGTCATCAGCAGTAATGCAGCTCAGTTTCATCATGTATAGACCAACTATTGATCTCTGATGCCGAGGGGCGGTGACCAGTTTCTGAAGATATATTATGGGCCTGCCGAAGTCATGTACATAGTGAGGTTGGACAGGCAACACAGAAGCACAGCATAGTGGTTCAAACCCCAGCTGGTGCTCCAACAGCCTGGATTCGGGTCCTGGCTTGTTATTTCCTGGTGGGTAATTTGGAATTTCTCTAGGTCTGAGCGTCATTGTCTTTAAGGTGGAATAATAACATGAACCCAAGGGAATTCTTGGGGAAGAGGATTAAATGAAATAGTTCTTGCAGAGCTTACAGCAAGTGTTTAATAATGCTGATATCATTTATATCAGTGAGGGTCAGGGCAGGAAGCAAACAGTAGATTCTGACTGGGCCCCTTGGGGAGAATTTAACAAACAGATTGTTTACAGAGTGTAGGCAGGCTGTAGGGACATCAAAAGGCTCCAGGGTGCAGTTACCTAGGGCTATTACCACCCCTGCTCAGGGAAGTGGGGAGGGGGGAGAGGCTCACCGGAACCCTGATACTGAGAGAGTTTTGTAGAGAAGGCCATCTGACAAAGCTGTAATGAGGGATGCTGCAACCAGGAGGGAAGGGTAATCACCCTCCTGGACTTCTCTTCCCTCCCTTTGGCATCCTCTTGTTGGTGCTCCCTGTTGGTTGACCAGCTGGGGGAAGATACGAACGGGGCACAGAGCAAGATGAGAAAGGGCACAGCATAGATCTGGAAGGGACAATAGGAAATATCCAGGCTAGGATGACTGCCGGTGTTTCTGGGATACCTAAAAGAAACTTATAGGAATGCCAGGGGTTTCTAATCAAAGTGCCCATGGAATTTTTTTTTCCTTCTGAAAAGTCTTTGTTGCCTGAAGTTTTTCCATGTTAAGCTGTCTTGATTTGAAATTATTAGGGTTCCTCTTTTCCCAAACTCTCCATCTAGTTTTGAAAGAAGACTAGATTGGTTGAAGCAACTTCTCCCCTCCTTTACTCATCTCTTTCTAGAAGTTTCTAAGTTCTGGTAAATTTCCCATTACCAGCTTCCTACTGTGCCTGTGGATGCAAGTTCAATTATAATGGCTAGAAGTTCAATACAGTCTCCCCAGGCTAAACCTACAGGAAGCATGGTAGCTAGATTGAAGACAAACATTTATACATCAGGGTTGGACCCTAAGAATCCAGCTTTGCCTTTGAGGGTAGCTGAAGTTTGTAGGTGTGGCTTACCCAATTGATAGGACTTGATCATTCCCCCTCCCTTTCTTATATTCTCGTGTTTTTGATCATTTGACTGGATTCTTATGTTATCTCAGTAGATAATTTGAAAATACATTGGCTTATTCATAATTTAAAATACTTACATTTTGAACTTGTATAATTAATTAGCAAACTATTCTTCATTTGAAAAAAAATACCGTAATCTTCAGCTCCACTTAAAATTTGGGAGACTAGGTATGTCTTATGACTTTAGCAAACTGTTTTGAAATACCCACATTGACTCCCCAATTTAAAAAAGTTAACAGAGAAATGTTTGCTGACAACTAGAAATTGTGAGTCTCAGCTCTTTGGAAATGGCCAGGCCTTCATCATCTCCCACGTCAATCAGACGTAGATGTGCCCTCTCCCTCAAGGGCTCTCTGCAGCTAAGACAATCCCTGGAGGCTGATGAAAACCCATCAGCTGAACTACCAACAGCACTTCTGATCCCTTGAGCACCACGGCCTTCCTTAAAGGGGAATTTAGGAAGAGCATCACCATGTCCTTCACAAAGACCTTGAGGGAAGATGTGACATTAGACCCATCTTGTAGATGAGGAACTTGAGATTTAAGGAACTGGAAGATCTGACTCAAGATCATGCAACCATAAATCTACCAGCCAGTGCCTCATGCTCCCAGGACAGGAGTTTTCTATTCAGAATTTTCTCTTTCAGACAGGAAATTTAGAGCAAGCACTGCACATCACACTCGATCTCTGTATGAGTTTCTGTTGCTGCTGTAACAAATAAGCACGAGCTTAATGACTTACAACACATATTTATTATTTTACAGTTCGGGGGGGTCAGAAAGCCTGAAATCAAAGTGCAAACACAAAATCATGTGTTTCTTCCAGAGGCTCTAGAGGAAATCTGTCTCCTTTCTCTAGCGCCAGAGGCCACCTGCATTCCTTGGTTTGAGTTCCTTCCTCTGGCTTCAAAGCCAGCCAAGTTGTAGCCTCTTCCTGTCCACTTGCTCTCTTTGACCTCTGCTACTGCCGTCTTGGCTCCTGTGTCTCTGAGCCTTCTGCCTGCCTCCTGGAAGGATCCCTGTGATCACAGTGGGCCCAGATGGATAATGCAGCTCACCTTGCTATCTCAAGGTCCTTCAGTTAGAATGAAGATAACAGTCCATTTTGCCATGGAAGGTAACATTTTTTTCAGGTTTCAGGAATTGGGTCACTGACATTTTCAGAGGCCATTATTCTCTCACAACCCCAGGCCCTTATTCTTTCATAACCCTAGGAAAGCTGTTATAATCAGAATCATTAATATTTCTGCAGCAAAGTATATATACATTCATGTCTAATTGTATATATCAGTGGTTAGCAAACTGTAACTCACAGGCCAAATCCCACATGTTTGGTAAATCCGTTTTATTAGAACACAGCCCCTCCCACTTGTATGGCTGCTACAGGAGCAGACCTGGGGAGCTGAGACCCACAAATCCTAAAATACTTCCTTTCTGGCCCTTTATAGAAAAAAAAAAAGTGTTCTGACCCCCGGTATAAGAAATACCTCTAAATAATTCAGATCAGCTTTGCCACCAAGTGAATTTTCCACAAATCTAAAGAAAATCTTTTGGTTTGCTAAATCATTGAACTTTGGAAGTACAAGCGAGACTCCTTATTAGTGACTGAACAGAGGACGGGAGCCCTGATTGCCTGGAAGCCCACATTTTTAATGCAACAGTCCTTTACTCCATTTTCTTTGTATTTAAGGCAAGAGTGTGATGTGCGTCTTGACTGGACCCATTTGAGGATCTCAGATGCCAGGGCCTTGGGGTAGAATGTGGCCCTGGACACCACCCAGTCCTTGAATGTAGTAGTCCAAAGGTTGCTTGGGACGGGAAGTACAGTAGCTAGAGCAGTGATTTCCCACCCACACACCTGAGTCTTTAGCCAGAAGCATGTGCTCCTATCAGCAAGGTCACGAAGACACCCGGCCTCCCTGTGGCCTCACCTGAACTCCTTCCTGCACTGACCTTCCCAGCTTGGTCCCTGAAGGCTTTTGAAATTTAACTTCTGTGCTCATCTCCTCCCGCCCATCCTACAAAGGGAGAAAACAAGGTCAGAAGAAGAAGATAGTGTCAGGTCACATAGAAAAGAAGCCACAGAGCTGGGACCAGAACCCAGTTCCCCTGCTCTCTTTGCCAGTTTCCCTTACTTCGCTGCAGGTACTTGGTCTTGGCGCAGGGCCAGCTGTGATTCATATGCACAGCCCTTACTGGCTTGCTCCCCCTGCCACGTCAGTCCCCTCCTCTGCTTGACTTTGTTTTCCCCTCAGGTCACCAGTAAATCACTCGCCTAAACAATCATCACCTTCAGATGTGCAGCAGTGGTCCCAGATGTTGTAATCTCTCTTGGCTTCCTTTGGTACTCTGGAGAGAAATTTCCTTGGAGATATTCCAAATTCGGGGCTGAGAACTTGTTATCACATGAGTTTCAGACAATGCCAGACATGGGCTTTCAAAACCATCCCCGCTCACCTTTCCCCTAAGTTAGGGTTGAGTTGTGGCTTGAGGATTAAGGCGCCCAAGTCTGGGTGGGTCAGTTCTAGATGGGGTTCTGGGATCTTGTTGTTAGAAGGAAGAACTTTTGGCCCTGGGATGATGATCCACTGACATCATTCTCCCTGAGGTCATTCCTGAAGGGATTCCAGAAAGAAAGAAAAAAAAAATCTACCTTAATGAGAAAGAGTATAAAATCTCTTCCAGCTGTTTTACTTTTGTGAGGACGATAAAGTTCCCCTATGGAGCACTCCTCCTCTGGTTTGGACTTAGCTAAACCTCCTCCATAAAGTATCCACTATAGGGAAACAAATCACTTTTTAATTAGAATCCTTAACGATAAGTTCAAGGATAGGGCCAAGAACACCCTGGTATGCACTGTTACATCTTCCTCTTGAGAGACATTGCAGAGAGCTGAATGTTTTTAGAAGCCGAATATCTGTTTTCTCTGCATTTGAATGTAGGTATTATTTTCATTACTATTTAATTCCTTCAACAAGTATATGGCCATTGACGTAGACTGTGAGTTGAACTGAAAGAGGTCGGGATCAGGGAAGAAATTTAAAAGTCCCTCATAATTTCTACCCACTCATCCTCCTCCAGCCATTCAAAACGAACATGCAATTGGAGTAAAAATAAAGAGATTCTCTGTAGATGCACATGCCAAGATGTAGATGTAGATCCATGCCAAGACCTCGAGCCATTCCCTTCCCTTCCGCCATATTGTCCCCAAGCATCTCCAGAGGGAAATTGTTCAGTGCCACTGTTCGGAAGTCAGACAATCTTACTGAAACTCTATTTGCTATTTTTCTGGGATATATGCATAGATGTTTTTCCAAAGGCCCAAACTGAGGGAGCCCTGTAGTGTCCAGTCGCCCCTTGATATTTCATACGGGCTACCCATGTTGGGCATTCCCCCACATCAGCCCTTCATCTGGGTGAGCCCAGAGTTTTCTGTGAGGCTCTTGTGCACAGTATTCGAAGTCTTCCATTTCTTCTCTGACTGTGCTTGCAAATGCCTGCTAAGTATGCTAGGCTCTGTGAGGAGCAGTCTACTCCCTCTGCTGTAACTCTTAGGAGTGTATAAAGCTGACATTGGATTTCTTCCTACACACCATGCACTGTTTTATGAACTTTTTATGTATTAACACGTTTAACCTTCATGAGAATCCTATAAAGCCAGTACTATGGTATTATTATGCACATTTCACAGAAGAGGAAACAGTATCAAGGAAAGGTTAAGTAACTTGCCAAAAATCACACAGCTAATGAGTGGCAGCAGGAAGTAGGACCCTAACTGGTTTGGGTCCTGAGTCCATGCTTTAAATCATCACACTCTATGCAGATTAAGAAGGATGCTTTCTGCCCTCAAGGTTGTTACAATAGGGCTGCAAATGCAAATGGTGATAGGGAGCATGCGGGGAAATGGAAAGGAAAGCAATAGGCGGGGTGGGCCCTGTGGGGAAATGGACAGCTCCATCCCCTTGTAGGGGATGGCTGCTGCATAGACCCAGCCATCATAGCCCCATAAGCCCAGCATGGCCCAGCTCACCTGTGCTTCAAGAGAAGCCAGGATCACAGAGCTTCGAACTCTGAACTCTCTTGCTAAAAATAATAATAATAAATATGTTGCTATTATTATTGTTATTATTATTTCAGGTTTAGCAAGTACGAGCAAGCGGGGTAGAGTCTGTGGGTTGTCAGTTTGTAAATCCAGGTTATCTAAGACATGTATGCCGGTACCGTCATGTGTTGGGGAAGAGTGCTGGGTTCGAACACAAGCACATTAAGGAAATGCTATGGGAATGCAGAGTAGTAGGGGGAGATGACATCTACAAGGCATATGTTGAAAACATGGCAACTAAGGTGGTGAAAAGGGGCCGGATTTGTAAAATGCAGAGAGGCATGTGAAGGGCGTGTAAGGGGAATGGTGAGTTCTGTGCAGCCCCAGGGAAGTCTGATAGTCGTCAAATGTTGAAATGGGTTCCACTGTTGGTAGGTGGCCTTTGCTTCCCTAGGTGTCCTCCCCAAGGTCTGTCCCAGAGCCAGAAATTGAAGGGATGAGGCTGGGCCCCGCTGACCTGTCCTCTGCTTGGTCAGTGCCTGTGGCTCCTTGCCAGATATTTGGACACTGCTGGCCCTGACCCTAGTGAGGGTCATGGACTTAGGGCTGGCCAGGGGAGCCAGACTCGTCATAGTGACCCTGGGGGCCAGATCCGGGTGTGGGGACCTTGAGTCTGGAGAAACCTGGAAGGCTTTTGTGCAGGCCATGACTTGAGCAGTGGTAGGCCTTCTTGTTCCGGGTCAGGTTTTTGGAGAAGCAGGAGTCAAGTTAGGAAGTGGAGAAGGGGAGCCCTGGTGACAACAACTGGGGCAGAGGTGGTGGGAATGAAGTGGGAGGGCACAGGGCAGAAGAGAGGCAGGGCTGGTGAGGAGGCGAACGTGCTGTGGCTTCCAGACTGAAGCCCAGGGGCATTGCTGGTTCTCCCGGGTATCTAGAGCTGGGCATGGGGAAATGGGGGGTTGGGGAGGGATAGGAATAAGCTCCAGCATTTTGGGGTTTGAAAACTGCTGGACCTTTTAGACCCATGTATATTATTGAATGTCTTTCCCAGGAGGATAGCATGCCTTCGGAAACAGTAACTAGACATCCATCTCCTTCCCCATTTCCCAGAAACAATTTGTTTAAAACATGCCAGTGCGGGACGCCTGGGTGGCTCAGTTGGTTGAGCAGCTGCCTTCAGCTCAGGTCATGATCCCAGCATCCTAGGATTGAGTCCCACATTGGGCTCCTTGCTCAGCGGGGAGCCTGCTTCTCCCTCTGCCTCTGCCTGCCATTCTGTCTGCCTGTGCTCTCTCTCTTTCCCTCTCTCTCTCTGATAAAAAAATAAAATTTAAAAAAAAAAAAACACGCCAGTGCTTTGAGGGAGAGGTGCCTGGGTGGCTCAGTCAGTTAAGCTCAGCCTTTGGCTCAGGTCATGATCTCGGGGTCCTGGGATCGAGCCCCACATTGGGCTCTCTGCTCAGCAGGGAGTCTGCTTCTCTCTCTCTCTCTCTCTGCCCCTCCTCGCTGCTCATGTTTTCTCTCTCTTTGTCAAATAAAATCTTAAAAAAAAAAAAAAACACACAGCTTTGAGGGAAAGGAGCTGGGACTGGTAAGTTTTATTTCAGAAGATCAAACACTAGATTTGGAAACATTGTGATAAAAAGTCTGGGTAGGTGTTGCCGGGGGCAACTGAGAAGAGAAGGACATCACTTTTATTGAACACTTGCTCTGTCCCAGGCACAAGGAAGTCTTTATGTAGATTATCTCATTGATCATTGGAGTAGAACAACCGTCTGACTATTCTCATTCTGTTTGTTTTTATTATTCCCATTTTAAAGATGAGGCAGCGAAGGCCCAGAGACATTACGTCATTTGTAAGAAACATCCAAAGGAAAGACAAGGAGTTGTATGGCAGACAGGATGCACTTCATGGTGTCTGAATTTCAGAGGTGGCCCTAATTCTAGGGGACATTATTGTTATCAGGTGCAATTCCGACGTTTCTCCGTGTGTCTCAGAACAGGGACTTTTGAGGAGTCCACAGCCTTGGTGAACTTGTCTTTAAGCCTTGTTGATGCAGCAAGCACTCAGCCTTTCTTAGAGTTTAAGGCACCTTCCTGTAAATGTTATGTGATATTCAGAGAACTTCTGTAAGAGGGGATATTTTTATTTGTTGTGTGAAATCCTATCAGGGTCACCCCTTGATGGCACAGAGGTTCTGTGTGTGGAATCAAGTTCAAGAACATGGACTTTGTTTTGTTTTGTTTTGGAAAAGCATGGACTCTGGAGTCAGAGAGACCTGAGTGCCTATCCCAGGTCCATTATTTACCGACCCAGGACCTTGATCCAGGCATTTAAGTCCTGTGGGCCTCAGTCTCCTCATATTTCATGCCAGCCTCGCTAGATTGTTAGGAAGGTGATAGGTGATGCACTCTTTTAAATAAATGCTTTTATTGTATCCAACTTTTGGTTTTGGCTCAGGTCATGATCTCAGGGTCATGAGATCAAGCCCCATGTCAGGCTCCACGTAGTGTGGAATCTGCTTATACTTCTCTCTTTCTGCTTCTCCACTTTCTGCTCTCGTGCTTGCTCTCTCTCTCTTTAAAATAAATAAAATCTTTTTAAAAAGTTAAAATGTGTATATTTTCCCCTTCTGTTCTCTCCTATAATTCTCTTATATTTTTCTCCTATGGTCTCTTTTTTCCCCCCTCATTTTTCCCTTTTGGATATAATCTAGACCAGACTCAGCAAGCATTTTCTTAAAGGACCAGATAAGAAACATCTTGGGCTTTGGGGGCCCTCTACTCTCTGTTGCAACTACTGCATTCCCTTTGTAGAAGTGGTCACAGCCAAAGGATTAACAGGTGGGTGTGGCTGTGTTCCAATAAAACTTTATTCATAAAACCAAGCTGCTTCTGATTTGGTCCATGGGCTGTAGTTTGATGACCCTGCTCTAGACTGAGAGGTTATGGGCACTGCCCCGGCAGGTTTTGGGATGGAAATTGTTCTGCAGGCTGGAAGGACCGACTTCCTGATGGGGTGGAGGAGGGATTCCAAAGACGGGCTTTCTCTAACATCCCTCACATGAACATGATGGGAACTCTGTTTCTAAGGAAATGCACAAAAAGGCCTTAGGGATTTCTGAAATAGCTTCTAGAAGATGAGATTTTAATCACTTTTAATGGTTCTGAGATTAAACTGATCAGATTTACTTTCAGAGAGGTACTTCTTAAAACAAACAACAAAACAATACCATTGGGCATTGGGATTTCTGCTGTACTGGGAACGTGCTCTGCTTTATGGCTTACAGAGGACAGGAGGCCATTGCCTCCAAATGGGGCTTTGCTCACTGTCTGCTTTTCTCCCACAACTCTGTTACAAGACCATTAATGCCACCAGTGTCCGTGGTCCCTGAGGTTTGATTCCACTGGCTCTTGTGCATTTAGTTATTTTTTTAAATTTGAGCCCCAAATAGACCCCCTGAGGCTCAGACTCAAAAAGGTATGACAGAGCATCTCAGTTCTCGGAATGTGTGGGATTTCTTTAATAATGTATGTGGGGCATTGGGTGTGAGCCATTGTATCTGGCCCGTGGTCCCAGCTCCTGGGCTCTGAGATTCATTTACACCAAAGCCATGTTTCTCACACATTGCTCCCAGCCAGTGACTGAGTAGGCATCCTGGGACAGACGGACTGCTTTAATGCTGACTTTAGCTCTAAACTTTCTTGATTTTTCCTTAGCCCTCACATATCCCAGGATGCTTTTCTCTCCACTTTCATTCTCTTTTCAGGCTGGTTCAGATGGGTGTTTTGCTCTGAAGGCTCTCCCCGCCTCTTCTCCTTCCTTTTCTCTTTTTCTCATGAGTGTTTCCCATAATAAAAATCTTGCAGATCTAATCCCATCTTGGCCTCTGTTCCTCAGGACCTGGACTGACACATATATACTTTGACAAATATGTGAACCCCTAACACTAGGGTAAGAAGGCCCCCTCTGCCATAGCAGCCACCTCTTACAGAGGGAGCACTTTGAATCCCCAGCATCCCTGCCTTAGTTTGGGTCCCCCCAGAAGAACACAGAGACCGGCACTGGACTATAGTAGTTCAGATGGAAGATAGCTGAGTCAGCCGCAGGAGAGTGGGCAAGTGAAACAGGGAGGACCCAGAAGCCAGTAGAGGGTGTGCGAAAGCCACCATCATGGGCAACTAAAACTGAGCCCCATAGGAGACCCTGGGAGACCTCAGAGTTGCACCCTTGAGGGAGGAGTGGGCAAAGAAGCTGGAGAATTTTTGATCCATTCCTGTGTTCTGCTGATTGGGGGATGCCTCTGGGGGGTCTTAATTCTCGATACTTTTGCCCTTTCTGAGCATGGGAAGTGCATGCCCCCCTCTCTAGTGGAAGCTCATAGATAGTCACAGGTAGCCACAAGTCATAGCTTCCACTAGGAAGCTATCCATGGGTGTGTAGGAATAGTGAGTGCCAGGAATTAGGGCCAGGGTCCTGCCAGTGCTTGCCTCAACCCCCATTTTCTGGCTATGAGGTTCAAGTGGTACAGACCCAAGGAGTGGTCCCATGACCTAGGTACTGTGGCTGCCCAGCCATGGTGATGGGTTTGGGACCCCAGCTCAAGCTGGAACAATTGCAGTCCTCCATGGAACTTTTGCTGGCACTCTCTGAAAGGAGGTGATTGCCTCTGAGATCAAGAGGACTATACACCAGCCAGTGGCAGCAGCTGGCAGCCATCTTGCCCCAACTATGGAATAGCTGCCCTGAGAATGAATGAAGCCAGTGGAGAAGAAAGTAAAGGGAAGAGATAAAGAGAGGCAGAGAAGGGCCTGTACCTATTGGTGACATTAGTGAAGTGTCTGGATCCAGCTGTGCCTGAAGCCAAAGTATTTCTGATGGCAGGGTGATGAATTCTGTTACTTGCCAAAGCAAATTGGGATGGGAACTCCATCATTTAAAAACAAGATTCTGACTGGTATGAGTATACCACCCCTCTCCTGGATATTAATGTAGGATCTTAACACATGGATTTGGGAAAGAGAAAAGAACTACTTCTTAGTGTACAATCTTGGATTTTATTGAGAACTATTGCCCACAAGATACAATGGTCTACCAGGAAGATAGAAATGGTCCTAAGTAGAGGCATAGCAGGAGACTTCAGGATTCATCACAGGTCACCGATTTTGGAAGGACTCCTTCCCAGGCCCTACCTATTCTTCTCAAAAGGAAACATGATAGAAGGACATAATGGGCACTCTTACACTTATCACTTAAAGCTTTTCAATGAGCATAAAATAAATGAGCACCTCAGGGCTAGATTAGCAATACCACAAGTGTGTGCTGGAAAACTATTAGAATTTTCACCAATATTTTATCCCATGTATTATTGAAGAATTCTCTGAGCTTGACTTTGTTTGCTGTTAGTGCCTGTCTCCTGGAATTACTTCTGTGGCTGAGGCTCATAGTTACATGCTTTTTAGCCTGAGTTCTTGATGTTGCATGAAAAGTGTAATTTGCCATGTTCCAATAGCCATGTTCAAATAGCCACGGACCAAGACCTCCCGGTGATGAATTTGGCCACCCCCATTCCCATGTTAAACCCCTAACTCTCAATGTGATGAGATTTGGATATAGGGCCTTTGGGTGGCAGTTAGATTTAGAAGGGGTCATGGAAGTGGAACCCCCATGATAGGATTAGTACACTCATATAAGAAGACATGCAGTTTGCTTGCCCTCTCTCTGCACATGTATGCGTGAAGAAGAGGTCACAGGAGCACACTGAGAGATCAGGAAGAGACCCTTCACCAGGAACCAAATCAGGCAAAACCTTGACTTGGACTTTTCAGATTCCAAAACTGTGAGAAAACAAGTATCTTCTTTTTAGGCCACTCCATAACAATTTGTCATGGCAGCCTGAGCAGGCTAAGATAGAGGGAAAGTTGACCTCCTTGTGAGTGAACCCAGGAGTAGGTGGCTCTCTGTCACCATCTCCAGGCCTATAGCCAGAGGTAGGTCCTACTCAGCAGAGCCCCAAGGCCATGGTTAGTGGCTCTGGAGGGTTTGGGACCTGGAGACATCTCTCACGGTTTCTCACCAGGATTGCTAAGGATATCTGGGGGATTCTTTGAGACGGGGTTGTCACCTGCATTTCCGGGTGTTTAGCAAGACTGGCCCTTCCCCACGAAATGTCAAGGGGGCCTCCTAGCCACCGGGACAACCAGAATTACCTCCACATATTTCCAAACTCAACCCTGGAGGGAAGGCCGTCCTGCTCCTAATTGCAAACAGCTGGAACCCCATGGTTCTAAGTTTTTAATCACCTTGCTTTATTACCAGTCCTGTAGTTGGCATGTTAAATCTTGCCCCGTGCTCACAGTAGCCCAGTGAGTTGTAGGGTAAAGCATTTCATTCCCTCAGTATTCGGTGGGAAGGTGCCCTTGTGCTGTAATGTTTCCAGGGCGAATCAGAGGCAGTAACATCTGAACTCCAGGCCCCAGAGAGGCAGAATGGCACGTGTCCAATGGGCATGCAGTCACTATTGTACCTTGAGAAATTATTTCATTGATTTCTTGCTTCCTGACAGAAACATTAAACTTATGGAGAGTGTCACCTTTTTCCCTGGCTGACCCTCTCTCATTTGTCTTAGTCTCTGCTCTCAGAAATACCTTCCTTAATTCATCTTGCTGCAATTTGTACCACCTTCTCCTTGACTGGACATCCATATCTTATTACCCTCAGAGGCATTAAAACACACAGTGGTCTAGAGATTGACCTCTGGAGTTAGACAATGGATTCAAATCCTACCTCTGTCCTTATTAATGGTGTAACTATTAGTTGTGTAACAAAGAGCGATATGTTCTGTTTTGTTTTGTTTTCCACCTATAAAGCAGGGGTGGCAATAATGGCTCCTACCTCCTTGGGTTGCTGGGAGGGTGAAGCGAAATTCCTGCCATTTGAGAGACGAAGAAGGAACAGTTGCCCAGAGGTCTTCTTGCCTAGAACATTCTGTGGCTTTACTAAGGTGCAAGAAATTCTCAAAAGTTCTCTGCCATTTTGGGATTCAGTTATTTAAAGCTGAAGTTTAAAATGCAGATATTGAGTAACTCCTAGAACACAGGGGTTGTGTGTTGTTTATCTCTGTATCCTTTGCAGGAACCCATAGAGGTGGACACTGAGTGACTGTGGAGTGAGCAGTGTCCAAAGGCTTTCTTAGCCATTGTGATGGTAATGATTACAGCAGCCCACCCAGACTGAGTACTGACTGTCACACTAAGCTCCCAGTGTTTTGCATATATATTGAGTTATTTAATTCTTATAAGGTATACAGTTTCATCATTTCCATTTTTTTTAAGGGAGGAAACTGAAGCTACAGAGAGACTGATTTGCCCAAGTTCACACAGTTCATAAATGTGACCTTGGAAGAAGACAAAGCAGCTTGGGAGGGAGGCTAAGCTCTGTCTCAGGAACCCTCACCTGATAGCAGCTCCCTGGGGCCTGAGTGGGTGGATGCTGAATGGCAGAATGGATGGTGGTGGTGGTGGTGGGTGGTGGCGGGTGGTGGCTTTTCTCCAAAGAGTGATCGCACAGGATGTCATCTGTTCTCAATTTCCACTCTGGTTGTCCTCCATGGCAGTCCTCCAGCCCAACACACACGTGCTCAGGCTGTTGGCCAGGAGCTAAATTTATTTGCAAGTTCTGGGTTCAAACAGGTACATAAATTACACGTAGACACCCTCATTCCTCAGTTTAGCTTGACACAGCTGAGGACCCATAAGGTTTTCACAGGCCGTGTCCTCCCAGGCCTAAGTCATCAGCTCTTGTCAGACTGCCTCCCGCTGCCCACACACTCCCCCGCCCCAAGCACACAGCAAGCACCTTTATAGCTGACAGCCCGGGCGCATTTCCAGCCCGTCCACAGTCTTCAGGCTGAACTCTGCCCAACTCAGTCCTTGCATTCTGCTCAGTCACGTCCTTACCTCCTCCTCCTCCTCTTCTTCTTCTTCTTCTTTTTTTTTTTTTTTTAAGATTTATTTATTTATTTATTTGACAGACAGAGATCACAAGTAGGCAGAGAGGCAGAGAGGGAGGGGGAAGCAGGCTCCCCGCCGAGCAGAGAGCCCGATGCAGGACCCTGGGATCACCCTGGGATCATGACCTGAGCTGAAGGCAGAGGCTTTAACCCACTGAGCCTCTACAGGGGTGCCCTGTACATCCCAGGTGCCCCTACATCCTTACCTCTTCTGACTTAGTGAATCATCTGCCTCAGGCTCCTTCATGCTTTTCTATGGCTCCCAAATTAAAACGACCCCATTTGAGAGATTTCTAAATCTCTTCACCCTAGGGTTCCTGCCCACCTCTGCAGGCTACCCCCAGTCTACCCTCTCCTCCCTGCACCTCCCTGACCTTCCTGAGTTTCTTACGAGTGAGCAAGATGTTGTGTGGTCTTGAAGATGGGAGAGTCACTTTTCCTTAACTATGAGGGATCAGTCTTCTGGGATGGAAGCGTCTGCGTCTGCCCTTATGCTTCTTATTTTGCTGGGACTGGAGGAAACCCGGCAAGCTGCTATCACTGTGAATTACCTTCTTAGACGTCTCATCAGCCACAGAGTCAGTCCCTGCATCTGCCTGTCTCACAGTCACTCCCTGTGAATGGCTTCCAGAGGCCATTTTATAGAAGGCTGAATGATAGAAATTTGAGACGCTCCTTACACGTTTGAGAAAAGACCCTTTTTCCCTCAATGGCAGGGTTTGGGTTTTTGTTTTTCTTGGGAGGTTAAAGAGTCCAGTAGCTGAACAGCCTTGAGATGAGGGCTTTAGTTTTGTGTATTCTGCAGAATGTGGCTTTTGCTGAACTGAAGGGAAAGGAGTGGAGTCTGGGTAGGACATGTTAGAGCATAAGGAGGAAGACATGCTAGCTGGCATTTATGGCAGCCCTGACCTGTAGCAAGAGCTTTCTTCACATTATAGGACACCTGCTAATCCTCAGAACACTTCTCCAAGCGCATATCATTATTCCCATTTGGGGAAGAAGAAAGCAGGCCCAGAGAGAGTGAGCACTTTGCCTAGGGCCACACAGCTGGTCTTAGGCAGTGGCATGGCCTTACTTTCCTTCTACGGTGCTGAATTCCTAATTAAAGTCAGTTAAACCACCATGGTGCTTCCGCTTAGAGAGATCTATTTGCTTTTCCCTGTTCCCATAAGACTCGGTCTTCCAAATCTCTAGTGAGAGCCTCTTGATATTCCAAGAACCTACAATTCAGTCCAGTTTCAAGTGTTGTCAGAATTTGGAAGTTTTGGAAGGCTGGTAGATAGGCAGATTTTTTTTTTTTAATGGAATTCTGGTAGTAAGTAGTCAGCATTTGAAATCCATGATCTGAACATTCAGGAGAGTGTCAGAAACCCAACTGAATAATTTACCGAAGTTTCGTTCAAATGCGCTTGCATTAGGAAATTACAGTCTTTTCACTTTTTCAATTACGGGAAATATTTGGGGTCGGGCTGTTTCTAACAGGGAGCATTTACTTATGTATTCAGAGGTGCTTAATTTTGATCAAACACCGAAGTACATTTGGGGGGACTTACTTGCTGCAGATATGGAAATAGGACCTCTTGGGTTGTATGTTAGCAGTTGCCAATCTCGCACGCTCCTCCACAATCTGTCTTCTTTCAAAGTATGACAGTTGGCAGAAATTCTCCGGCATATGAGACTGTGATTGTTTCCCGACATCAAAAATCAGCCCTCGGATCATTGTTCCCGTATTCGAGCCCCATCCTCCGTTTGCCTTTTCCATACAGCTGTAGCACACGGGCGTCCTCTGGCCCTGGGGAGACCCCCTCCAGTGGGCACATGGGGGGCATGGGGTTGGACGCTCTCTACCTTCGCTCTGGGGTGGCTGACGGCTGCCATTCCTTCATGGAGAGAATCCATCAGCTGCCTGGAGAAGGCAATGAAGCATGTGAGACCCAGGAACTCTATTTCCTAGCAACCAGGGAAAACCATTTCTCCTCTGTCAGCAGGAATGCTCAGATTTATGGAAGCTACAAACGCCCGTTATCACTATAATAAACCATATATTTGCGGGCGGTATTTACAGGCAGCTAATCGTGGCACTCCATCCTGGCAGCCCCCAAGCTTGAGGGTTTCCCATTTGGAGCCCCCCAAAATACGATTAGGTGGATGCTGAGTACTAATTTAGTTAACAGCAGTGCCTGACAAAGCTACTAACCACCTAATTATGAAGGAAGATTACTGATACCATTAATTGAATGGTTGTAAAACTCTGGTAAAGTCAGATGGTAGTAAAGTCCATTTTCAATTTACTAGGCTGTTAGAAGTATTTCCGGCTATAAAATAAACAGACACAAAGCATACTAAACAGGCTAATATGGAAACATAAAAAGAGAAGGGAGAAGCTTGTTGTAGCAATTAGTGGTCGTGATTAGCTGCGCCACAGACCCGGCGGTGGAAATTAAAGATTAATTTATGACAGCGCTCTGGCGAAGGCGAGCTGCTGCTGACTGTTCTGCCTACAGGTGGGCTGGGTGCTTGTCATTTCAGTTACCAAAAAAAGTCATCTCTGGCTTAGGCGGTGCCTCAGGCTTCCGTGGGACTGTTGTATTTGTTACCTGTGACTGAAAGCTGCTTTGTCCATACAGTTCCTCATTTGGAGCCTCAGGGTCCCTGCAGGAGTGAGCTGGGTTGGGGGCATGGTGTTTGGAGGAGGGCCTAAGATGACCTGTTCCAACATCACATCCTAGCAGCCTGGATCCTCACCAACCCTTGAATATAGCTCGTCTGTTCATGGTGTTCCTACCTGGACACTCTTCTCCACCCACTCTTGGGCCAACTCTTCCCCGTTTCCACATTTTAGAGAGTTTTTTTTAAGAGAACCTGGTCTCACTTGTCATTCATCCTCACTGCCTCTTCCTGTTTCTATTTTCAGCTCACCCAGCTGGTAGGTTCCGGGGGTGGGGCGGGGGGACCCTTGAGAAAAATGTGTGGCTTCACTGGAGGGAAAGCATTCCAGGGTCACAAAGCATGTCACAGTCACATCTTGGACTGTGTCACGTAGAAGGTGTGGGAAAGTTGAGAAGCGGTTACGTAAGAACCTGCCAGTATGCAGAAATAACAGGAATGATGTTTGGTGTGGAATTTTGCTATCAAAACATCTTTCACGTTCTGATGTCCAGAACCAGCGATAAAAGAGGCTGTAAGAATAATGGCTATTACGCCACTTTTGCTACCGAGGAGATCAAAGCCCAGATAGGAGCTCTGACCTCTTCCCAGGTTTCAAAGTCAGCCAATGGCAGAGCTAGAATGTAAGCCGTGTCTTGAGCCCAGGCTCTGATGGGTGGAGCACAGGAACTCCTCCGGGACTTAGTACTGGCCTCTGAAACCCTACGAATGCAGAGAGGCCCTTATTTGCAGAATGAGGAGAGCACCACGAGGAGACATCTCAAACTCCATTTTGGAATGACGTGTCAGGTAGTGAAATGAAGACATTATGCTCCAGCAGAAGCTCGGGTGTATTACCTTCTTTCCAGCTTCTTGGAATGGACAATTGGGGATGGCATCACCAGAATTTTAGCCACCTTCACTTTTAGCCACCGCCACTTTCTTGTTTCTCCAGCCTAGATCTGGGCTACTCAATGCATGGTCGCTGGGCCAGCAGCATCAGCATTCCCGAGGCCCTACCTCGGGCTGCCTGAATCAGAATCTGTTCCCTAACAAGATCCCAGATGTTTCCTGGGGGTGTTTCATGCACAGTAAAGCTTGAGGAATGCCATTCTCAATGTTTTTTTCCTACATTGTCCCGGGGTAAGCCTCAGCTGAACTGTCTGTGGAACACACAGCCTCCTTGGCTCCTCTCTGGAGATTCCCCACTGCAGTGATTGGGTTTAGATGGTCCTGGGGCTGGACGGGTAATGCCTTCAGGGGTTTCTTCTCCTGAGTAGAAGTCAGGATTCTCTGCTGTGACCCTGTGGTTCTCAGTCCCACCTGTCCATCAGGATCACCTGGCAAGCTTTTCAAAAATACTGAAGCCAGAAATGTACTCGGAACAATTCCGCTCCACTGGGTGAAGGTGGAACCCAGGCACTTTCCTAGTGATTCTCATGTAAAAATCAGTGTTTACAGCCACTCTCTCAGTCATGGGTTCTCAAAGTGTGGTCCATAGACCAGTAAACAAACATGACCTGGGAACTTGTTAGAAATACAAATTTGGGGACTCACCTCCCAAAACCCCTGAATCAGAAAGTCTGAGGCTGACCCAGTTTTCTATGTTTTAATAAGTTCTCCAGACAAAAGTGGCTACTTAATTTGTGGGGCCCCGATGCCAAAAGAAAACGCAGGATCCCTTGTTCAGAAATGAAGAATTTCAAGGAGGTGATGGCAAATCATTGAATAAAACATGGAGTCCTCTAAGCACACATGAAGACAACACTGCTTCTGAGGGATTCTGATACATGCTAATGTTTCAGAACCACTAGTCCAGATTCTTCTCCACGTTACAGCTTGTGTCCAGGGGTGACTCTCAGGACTCTCCAGCCACTGTCTCCAGAATGATGATAATAACAGTATTATTCATTGACCATTTGTCAGGTACCAGGCTTGGCACTTCCACACGTCATTTCATTCAAATCTCCCCACAACCCTAAGAAGCAGGGTCTGTTATCTTCATTCCCATTGTACAGATGGGAAAACTGAGCTCCAACGTCAAGGCCAATGGCCGTTGGTTTGTTGACTGTGTTGAATACCAACTGCCTTCTCCCTCTTCACACTTCATCCTGCTATAACAATTATCAATACTGAGACCATCTTTACTCTGAACTCCGTGGGTGAAGACAGATTAAAATAGGAGAATCTGAAAGGCTTTGCCCTGGTAGGATATAAGTGTTTATAATCACAAGTTTTCTACTTAACATTTTACCAATAGAGAGCAAGAGGCTCAGACAGGGGACAGAGCCAGTATGTGACATCAGGATTTGAATCCAAAGCCTTCTGATCTCACGTTCCTTCCCCCTGTTGGAGGCTGCCAGGTTCCTAAACACTCATTTATAGGACAGATAATTTTCCTCCTCTTGTAGTTCTGAAAGAGAAAGGAGGAGTAATAAACCAAGGAAAGAAATTAAGCCCCCAGAGGACTAGAAAAAGAGAGCAGGGAACAGCAAATTACACTAGGGAAGAGAGAGAACTCCAAAATGAAATTGTCCCATCATTGTCAGCTGGGCATCCCTGAGCAAATGACTTCCCCTGAGTCTGATTGCTCTCCTATAATCTGGGTAAAATAACAATACCCACCTTTGTGGATAATTCACTGAGATTATGGTTTAAAATAGTCAAAGCGCTTCATGTAGTCTGTGCTCCAGAAAACGGGGTCACTTGTCTTATCATTGAGGTGGGCTTTGCTCCAGGCTATGGGATTGTGCCTAAAAATCTTCGCTCTATCCCTCTCCCCATCTCTCCTACCCCCCATATCTGCCTTCCTCACAGTGGAGTTAAGTAGATAAGAAAATTCTGGACAGAACTGGGAGATTTCAAGTTCGGTCCCAACTCCACCACTGTCACTTAGACTTTGGACTTGTCTCTCCCCAGTTCTGGGCCTTGGTTTCCTCTGCTGACATAGCAGGCTTGGACCAGTGACTGTAGGGCTCCAGGATGCCCTGCCTGTCTCTGAGCATCCCAGAATCCATTTGCACTTGAATCCTCACTCCTGAGCACTTAGTTTCTTAAAAAACATTTGAAAAGAAAGCTGGGAAGGTAGAGTTGCAAAGGTAGGTGGGCTTGAGGTTTGAATCTGGTTTCACCCAGCTGTTTACTGGAAGAAATGTGGAAAAGTGGAAAGCTGACTCTCAGGGGTCAGGTTTTCAGGAGGTTTTTCCTGGCATTTCCATGAAGGCCGTCAGGATCCCTGACTCTCCACGAGCCCCAGATGTGAATTCTGGCTATCACAGATTGTGGTGCAGCTCAGTCCCCCACCCCTACTCCTGTCTACCTTTTGCATATTGGGTTCCCCTGGAAGCCAGTTCTGAGGGGGGGATTGGTGAGCAGGAGGCAATGTCTGTGGGAGGGAAGGAGACAAGAGGAGAGGGGAGGAAGCAGAAAGGGAGGGGAGGGGAATCGGCAGAGGGAGAGGGAGAAGTGGAGCTGCAGTCACAAAGAAGGGTTCAGCTATCACTTCAGGGAAATCTCCCCTGGGAATGATCTTCGGAGTCATCTGACTTGGAGCTGGAGTTGGGGTGGGGGGGTTCCTTGATGCCCCCATGCCTGTCAGTTTTAGAGCCACCGTGGAAGGGAGCAAGGCTTTGGAGAGGAGGCAGCCCTCTCCGGCCAAGGCTTATAGCCTTATATGGCCTTATAGCCCTGACAGTTAAGGTCCATCTGCAGGCAGCTCTCCCAGCAGCTAGGGGGCCTAAGTGCCTCCCTCCGTAAGGGGGATTTGGATAGCTCATTGCATACCCACCACTCCTCGTTCCTAATAGTGTGCCTTGGAAATACGGACCTCTTGATCTCAGCGTTTGCAAGTGATAATTGGTGGACATTCTACCATCTCAGAGGTTTGCACCAATGTGTCCTTTTCCTCTTGAGAATAGATCACACTGGGAGTGGAAGCCACAGAGGTCGTGATGTGGGATGATTCTGTCCCCGTACTGATATTGACAGCTATCCGTTGCTATCAGTTACTAAATTCTAGCCATATCGCAGGGTCAGGATGTTTCTCGTTTTCTTGAAGGTCCCTTCGCAGAGCCAGCATGATATTGCGAGCGCTGAGTCTGTACCCAGTGGTGCTAAGAGCAGCCCCGTCAAGAACGTGTGGCCCAGGAAAAGCCAGACAGGCTCATTCTAGAGAAGGCTGCTACAAGCCCTTTTGTTTCCCACACCTTGTGCAACAACCAGAGCTTTGCTCCTTAGCATCTGTAATGTTGGGAATGAGGTTGCTTGTGTGTAAATATCAAACTCCGACCAGCCTCATGAATATTAGAAGTGTGTGTCTTTGGCGAAACTAAAGGCATTTACAATACACGGATTGGCTTCAATCCCTTAGAGGGATCCACAAGTTTTTATGAAGAGGGTTTAAGAATTCAAAGAGGTCTGTAAGCTTAGCCCTAAGAAAATCACTAGGCACAGTCACTAAATGCCTCCGTAAACGTTCACATTGAGACATGGTTGCAACAGCATAGGTCATGTGTTTTGTCACTGTTTTATGCTCGCTTATTAATAAAATAATAGTAGATGGAGTCCATCTCTTTAAAACGCAGAAGCAAAGTGGGACAGGGCATGGCTCACGCTTGTCTACCCCCCCCCACCTGCTTCATTAGCAACTGTTCAATACAAACACTGAGAACAAGCATGGGACTCGTCCCCTAACCGCCCATCTTCTCTGGCCCATTGTCGCCTAGCACTGGGACAAGTACCGTGTGTACTTCATTTAATACCCACCACAACGTGAGGAGGTAGGTGCTACTATTTATGTCCACTTGTTTATTGAGGAAACCAGAGCTCCACAAGATGCGTGACTCCCATCCAAGGTCCTCACCACCGACCACAGGAGGTTGAGGGACCCTGCCTCTTTGTAGGGCGCCCACTTCTGGCCCGTGCCGCCTGCCAGAGGGCTCTCTGGGGAAGGCAAGAGGGAAAACGAAGTGGGCCTTGTGATGTTTGGCTATGGTTCTCTTCCCCTGTCACTGCGTGCTGAAACAATATTGGGGAAGTGGCCATTCCTGCTCACCTGGGTGACACATTTCTGAAGGATTTTGGCCAGCCCGTGTGTCCTAAATTTCACCTCAGCCACAAGAGCTTATGTCTGATATTTATCAGGCCGGTCAAAAGGCCAATATTTTCACCTGAAGGAATGAATGGATGAATGAATTTTAAAAGCCTCATTTTGGACTCTGTAAAACGGAAGGCCCGCACCTGCCCACTGCTCCATCATGAGCCAAATATGTGACCCTGAGCCAGCTCCTTTAACCTTTCCAAGTTTGTTTACATCTTCCAAAATGGAGGCCATCCCTCCCATTTGTGATACATGTATGTATGTTTTAAGAAGTATAAAGTAGGACCCCGAGGTGAGGGAACTCATCACGGCATATTCAAAACTGGCAAAAATACACATGGAGGACACATCTGCTGCCCAGACAAGAGTGTCAGGAAGTGTGGGCTTTCTGAGCCTTTTCATGAGTAGGACTGGCCTCAATGGAAGGAGGAATGGCTTTGGGATTAGCCTATCCTGGTGTGAGAGATGCTGGCATCCCCTCACCCCATCCCCCACCCCTTGGTGCTCACCACTGCCTTGTGCGAACAGTGATCTGGAGCTTTCTCTGGCCACAGGAGTGTGCTCCGCTTCCAGATGGGCATGGCTGGATGTGCCCCAGGGTGATGCCCCTGGCAGCAGCCCCAACCAAAGATAAATGGGGTTTGGTAGGTAATCTACACCGCGCCCCTCCCCAGCTTCCACATCCCTGAAGAATGTCCTACATGGTCTTCCTGTGGTCCCTGGCAGGACTGAGTCCCGACTGCCCACAGAGGTACCCTACGCACTCATGCTTTCCATTAGCTTCCTTTCCTGTTTCACTTCCCTGTTCCCTTCCAGCGCTCCCTGGAACCACCTCCCAGATGAATATTCTCAGACACCTGTTTCAGGATCTGCTTCCACTGGAACCAAGATACCTGGTTCAGATCCCTTCTCTACCACTGATTAGTGGTTGGTCTTTGGGCAGATGAATCCAGCGCCTTCCCCAGCATTCTCACCTAGAAGAGGGAATGGCAAAAGTAAAACCAATCTCGCAAGATGGTTGTGAGGATTCCAGAAGATATCCAAGGTAAATGGTTTAGAACAGCATCTGCCATAGGGGCAGGTGCTCAGGAAGTACTACCGTTGTTGTTTTTTTATTATTTATTATTATTATTATTATTATTATTACTATAATTGCTCTCTCCTCAAATTCCCTTGGCTGAGTCTAAATCCATTCTGAGGGCTCTGAGTCCTCAAACCTTGGAAAGACTCTGGCCTAATCTCCCTGGTTATATCAGGGAATGTAATTCATGTATTCACTTAACATATCTTTAGTAAATATTGACTTAACACCTATTATGTTGAAGACACAGTGCTCCATGGCTATCAAGAATAAGATGAGGTCATTGTCTCCAGGGAGGTAAGACGGATCCACACGTAGCTCTGGTCTAAGACCAACTGTGAAAGTGTTCTCGTCTACCTGCCAGTAACATAGAAAGTGGGATGAGAAGAAGGTGGCCATCACTTTGTCTGGTGTGGAGAAGGAAGGGGTATTGGAGATGGGTTTTGAACGTTGGGTAGAACGTCAATGGAGGAGAGGGAGGGAGGAGAATGTATAAAAAGCGGGAGGAGTCTGGCATTCTGGAGAGAGCTCATCAGTCCATATTTATGGGACTGCCCATAGACGGATGGCCCTCTTTTTCTCAGCTGAGGGGACAACAGATTCTCCCTATTATAATAATAATAGTAGTAATAATTCCTCACCCTTATGCAGTACTCACTATGTGCCAGGAACTACTGTAGATGTCCCATATCTGTTAACTCAATTAATCCTTACCTTCAAAGTCTGTTCAACTGTCAGCTCCATTGTACAGATGAGGAAACTGAGGCCCAGAAGAGTCTAGTGTCTTGCCCAAGTGCACGCAGATAGTAAGTGGAGGGCTGACAAACAGACCTAGCTGGTTTGGCCCCAGGGTTCACATTGTGCACCACACCTCAAGAATGGCAGCTTCCTGGAACTCTAAGGGACTCTGTGGCAGGGATGTGGACAATGGACTACAGCCTGTGAAAGAAAGCCCCTGGTGAGCTTCAGAGAAGAGGTCTGGAAGTTGCAGTTAGCCTGACAACGCTGGCCTCAGGCCAGCCACAGCCCCAGGCTCACTCTCCCTGGTTCCCCTGCCCTGACTTTTTCTGGGCACTGAGTAGCCTTTCCCAAGGGGCCTGGAGGGATGTATCCCTGGCTTGTGGTGGGTAGCCACAGTTTGGCCTGTGGGACCCTGGGGGCAGAGGCCTGCATTTGTCTCCAGAACTCAAGGCCCAGACCACCACAAATAGGTGGTAACATTGCTGGCTTGATCCAAATCAGAACAAGGCAGGATTTTCCTGTTTGATTGTTTGTTTGTTTGTTTGTTTGTTTTTCTTCCAGCTGGGAGAGGAAGGAATGTGCCCTGGCTGTTAATTGGATAGTGAAGTGACCAATTTAGTATTTTCTTATCCCTGCTGAGCAGAGCTGTAGGAAATCTCAGAGGAGGCAGGACGCAGTGGGGAGTCTGTGGGTCTCTCTGAGACGGAGTTCACAGTTGGGACCAAAGCTGCCAGCTGACATGTTTTATTTGGCCTGCCCAGTGTTTAAAAAGTGTTTTTAAATAGATGCTGACATTTTCCAACAGGGGAGATTATACAGAAGATTCTGCATTCCCGGCTTGCATTGAGAAATTGGTAGATCTGGGCCCAAATCCCCCAAGTCAACAGTCTGGGCTGCTGAACTGGGATGGTGCCTTTATACGAGGGTCGGGGTCCCCACCAGCAGCTTCACTTACCTGCATACCCTCTCTGACCCCCTCAGCATTGGCATCTGTGACCCCAGAAAAAAGAAAGCCCTTCCTTCTAGGACACCGACCAATCTCAGGACAGGCCCTACCACACAGATGTCATGGTTCAGGTGGTTCAGCAAGCAGACCGGCGGCCAAGGTTTCCTGCAAGAGGTGCTTCTAGAGTCAGTTTAATGGCAGATTAAGTTGCCCATTATGATGCCATTAGAACACAGCATGATGCATCACTGGGTAAACGAGGGGGGCTGAAGTGAGAGACAGGTTCCTGGAGCGCTCCATCCAATTTAATTCTGCTCCTCTCCCTACCCCCCAACCTTAGGCAGATGAGAGTAGAGACTGTAAATCACTCTCTATGCAATGGCTCATCATAAAGGATATGGAGAGAAATTAGAGGAGGCAAGAGAAGGAAAAGCAGTGATGAACAAGGCAGGGTTGTTACAGCATGATGGAAGACAGGCAGACAGTGCATGTGCTGGAAATCCAGCTGGGGCTCCCGGCTTGATTTTGGCCTTCCTGAACAACTGGCAAAGGCACCATCCGGGTTGCAGCTTTGCCTCAGCGGGTGGCGGGGTGATGGGGGCGAATATGGGGCCAGAGGACTTCCTGAGATAGCGTCTGATGGTGCCAACTCCACAGAATGTGAAGTCACTCAGGATGTCTATTAATCCTGCTTCTGTCACTTTGGGCTGTGTGACTTAGGATAAGCTATGTAACCTCTCTGAGTCACGTTCTCCTCCTCTCTTAAAGAAAGTACACATCCTAAATGCAGAAGTCACTGTAGGCACTCACTAGGCGATGCTTTCTTCAGTGTCATGTAAAAGCTGTAAAGAGGATGATCCCTAAATGAGGGTAGAGTTCATGACCCCCTCGCTCCAGGGGCCATCAGTGAATCGGTTCTGTGCTGTTCACCTGAGGCGTGGCAGGAAGGCTTTCCCTGCAGGGTTCTCCGAGTGCCCTGAGGGACCACATAGGTTTTCCATGACACTCAGGTAGGCAGAGTTTGAAGGGGAGAGCTCGATCACGGAGGAAGACTGCCCTTGGCTCACTGCACAGGGACTCCCTGGCACAGGGCGTGAGCCATGTTTGTGTGGGCATGGCGGGCCCCTCCCATCCCAGGTTGTTCTCTACCCAGTTCCTCACCGCCCCCCCCCAACCAAGTGCCCCAGGGACTCTAACCCCAGCAGTGCCTCACCCTTTGTCTTTGTTTGGGCTTCCCCCAAAGCAGAGCCTCCGAAGAAGACAGGAGGACTTGACTGCTGACAAGAGGACTTGACTGCTGGTTTCTCAGAGGTCCGGTGAACAGGGAACTGCTCCTCCCATCCCCTTTCAAGGCAGGACTGATGGCGCAGGACAGTCAGCTCCTTCAGGATCTGCCCTCCCACCCCAACCCCAGCCGCTGAATTGCCTGAGGCCAGGCCCTCCCTTTGGAGGGCTTCCGGCCTCCTCCTCTGCACCCACACCCACAGACTGAGTGAGTGGACCTAGAAGGGATCTTCAAGAAGGACCCAAGACCTCCTGACATTTGCCATGGTGGGGGCATTCGCCCATGAGCTACTCACGGGGGCTCTCCTGGCCCCGCATTCCTGGGCATCACTATGTGCTGGCTAGGAGGGCTCTCCGCCTTTGGGGAGGACCCTGAGCGGGAAGTGGGTGCCCTGGAAATGGGAAGTTGTTGACACGAGTCAGAGCTTTATGACACAGCTCACCGTAGCTATGGCTGAAGTCCATAGAGGGTACAGGGGGCATGGTATGGGATACCCCAAAATATATGGGGCATAGGTGCTGGGGCCTAGCAGAAGTACCAGCCAGGAGATCAGAGGGTGAGAGAAGAGAGAAGCTCTGCTTCTGACGTGTGCAAATCACAGCAGCCCCTGGGGGCCAGCTCTCCCTGAGGTCAGAAACCCCAGCCCCCCTCACCCCTCCTGCCTGGATTGCTGGTCTCGGGGTATCTCCACCCCCTTTCTGGTTCCTTCGTCCTGCCCTCACTTCTGTCAGTGGTATCCTCAGGAAAGGGTCTTCAGCTGGACACTGTGGGGACCCTGACTGACAGACACTCCAGGCTGCCACTCTTGTCTCTGAGTGGGCCTCCCGGCCCTGTGAGCACCCCCAATGCCAGCTTCTCCATCTCTCCTCCCTCCCTGCTGGCGTGGGTCTCCCCACGGCATCTGCTCACTTTTGAATCTATTTCTTGTAGATAAATTTATGCCCTCTTCCTTCACGGCTTTGCCTTTTGATTCGGAGGAGGAAAAAAACCCATTTCTATAAAGCTATTAAATGTTTTCCTTTCACAGACACCAGTTTTGTACATCAGAAACGCGTTGGCTTTCATGACTACTGAATTCTCGGAAATGGGCTTCAAGTGCCTATTTTGGGAGTTAAAATCTGAACATCAGCTCTTTTTCCCCTCTGTGCATTCCTACCACGCAATCCTCATCCTTTCCATGATGGATCCCTCTGGCTGGGTAGAAGGACGATCATTTAAAGGAAATGTGAGAAAGAAAGGAGGAGTACTCCATTTCAAGAGATTTTTCTCCCCGTCATTATTTTCCACAGGTGAGAGGCAGTGAGAATGGCCACAGATTTTTCAGCGAATCCGTAACCACTCTGCCACCCCCAGTCCCAAACACACAGGTTCTCCAGAAATGCTGGGATACCCTGTGAGGGCATTCATTCCACACATATTAAGTGCCTACTGCATGCCCAGTAGCCAGGTACTGAGCACAAAGCATGGGATTTCTTTCCCCGGCCACAGAGTCTATCACCTAGGTTGCATGGTAGAGATGACTCCAGTGACTCACAAAATGTCACCTTGTAGTTTTGTCTTTGCACTTGGTCCTCCCTCTGCCTGGAAGCTTCCCCCCCAGATATGCTCATGGCTTGCTACACATGTCCAGAGTTCTTCCTCAGTCGTCACTCTTCACGGAGGACCTTAGGGCCACCAAGCATCCTAGTTCCCTTTTCACTTTTGTTTCCTTGTAGATGGTCAGTCTGTGCCAGGATGCAAGCCACATGAGAGCAGAGATTCTCTCTTTCTCTTTTGAAGTCTTTCTTGTTCTTGTCAGTATTCTCAGAGCTGAGAAGAGTACATGGCACACAGTAGGTACTCAAGCAATGCTTACTGAATGAATGAACTGTACCAAGTACTGACAAGTCTGGGGCTCACAAGGACTAGAAAAGAAAGGCTTCTCAGGTACTCCGACTCCAGAGCCTGTGGTCTTCCTCCCTGTGGCTGTGGGTCCCTCTAGAAGGACTAGAAGTAGACAGCAGCTGTGGCACTGTGGGCTGACACAGAATTCTGGGATGGGGGCTGGGGAGGAACAGGCGGTTGCAGGTTGAGTGCCCATGCACCCCCCCACCCCCACCTTGGGGGATTCCTCACAGCCCTCCCAGCTCTGCCTGCCTCACCCCTGCCCTCCTGGCTTTCCTGAGCCACCTCTGCTCCAACTGGATTAACTGTCAAAAACTTGTTCCCCTTTTCCAGTCTGGATGGGCAAAATCAGCCTAAACTCCCCGAAGGTTTGGCCGTGTACCAATAAGATCCCTTCAGAGATTATTATAAAGCCAGTGCTCTGTACTCGGGGATGATGAGTTATTTTAAAAAGCATTAACTAGGTCATATGCAGTGCCATGTGGGTGGTTCTCAACCTTGGCTGTCCACTAAAATTACCTGGGGAACTTTTTAAGCACATCTGTGTCTAGGCCACACCCTGACCCTTTATATCAGAATCGCCAGGGCTAGGACCCAGGCAGCAGTCCTTTTAAAGCTCTTCAGGGGAAGCCTGGTATGAAATCAAGTCTGAGAACCACAGCTCCTCACTCGGCAAAGGGTGGACCTATGGCCCGGGATCATCAGTGTCCCTGAGAGGTTGTTAGAAATAGAGAGGGGCCCCTGGCTGGCTCAGCTGGTAGAACATGTGACTCTTGATCTCAGCATTGTAAGTTCGAGCTCCATGCTGGATATAGAGATGACTTAAAAAATTAAAAAAAAAAAATGCAGACTCTCAGGCTCCTCTCCAGACCTACTAATTCAAAATCTGCATTTATTTTTATCTTTTAAGTTTTTTCCAAAAATCTGCATTTTCATAAGGTGATTCCTGTCCACACTGAAGTTGAAAAAACACTGCTCGAGAACCATATGGACCAGTACTGCTGCCGCTAGCCACATGTGGCTACTTACATTTAAATTAAATAAAAACTTCAGCTCCTCAGTCTGACTAGCCACCTGTCACATGCTCCAGTTGCCCTGTGTGGCTAGTGGCTACCACATTGGACAGGGCAGATAGAGATTATTTTGATGACTGTAGGAAGTTCTCTTGGAGAGCATTACTCTAGAACATTCTGGAAAGTGGGGGAAGGGGGAGTTGGTAATTAGCCACCATCTGTTTCCTTTGGCTGCTCCAAGCATACAGATAGCAGACAATGTTATTCACTTGGATGGGACAAAATTGAAATACATTCAATTTGGCACATGGGGGGGGTGGATGGATCTAGATTATTTTCCACTCATTTTAAATCAAGAGCATGGCCATATCTTCCCTAGCCCTGGGTAAGTGCAGTTTGTGTGTAGGGTGGGGCAGGGCGAGCAGATGGCTAGGGGAGAGGAGGGCAAAGTGAGAAGCAAGATGAATTTCAAGTGCTAGAACAAATGTAAGATTCTTACCCTGGTCCCCACCCTCACTGCCACAAGGCAGCAGGATCACATGCCAATAATCATGATGCAGAAAATCGCTCGGCAACCAGATGTGACTGATGGGTGGCTACAGGTGCAAACAGGGAAAGCGAGCATTTTGTCAGCTGAATAATAGCCAGGCCCAGTGGGATGAGGCTGAGGGCTTAGGTGGTTTTTCTTCCCAGGGTAGAGTTTTTCTTTCGGGGGGGGTGGGGTGGTGGAGTTCAGTCCCTTCTACAAAACCCATTCTTTTTTTGGAAAAGGCCAGGTGCTGTTTCTCCTGGAGAACTTTGGTTGCTGACAGCAGGCTGCAGAATGCATTGGGAGCTGAAAAAGATGATGACAGCCCAGCCCAGCAGTGGCAAGGGACGTGTGTCTTCCTGAGAAAAAGCTGCTCTCCATTTAGAGGGTCACTTTACAGGCTCATAGGAGGAGAGGGGCAGTGCCCAGCCAGCAGATTGTTTATTTGCTTACATGGTCCTTTGGGTGCTTATCCCCCAAGTTACCATGGGGGCAGGAGATGGTTAAAAGGGTGAAACAGCAAAATGAGAGAATGGAACAGCAAAATGTATCCCTCTGTGTAGCAACACATGCAGTGGGGCGCTGTGTGAATCTTGACAAAATGTCAACCTCACGACTCAGTTAGTGCTGTTACATCATGATGCTTTGCATTTTGAGGTTGTTTTGTGGTGGTCGGATGAGGTTGGTCCTCATGACTACCTTGCGAGAAGTCACAGGAGGTCTCACCCCTCCCATTTTGAGTAGGATAAAGCCTAGAGTGGTTTTTCCTAAAATCACACAGCTACTCATGAGTTGAAAACCTAAAACAATCATTTATTTATTCATAACTTTTCACTGGGAATCCTACTAAGTGCCTCACTCTGGGGATGTTTCTATATAGTTTCTATTTTCATGGAGCTTGGATTCTAAAGAGACTGATAGATAAAAGGAGGGGGAGGGGAGCAAGTTAGCAAATGATTACAAATTGTGGTACATGTGAAGGAAAAAAACCCCCACCCAAACAGAAAACAAATCCAAATGGCTGAGGATGAAAGCAGGGGAGAGGAGAGAGGGGAGGGCTACATGGATAAGTACACTTGCAAAGGCTTCCCTGAAGGGGAGACTTTTGTGTCCAGGCTTGAGGGAAGGAGGGGCAACCAGTCAAGGCAGGAGAGGGGAGACACCACAGGCAAAGGGGACTGTAGGGTGGCCTGCTTGAAGTGTCTGCCTTAAGCCAGAGAGTATAGTGTGAGAGAGGGTAGCTAGCTCCCTCCCTCTGCCCCTTACCCCTCATACCTGGAGCCAAGGGGGATTTCATCTCTCCCCTCAGTTCCTCCTCCTTGAAGTCCTCTCCTGAGAGTCCGATCTGCGGCCATTCCAAGATTTGGTGCTCTAGCTTTCGGGGGTGGTGGAGAGAGATGGGTCTGGAGGGTTGAGTGGAAGGGTGGTAGGGCTTCAAAGACCCTGGAGCCGGGTGTCCATGGAAGTGGGAGCAGAAGGTTGAGAATGAAGAATTAAGAGAGAGTCAGAGGGCAGAGGTTCCTCAGCACCTACCAGCTTTGGGGTGAGAGGCAGAGAAGCTAGAGCAGGCTATGAGTGGAAGCCTCTTCAGTCTCATCTGAGAGGTAACATTTGGCTGTGTGTCTCTGTTTCTCTGGACAGCCTATAGCCCAGAGACTGATTACATGGGCTTATGGGAATTATTCTAAAATACGATAAACCAAGGCTTGACTCCCAGCTGAGAGCCCTGCAGAGTTTCTCAAAAGACAGTCATAAAGACCCTCCTACCCAGGGAGGTTTGAGCCAGAGCCATTCAACAAATAACAAAGTTCTTGCGGGGTGCCTGGGTGGCTCAGTGGGTTAAAGCCTCTGCCTTCTGCTCAGGTCATGATCTCCAGGTCCTGGGATCCAGCCCCGCATAAGGCTCTCTGCTCAGCAGGGAGACTGCTTCCTCCTCTCTCTCTGCCTCCTTGTGATCTCTGTCTGTCAAATAAATAAAATCTTAAAGAACAAAACAGAGTTCTTTGCTTCTCTTACCCACTTCATTTGGTCCCGCACAGTATCCCAAGTGACTGCTGCATTTGGGAATCCTACTGGCTGGATGGAGCTGTATGCACTGTGAGGTTGGCCCTGTTAGGTCAGATTAGGAGGAAAGGAAGGGCTAAGAAATATTAGGATAGTCATTTCTTGAACACTCACTCAGGTCACCATTCTGAGCCTATTACTTGCATGAATTCATTTTAATCTATATAACAACCTTGCAGAATTGAGATACATATAATTGACATCCCCATTTTATATAAGAAGAAACTGAGGCACAAACTCTTTTTTTAAAAGATTTATTTATTTATTTTAGGGAGAAAGAGAGAGTGCATGAGGTGGGGAGGGGGAGGGAGAGAGACAGAGAGAGAAACTTTAGCAGACTCTGCACACAACGTGGAGTCCAATGTGGGGCTTAATCTCACGACCCTGAGATCAGGACCTGAGCTGAAACCAAGAGTGGGATGCTAACCAATTATGCCAGCCAGGCACCCCCTGAGGTATGAACTCTTAAGAGTCAGTAGATGGCACAGCCAGTACTTGAACTTACTGTAGTTCTAGAGCTTCTGCTCTTTAGCATGGTAGAGGTGACACAGGAGACCCCGAAGGTCTCATCTGACCACACATATTACCCTCTTTGGCCACAGAACCTGACCAATGTGACAGTCCCTTATAGAACACTTATTAAGGGCAACATTATATTATTAATATATTAGTGTAAGCTCTCTTCTCCCTCATAAATAGGACACATACAGGATTTATCAGTCAGGGCAGTTGGTGGGGAGAGGGTAGCTTACAGGTATGGGATGACAAACAATCAGAGGTTTAGAAAATTTGAGTTTCTACCAACATATTGCAAAGTATATTGCCATGCAATGAACATTAGTTTCTAAAGAACTCATGAGAGAAAGAAGTCATCCCCTGTGAATTCCACAAGCCATTGTCACTTACCTAGGTGGTGTAACGCATTGTGTGAGATGCCGAGAGTGTTCCTTGGGGTTGCTTAGTACAAAGTACCCCGAACTGGACAGGGCTGAAAGGAGATAACAGATACTTCATTCTCTCGCTGTTCTAGAGGCTTCAAGTCTGAAACCAAGTTGTTGGCAGGACCGTTCTCCCTCTGAGAATCCTAGGGGAGAATCTGTTCCAGGCCTGTCTTCTAGCTTCTGGGGTTGCCAACAATCCTTGATATTCCTCGGCTTGTAGATACAGCATTCCAATCTCTGCCTCCGTGCTAAGATGTTGTTTAGGCTATGCATCTCACACTGTCTTCCTTCTGTGCCTGTGTGCTTCTGTGTCTCTACTCCCCACAAGGACACTGGCCATATTGGATTAGGGCCCACCCTAATGACCTCACGTTAATTTAATTACATCTGCAAAGACCCCCATATCCAAATAAGGTCAAAGTCACAGGTACTGAGGTTTAGGACCTCAACAGGTTTTAGTGGGACATGATTCAACCATAGCACTTAGATATAATGAAGTGTTGGGGTGCACGGGTGGCTCAGTTGTGAAGTGTCTGCCTTTGGCTCAGGTCATAACCTCAAGGTCCTGGGATGGAGCCCCACATCGGGCTCCTTGCTCAGCAGTCAGCCTGCTTCTCCCTCTCCCACTCCCTCTGCTTGTGTTCCCTTTCTTGCCGTGTCTCTCTCTGTTAAGTAAATAAAATCTTAAAAAAATAATAGAGGTAGTGAAGTTGAATCACAGTCGATCTCGACCATGGTAACTAGAGACCTGTGCATATCAAAGAGTAACACATATGGTAAGCTAGCAAGCATAATTTGGGAATGCCTCATGGGCAAAGGGGCCTGTCATTAGCCTTCGAAGGATGAGTAGAATTTTGGCAGTTGGAAGAGAGATGGCATTTCAAGCAGAGACAAGAAGGCCAGAAAGCAGAGGAAATGTTGGACACTGAGGGATGGCTCTGTGGCTGAGTAGGAGGGAAGATTTATAGTGGGGTTAGAGAGGTATTAATTGCTAGTCTAAGAATCCGTACCAGATTCTTGGAACAGAATCTTTAAGTCCCTGCCCGTAAGCCTCACCTTCCCTTTACCATATCCATGCCTGAGGTCAGGTGAGGGTGGGGGTAAGGGATCTGGCAGGAACCCCTGGTGAGGCAGCTGTGCCTTGGCTTCAGCAGCTGGGAAATGGGAAGCAGAAGGATCCTGCAGGATCTGGGTGGGCATCCCAGACTCCACTTCCCTGGGAAGAATCCAGGTGCCAAGATCATGGCAGCAGGGGGAACTAAGGCAATGGATTTGGGAGCCAAGTCTGGGCCAAAGGTGCTAGCTTGAGATTCATCCATATAAAGGGGATATGAACACCTGGGAGTGGGTGATGTCACCTAAACAGAGCATGAAGAGTTCAAAGGAAGGGGGCCAGAGGAGAGAGATAGAGAGGAAACTGAATTAAGAAGATCAGTGTGACAGCACCTGTTTAATTAGGCAGCTCAAGGCACTAGATAATTGCCACCCATGGTGAAAGCCAGAGCCTTGGGGAGCCTTGGTAAAACTCATCCCCAACATTCTTTAGGGATTGAAAAAAAAAAAGTCACATTTCTGCATGGCTGAGGTTCACTTTAATGAGAGACAACACAGGTCTTTACTCGAAAAATTGTGGCGCATGTTAGTTCAGAGCTCTCGGGCTTTGGGGTCTGACTCTTGGATTTGGACTTTTGACTCTATCATTTATTGGACTGAGAGACCCTGCAGAAATTGCTTTCTTGAGCCTCCACTCCCCATCTGTCCAAAGGTAAGAGAACAGTAGTGACAGAGAGAGCTGGCAGGGAGATCCAGAGATGCTGCACGAACCGTGTGTGGCACCATGCTGGACCCACGACAGGGGCTCTGTGAGTGACTGTCACGTGTTCAGTCAGCAGCCCTGGCCCCATGCCTTAGAGGACAGCTGCCAGTTGGGTGGTCACCTCCACATCTGGCCTCCCTGCTCGAGACCAGAGGTTCCAATGACTCTTTGGGTTCAGTGACTTTGCTAGAGCGGTTCACAGAACTAGGAGAAACATTTTCCTTACTAGATGACCAGCCTATTAGGAAAGGATATAACTCAAACAGCTGGATGGAAGAGATGCCCAGGGAAGATGCAGAGAAAAGATGCGGAGCTTCCACACCTTCTCTGAGCAAGCGTGACACTTTCCCCACATCTCCACATGTTCACTAACCTGGAAGCTCTCCAGATCCCTCCTTTTGGGTTTTTTTTTTTTAAGGTATTTCTTTTTTTTTTTTTTTAATATTTTATGTATTTATTTAACAGAGAGAGATCACAAGTAGGCAGAGAGGCAGGCAGAGAGTGAGAGGAGGAAGCAGGCTCCATGCTGAGCAGAGAGCCTGATGCAGGACTCAATCCCAGGACCCTGAGATCATGACCTGAGCCCAAGGCAGCGGCTTAACCCACTGAGCCACCCAGGCGCCCTCTCCTTTTGGGTTTTTATGGAGGCTTCAGCACAGAGAAAATCACTGCCCACCTTACTCCATCTCCAGCCCCTCTTCCCTCCCGGAGAGGTGGAGGGGTGGGGTGGAACTCAAAGGTCCAACCCTCTAATCACATGGTTTGTTCTCTTGGCAACCGGCCCCTCATCCATAGGTGATCTCCAAAGGTCACCTCATTAAAATAACAGAAGACACCTTTCTCAGGCTCCTCACTCAGGAAATTCCAAGGGTTTTTGGAGCTCTGTGCCAGAAATGGGAAGCTGACCCAATACACATTTCTTATTATAAATCACAGTATCACACCATCCCTTGAGGGAGAGTATAGAGCAAGTTAACTCCTGAGCCACAGAAAAGCTGGGTGGATATCCAAAGCAGGAGGAAAGATCCCCAAGAGGGATTGTGAAATACTGCCTAGTCCTAACAAGCCTAGATTAGCCACTAGTGTGGTGTGGGTACTAAGACTCCTGGGTATGTGGACGGAGGAAAAAAAGGACAAAAGACCTTCAGTCAATTTACCGCGGTGTTTGGGGAAACCCTGTTTCTCTTGATAATGTAGAAGAGTAAGAAAGACAGGGCTTTGTAATCTGATAGGTATGAATTCAATACCAGGCTCTACCAATTACTAGTTCTAAACCACTCAGACCTTCCGTTTTTTCATTTGTAGAACTGGGATAGCAGTACTCACCCCCATAGGATTCTCACCGAGCTTAGATTAGGTTGTGTAAATAAAATATCCAACAGAACATTGGCATATGTAGCAAAAAGATGAGAAGAGGAGTAGAATGATAAGGGCTGAGGGATACTTAAATTCTGTCTTTCTGGAGAGGAGGACACCTCCCCACTCTAAACATGTCCTATTCTTCTATCACTATATGCAAGGTTAAAATCCCCAGAAGAGACACTCAGATCAGTCAAGCTTGCATGATGGGGAAGGCCACATGGGATCAGCACACTTGCTTGACCAACCCATCAAGACATTCCCAAATGGGGGTGGCGTGATTCCCAGAGGAAGTTGGGATGCTGCTGGTAAAAGAGAGGACTTGGACGCTGGGTAGGAGAAGCACAGATGTGCACTGCAGACAGTCCCCAATGCAGTGTTCCAGGAACCCCTGCCATACTTGGGTTCCCACCTGCCTCCTCGCATCAGTTTTTCCACAGGTGGCACCCACAGAAGAGTTGGAGTGGTTGATGGTGGCTGACACTGTCACTTCACTCCCAGAAGGACCTTACTCCACCTTCTTCATAGTTGACAGATCCTTGCAAGTTCAAGAGTTTAATCCAATGTTACAAGGGGGTTGTTGCTTTTTCTCATTTGACTGTGGTAATTTCACTACCCTTGCCTACAAGCAAGGGCATGTGGCTCTCATAGCTGGTCGGTGTTCAGTGGGATGTCAGCTGGGAGGGTCTTGGAGAGACCATTTTCCTGAATAAAAAGAGACACATGGAAGAAAACCCTCCTCTTCTTCAGGCAAATGTTACTGAGTTCCCATGTGATACCTGGAACTGTGGCAGCCACCTTGTAATTAGGAAGTGACAAGTCCAAGAGTGAAGTGAACATGAGAAAAACGGTAGGACAGAAAGATAGAAAGAGCTGCTCCTTCATCATGTCATCATTTGGCCATCTACTTTTCATAATGCCTGCCATCCCAACTGTATTTTTGATGGGTTTTCTGTTACTTGTTGACAAAGCATCTGAGTGATGGATGCCCATCCCTCTCTGAATCTGCAACAACAAGGAAGATTTTTGGATCAGTGGTTCTCCAAGTGTGATGGTCCTTGGACCAATAGCATTAGTATCTCCGGGAAACTTACTAGAAAAGCCAACTCCCAGACCCCATCCTGTCTTCTTGGATCAGAAAGGAAGAGAGAAGGTGGCAGTAACCTGTTTTTAAACAGCCCTCTTGGGGTTCATGATTCAGGATGGAGTCTGCTGATCCTTCCTTTATATGCCTGTCATACTTACATCAGAACTAACCACTGGCAGTGGTCTCATACACTCTTCCTTCTAATGTACCCTGTCCTGTTACTGCTTCATTCAACTCCACTATCCCTAAAATTTAAATTAAAAAAAAAAAAAAAAGAAAAAAGGAAAAGAAAGTATTCGAAAACTATTGACCAAATAAACTTTGTACCCATTGTTGCAGTTTGCTGACTTGAGGTCATGACCTTGTTCTAGACAGTATATTGGGTTTCCTAGGAAGCCTATAATAGATAGTTGCAAAATGTTTAGAAATGTGAATAATTTTATTAATAATGGTCTATGGGGGTATCCCCTGAGCTTTTGGAAGTGAAATTAGTAAGGAATTTGGGGGATTTGGACACTGCTCAGGCTAAGTAAATAGCAAGGGGAAGAGCAAAAGAACTCAGAGAATTAGAAGAGGAAAAGAATGAAGAAAGTCACTGAAAAAAAAAAAAGAATAAAAAAGAAAAGGAAAGGAAAATAGGTGAAGATGGATTTGTTTTCTGGGACTCCATGCATTTAAACAAACAAAGGGGATGTCTGGGGAGACAATTCAGAGGGAGGTACTATGAACAAGTTATCAAGGAAGGAGGGGAATGAGATTTGTCTGGAAAAGTGGGCACCTATGGATAGACCAGTCCACAGGACTCCCTGTGTGGGATTGAGGACCAGAGCAAGACTGAACTCTGGTACCACTCTACTAACTGTGGTCTTGGACCAAAGCCTCCCTAGCTTCTCTAAGCTTTTATATTCTCAACAGTCCCTGGGCTCACAAATATAAGCTTGGTGGGAGGTTTACATGAACCAACATGCTATGGACTGAACTGTGTACCCTCCCTCCCCATTCCCATATTGAAGCCCTATACCCCCAATGTGATGGCATTTGGCCCAGGGCCGGTGTGAGGTGATTAGGGTCAGATGGGGTCACGAGGGTGGTTTTATAAGAAGGGGAAGAAAGCAAGATCCTGCTGTCAGTCCACCATGTGAGGGCATAGCAAGAAGATAGCTATCTGCAAGTCAGGAAGAGAAGTCTCACCAGAAACCAAAGCAGTTTGACCTTTGCTCTTAGGCTTCTAGCCTCTAGAACTATGAGAACAGGTCTGTTGCTGAGGCCACCCAGTTGATGGTATTTTGTTATGGCAGCCTGAGCAGTCTAATACACAGTCAGAGCCCTTGTAGGGTGCTGGTTCATTGTAAGTGCTCAATAAATAAACACGATTCATAACAATAAACACATTAATAGGCAGTAAGCTTGGAGGATGAGATGACTATAGTCTTTGAATGGCTAAGCTGGGTATGTAATTTATTCTGTAGACAATGGGTAGTTTGTGAGCAGGAAATCAAAAGAGGAAGCATACCTCCGGAGCCTGAGGTCACCGTGACAACAGAGCATTATATAGGGCAGGGCTGGGCCAACTTTAGCATCAGAATCACCTCCAGGGCTAGTTAAAACACCAGGCCATGCTGCCCCACCTCTCCTTTTCAGATTTAGTGGGTCTGGGACGCAGTCCAAGCATTTGCATTTTAGCTAAGTTCCTAGGTGATACAGACGCTGCTAGCCCAGAGACCCCACTTCCAGGCAAGGAGGAAGAGAAAGGAATAGACTAGTGTGACCTCTGGCTGGTGACTTGCCGCCTTGAATGGCAGCAGAATGCTTGCTTTGCAAAGGTTCAGTCCACCCTGTGGTAGATGATGGATAATGTGGGTGGTACGTGGAGCCAACGGGAGAAATTGCTACAAGAACGGGCAGCAATTATGGCATTGGATTTCTGTTTCTGTTTTAAGGGTAAACCACTGTAATTATAAAACCAGCAAAACCCTAACTTATTAAGTGAGTAGATACTGGAATTGGAGAAACACCGCTTTCCTGCCTTCTCCAACTTGCAGATTTCTGTTCAGGGCTGACGACTCGGGGCCACCTGCTGAGGAGACACAGACCAGTCACAGGATGGTGTCGTAAACAGCGTCGGGGAAGTTAGCAGAACCGCAGGGTCATTAAGATGTTTGGGTGCACGTGGGAGGGTAGGCGCGAGACAGGCTTCCATGTTTTTGTATGACCTTGAGCTGAACAGGGGGCTGTTTCTCAGCATTCCTTTATACTATACCTGCACTCTCCCCTCATCTTTCCTAGGAAACTGCTTGTCGCCATGAGCTCCAGACGGAGCCCCTCAGGCTGCCTAACTCCTTCTTCCAACATTCCGGCCGCCACCAGGTGGGCGCCAGATCGAACGCCGGCCAATCACAGAGCTGCATCCCTCCCGCCCTAGCGATTGGGCTGAGGAGGCACGTGACCCGGCAGAGCCTATCAGAATCCTTCTGTGGGCTGCTTCTGCGGGAGAGAACCTCTTTCCTCTGAAGGCAGTAAGCGAGCGGAGGTGGTGTGAGGGAAGCATGCTGCTCACCCAACCCCCAAACATGATGGAGTCGTCCCAACACTTGGAGAGATCTTCATCGTTCGTATCACTAGAATCCCAAGGCCGATACGACAGGTAGATTTTCATTGGCATGAGTCAAAAATATTGTCTCCTTACCTTAAGCTTTGAGTTGGCTCCTGGCCCTTTAAATTAAAAGGGTCTGGCAACAAAGTTCGTAGGTCCACCTGTGACCTTCTAACTTCCAGAAAGCAGGTTGTGCTGGAGAGTTTGAGTATTCCACGCTCAAATGCCTGTACCAGCATACAGAGGAGTCCTCTGGAGGTGTCTGAAATTCCGGGGCATTGTCTCCATAGGAAGCTTTGAGCGTTGCATTTGGGAATGCTGATGGTGGGGGCGTAGGGGAACAGCAAAGTCTTAACCAATCTTGATGTGCCCGAGTCTGTCTGTTTAGGAGAGAAAAAGAAATGAAAAGTGGTGGAGGACACTGGTAGTGTTTTTAGTCGATGAGAAAAGAGAGGGTCTTCATCATCAGGGAGTAGCAAATCCGGGGTTCAGGAACGGTTCCTCCGAGAAGCACCCTAGAGCTTTTCTTGTTGGTATTGGGGACCTACACTCCTGGAGTTGTCCATCAGGCTCAGGTTCCTTAACCTACGTATTGGACTAAAGTAAATTCACCGCCATGCCCTCGGCAAAGAGAGCAAGAAAGTGCGGGACGGTTCCACGGGGCCAGCCAGACCTTCCTCCCAACCCAGCCGGTGGGCGCTTGGAGGGTGAGTTCTGGCCTCTCACCATTGAGCGTCTTGCTGGATTTGTGGGCATTTGACGGCATTTTCCAAAAGCTAACTGTTGCTCATTTTTATCTTTATGAAAATGTAGAGCCCGGTTCCCTCAACAAGAAGAGGTACCCCTACAGGATGCCCCATTTTTCAGGTGTTTATTGAAGCACCTTCAGAGGGCTTGAGGGGTGAGTCTCATGTGTGTGTGTGTGTGTGTGTGTGTCGGTACATGTGTTTCTCAAACTATATCTGGTGATTATTTGAGACTCAGTATTAATAAGGCATTTAATTACCAGGTTCTGTAGTATTTGAAATCAAAATCACTTTTAGGTTCCTCACCTCCTCTGAGCTGTTGTAAATGATAAGCAGATCAAAATGCTTTGCGACAGCTGTGTGGGAAAAAAAAGTCCTCTCAGCGCAAATTACCAGGCGACTTTTATTCCGTTGAATAAACTCCAGGCAGTGACTCTGCCATCAACAACACATATGAAAGGCCGAACTCTGTGGTTGATCTGTTTTGTGTGAGGTGGGCACTTGCTGTTCTATTTGCCCAGTGGCGCTTTTTAATTGGAATGATTTTTATTTGGTCTGATTGCCTGAAATAGAATACATTGCCTGCTAACCCCAGAAAGTCTATCAGCAAAGAGAGCAAAACTGTCCTGGGTTCTTGGCTCAGCTGTCTGGGGAGGAGACATGGCCACCGGGGTGGGGAAGTTGCTGCATATTCAAATCTGGTATTGAGACAGTTTGTGTGTGTTTAGGGAGTAACCGCAAAATTTGACATGCCATCTCCACCCAAACCCCAAAACCCAAACTGGTTCCATTCCAGTAGCCAAGGCTGCTCCATGCCGTGGTTGCAAAACTTCTTTGGAGTAGTTTATTTCTTCCTATTTACAACTCCCAAAGTGAGCTGTTTTTTAAGGGAAAATCAGTTTCTATTAATGTCTAGGACCCCGAGTGGGTCTTTGCCCTAATTTGTCCCGCTTTGCTTAGACCAAAGCACAGTCTGAGCTGGTAACCAGGCGAGGGGGAGGGGGACGCTGTGACAGGCAGGGTCACCTCAGGTTGATTTATGCACAGGGATTCAAGGAGCAATCATACTTTAAAGAAGACTAATCAAGCTGTCTCTTTGTGAAAGCCCCCCAAACCGCACACAGACCTCACTTTCAGTGTGCTCTCATTTCCATTGAGGAAAAGCAAAGGCAAGAGGCTTATGAGGAGCCTGAACACTGGCACACGGAATTAAGCTAATGCTGCCCAGTATGTATGTATGCACAGCAGAATTCTTGTCAGAGGGAGGATGACGAGGAATCAACGTGGTTCCTGCCTCGTGAAGGAACTTGATACTCCACTCCAGGTGTGATTTTTCTGTTTCAGTTGAGCCCACTTTGGGTTTCTTGCCTTACTTTCTTTTGGTTGACTCTTTTTTCCTTCACTGTGTTTTTACTGCTTATTACTCTGCCCCTGTGCTTCCAAGGCAGCATAACCGAGAAGATCAAGTTTACTTTTCAAGTCTGTCCTGTCCTCTTTGTTCTTGCCTCACCTCCTCTCACTTTCCTCCTCATGCCTCCCATGAGAACCTCTGAACCACTAACCACCTCCACGTGGCACTGGTTTTGTAACCCACTCAAGCCTGTCAGTTTGTTTGTTTGTTTGTTTGTTTAAGCTACTACTTATTGAGTGTCTACTCTTTTTCCAGGATCAGCAAACTTTCTGCTTGAGGGCTACAGTAAATAGTTTCAGCTTTGCAGGTCATATTGTATCCTTTGAAACTATTCTACTCTATTACTGGATAATAGTAGTAATCTGGCCGTCAACAATAAATAAACAAACAAACAGGTGTCCCTGTGTTTCAATAAAACTTTATTTATACATCGAGGCAATAGGCCAGATTTGGCCTGAAGGCCAAATGTAGTGAATCCCTGACACATACATAGGAGACCTACCAGACTTTTGAAGAGTGTTCTGTCAGCAGAAATACTGTGCTCAGACTGAAAGGGACAGAGAAAAAAAGTCAGAGAAGGCTGTGAGGCCCTCCGAACATCTACAAGCAGAAAGCAGGCTGATAAAACTAGTCAGCTGGAAACAAATGGAAGGAGAGGGTGGGAGTAGGTGAAGCATATACCGTTATCTCAGGTCATGATCTCAGGGTCCTGGGATCAGCCAGCATCTGGTTCCCTGCTCAGTGGGAAGTCTGCTTTTCCCTTTGTCCCTCTATCCCCACTCGTGCTCTCTTTCTCAAATAAGTGAAATCTTAAAAATTAAAATGTTAAAAATTTAAAAAAAAGAAAGAAAGAAAAAGAAAAAGGAAGAAAACAGCAGAGTCATGGGCTCAGGGCAGAGCTGGGAGCCAGGCCTCGAAACCCTGCTGTAGTTTGCCCACTCAGAGTAAGAAATTGCTTGGGACCAGTGACTCCTTTTTGCCTTTCATCTGTCTCCCTTTTTGAATAAGGATGTCTATAATGTGTCTGGGGGCTTCTGCCCACCAGAGATAGATAAGTTGTTTGCTAGCTTCACAGGTCTATAAATGGAGAGAAATTATGCCCCTGGATGGATCATACGAAGAGTCTCACTCACACCTCATTTAGATGATTTAGGGGGTGAGATCTGAGACTTCTGAGCTAATGAGACCTAGATGAGTTTCTGGACTTGAGCTATGCTGTGATGGGATGAGAGTTTTGGGAAACTTGGAATGGGGTAAATGCATGTGAGGCAGACATGAAACTCTGAGGACAGATAGTGGATTGCTGTAGGTTGAATAATGTTCCCCTCCAAAGATATCCACGTCCTGATGCCTGGAACCTATGAGTAGGTCACCTTACACCATTAAAGGGACTTTGCAGATGTGATTATGGATCTTGTGATGAGATCATCCAGGCAAGTCCAGTATTATTACAGTGGTCCTTGTGGCTTTCGAGGGAGCATCAGAATCTTACTGCAGTGACTCTTAACAATGGGTGATTTTGTCCCCCAGGGGATATTTGTAGGTATTTTTGGTTGTCACAACTGGTAGAGGGGGCTACTGGTCCGCTCTAGTAGGTGAAGGCCAGAGATGTTGCCCAACATCCTGCAATGCTCAGGACAGCCCCTATGAGAAAGAATAATCAGACAAAAATGTACATAGTGCTAACATTGAGAAATCATGTCTCATCAATCCTGTGAATGTGGGTGTATCATGAATGGTTAATAAGTGAGAAAAGAAGATAAGAGAGGCTGAATAACAGAAGCACGTAGAAGATTGAGTAGGTGCTATATAGCAGAGCTGGAGCAGAAGTCCTTTTGTCCAGGTCTCCAATGCACTGCTTTCTCTTCACCCCCACTGAGCCTACAGAGCCTGGCTAAAGGTACATTGATTTCAGCCTAGAGTTAAGAGGTAAGATGCTTCAGCCCAAGGGCAGGATCAGAATGGTAGAGATTTCAGGCACTAGAGTAGGAAGGACAGAGTTTCTTCAGGAACAGGTATTTTCAGTGTCCATTGGTAGACAGGAATAGGGCTGATAGCCCTATTCCACCAGAATCCAGAGACATTCTTGCCTAAACATAAACCTGAGTTTTATACCCTCTTCCAACTCTTGTGACGATTTTGGGCCAAAGCAGACTCGCATTCAGCCAACATTTCCTATCCTTGTTTCTGTTGAAATCTACATCGTTAAGAACTCTCAGTACTGTATTAACCAGCCCTACTTGACAGAAGAGGAAACTGTGCCTCCAAGAGGCTTGAAGTAACTTGTCAAAGGGTACGTGGCTTTCAAACGGCAGAGTTGGGATTCGAACACAGGCCTTTCAACTTTAAGTGCAGATTGATTACACAACAAGGCTCTGTGTGGGGATGGTGGGGGTTGTAAAATATTCCCTACTTTTAAGGAGTCTGCTTTCTCAAAGGGGAGGTGGAGTTATAAGCTGGAAACTAAAATAAAAGTGAAAGTAAGAACATGTGTTTCAAATGATTGCAAAACCTACACTTCCACAGGGAAGAGAAAGAGAGAAAGGTGCTTGGGGGTGGGTTGATGGACATCTGGAAAGTCTACAGGGAGGAGGTGCCACTTGAACAGAAGCTTAAATTGCAGGCAGAACAAAAGGCCAGTGCCCCACATCAAACAATAGATTCACTTCTTGAAAGTGGTTTCTGCCTCCAGATGTTAAAAGGAAAACTTCCTCATTTGACTTTCAGCCACTCCTCAGTGACGAGCTTTGGGACTCCATGAACATCGTGATTATTGCTCTTTTTTCCTCCATTTATAATTAAGCAGCCAAGCAGTCTGAGTTCTGTAAGCTTCTGATGGGGGCTGAGGATTTGCTGTATTTGGCACGCCTTGCGATTTCCATTGTCATCATGATTATACTAAGTTTATGAAACAAGCCTCTTATCACTGCTATCAGCACTTTTGTTTTCCCATTTTCTGCTCGTTTTTCCAAAATAATAAGAGCCAAGTGCTCTTAAAACAGTGAAATAATCACACTAACTAATACTCTCCTGGGCAATCACAGTAGCAAGGTGGAAGGACAGACCACACGGTCTAATATCATCCATTCAACTGCTTGTGACTTGAAACCTGATTTCTGTGAGTGAAGGATGATTTGAGGTTCTCAAAGCAGAAAGCATGAATGTGCAGATAATATAAATTCATTCATTTATCCATTCCTCTATGCAGATTTACTAAATACCCACTCCATGTTAGCTACCATTTCAGGATAAAGGTAACTAATCCATGAACTCTCCATGTAGGTCCCCCGCTGGAACTTCCAGACTAGATGGGGAGACCCACAATAAGCATGCAAGCAAATCCATAAACAGGGTAAACTCAAATTGTGACAAGTAGGGTTATCAGATCACTTGCCCTCCTGGCTTGCCCAGGGCTAGTCAGCTGACTTAAGGGTCCAGGCTCCCGCTGGTTATACAAAGTCAAGGAATGCAGGCCCTCTGTCTGGTTTGCAAAGCTAGACATGGGGATTCCCCCCATTGGGCTCCCTGGTGCTCTCTGTGCCCACAGCTCCCTCTATCTGGCCCTTCCTTACTTCTCAGATGCTGCTGCTTCTCTACATTTTAGCTGTGGAGTTTGTTCTTCAGATCACTTTCCAGGTTGTTTCCGTGGATATGAGCAATTTCTACTTGTAAATGTGGTGCTGAGCCTAGGGTCTTCCTCTTCAGCCACCTTCTGCTATTCTCTAGGATTGTGAGATCAAATACAGGTTGTCCGATTAAATTTAGATATCAGGTTTTTTAAAACCACTGTTTTTAGATGTATTTACCAAAACTGCATCCTGCATTTTTATTTCCTAAGTCAGGCAAAGCTAGTACTGAGGAAGTAAGTGGAGTAACTGGGATGGTGTATCATTCAGGGCTCTATTGAAGAGAACTAGTAAGATATCTCTATTTGGAGATTTATTGCAAGTATCTGTATTTGGAGATGTCCTGCAATATCCAGCTTTCATATGGGAGCTGGGTAGGCAGGTCCAAAGCCTGTAGGGCAGTCCATCAGGAAGGGTAGGCCAGAGCTCGGGTCCAACCTAAAGCTGCCTTCTACTGGCAGAATTTCTTCTTCTTCAGGAAAACCCCTCAGCCCTGCTCTTAATACCTTTCAACGGATTGTTTCAGGCCCAGATTATGGAAGACAATCTTTATTACTTAAAGGAAACTGATCATAGACTTAATCATATTTACAAAATACCTTCCCCGCAACAGCTAGAGTGTTTCATTGACTCACTGGGGAGTTTACCAAATTGACCTTCACAGATAGCAAGGGGAGGGGTGTCCTCAGTCATCTAGGAAGGCTTCTCTGAGGTGGAGATATTTGAATTGAGACTTAAACTTTGAGACATTGAATATCGAATTACATCTAAAAGCCAGGAGATCAAATTCCAGATGACAAGAATAACAGGTACAGAGGGCCTGAGGTACAGAGGGCCATTTTGTTTTAGAAACTATAGAAAAAGTCAGTATGATTGGGAAGGCATGATCATGGAGAGAGTGGGACCTGGTTGGGTAGGAGAGGAGGGCAGAACCCCCAAATTCTGGGTCACACAGAATTGTGTGTGAAAGTCACGTTTATAAAACTCCAGGACTATTACTATTTATAAAAAGGTGCTGTGGGGTAGAGAAAAGAGCATGCATTTGAAAAAGTTTTTATTCTAAAGTATTTCTGGGTATCTGGTGAGTACTAAAGCTGTCTGCTTTGCTTAAAAAAAATTCCTATGGGTCATTTAGGCATGGGACTTCACCCACCTGACATTATCTGGGGCTCCACAAAGTAAGACCAACCCTTATTATTGCTTCTGAAAAGGAATCGTTTCAAGCGCTAGAGAAAAAGCCCAGTAGGTAGGCAGCCACTGTGGGGTATCTCCAGTTTATAGGTTTTTCCTCAACCAGTCTTCCTTTTGAAGGCTAGAATAGTCAGATCGTGAGCCAGTGGTTTGCAAGAAGTAGCTGGATATGAGTCAGCACTTACTTTCTGTCTGTGTCTCAGGACTTACGGTTTGTTTAAGGAAGGAGTCTAGCAATTTTCCTTAAAGAGAAAACAAATCAGTTTTACAGATTGATCCTCTATTGGAATCCCACATACAGCTTTATCTCTTGGAAATTGTAATTATATCTGTGAACTCTCAGTGTGGTGCAGGAAAAAGGACTAGGTGATTTCTGGAGTTTGCTGGAATTGGTAACTTCTCAGAATTTGCCTGTTGCCTCGAAGTCAGATGCATACCCCTCCAAAATGGACATGCCGTCTTTGGGAAAATCACCTATTTTCTTTTGACCTATGTTTCTCTCTCTTATTTTGTAGTGAAGATTTTTCTATTGTCTGAATTTTTGCTCAGCCCCCAAAAATTCTGGTTCCATGAGAATTCTCTGTATTGTAAATCATCCCCAGTGTGGCATCTTGATTTGGTAGCGAATAGGGCAAGAAATACTGATATTTCTGTTTTAAATAAGGTTACAATTGAGGAGCTTGGGGGTTAGGATGTGGGGGGGCGGGGTCACAATTAAATTCACAACACCCTGTGTATTCAGAGTTGGTGTCAGTTGTTGGGAGCAAGACAATGTATCCAACAGAGATCCTGTCTCAGAATCTTTGGGATTGGCTTTCAGACCTGGGGCTTTCTGGTTAGTTTTGGAAGAGCCCAAGGGTCAAGTGCAGCTGGATACAACAGGAGGCCCTAGCTGCAGGAGTCTTTACTGTCTAGGTGCTCAAGCTACAAATGCCTGAGTCATTCCTGATCCTCTTCTCATTTACGTACCACTTCCAGTCCACAGCAGACATACCAGCTCTGCATAGGCCTTTGTATCTAGAATCTACCCTGTGCTCTCCATCAGCCCTGACATTATTCCACTCTGGGCCATCTTCATCTCTCGTCTGAGTTACAGCTGCAGCCATCTGCCTGGTCTCCCAGTCTCTGATTGGACTTGCCTGGGAATTCAGGATCCTCTTAGAAGTTATTATGGGCTGGGGGCAGGTTCAGTGTGGAGAGCATGATTCTTGATCTTAGGGTCATAAGTTGGAGCCCCAAGTTGGGCATAGAGATTATTTAAATAAATAATCAATTAAAAAAAAAAAAAAAAGAAGTTATGGGCTGAAGGCTGTCCCCTCCCAAAGTTGTATGTTGATGCCCTGCCTTGTTCTGTTTTTAACAGGATGCACTAAATTTGCTTTTCTATCTTCAGTTCAGTTTTACTTCCTTTTCCCTTACCTTCCCCCCCCCCTTCTTTCTTCTCCACACCCTTGTCTCTCATTTCCTTAGAATGCATAATAGCACTCTGAACAGATGGAAATGTCAAAGGCATGGAGTGTTTCCACAGAGTAATGTTAATATAAATATTCTAGAGAGAAAACTGACCCAAACATAGACCCATCTAATATTGATTTCAGCAAAATGAGGTCCCAACCTTCCAGACTATCATTCCCTTTCCTGCTGGGTTTTTGCATTACTGCCAAGACACATCTTCTCTTGTCCTTGACCTTTCCCCACAATGTCTCTTCCAAAACTATAACCATATATATATAATCTTTTATCTCTTCCCCTGGGATAGATTATTTTCCCCTGAAGTCATATCTGCCCCCAGAATAGAGATAGCAAGCAAGTGGCTGAAGCATTTGAAACAGGTGTTTTGAGCTGCAGTGTGTCCGTTTTTGCCCAGCAAGGCTTAGTCTGTCAAGCTGGACAACACGGCATAGGAGAGGGATAGGACTCCATTGTTCCCACAGAGCCTGACTTTACAGCTGAGCCTCTGAGCCACCACCAGAAACCATCATAAAGCCATCAAACAGGGATGTGGGGCCATGTCTTTCCAGGGATCCCTCCAAAGGCATCTCTAGGTCAGGGTCTGGAGCAAGTCACCAGATGGGTCAACTACCCATGCCTTAGCTCATTCCAGTTTTATAATATGAGTGATACCTGGTTAAAAATGAAAACCAGAGATGGCTTTAGAAGAATTCAAGAGCTAGGCATTAAAGGGTCAGATGTAGTTCTTTTCCTCTTGACTTGGTAATGGTGAGGAGGTCATGGATCTGGTGTGCCAGGTCAGACACTACCAGGCCTCACCTTCACCCCTCTCTCTTACCCATTCGGTTTATACCGCTTTGACTTCTGATTTCTAGCACCTCTGTTTCTTTACCTGGGTGCTCTCACTTCCTGCTGGAATTTCCTTTGAGCATCTCACAGCTAATTACTGATAGGAATTGCTATATAAATAAAAAAATAAAATCCTGGCTCCCTTACCCTGGGGCAGGGTAGCTCAGAGACACAGGCTTTATACCAGCTCCTAGAGTACGAGATACAGGAGACAAGGCCATACCTTAAGGACTTTAAAGCTAAGGTGGCAGGGTTTTAAACCGGTGATAAGTGTTAGGAGCCCTATCAGCAGCCCCTTTGTTACACACCGAGAGAGAGAGATGAAGTCCAGTCAACTCCGCTAGAACCTCATGGCAAGGTATAACTGTGTGTATCACCCAGCTCTTCATCTCTGTGCATCCAGATCTCTCTGGGGGCCGTGCATCCTGAGTTGACCCAGCCCTGGAGAGTGACACACATTAACAGAGTCTCCAAGAGTCGGTATAGATCAGAATGCCAAGTTGTGAACTAAGAGTAAGTGAATTTTTGCCAATTGCCAGGGAGATTGAGGAATACTACGGTAGGCTCAGTAGTGTTTCTCCTCCCTCACAAAAAAATTCCCAGCTGAAGCCAACTGAAAACCTGGAAGTCATGGGGTTGTTTGGGGAGCCATGAAACAGAGCTGAAGTCAAGACTTAGCAAAGACGCACAGAAATTTTTAAGACTGAGAAGTCATTCTGTGTAATGGTTTTGAACTTCCTTTAGAAAGGGAAAGAAGGAGGAGGCATTTTCAGAAAGTGTGGTTGAGGCTGAGTTTCAAGATCAGCAAAGTGTACAGTAGCCATTGTGACAAAGACCATGGAGAATGAACAAATCAGAGTGACAAGAGTTTTGAGCAAGAGTAGGAGCTTCCGGGGTGCCTGGGTGGTGCAGTTAAGTGTCTGACTCTTGGTTTTGGCTCAGGTCATGATCTCAGGGTTGTGGGATCAATCCCTGTGTCGGGCTTTGCACTCAGTGCGGATTCTGCTTGGGATGCTCTCTCTCTCTGCCCCCCCCACTCATGATTGCTCACTCACTCTCAAATAAATAAACCTTTAAAAAGGGGGGGGGGGCGCCTGGGTGGCTCAGTGGGTTAAGCCTCTGCCTTCGGCCCAGGTCATGATCCCAGAGTCCTGGGATCGAGCCCCGCATCGGGCTCTCTGCTCGGCAGGGAGCCTTCCTCCCCCTCTCTCTCTGCCTGCCTCTCTGCCTACTTCTGATCTCTGTCTGTCAAATAAATAAATTTAAAAAAAAGGGGGGGGGGAGTAAATACTCTCTCCAGCCACCACATATACACTAAAACAATATGCATTTGAATGTGTTGAAAATACAGGCTTTCCCATCAGGTTAGAACCAGGATTTAATTCTCACTCCACCAGAAATGGGCTGTATATGGACAGTAGTCTTTCACCCTCATCTTCAAAATGGGTATAGTAATGCATCAGACTTCTAAAGTAGATGAAGCTTCAGTGAGATGATGCGTGACGAGTGCTGAGCATGGTGCCTGGTTCAGAGTAAGTGCTCAGGGAACGGGAGCCAGGTTAATGGTTTCATTTGTTGTTGTTCAGTTTCCACTCTCCTGGCTTTCTGAACCCTAGGGACAGTAGCAGATAATGCAGGTGTCATCTCTACTTGGCAATAGCCAAAGGGTCAGTTGCTGGGCAAGGGGATCCAGGCAACAAGGGAGCCTGAGACTGAAGTGAAAGCCAAACGCAGTCCTGACGGGGAGGGAAAGAGAGCGCTTCTCCAACTTCACTGCACACACAAATCACTTGAGAGAACTTGTTAAAATGCAGATTCTGATCTGGAAGGTCAGAGCCAGAGCCCAAGATTCTGCATTTCCAACAAGCTCCCTGGTGACCTCAGTGCTGTTGGCCTTCAGCCCATACACAGAGTTACAGGACCTAATGTCAAGCCCAGAAGAAAAGAAAGACTGGAAGTTGGACGACAAAACTCAAATGTGATCAAAGGAAGCCAATGATATGCTCAGAGTTTTTTTTTTCTTTTTTGAAGATTTTATTTATTTATTTATTTGACAGAGTAGGCAGAGAGGCAGGTAGAGAGAGGGGGGAAACAGGCTCCCCACTGAGCAGAGAGCTTATGGGGGCTCGATTCCAAGACCCCAAGATCATGACCTGAGCCAAAGGCAGAAGCCAGGTACCCCTTTTTTTCTGTTTTCTTAAACATTTTAGTTATTTAAGAGAGAGAGAGAGTGTGTGAGCACAAACAGGGGAAGGACAGAAGGAGAGAGAGAGAAGCAGCTCTCCGCCAAGCAGACAACCTGAGGCAGGACTCCATCCTGGGACCCTGAGATCATGACCTGAGCCCAGGGCAGATGCTTCACTGACTGAGCTGCCCAGGTGCCCCTGGAGTTATATTTTGTCAGTCCTCTGGAGCCGTGCCATCCAATATGGTAACTACTAGCCCCATGTAGCTCTTGGCACTTAACCCTGACAGAGAAGTGTGAAATTCAAACTAGATTTTGAAGACTGGGTGCAAAGAAAATATCTCAGTCTTCTTTTATGTTGATTATCATTTATGTGGAAATGATAATGCTTTGGATTTCTTATTAATCAATTTCACATGTTTCTTTTTCCTTTCTTCTTTTTTTAATGTGGCCACTAGGCATTTTTAAATTACATCTGTGGCTTATGTTAAGTGACTATTGGACAGCGCAGGTCCAGAAGGAGCCTCTTGCTCCCACCCCCTCTGAGCTCTTGCCCAAAATTCCCTCCTCGGCAATTCTCTTGGTACCTTGGGGAGAGCCTGAGACTAGAGAGGTTCATTGCTCTGAGGGGGAGACAGGCAGGCCCGCACAAGGGAGCTGTTTGGGAGGAACAAGGCAGAAACATGCCAAGTCATTCTCCGCAACAACAGAGCTATTGCCATGGGGCCGGCTGGGCGGCCTGGATCCCGGAGATGCCAACCTGCCACACTCCAGTGCCTTCTGTCTGGGCCTCTCCAGTTCTCTCTCCAGTTCCCCCCGCCCCATCCTGGGCGACAGGTAATTAGCAGGGCCAGCTGGCAGCCTGCACTGGGCACCGCCGCCAGAGAGCCGGCAGCCGGCCTGCGATTACGGTAATCCTGGCGTGGCCTTGCAAAGAGTGCTCTGTTCGGCTCTCGCTCAGCAGCATGGCTCTCGGGTGCCAGGGCTCATAACCTCGACATTCTTAGGGTGTCTCTTGGCGATGAAAGACCCGCAGAAGAAAGTCTGCAGTGTGTCTACCTGCCGCAGACTTCCCTTGGGGAATCACGGGCCAGTTGGGCATACATAGCTGCGTGCTGGCTGTATTCGAAATGTCTCGGCCGGGCCATACACCCCTCAGACAGTTTGTTTGACGTGTTCCCACTGTCTCCTTAAGCGGTTTCCAGGCCCGGCAGCTGGTCCTTCCCTGCTTGTCCAGGGCAGATCCTAGGCACCTTAGAAATGCATTCAGAATGATGTTTGGAAGTCCACGAATCTTAGGTTTTGTGAGGCTAGAAGGGAATGAGGAGGAAGGCTATAGTACCAAGAAGGGGTCTCCTGGCAAAGCTGGGTCTGTAGAGAGCAGCAGATAGATCCTCAGTCATAGGCTAACTCGTTAGTTTCTCAAGCCTCCGTCTCCTGGGTAAAGCCGACATAGTAATGCCATGTACCTGGTAGGGCTGTTGCGGGGATTAAGTGAAACAGTTCTTGTAAACATTCAAACACATGCATTCAAAATTAAATAAAATAAGAGGGAATGAACTCGAAGAAGCTAGATGGATGGAATACGTGTAGATCTAACCTGTCAGAATGTTCCAGGTTGGAACATGGAGATTTAAATGGGGAGCTCCTTTCAAAGGCATGGTCTTTCCCTCCTGGTAAGAATGAGAAAAGGGTCTTTCAGAGACACAGTGAGAATAGGAGCCCTCCATCCCATCAGCCAAAAAGTTCACACTAAGTCACTAATGAGGTTTGGCACAAGATGAAAATGCAAGGCCTCTTGTTCAAAACTCAAGAAAAAGGTGCCCTTGAAGGTACCGAAATAGAAAAACTTTTTCCGCTCTTCCACTATCTGGCTCTGGCTTTCTTCTCCTGTGTGTCTGTTTGCTATTTGATGCCCCGCTCCCTCAGGCAGGGGGAATGCAGAGCATCACGGACACCTGGCCAATGCAGAGCATCACGGACACGTGGGACCCTGCAGCTTTTCAAATGCAAACACTTAGCACCCCTCCAGTTCCCATCAGCAGCTTCCCCCAGTTCCAGAAGCCACCAGACTAAAGCCCCTTGTCCCAGCCAGGGCTAGAGAAGCCAACCCCCTCTCCACAGAGGACAGGCAGCCTCTGGCTGGAACATACCCACTATGAATCAGGATGCATAAAAGACTCACTCCCAGTCAGCGGCCTGTCAAACATGCCACTGCCTATCATGCCTTGCTCTGCTCCGAGATGCCACTCGATCCTGACTGGGTGCTGGTCTCGGGGCCGGCCAGCAGAAATGGGGGAATACGTTGGGTGGGGCCTGGGATCCAGGTGGTAGGGGTGGTTGCAGTCACTGGGCAGAGGCAGAGAGGGGGAGGCCAAGCAGGGTTGTGGAGTATCAGAGGGGACAGAAGCAGGCAGCAGAGAACTCATCCTGGGAGACAAAGGTGGAGATGCAATAGGAGGCAGCACAGCACATGTTTCACTGTCCCATCAGAAGTGACCTGTGAGGGGCGCCTGGGTGGCTCAGTGGGTTGAGCCTTTGCCTTCAGCTCAGGTCATGATCTCGGGGTCCTGGGATCGAGCCCCACATCGGGCTCTCTGCTCAGCAGAGAGCCTGCTTCCCCCTCTCTCTCTGCCTGCTCCTCTGCCTACTTGTGATCTCTGTCTGTCAAATAAATAAATAAAATTAAAAAAAAAAAAAAGGAAGTGACCTGTGAAATCCCAAATCAAGCCTACAATTATTGGGAATTTCAAGATGGCACCCATAGACCTTTAGCGCCCAGGAGCAGGGCCCCTCTAAGTGTGGGCCCTAGCTGATGGCACTGCTTTGACTCCTAGTAAACTGGCCCTGGATGGAAATAACTGTTGTGTTGTGAATTCTACACCTTGTTTCCCATCCCAGGTAGAGCCTGGGATCCAGAACCCAGCTCTGCCACTCACTAGTTCTGCAACTTTGGGCAAATTGTTTAACCTCCCCAGGCCCCAGTGTCTGCATCAATAAAATGGCAAGCACAATAGAACCCGACTCATAAAATTGTTGCAAGGATTGAGGACATGATGCAAGTAGGGTTTAGCTTAGTGGTTGGCATAAAGCAAAACTGTGACAACTGTCAGTGATCGCTAGAAAAGTGACTTTTAAAGTGACACATCCTTCCAGTTTATCTCTTGGAGAAGTAGTCCTTCCCACTTTTTCCAAATTCAGGGATCCTGTGTTTCCCTCCTTCGGGGTACCTGATAAGTAGCTAAAGGAAACAAACCAATGGGCAGGGTTCCATTAACATAAATAAGAAAGTGGACCTATTTCGTCACATATGACCTTATGTGGTGGCAAGTGCTACTCTTATCACAGATTCAACCTGGCCCAGTTTGCTAAGGGAAAAGCTGAGAGGCAATCATATGGCTTCTGTCTAACCTTATCTATTTCTTGTAAAAGGTGGATTTCACTCCCCATTTTCCTAAGAAACCCTGCTCTAAACCACCTATGAGAACTCACACTCTGTCACTACCTGCATGACCTTGAGTAAACCCACATGCTGTACTCCTGTCATGTGTTTAGGGGCAGTTCTTTCCTAGAAGGTAAGCTACCTGAGGACATGGTCTAGATTTGATTTTCTTGGGAATGAGTACACTGGTACCTAGCATGATCCCTGACTTGTGGGAGACACTCGATAAATGTTTTTCAAAGGAAGGGAATACTGGATGGATGGTAGGTAATTCCCAGCTCTCACCATTTGTTATGCTTATGTGTACTGCATTGTCTCAACTTGTTCCTTGAAGGATCAAAATTGAAAGCTTGAGAGCCTTCTCTTCACAGGAAGGGTCATGCAAGGAGGAAACCAAATCAAAAGCATAGGTTGGGTTGATGAGATAGCCCTGATTTGACGAGGGATTGAGAGCCCACTACATGAGTGCCAGTGTGGTCCTAGTGGAGCTTTTTGCCCAGGCCGCATTATCTCTTTAGGTACTTAGGGCCCCTACTGCATTCCCCTGGGGCTGGCCTCACCGGAGTGGTGGGTAGTCAGGTGGGGATTGAGGCAAATTCTCTGAGCGCAGAAGAGCTGCAGTCCTCCCCTATGATTGGCTGGCAACATGTCCATTAGTGTTCCCCAGCAGATGGCGATGAGAAGGGCAACTGAGCACTGACAGGGCTGCCATGTGGCCTCCTGGCACTAGAAGGGATGGCTTCACTCCCAGAGACCTGGAGTCTCTTGGTCTCATTTAGCTCCTGCTTCCATGGTCCCTCTTCTTCTCTCTCCCGGGGTGGAATCTTTCAGTTTATTTGGCAGTGGGGGAAATACGTGTTCTATAAGTATGCATGTAAATATTTCTGCCTTGAATTTAAAATAGTGGGTTTTTTAAACCCAAGAATGGGGAATTTGCATCCTCCTCTTCCTCTTTTTTTTTTTTTAAACATATATTCCATGATAACTGCATTCCCACAAAGCAGGGGCTTGTCTGGGCTAAAGAGAAAGACCCCTAGGTTAAGGATTTCTTCTCAAACTTTATTTTTATTTTTTAAAGATTTTATTTATTTATTTATTTATTTGACAGAGAGAGCAAGAGACAGAACACAACCAGGGGGAGTGGGAAAGGGAGAAGCAGGCCTCGCTCAGACCAGGGAGCCCCATGTGGGGCTCAATCCCAGGACCCTGGGATTGTGACCTGAGCCGAAAGCAGATGCTTAATGACTAAACCGCCCAGGTGCCCCAGCTTCTCAAACTTTAATGTGCAGATCAATCCCCAGGGGATCTTGGTGAGTTGCAGTTTCTGATTCTACAGGTCTGGAACAGACTGCACATTTCCAGCAAACAATCAGGTAATGTCAGCGCTGTTAGCCCAAGAAGCTCACTTTGAGTAGCAAGGCTCTATGGAAAAAAGAAAATTCTAGGATGAAAGAACAAAGAACAGGACCATCAACTAATATTTCAAAACATTCTTGTACCACTCAGAAACTTGAGTTCTAGGAACAAGACTGAGAAAGAAGAGAGAAGGAAGGAGGGAGAAAGGGAGAAAGAGAGAGAGTTTTAGAAAGATGATTGTAGCTAACTGGTCTACTCCTCTGTTTTTGCTCCAAATGGAGGCTGAAAACCAGATGGTAAAGAATTTATTGTCACTTGTCCATTTTCACAGGCTGGGGAAGTCATAGAGTCCCAGAGGGGAAACTAAGGTACTATAGTAGGGAAGCATTTCCTCCTGGCCTCTAGAGACTACCCTTCCAAGATAGGATGGGAGCTGCCTGTGTTTTCCACCCTAGGCCCTTCTTTGGACTGAACACAAATGCTGGCCCTCTTCCCGTCCATCTGCCCGCCGGCTGGAAGGCACTTTGCTTGCCCTGCGGCTGGTCTCTCACACACACAGCTTCCACAAATGCTCTGGGCTAATTGGAGCTAGACAGAAAGATGGCTTCAGGCTTGAAGTGGCATTTTCCTCCTTATTGGCAACGCTCCAAGGCCATGGGATCATTTAGGATCACAGGAGAGGGGGGCGTGAGGGCCCTTGAGCGGCCAGCATTCACAGTTCTGAGCGTCTAGTGGGCTTGGACTTTGAGACCACCAGAGGGATGGATGGCAACTTTCACAGGCTTCATGTTGTCCTTTATTTTATCAAGCGGGGAGGCAATGACAGCCCCAAATGGATTAGATGTTCAAGAGCACTTACGGGCCACTTCTCCTTCGTCCATTGGGATCTTCAGTTCAAAGACCCATAAGAGTCCTTGCGCATTTCCTTTCAAGCCAAACTCCAGCCAGCCCTCTAAATCTTTCCAAAGAAAAACGGAATAGGGTTTGGAGAAAACTGTGCCCATTCAGCTAATGAATGAGGATTTTGGCCTGCCTTCACAGATGAAGGTCGGAACTGAGGTTTTGCCTTACTCTCCAGCTCATCAATCTAGGATTTGGGATTGCAAGACCAAAAGCCTACAGGAAATACACATGAACAAAGATGGCTGGATAGGAGAAAATCAGGAGTGATGGGGTAGAAAGGGCAGCTTCAGATGACGGTTGCCATATGGGTCTGTGGGCCCAGCTTTCCCCAGGTCCTGGGCTTTGTAGGGAGATTCTAGCAATGTTTTTCAAAACAATAACAAAAGAATTTATAAAGCATGTATAACATGCCAGGCACTGCTGTTAGCACTTCAGATATTGTACCTTATTTGATTGTCGCTGTAACTTTAAGAGGAAGGTACTATTATTACCGTCACTTTGCAGAAGAAACTGAGGCCCAGGGGAAGTAAATAATTTGCCTGAGGTCTTCCAGCTTGTAAAGTGGCTGAACTGGGAAGTGACTCTAGGAGGTGTGACTCCAAGACCCTAACCACCATGCTCTACTGTTAGCCAGAAGAGAAATTCTGGATTCTTATGTTCACACTTGTATTAGTTTTCTATTGCTGGATAACAAATTACCATGAACTCTGCAGCTTAAAACAGCAGCCATTCATTAGCTCACAGTTAGTTCTCTAGGACTGAAGTCAGAATGGGCTCAAGTGACATCTGGGCTTAGGATCTTGCAAGGCCAAAATGAAGGTGTTGGCTGGCTTGGGCCCTTATCTGGAAGTTCTGCAGATGAATCAGCTTCCAGGTTCATTTGTGGTGTTGGCAGAATTCAGTTCCTTGTGGGCGTGTGACTGGGTGCCCATTTCTCTGCTGGCTGTAGGCCCAGGGCTGATGTCAGCCTCTAGAGGCTGTTCTTGGGTGCTTCTCCACCATCTACTCCATCCTGAAAACCCACTATAGTGTGTCAGATCCTTCCTGTGTTGTCAATCTCTCTGACTTCCCTTCTGCTACCTGTGGGGAGGTGGGGGACAGCTTGGCTTTTAAAGGACTTGCCTGATTGGGTCAGAGCCACCCAGATAATCTCAATTGGGTTGATTGACTCGGGACTTTAATTCCATTCGCAAAATCGCTTCACAGCAGGGCCCAGATTCCTGTTTGAATAACGGGTTGGGAATCTTGGAGGACTACCTTTAGAATTCTGCTTACCATAGCACTTAACTTTAATAGGTATTAAAATCCTGTTTCTGACAAATAAAACATCCACAGGAAAGGGGTTGGGGGCTTCTGATATTTGGTCTTTCCTTTATTCAGCAAATCTTTATTGAGCTCCCACTGGGGGTCAGCACCATGCAAGGCACTGAGAATAGGGCAGCAAACAAGAGCTACACCCCTGGCCTTGATCTTCCAGGTACCTTGTTACTAGGGGATCCAAGGGAGTCCACTTGGTGAAGTGGCTGCCATGATCCCTAAGCTCCATTCGGTGACTCTGCTTGAGAATTTGTCTTCAGTTCCATGCCCCACAAACCCTGTTTGTTTCTCTCTCTCCCTGAATATTCATGACCACGTACTGCTCAGATTCCCTAATCAGTCTCCCCTGTGAGCTACATTCAAACAGGGACCACATCTAACACCTCTGTTCTGATATTTTGGCCAAAGCAAATAGAATTAGGAATGAACAGGAGTTGGCTTGGTCCCCGATCCCATGAGACAGCTGCTAGAAGCAAGACAACTGGACGTCCCAGGAGCAGGGCACCAGATGCTGGCTGGCGCTGAGAGGGCGGGAAGAGATGTGCTAATTTCCCCCACTGCCAATGTTTGGGAGTCCCGTTCGAGATCTCAGTAGCCTCCTGAAAGAAGGGGATTTCCCCCTCTGTTTTCAGCTTACTCTTTCTTAGAGCTTGAGCACTTAGCCTTCTAATGAAGGGAATTTCTCCCTCTGTTTTGGGCTTAGTATTCCTGAGATCTTGAGCTGCTACCTGCTGCTAAATTATGATTATGCACAAATGGTCTGATCTGATATGCACAGCCTTATGTTTTAATATTCTCATTAGTTCGATGTCATTAGTATTTACTGAGCCTCTTGCATTAGAGGCTTTAAAAATGTCACGTTGCCTCACCCCATCCCCTCCTTCCTTCTCTACACACATTCCAGCCACACGCCATGTCCCATACAGCCTAGCCGTTGATCTGTGTATCTCAAAAGTATTCCTATGTGCCAGCATCCCTCAGAGTGTAACATCCAGGAAGAAATAGAATAATGCAGATGTGGTCGAAACCAACCCCTTGCCTGGGAATGGAGCCCCCCTTCTTCCACGCTCCTCTTTATACTGACTCCTGAATGCTAGGATGAACCCTAACACCGAGGGGCAGTTGCCCTTGACAGAGCATTATCTCCCCTCTCTTATTCCTGGGAAAATGTGCCAGGCTCCCGGAAATGTCCCCCCTTGGGGCTCCAGCATGTGAAGGAATCACAGGCAGGCCACCCGGGGTTTTTGTGTAAAGGTTTCATAACCCGTTGAGAGAATCAATCACCAAAATCGAGTAAGACTCAGGGGACCAAAACTGTAAGAAGGGAAGGAGTGGGGGGCTGAAGCCCGTCACTGCACCCCCGGGACAGGACTCTTGACATGCATGGTGCTCAGTGTGTGCCGTTATGATCTCATTCAGTCCTCACAAGAGCCCCTAGAGGTGGGTGCTCTTATTACCAGGGAGTTTCAGGGAATTCGGCATCTGGGCAAGGTTCACACAGAGGGCAGTCTGCTGTGATCTGGGGGAGATCCTCTGCAGAGAACACTGCCGAACCTTCATCCCCTTCCCCCAGCCCAGCCTGCCAGACTAATGAAAGAGGGACTGAGATCTACAGTACTGGGGGTAGGGGGTGGGAGAAGGGGGTGAGGAGAGCTTTTTAAAACACATTTCAATATTAGCATTGAGGGGGCTTGGCTGGGAACAGAGAGAAAAATGAGTTTTGGGCTTCTCCTGGGAGAGAGTGCTCATAGTTTTTACTTTGTTTTAATTTTCTCTCCTGATGAAAAATTTGCCATGGTTAGAGAGGCATCAAATAAACAGAACTGTGACTGATGTTTTCCACGTTCCTTAGCGGATTCCACATAATTTTTAGAGTTCCATCAATATTTCAACAGGTTCAACATGGTTCCCCCGGGGAGGCTGGGGAGAGGGAAGGGTCCTTGATGTCTCTTCTGCCCCACTGCCATGGCCAATGCTAGGCATGTGTCTAGGGCCCTGAGGTTCGGGAAGTTTGAGGAAAGGGGAGCAAACAATATAGGGGACCCACTGTATGCTTTCGACAGTCATCTCTACTGGTGAAGGCTGCTGCTGACTGCCACTGAGACTCTGCTTTGGGCATTCTCCCCATAGGACAGACACTCCAGGCAGAGCAGAGAATGGGTACTCTGGGAGCAGTCTGTTATAGACTAAATATTTGTGTTCCCTGAAATCCAGCCCTCAAGGTGACGGTATTAGAAGGTGAGGCCTCAGGAAAGTACGCCCCCCATGAATGGGTGTAGTGTCCTTATAAAGAGAACCCAGAGAGCTCTCTTGCCCCTTCCACTATGGGAGAACATGTAAGCATGGAAGCAGGCTCTCACCAGACACGGAATCCCTTCTACTTTGCTCCTGAGCTTTCCAGCCTCCAGAACCATGACAAATAACTTTCTGCCATTTATAAGCCTCTCATTCTGTGGTGTTTTTGATATGACAGCCCCAATGGGTTAGGTTTGATATGACAGCCAATATGATGGATGGATGAGACCCAGCCCTGCATCTTCAGGTGGGGTAACTCTGAGGCGTCATCCACACAGTCTCCCAGGGCTCCCCAGAAGGAATGGGCCCCAAGTGTCCCCAAGAGGACCTTGCTTAACAGTGCCCTCTACTGGCATCTTTCCCTTTCCTGCCTCACTGCCCCATCCCCACTTGTGCTTCTTCCCAAATAAACTATTTGTACTCAAATCTTTGCCTGTAAGATAGGGGAGAGAGTTCCCCACAAGAGAGGGCCACCTGGGAGATCTGAATTAAAGAGCAAGAACCTGGAAACCTACAGAAGTGTCTTTGGTCAGCACAAATGTCTCTACTTTCATATTGTCATAGGCTTGAGGGCACTGTTCTCTGAGGCACACTTGCCACCTGCCTTCCCCTTCCTTGGCCTCCTCCAGTGGATGGGCAAGACTGCATGGTAGCAGGGCTGGGCTGAGGCGAGTGTGTGTGTGCGTGCGCGTACTCTTGCGTGCGTGTGCAGGGGTGGGGGCTGGCCTGACCACAGGAAGAACCCCAGGGATTAGCCCCAGCCTCCCAGGTACAACAAAAATGGAATAACATGGGCAAGGAGCCCATCCTGGCAGTAGAGACAGATGTGAAGTTTGAGAAGAGTTACTGGTAAGGCTCTTGCACTCGATCACACTTATAGCACATGCAAAGACTTATTATTCCTTGCCTTCTGAGTCAGAATGTCCCAGAATCATTCCTGTGATCTGGGGTATTTCCCCCTCCACTGGCACATTCAGGCTCCCCCATTCCCTCCACCTCCCTTCTTTCTCAACCCTGGCTTTGTCCTCTTCTTGTTGAAGAACCCTTCCTCCCTCTGGGATGGAGCAATACACAGAAAGTGTGTCAGTGGGGAGTCACTCCGTGGGGGACCCTGTGGCAAGTGCTTTAAATGAACGTATTAAATTCTGTGAAAAACCTTGTTTAGTTCTACTTTGCATGTGAGCACACAGACACAGGAAGGTTGACTGATAGGCCCAATGTCACACAGCCGGGGTGCCCTATCCAGGATTTGACAGCAGAGCTGGTTGCCTCTGGAACCTGTGTTCTTAACCACTTTGCTGTTTTGCCTCCTGGAGGTTTGTTCAGTTGTAGGAATAAATATCTGAAGCAGGTGGTAACTCTAATTAGACCTTGGATTTTTACAGCACTTTGCTGTTCACAAAGCCCTTAAATTCACATGATCTAATGTAATACTGTGATTCTTTTGAGTCATATAGGGTGAGAATCATTAGGATGTGGTCCTCGGCATCGTACCTAAATGGCAGCCCCTAGTAAGGACAGCGTTGCTCTCCTTTTACAAGCGAGGAAGCAGCTTCTGTTCAAGTGACTTGGCAGAGACACATGGGCAATGAAGAGCCATGTCTTGTGAACATGCACACAACTCATCCTGCCACTCTTTCTCTTTGCACACCCTGTGATGGGCACAGTATCTCCTACCCATGAGTCCTTGGATAGCACTCTCTTCTTCAGAGGCTGCTGACTGATTTTTTCTGGAATGCCCAGGGCTTTCAAAGAAGGGTTTATTCCCTACTGTAAGCCTAGCACAGAAATCACAAACAGGATGTCAGAAACACAAAGGGCTCGGGTTGCTGTGCCACTGGAATGCAAAACCAAGGAGCTTTCCTTTCTTCTCCAGAGTGATTGTAGCAGGATGGCTGGAAATTAACTTGGACTTTTCTGGGGCATGGGAAGGAGGAGAGAGAAGCACAGATAGAGTTCCTCCAGACCTGTTCTGATTGGAAAGCTGGTACACCACTCATTCCAGAAGGGTGCAGATGAGGAGGGAGAAAAGAGAAGGTCTGGTAATATTATGGTCCCTGTTTCCCATCTCTACAATGAAATGCTTGAGTGGACATGAGGCAGTGGCTCTTACCTGAAGGTAATTTTGTCCCACAGGTGACATTCTTGGTTGTCACAAGTAGGGGCAAGAGGTGGGCAGAATAGTTCTGGCATCTAGTGGGTAGCTACCAGGGATGCTCTGCAACATCATACTAGGCACAAGACAGGTCATCTGAGCAAACGTCCATACTGCTCGGGTTGCGATGGCCGGCACGAAGACATCTGGAGCATTCCTTCTGAACTAACCCTATTCACAAAGAGCAGTGGGAAGAGAAAAGGCATGCCTTAAGTGCATGAGGGTGCAAAGGGGACATTTCTTTGAAGTGTTTTATCTGAAAATTTCCAAATATTCCAGTGGTAACTGTGATTTAGAATGAGAAAAATAGATTGGTCTTTGTCCCATTTCTGGCATGGAGCTCCTAAAACTCTTGGAATTTCCTGTGATGAGAGCCATAAAGATGTCTTGTGTTATGTTAATGAGGGGGGTCTGGGACCACACCTAGGGATGGGGGCTGGTTGCCAGGAGAACAGACCCTGTTCAGACCCCATCCCTGGGGATGGAGTTCAGTCATCAGCGGCCAGTGCTTTCATCAGCCATGCCTGTGAATGAAGCCTCCACAAAAACCCAAAAGGAAGGGATTTGGAGAGCTTCCAGGTTGGCGAACATATGGAGATTTGGGGTGACTGGTGTGCCTGGAGAGGATGGGGACGCTCCTTTTATAATGGACCAACAATCTTGTTAGTGATGTGTTTCTCTGAGTTCTGTGAGCTGCTTTAGCTAATTAATCAAATCCCAGGAGGGGATCATTGGAACCTCTGATCTATAGCCTATTGTTCAGAAGCACAGGTGACAATCTGGACTTTCCACTAGCTTCTAAATGGGGGCAGGAGGGCAGTCTTGTAGGACCGAGCCCTTAACCTGTGGGATCTGATGCTATTACCAGGTAGGTATTGTCAGAACAGAGTGAAATTGTAGGTCAGCCAGCTGGCATCTCAAAGAATTGCTCGGTGGTGTTGGAAAAGACCCATAAATCAGAACTGTCACAATCTTAATTACATTATACCCCAAGCACGGCTCATTCACCACCTGCTTATTCTTAGCCTCTTGGGTGATTTCGGCTTAGCACTTGCACAGTTCATGATTATTGTAGTTATCTGTCTGTCACCTCTATGATGGGTCATGTCCATGAGGACAGGGGCCATGTTTGTCCAGTTGCAGCCCAGTGCCTTGCTCTGGGCTAAGTGTTTCAAATGCACCATCTTATCCCATTTTACAGGTGAGAAAGCTGAGGCACAGTTTATTCATTTATTTGGTAAACGAAAAAAACCTCCACTAAGAAATGCTGTGGTTACACTGCAGCTTAGCGTATACTTGCTGATCTCGTGTTCCTGGGAAACACAAACTCGTGTGAGAAGTTTAGAGAAAGGAACACACCGAGAATCTGGTGTAGGACTGCAGCTCTCTCAGAAGCTGTTTGATCTTTGGCAAGGCAGGTCCTCATTCTGAGCCGTGGTGCGTTGCTGTGCCAAAAAAACAAAAACGGGATTGGATTAGGTCTATTTTCTTAAAGTATATCACTTAGAACATTAACTCCAGGAAATGTTACTCAATTTTCATCTCAAAAAACCAGGTCTACTCATTGGGTAAATGAGGGGCATGTTTTAATTAAAGAAAGATTTTGAAATGCAGGACTTACCAGAGCCTTTCTTATTCCACTGTATGGTGTGAATGCCCAAACAGAATGTCTTTTTCATTATTTCCCAAACATATCTATTCAAGGAAACCAGTTTCTGAAAAGCACATTGCAGGACTTAAATTCCATGACATACACCTTGGGTAATGTTGGACAGCACAAAAGCTAGGAACTCCCTTAACTCTTATAGGTAGAAGCTCAACAGTGAATATGGGAGGTGAGGGTCTGTTATGATCAGCTGGGACCCAGTGTTTGTGTAAGAGCCTCTTGCTATATTTCTGATACCTGAGGTCCCCTCTTCTACCCCAGCACCTTGCTAGCGAGTTTTTCTCATGCCCCTTACCTCTAGGGGCAGAATCTGTGCCTAGTCTTGGCCAATGGGGTGAGAGCAGGAGACCTGGCCTCTGGAAACTGCCCGTTTCCCCCCACTCAGGTCTTCCATACTGTTCCTCATCAACTCCCAGGCAGATACAAGGATCCAGTAGGGTGTCCCAAGGCCCTGGGAAATGGTAGAGCCACCAGATGGAGAGGATCTGGGCCTCCGAAGGCTCTTCTGTTGTCTGAAAGGACTGGGATCTGAGACTCATTTGCTATAGCAATCACGGAGGCTGCCTAATGGTAGTTATTCAGGGGGAACATTACCATACAACTTGTGCCACTCCTATTGAAAGGGAGTGGAAGGACATACAGAAGACCTTGCCTTTTTCATACCTCATGTCTCTGACCCTGAGGCCACTGCTGACAGTAACAGGTGCCTTGTATTCATTTCCTTGCTGTCAGTCACCAGAGGCACAGAAAGATACCTGAGGGGGATATCAGGATGTATTTCATGATATAATGATGACCAGCACTCACGGGGACACATTTCTTTCTACACTGAATTTGGAAGCAAAAACAGGATGAAAAAGAAATCCCCAGAAATCTGTGAGCTGTTGTCAAGCACAGCCCAAGTTTCTGTGCGCTGTTGTCAGTTTCCTGAGGATAGAGTCTCTCTGGAACACCTGTCAAGACCCTGACACTTCCCACCTGCCTGTGGTTAGATGGGAGGGCACTGCAGGGATTAAGTCTCTGCTGGCTGCCTGGCCCTGGGATGCCCCGGGCTGCTGAGGGCTGCAAACTCTCCTGCTTGGCACCAGCAGAGTCCTTGCTGCCTCTCCCGGCAGCCTGCGTGTCTGGGATTTGGCACCAGGGAGTCTCAGGGAGCAGGAGGCAGACCAGGCCAGGCTGGGTTCAGTTCCATCTGTCTCCGGCTTCTGTTTGGCATCTTGGCTGTGCTGCTAGGAGTCCTCTGCTTTGCCCTGCCTCTCTCAGCAGCTGCGCCACAGGAGACAGGAAAATTGCTCTCCTTCCAGCAGACCCAGTCGAGGGAGGAGCCTTCCCCAGGAATCCATGGACCAAAAGGAGCCCCGGGGGCAGCAGAGACCCACAGGCCAGACCAGGCAGGCATTTGAATCTTCAGACTGAGTGGTGTCTTTTATTCCTTCCCCATCCAGCATGGCCGCTCCGGGCTGAGATATTAGCTCCGATAAACTCAATGTGGAAATCATAATCCAGCAAGTCATGGCCATTCTTGTCAATTCTCTTAAAGGTTAATCTGCTTTTCTCCTTATTAATGAAGGGCCTTGGAAATGCAGCCGGGCCGCTCCCGTGTTTTGGTAGATTTGGGCTAATAGGCTGTTTTATTTCCATGGTAACAGCTTCCAGTGTTAACGGGAAGATAATTTTCCAGACAAAAGATTTGTGGGTCTTATTATTCTGCAGAGATCTGACTGTAAAGGCTGAGAAAGTGGGTTCAAGGGCTGCCTGGGATGGCAAGGTTGACCATTCTGGAGCACCTGTTTGCCTCTGGCTTCTGGGTCTCAGGGCTTATTAGGGGGATGCATTGTAGGAAATTGGCAGGGACTGAATAGGAAATTGGCAGGGACTGAATAAAGATATTCTTTGAAAGACAATGCTCTAAATTCATTCTCTTATCAGCCAATGGGATTTGAGTGAGAAGTGGCTCGAATTATAGTAATCGCTGGCACAACAGGAGACTTTGCCCTGCAGAGTGAGCTAGGGGCCAGCCTTCTTACAGTCAGTCTCTTGGAGAGGTGCCGCGCAGGGGTCATCTTCCCCTCCCCATCCCACCTCCCAGTCCCAGGGCAGACTGGCAGAATTAGCGAGTGCTCAACACAGACTCTGCAATGACTGCACACCAGCCAAGTCACAGGGAGACAAAGCATGAACAGAACAGGCATGGCTCCTGCTCTGAAGGAGCTTAGAGTTTCCTAGTGTGTTAGGGAATGGGTGGGTTGAAATAGAGACAAGAAACCAGCCAATGGTGAAACTTTGCAATACATGTAGTGATAGCGACAGCCGGGTGCTATGGGGACTCACAGTAGGGCAGAAAGGGCACCCCGAAAAGAGGTCTTTTAGGAGGACTGAAGAGCTAAGTAGGAGCAAAAGTGCCCAGACATCCCCTAAAAAAGTGCCAGCTCATCCCCTATTATGAGCCAAGCGCTACCATAGGTCCTAGCGACTCAAACATGAATAAAACCAGACAGATTCCCTATTCACACCCTGGTAAAGAGGTTTTTAATCAGCATTGCTGTTTACAATTGCAGCTGTGATCAGTGTTATCAAGGGGAAGTCCTTAATGCAGTGAGAAGAAGTGAGATGGGAAGTAGTGAGATCCCATGGATCCCCTGCATCAGAATCACCAGAAATATATGTGCATATATAGTCATGTAAGTCCTACCCAAGACCTAGCAAAGCAGAATTTCTGGGGAAAGGCCCAGGAACCTGCATTTCATCCATCAGGCCACATAACTTTGTTGCCATGTAGGTTTGAAAGTGGCGTAGTTACGTTTGTGCCTGCGGCAGCTATACTCTGCTTATTATTCTGCCCTGGCTGGCTTTCAGGCTTTAGGCAAGTAGAAGGCTGCCTTTGGATCTATTTCTTTATTGATTCAATGAGTTCCATAATATGTGTCCTTTCTTCCTGGAGGATGGTGTGTTCTTTCTTCCCCCAAGTACACTGAAGGACTACTCCATCAAGTCAGCAAGACAGTTTCATTTCATGTGTTCCTCAGCAGAGTGTTAAGAAGGATTCTGAAGCTGTGTGCAGATGGATGAAGGAGGTCTGTCACAGGCACTGGGAGGAAGAGGGTGGCGCATGAGTTCTCGAGCTAGGGCTGTCTTAGATGAGATACCGCATCCTCAGAGTAGCCTTTCCTGACTACCTCACATAGCACTGCGCACCTCCCTCATGTCACCGACTCATGCGGTCCCATGTAATTTCCGTCAGAGCCCTCATGGCAATATGTATCTCTCTGGTTTATTTAATTGCTCCATTTATTATTTTTTCCTCTCTGATCTCTTTCACCTTATTGACTCTAAGCTCCACGAAGGCAGGATTGTGTTTTTGTATCTGGTCGGTTTGCCAAGGTCTCCCTTGGTCTTGGCACAAAGTAGTAGGTAATTAAAAATGTGTTGGGAGCATGAATAAAGGCATCGGGGAATTGCCATCCTGAAACGCAATGTGTGACAGGGCAGAAAGCACAGAAGATACAGTGACACTTGGCAGGGACCAGCATTCAGACGGGGAGGACAGAACTGCTTGGAAGGAAGATAACATTTGAGCTGAAGAAAGGAAGCAAAATGGTGTTGTAGGACTAGCGGGGAAAAGAAAGAAAACACTTAAAAACACAAGGCAGTACCCCTTCAGTGAGAATGTTGGGAAATAGCAAATGAGTGATCCATGTCAGCTTGCTCTGAGTGGTTAAAAATGCTTGGGGAACACCTGAGCTGGTCAGCATCAGTGAGGTCTCCAAGGGGAGGAGGTCACGCCAAGGAAGGCACAGATATGGGTGAGCTACAGCACAAAGCGGGCCACGGTTTGGGGGCATCTATCCCAGAGAAGTGAAAACTCACCTTCACAGAAAACCCTATGCACAAAAGTTCATAGCAGCTTTACGGGAAAGAAGGCTGATGTCTTTCCCTGGGTGGTGCAACTGTAACCTTGAATACCACTTGCTAATAAGAGGCAACCAACCACCGAAGATGCAACAACTTAATGAGTCCCTGCGGAATTACGCTGAGTGAAAAAAAGCCAATTCAAAAAGTGGCATAACGTTCTTGGAATGACAAAATCATAGAAATGGAGAACAGACCAGTGGTCACCAGGGGCTAGGGAGGAGGGAAGATGAGCTCCTCGAGAGGGGTTATAATGAAGTCACTGGATGAATCTTGTGAGAGTGGAATTGTTCTTTATCTCCACTGTGGTGCTGGATATGCTGTCTGGCGTATGGGATAAAACTGCGTAGAACTAAATACACAGATACACATTCAAGTGAATCCAAGTAAAACTGGGGTGATCAGAATACAGTGTGTGGATGGCATCCATGTCAGAAACCTGGTCCTCGTATTCTGCTGCTCTTGCGGAATGTTACCATCGAGAGACCGGGGAGCCGTATACATAGGACCTCTCTGTATCACTGCCTGTGATTTCAAGTCAAACTAATCGGGTGAACATAAAAAAGTTCAATTGGAAAAAATGAAATTTTTTTTCTTCCCACCTGGAAGACTTCCCAGAATGCATTTCAACCCAGCAGTTTTCATTCTGTGCCCTCTTGCCCCCTGCCACAATGGGACCAAATTGTTTACAGTCCATTCTCCCGGAGACTCTTGGCATTTCAAGTAAGCTGCACAATCTGTTGCAGACTATAGCTCCAGTGGAGCTATATAACTTCCAGCTTTCTGGAAGACATCACTGAAACTCTGAGAATCCAGTGTGGACACAGAGCTAGTTTCCTGGCATCCAGGCTGGCCAAATCTGAGGACATTGGGGTACTGGAATAGTAACTTATGAAAAACATTGGGGGAGATTGCTCTTCTTACAACTTGTACTTGCGGTGCGATAAGATTTATGTCTTTGATTCTCGGTGTTTGCTCCCCACCAGGCTTCTCTGCTAGAGTGTAAGCATCTGAGGACAGAGAGATTATGAAACATTCCCTGCATTTACCCCTGGTCCACAGTGCCTGTTACAGACATCCTCATAGTGACCATTTGTCATATCTGCTTGTCTAGCATCCATTTGTCCTTCTTCTGACAGTAGCTCCTTGTTTTTCCTTTGGGGAACCACCCCTCCCCTATTATAGACAGTCTTGGAGAGAGTATGAATCAGAGCACCTTGGCTCCTTCTCTGGCTAAGGAGAGGCAGGAAACCCAGGCCAGAACGACCAGAGTTGGTGAGTGATGAGCCCTAGAATTTCACAAAAAGGTATTTAAAAAGACAAGTCCTCTCCTTCCCCTATGATTATTGCTCTGATAGGATGTCACTTGGGTGCTATGGGAAGCCTTTTCACTATCCTTGGAAAAGTTTATCTGCAATGAAATCAACACAGTGGAAAGCAGAACTGAAAGATGGAGAGCCAGCAACTCCTGATGCATCATTTGAGCACCTGGATCTAGCCATGCCTAAAGCTAATATATCCTTGGACTTTTTAATCATGTGGATTACTATAATGCCTTTTGGTTCGAATCAGTGTGGTTCAGCTTTCTGTCACTTGCAATCAAGACTCCTAAATCATCCAAGTACTTACTTAGTATTCAACAAATGAATGAATGAGCAAATGCAATTCTGCAAATATTTACTGAGTATATCCTATTTGGCAGGCATCATTTTGAGTCCTGAAAAAAGAAGCAGAGGAGAAGCAGAAATGACTACCTCCTTTGAAAGCCAAGCATGTGGCCTGACAACCTAGAATTTGGGTCAAACCATCCAATTATGGTAGCTGCTTAGAAATATCCCTTTTCCTCCCAAACTCTCCCTTTCTTCTCCCACCAACATAACTACGGTTTCTGTCAGTTCTAAGACATGGCCCATGAATGCACTAATACCAACGTTCACATTCACTCCTATGGCCAAGTGACTTGGTTCTGTCTGGTTATCAGATGCAAACTTTGTCACAGCAGGGACTTAGACTAGACATTAGGGGAATATTGTGGTACCAGATGGTGTTTCTGAAGAAGGTTGTCCTATTTTTGCAGTTCTAGGATTTGACAATAAATCTGCCTGGCAGGCCTCAGATGTGATTTGGCCTCAAAATGGTCTCTGTTAATCCTTGATGCTGCGTGTATCTGTCAGGGTCCAACCAGGAAAACAGAACCCACTCAGAGTATTTGAGCAAAAAGCAATGTAACACAAGAAACTGTTTACTCAGCTGAAGGAAGGGGCTGAGAAGCAAGGGACAGAGAACTGAGAGGCAACCCAGAGGTTTACACCAGCAAGAAGATGCTACCACTACTGGGCTAGAGAGAGCAGGGAAGCCAGTGGTGTTACCTGGGTCTAGGAGCTAGAGCCACCCGCCAGAGGCTGGAGCTGGCCAGGTCTGTGCTGATGCCAAGAAAGACATACTGTCACTGCAAGAGACACAGAGAATAAGAGAAAGAATCTGCCATATCCCTTCCACCTTCCAAACTCACAATAGCTTCCTTCCAGTGGCCACACCCAACCCAACTTCTTTTAGTAGCTACAACCAACCAGGAGCCTTGAGGCCAGGAGCTTCCTATGATACAGAGCACAGCAGAAGTAGGCAAGAATGGATAGGGGTGGGAGCAAAGAGACCTAGGGATGCACACTTCTCTCACCCCAAAGCTGCCATTGCTGGGTTTCCATGTGTAGCATTCCCCTTCTCACCTGTGAAGAAATGGACCTTTGGGGACCAAACATGTCACCAGCCTCTTTCAGAAATGGGGATCCCCAATGGGAACTCTCATACCCTTCTGGGAGTATAAAATGGCACAACCACTGGTAGAGAATTTCTTAACAGTTTCTGATAAATGCAACATACATCCACCCAAATGACCCAACAATTCCACTCTTAGGTGTCTGCTCAAGGGCAATGAAAATAATGCACAAAACAAATTATACAAGAATGTTTATTGCATTATTTTCATAATAGCCCCAAATTAGAAACCATGTAAATGTCTATCTGTAGGAGAATGGATAAACAAAATTATCATTTGACCATAGGGTAGGATACTACTGAGCAACACAAAGGAACACACTGCTGCTACACACTACAATGTGAATGGATCTCAAAAAACATTGTAAGTAAAGGGGCCAGACACATACTGTCTTGTTCCATTTGTGTAGACTCTAAGAAGAGACAAAAGCCTAATGCACAGTGATAGAAATCAGAGTGGTTTGGAGTAGAGGTCTGGAATTGACTTGCAAGGGGACGTGAGGAAACTTTCTAGTATGATAAGCATGTCCCATACCTTGTTTTGAATGATGGTTATCCAGGCATATATAATTATCAGAACATAAAACTGAAAACCCAAGATTCTTACACCTTCTTCTACATTATTTATGGGTCAGATTAGCCATTTAAAAAAAAACCCACAAAGAATCCTTTTTTTAGGTACAGGACAAATTTCTTGCTTCTCTCCTTGGTCTGTACTCTCCAAAAGGACAGAATTATTATATCCTGGCAGATTTCTCATCCCACATTTCCATCCCGTGGGATGTCCCCTGGGAGGAGGTTGAGGGCACTCTGTTTCTTCAACCAACTAATAGGACAGACCAGGAGTTGGATGCAGTCCTAATGCCCCCAACATCCACGTGACTCAGGAGCCTCACATTGATGTGTATTTTAGATTAAACTAAATGATCATAAAGATTTACTCTCAGGGCACTGCTTTTAAAGACATCACTTACGACTGTGCATTTCTTTTAGAAATGGTACTCATCTGGCTTCATCTCAGATACCTGGGAAGGATCACTGGGAAAAGATACTAAGGCAAGAAATGTAATAACTGTGCATGTTGCTTCCCAAGAAGTCACTTCCCAGTTTCGTACCCCACCTCTAGTTTGAATTAATGGATCCACAGGGTTCTGACAAGGCTGATTCTCCCTACCCACCTCTGATCCCACTAGGCCTACGTTTGTAGCATGTGACCTAGACTGAGCTAGTCACTGCATGCCAAGTCTTCCTCTCCCACCACAGAGATTCGGTGAAGGAGGGCACATGACATGGACCACAGCCATCCCATCATATTGAATCTCAGTCCTTTGGCTTACAAAGACTCTCTTCCCTGAGACAGCTGTAGTTTGGAAGTATGAGGCTGGGCGCTGCAGTAGCTATTTCTAGTTCTGAGCAGAGAGCCATGATAGGGACATAACTGAAAGAGAGGAGAGAAAAATTGGAGCTTAGCCCTACTGATATCATGATAGTATGTCTGAAGTCAACCCTCTATCTTGATTTTTTGGCTACATGAGCCAATAAACCCTACATGTGGTTTAGGCCAGTTAGAATTGTGTACTATACTATTTGCAGCCCATGGTATTGTATTGTGTGGAAACCAGAATAGTAGGATCGTTTGGGCAGCAGGCCAGGATCTGCAAAAAGTGATAGGACTAGGAATCAGAAGACCTGAATTCTGGTGCTTATTGGGTCATACCTGAGCTGTATTATCCTGGGCAAGTCATTTAACCTGGGAGGATCATAGGTTAGTTCTCTGCATAATGAAACAATTAGAAAGTAGTGTCTCAGAGTCCTTTTGCATTAATAGATAGATGTTGATAGTGAGATGTTGATAATAATTGTTACTAACTTACTAAGTTCTTGACATTGCTTTGGATTCACATTTCATTTGATTCTTGTATCACTTGGGGTTTAATCCAGAAAGCACAACCACTGTGCATACTTTGGAATAAAGGATTTTGTTGAGGAAGACTTCACACAGTTGTGGGAGAAGCTGAAAACTAAGGATCCAAAAGGAAAAGTTGGAGGATCAGAGTAAAGTCAGCAAGAATCAGTTCTTGAACCAGTCCCCCTATAGAGCTGATACAGGTGGAAAATAGGCAGGAATCTGCAAGGGAATATGGGAAGTCAGGCATGTCCTATAGCCACAGTGCAGGCAGCAAAGGAGAACCAGGTATGAAGTCTTCAGAAGGCTGTTATCATGGAGTCTGACGGGAGGTGGGGAGTCATTGTTGGTACATAGGATGGCAGTCAGGAAGAAGAGGTGGGGGATACCTGGGTAGCTCAATTGGTTAAGCATCTGCCTTTGGCTTAGGTCATGATCTCAGGGTCCTGGGATCGAGCCCCAAATCAGGCTCTCTGCTCAGCAGAGAGTCTGCTTCTCCCTCTCCCTCTGCCCTTTCCCTGCTCATGCTCTCTCTCCACCCCCCCAACCCTCTCTCAGATGAATGAATAAAATCGTAAAAATAAAATAAATAAATAAATAAAAAGACAGAAAGAAAGAAAGTAAAGGAAGAAGAAGGAAGAAGTTGGAAGTCAGGTAAGAGAAAGTGAAGCCAAGCTAGAACTACTGGTACCGCTTCATCTATCTCTAATCAAGCATAATGGCCCAAGAGCAGCCATGGGCTGCTACTTCACTTCTCCCTTCCAAATTCATGCTTTTAAAAAATTAATTAATTAAAATTAATTAATTTACCAATAGCAACCCAGATACACACAGGGAAGAGGATCCTAGGAAATGTCATTCCAGCTTAGCCAAATCGACAATGCAGATCAATAAACCCTCTAAAGAAAGATGGATAAATATTCCCTTCCAAAGTTTAGAGAAGCTGAAAAATTTGTCGAAAGTTACCCATCTGCGTAGTACTAGAACCAAGACTAAGACCCAGGACTTTATTCTTCTACTTTCCCCTTGGTCTATTGTACTTGATCACTTGCTCCCCAAATTTAGCTTTGTAAGTTTTAGCTATGAAATGTCAGTTTTATTCATTACTCTTTTCTCTTGACATTTTCTGGCTCCCTGATTCATTTCCTCGGTGACTCTAGCTCTTGCTTCTTTCACTTCACTTAGCTCGTTGATTCCTCACAGCCACAAGATGGCTGCCACAGTGTCCAGCAACATGTGGGACATGAGAGCAACCCATTGAAGGAGAGACAGAGCTGTTCTTCTCTTGAAACTCCTTTTACTGGTTAAGAGCCTCTTTTCTAGAAGCCTGCATCCCTGGGGCCTGGGTCACATGCTTATATGTTCAGTTGCAAAAGAGTCTGAGAAAACAAGTATCCAGTTTTCAGGGTCCATCTTGGGAAGCTCCTTTGCCAAAACACATGTGGAGGGGATACTGTCAGGCAGACATCCACCTGTGTCTGTCAGACCCTCACCAGTTCCTTCTTTGTTAGCCTTACCCTTCAGTCAGCAAGATTAAATACTTTTATCTGTGTTTGATTTATACAAGACTAGAAAAGGAAGATCCCTTTTCTCCTTAGGAATCCCCCAAATTGTCCATATTAGTATCACCAAGCAAAGGACCTGAAAACAAAGTCCCCAAAGCACAGTGCCTTCCAAGAAAGGAGTATTAACACCACACCAAACATATAAGTCAATGTTTCTCAACCATTTTTATCATCCTCCTCTTCAAATAGCTTTCTTAGGCATTTTTCTCTGATAAGCCTCCCATGAAATTTTAAAACAAGTAATGTAGATCCATCTGTGTGTTGTATGTATATGCGTGAGTTGTACATAAAGAGGAAGATGCTTTTGCATCTGAGATTCAATTTTCTCTTGGCTGTCATAGGGTCCCCATTGGAAAGGCATGATCTAAATGCCCCCTTGAGCTCTTTCAGACAGACAGTTCATATTTTCTGAGGATGTGGATATTAGTGATTGTCTAGCCACAGTATTCAGATGTGTTAACCCAGCCCTGAAGAAAGGATGAATATTTGCCTCCATTTCTGACTTGCCTTTTTTTTTTTTTTGGCCAAGACTTTAACTCATTCTCCTTATTTTATTAGCCTTCGAATGTGGTACTTATAGTAAAATATAATTAAAAGTTCAAGAAAGGAGCCTAGGTAAAATGAAGGAAACTTATCACCTTGCAGAGGAAAACATGTTCATTAATGGAGACTCTGGGTCTGCAAGTACCTGAAGAGTTACTTTTGGCAGGGGTGGTGGGTTTCACTGATGGGAGACTGCCTTAGTGTGCTCCTGCCATGACCAGGGGGAGGCTGACTGGCGGCTTGAACAGCAGAAATTAACTGTCTCACAGGTCTGGAGGCTAGATGTCTGAAGTCAAGGCATGGGAAAGGCTGATTTCTTCTGCAGTCCCCCCACTTAGCAGGAGAATTGGCCACCTTTTTGCTGTGTCCTCACACGGTCTTTTCTCTATGCATGTGCATCCCTGCTATCCCTTACTCTGCTTATAAGGACACAGTCATATTGGATTAGGGCTCACCCTAATTACTTGGTACAACCTTAATTACCTCTGAAAGACCCTTCCTTTAAATACGGTCATCTTCTGAGGTCCTGGGAGTTAGGACTTCAACATATGAATGTAGTGGGGCAGGGAAGATAGGGAGGGCAGTGGGGGGGGGGCAGGGACAGGGGGTGCGAGGCACAATTCAGCCCATAACAGATACAGGATCTTTCATGGATTCCATCAATACGTCAAGCAAACAGGCTGCAACAGAGCGGATATGGGGCTGCTCCTCCCACTTTTTGAGATCTTTGGTTCTCCAACTGAAATGCTCCCCACATTAGGAGATATGAAAAATGAGGGCAGTAATAAAAAGGTGTGAACAATGGTCAAGCAGATGCCCCATCTGAAGAGGGCACTACTCAGCTTTAGCTGGTCTACGCCTTATAGGAGCACAGGCACAATGTGGCCAGATGGTCCAGTTTTCTAAGAGGAACGGAAAATCTGGTTTTTGAGTGAAGTTTCCAATTTGTTTAAAAAAAAAAAAATCCTGCAAGCCAAAGAAAACGTCTGCTGGCTGGATCTGCCCTGCTTGTCGTTTGTTCTTTAGTGCTTTGCTGGAATGTGACCCGGTTGCCTTCTGTGGAGCTCCGTACTGCAGGGATAGGTTCAGGTAGTCTGAGTCAGTGCCAGATGTCCCTGGGAAGGATAACTCAGCTGAACTATGGCTACTGGGCAGACAGAGTGACAGACAGGGTGGGACCTAAGGAGCAGGGGGAGGATGCCAAGGTAGAACTAATTACAGCTTCTTTGTGTCAGTGGGCATTGTATCATTAGTTGGAAGCAACTTTCCACAGCTTCCAGAAAAGCAAGATCGAGGTGAAATAGGCTGAGACTGGAACACGGAATTTAAGTCAGACTTTAGGAAAACTTGTAAAGGAATTGTAAGGCTCTGAGAATCTACCATGGGGTCTCAGGTCCTGTCAGATGGAGTCCAAGCAGGTCTGTCCTGGCTGGTATCCAGGAAGACCTTTTCTGTCTTTGTCTCCTTGCTCCAAATCTCATTGACTGCTATTACCCAGAACAGCATGGGCCATTTCTTGTCTCATTAACTCACAGATCAAAGTGTGATTTGGGCCCCGAGGGCGGGTGCCACCTCCCCCCCCCCCTTTTTGCCTTTCCATCCATGGAACTACCAAAAGCTAGAGCAAACCCTTTGATGTTGCTGATTCTGTATTTAGGTGATGTCTTCATTTGAGGGGGCAAAAAAAGAGAGAGAGAGAGAGAGAGAGAAAGAAAGAGAAACCTCACTGTGATGGGCTGACGCCAGTGGGAAAACTGTCATTGTCAACTGTTATTAAGGAAGAGGATGTGCAGAGGGTGATGATAAATTCCATGCATAATTAATTATTAAGAAACAGGTTGGCACCCCTATTCATCTACTCTGACACGTCTTCCCCCATCTATTAACTTGTGGCTATTTGAAGGTTTCATATGCAAACAAAGCCAGTGATATCAGTGGGGGGCACAGCTGTTTGGGGGAAACAAATTAAATCAAGTCCACTGAACTATTTTGCTGTTTAAATCCATTCTAAAGATATCCTAAGACCAATGAGGGCTCTTTCTTTCTTAGTCAATCAAACCCAGCTCAGGCTCCAGAACATTCATTCTGATGGTAGTTCTGTCCAACATTCAGAGGACAGCAGCTGCAGAAGGGGAAATTACAGCATCAGAAACTTCCCAGCTGCTAGATTCTGTGTGGATCTGTTTCTGATGACTTTTCTCTCTATTACTACTTTTATAATTAATTTGCATAATGCTCTACAGTCAACACAGTGGACAAGATGCTTTCCAACCTTCATTTGTTAGAATCAGTTTCTAGGGTGCCTGTCTCAACGTGCCAGGTTCCACTGTGATAGTGACAGGGAGAGGCAGAAAAACAAGTAAAGAAAGAAACGAGCAATGTCATGGATCTCAAATGTGGGAAGTAAATGATAAAGAGCTATGTCCAGGGAGATCTTGGGAATGCCCAATCTGGACCGGTGGTTCTCAGTCAGGGATGATTCTGCCCACCCCAGGGCACATTTCATCATGTCTGAAGACAGTTTTGGTTGCCACAGCTGGGGACAGGGAAGGGCTACTGGTCTCTAGTGGCTTGAGGCCAAGATCCTGCTTTACATCCTACAACACACAGCACAGTGCCCACAACCAGTATCCAGCCCCAAATGTCAATAGTGCCAGGATGAAAAATTCAGTTCCAGATAAGGGGGATAGCTTCAAAGAGAGGGAACAGCAAGAAACTGGCAGAAATCAAAAAGAAAGCTGAGGATCTGAGTCTGTTCATCAGCTCTTGTTGCAATAATGCTCCAATGTTACCACAAAACTCAGTGGCTTATAACTGTAAGCATGTCATTTCTTTTTGTTGTTCTGGGGTCTTTCAGGATGGTTCTGCCTCAGGCACTACTTATCTAGGCTTGGCTCCCAGCTGTAGGGTGGGCTCAAATCAGCTGCACAGCTTCCCTCACTGTCCTTGAGCAAGTAGCTACCTGGGGCACATTCTTCTCCTGGCAGATCACAGGGATATGATCACAAACAAGAGGCTGCGCCTAAGCACACAGTAATTGCAGGGCTCATCTCGCATCATAACTACTAACATGTTACCGGCCAAAGCAAATCTCATGTCCAAGTCCCAAGTTGAAGGACCAGGAAGTCTACTCTATCATGTAAAGACATGGCAGGGCTGTCATGGAACATTAAGAATGGAATGCATATCCACCTCTATGGCAAAGAGGTGGGTAGGACTGGAGAAACAGGCTGGGGCAAGAATAGAGAGGTGGCCTGTGGATTTCATTCTAAATGCCCTGTGAAGCCATTGGATGGGATAATCTAAGAAGTTACACATAATTACACTGAACGATTACAAATGGCTGCTTTGTGAAGAGTAGATTGTAGGAAACAAGAGGAAGATTGGGGAGAGCACATAGGACACCATTGCAGTAGACAGGGAAGATAGAGTAGTGTCTGAGTCTAGGATCTGGCCAATGGAGAGAAACCACAGTGCACACATTCGGGTTGTATTCTAGAAAAGACTCATGTGGGCTTATTGATGGATTTGGGATTTGGGGAAAGGAAACAAATCAGGGATGACTAAGCATTTTGTCTTGAACCACTACACTGAGTGGGAGATAGTACCATTTTATGGAGCTAGGAAACTTGGGAATGAGCAGCACTGGGGAAAATCAGTCTTAATCCCATTTAATTTAATTGCCTCAACAACTCTATCTAAAGGTACGTTTATCATTTCCTCTTCCTAGAAGAGGAAACAGAAACTCAGAAAAGTAAAGTGACTTGTCCCAGACTGCAACCCTGGTCAGTGGCAGAGCCAGAACTTGACAATAGTTAGTCTGTACTCATACTGCACAACTATACATGGTTGTTTCACTCCTTCTCTGTACCTGTAGGAGGCTTCATGGTTTGAGGCTGCTGAAAATCTTTCCTGTTTCTGAATCTATTTTTTTCAAGACTGTACGTTCCAGAATTAGTCATCTATGTGTCAGGGCTGTAGGAAGTAGGCATGAGAGTGGAGCAGGGCCGCGTGGTCTCATGTCCCAGCTCATCTGCATTCAAGCTTGTATATGAAGAATGAAGTTCTTAGAGGAAGCATGGAGACCAGAATCCCTCCCATGACTCTGGGCCCTCTGACCTTGCTTCTTTACAGTCCCCTCCATCCCAATCCCCCTCTGTCACCTGCCCTGGCTGCAGGGACTCCTCCCAGTCCCTGGGACAGGCTGAATTCTTTCTCACCCCATGGCTTGGTGGTGCCTGCTGTCCCCTCCATCAAGGTCCTTGTTTGAGGCTTTTTTATAGTCATTCTATGACCTTCATCATGCTTAGCACTATAAGCTTTTCAAAATGGTGCCTTTCCCCCTTGGTCATGCCAGAAGTGTGAAGGTATTTTTTCCCTACTTTCACTGTGAGATCCTGGTAGGGCCCCTAGGGTAAGACTCACAAAATGATGGGACCTTCTCATGGAATTTCTAACTCTCTGGCTGGTCCATGTGGAAGTCCCAGCAATTTGTCAGCTAGCATTTAGCTTGCTCCTACTCACTGGCCACAGTCTTGGGCCTTCTGTTCTCAGTAAGCTACGATTCTCTGTGTCCATCTGTCTGTCACTTTGGTCTTGGGGGCAGCCGTTTTCCCTGGGTTTCAGTTCCCCCTTGGATCTAAGATTTGCTTACTTTCATTTTGTTTCACCTTTTTTCTTTACAGTAAGGATGAAAGTGACAGTGTCTGCTCTTCACATGTTGGACTAGAAACCAGTTATTTTTTTTTTTTTTTACCAGTGATGTTTTTTATTATGATGTTTTGTCTGCCTCTCCACTTGACAGAGAACTTCTCCCTTTTATTCACTTAGTTTCCATGAGACCCTAGAGTATAGGTTTGCACATAATAGTTGCTCAAAATCCCAGGTTTATGGATGGATATAAGAATCTGGGTACATTACTTCATGTCAGATTTTTTTTTTTTAAAGATTTTATTTATTTATTTGACAGAGAGAAATCACAAGTAGATGGAGAGGCAGGCAGAGAGAGAGGGAAGCAGGCTCCCTGCTGAGCAGAGAGCCCGATGCGGGACTTGATCCCAGGACCCTGAGATCATGACCTGAGCCGAAGGCAGCGGCTTAACCCACTGAGCCACCCAGGCGCCCTCAGATTTTTTTTTTTTAGCTAAGAGTTGAAATATATAATCTCTGAGAAATCACTTCTAGTCTATAAATGCTCTAATAATGAGGCATGGGGAATTCCCTTGCAAATGTGACCTGAAGGACAATTTACCAAGCCATGAAGTCTACTAATATAAATGAAATAGTCCAATTTGCTAGCCAGTATTCTTTTGAAATTTTGTGTGTGCTGGAGGACCTCAACCACCAAATGAGGAGGGTCCCTCAGCTCCTAGGGACTAAAAAAAATAGGGGCACCTGGCTGTAGAACATGCAACTCTTGATCCCAGGGTTCTAAGTTTGAGCCCCACATTGGGGGTAGAGATTACTGAAAAATAAAAGTCTTAAAAGAAAAAAAAAAAAAGAACAAAAGGGACTAGAAGCTCTTTCTTGTATTTCTGAGAACCACTAGAAAGTGTATATTTCTCTTTTATGGAGAACATGGACTCAATAATGCCATTATTAATTTTTAAAGTGCAAGAAAGAATTAATTACTTCTAACTGCTGGCTGTTGCATTTGAATGACACGATATTTCAAAACACAAAACAAAGGGTTATTGTGACAAAGAAAATTATTGAGCTTCTTGCTAATTTAAAAGGGGTTCAGTGTGGAAGACTCAGAAGGTGGAATTTCAGCATTAAACTCCTGTGACCCTCCCCCACCAAACCAAAACCTACATCATGTTCATCTGAGCTGTTTGTCCCTGTTTGGGGGCCCACATGCTGTGAACACCTGGTGATCTGACCTGCTAATGATCCTTACAGCAAAGACCTGGTACAGGCATCCTGATTATTCATAAGAAATCCATCCTTCTTCCTCCCCCAGACCATGGCAATTGAACAGATGTAGCTCCAGCTTGCAAGGGCTCCCTTTGAGTAGGTGGCCAGATCTGGTCAATAGGTATATTTCAACCCAGGGGTGAAAATGGGGCCAGCCTTGAACCCTGAGAGCCAGACTCTGTATTTTAAATGAAAGTGTTTGTAGGCAACTTGTTTCTGCATTGTACCAGATACTGGCAGGTTGCAAACCTACAGCTGTTTGCAGCCATTTTGCCACTATGTAACTAAAGTTGTCTTAGGCTAGGCCCCCCAGGAAGAAGACTGGGGCAAAGGTTTATGTGCAAAAGCTTTATTTGCAGGTGTTCCTGAAGGGCATGGGTAGGAGAATAGAGAAGTGAGATAGGAAAGGGGAAGTAAGCCCAAGCAAAGTGCATTGGTGAGCGGGATACTGCCATGGGCAACTGGGGCTTAATCCTATTGGAGACATCTAGAGAAAAGCAGAGACCATGGCCCAGAGTTGTCCCCTCCAAAGATAATCATGTTTGAATCTACGAATTCTCCCTTCAGGACTGTTAGTTCCCTGGCCAACAAACAGCCTGAACTAGCTTCTTTGCCAGAGAAAGCTCCAGGTTGATGAGACTCACAGGAGCTGCCCCTGGGTGCCATGCTAAGTGTGGAAGGGCTGTGTACAGGAGCCTATAGGATTTGCTGCAGAGACCTTCCCTGAGAACAAAACCAGCCAAGATCACACAGAGGACCAGGTCCTGACCTCACCATCTGGTGCCTGCCTCTGCCATGTATCAGCTGGTGTTGTGCTCCTGGACTTCCCTTTATCTGAATCAGTTGCTCCTCCTTTCTGAAGATGGTTTGAGACTGGTTTCTGTTCCATGTAGTGAAAAGATCCCGATGAATATGCACCTTTCATCCCATCTAACAAGTACTAGAATACTTATCTCCCTATATCTCCTTTAGGAGTAGAATCTATAATGAATTTACTTTTGAATCCAAGGTTTGTATAATTTTTAAGAAATACTTATTAAATGGATGAATGAGTGCTGAAAAGACCCACCAACATGTCATACAAATCTGCGTATAATTAACCCATTTTAAGGCACATGGCAGAGGGAGACATCAGGAGAAAGCATCTGGAGCAGGTTTAGCCTGACACTGGCACCCTCTAAGGCAGAGGTGGGGGGTGCTGGGAGAGCAGGTCCCCTTGGGACTTCACATGAAAATGTCCAAGCGTTAGTTCTTGCTACCCGGGAACCTAGAGCTTTCTTGGTTCTATTTTTTCCCCAAAAGCCTCATTTCCAACTTTTTGTCCACTCCTGAGAGTGGCTTCCAATCAATTCTTTATTTTCCTTAATTTGGCCTGATCGTGCAATTTAGTCTCTGTCACTTGCCACCCAGAACCTGAACCAGCACCAAAAATACAAAGCCCTCCCATCCCTGCACAAAGCAGGGTCCCCTCATCTCAGTCCCAGATGCTGTGTCTAGGGTGGCAACACGAGGGATTGTGTCATCAAGCCTGCTTCCCTGCAAGATGCTGACTTTAACAGATTAGAAATGTTCCCGGCACATCCCACGCTTCCGCTAATAAATGATTCCATATCTATCATGAATGAATTTTTCAAGTCTTCCATTACTGGGCTGTGTACCTACTCACGAAGTACATTTCCAGGCGATTTTGTCTGAATTACATGGTTAATTGCCTCATATTTCCAGCTCATGTTACAGGCCCCCTGAGTTAGAACGAGGGGGAGAAGTACCATGTATCATTTCCTATACAGAGGACAAATTCATGGATAGAGCAAGGCACGTGCTAATGTTGAATACTAATTTGTTTCTAGCTTCCAAGTATAACTAAGTTAAAAAAAGAGAGAGAGAGAGAGAGGTAGAAAAGTCAGTCCCCTCTGGAGACTGATTGATGGGATTGATGTTTTAGTTTCCAAATTGTACATTCTTTAATTCATCATTTTTTCCTTTTTCATCAAAATGTGCCCATTTGTAAGGCAGTGTGCTGCGAAAGGTAGAGAGGATTGTAAGGCAGTGTGCTGCGAAAGGTAGAGAGGATAAATGCAGGGAAGTGCTGTCACATCCACTCTAATTGAGGCTGTGAGATGTGTACCCATTAAAAACCAGAAAAAAGAATAAGAGCCAAATAATAAAGTTACAATACAAAGCAAGATAAGATAAATGGCTTCCAGAAGTTTTGGCAATAAATCCTATGGGAGAAAATCAATCAATCAATCAATCAATCCTACGGGAATTCATAGGAAGGTAAGTTTAGCCATTTAAGCTGGGCTTCACAATCAGAGTTATCTCCAAAGGCAGGATCTGGATGGATTGTAGAGCCGTGTTCCTCTGTTGGGTGAAGTGGAGGGTGACATCATGCCAGAATTACGAAATTTCCAGGCACAAGGAAACTGTCCCTTGTAAGTGGACCTCCCCACCATAAATGTTTCCTTGCATCTGCTCCTTGTCTTTAAAGCCCCGGCTGTCTTAAGTATATTTGGAGCAGAGTTGAGGCTTGGCTCCCTCCCCTACTGCAGTGGTCTGGATAGGTCTCACAAGAGTTCTGAATCACGATCCAGCCACCTGACATTGGTGGTATGGTATTCCCCACCCTCTGCAGGGGGACCTAAGGTGACCCCCGTCAAGGCGCAGCAGGAAGCAGAGGTTATGCTCAAAGCCATAGCTACAGGAGAGTTTAATATGAGGACTGGTTGCAGAGGTGCGGGAGGGACAGAACCAGGCCTGGAATGGCACAGAGGTGGCAAGGGGTGGCGAGAGCAGGGGGCAGGTGGTGAGCTGGAAACTCGGCAGCTGTCAGCACTATGAGGCTGAAGGGGTGAGGCAGATTCCATGCCCTGCCTTCCACACCTTCCAGATCTCACTCAGTGACTGTCTCGCTGCCCATCTGCCGCCAGTCATGTCCTGCTAAGATCCCGCCCTTTCCTGCTGCAGCCTACACCCCATGCACAAGACACAGGGGAGTACCTTGGTCCAGTGTTGCCGGATTCTAAAGAGCAGGGCTAGCTCCACATCCCCCAGGGGGACTGGCCAAGACTGTCACTGGGTGTGTGTCAGCAGGGGCCACTCTCAGTCATGGGGCCTGGGGCAGCTCTGCTTGCTCTTAGCTCTCATGACGTCCTTCTCGAGCAGCTGAATTACATGAGTCCTGTCTCAACCCTTCTCTCTGAATGGAGGGGTTCAAAGCTGGAGAGTAGTCATTCTGCCTTCTTCTGTGCACCTCCTGGTTCTCGGATATTGTGTCAATCCATGTGAAGTGCCTGATGTGGGCCACATGTGGGTGAACAAAGGCACCCCGTCTCTTCCCTCTCAGAGCCCGCAGGGTACTGAGGGAGTCGCACATCACCCAAACACTCAGCTAAACGGTGCACATTGCTCCTGTGGGGGGGGGGGGGCTGCTGGAGCCTTACCTGGTGCTTTGGAATCTGATCCCCATGGGGGTGTGTCCTAGTAAGAGATGCTGGTGAAGCACCCCTGGCCCGGGGAGGAAACCAACCCAGGCGTAGGGAGAGAGCCAAAGGATGATTCAGAGTTCTATAACTGAAGACGGAGTTCTAGACAGAGCCAGCTGCCTGTGCAGGGGCCTCAGGGAAGGGGTAGGGCAGGGACAAGGGACAAAGCACAGGGAGGAGGCCAGGGGAAGCGTAGCTGGTCTGTGGCCCCATACAAATGTGGGCGTTCCGTGCCGAAGAGTAGCAATTTCGGACAGTGAAATGAAGCTGTAGGGGAGAAGAACTGCTCAGGACTTGCTGTGGGTAAAAACACAGTACTTCCATCTTAACGTGGTTTCGCTTTCCTTTTACATGTGGTGCAAGCAGATGACTCTCCTGATGAATGTCACACGCTCAGCAGCAGCCCCACACTAGGTCACAGTGCCTGCATTACTCCCTTCACCACACCTCTGCACGTGGACATTTTCTCGGCTCGCATCATCACAAGAAGGAGAGGGGTCAGTTCAGTATCATGAGATATTGTGAGAGAACACAGTCATAATTTTTATTACAACTTTACAGTATGTTGTTAGAGTTCTATTTAATTATTAGTCGTTGTTAATCTCCTACTGTGTCTCATAAATTAAACTTGATCGTAAGTGTGTATAAATAGGAAAAAGCAGAGTGTATGTTGGGTTCAGTACTATCCGTGGTTTCGGACATCCACTGAGGGTCTTGGAGCATATCCCACATGCATAATGGGGAAAAACTGTAATCCCACAATATTCATTCATCTTTTCTGAAGACTCCCCATTTACATCTAATCTGGCCTACCATTGACAAAGTCTCCTCTAAGCCCTCTTTTCAACTACACCTCATCCTTGGCTCTTGTCTTTGAACTGCTGAGTTTGGTTTTAGCAAGAAACCTTGTAAGTCAATTTAAAGATTTTATTTATTTATTGACAGAGCGAAATCACAAGTAGATGGAGAGGCAGGCAGAGAGAGAGAGAGGGAAGCAGGCTCCCTGCTGAGCAGAGAGCCCGATGTGGGACTCGATCCCAGAACCCTGAGATCATGACCTGAGCCGAAGGCAGCGGCTTAACCCACTGAGCCACCCAGGCGCCCCCTTGTAAGTCAATTTAAAGAGAATTCCATACCCCCCAACTCCTTGATAATTGATTGCCCTGGCCTGCCTTCAGCAAGACCCTTATTAAATCAGATTAGCAAGAATTTGTGTACCTTTGATGTTTTCTCTTAGTAATATTCCTCCCTCCCTCTGCTCCTTGGCAATAAATCCCCAGTCATCATTACTGTATTTAGAGTGAAGTTAAGGCCAATTTCTCTCCCTTATTGCAGTAGTCTTGACACCTATCACAATCGTCTAAAGTCTTCCTGCCATTTTAACAAGTGTCAGAATAATTTTTTCTTCCACACATCCAAGGTTGTGATTTAACTTTCATCAGATTTGTGACAAATTAATCTTGTCATAAGTTTCATTTGATTGCAGTGTTGAATTGCACACATTGAGGCATTCTTTGTCTCTGTCATTCATTGGTCATGTTGAATGGATATCTACTCAAAATTTGAAAAAATTAGACCAGGTATCACTTGGTACTCTTCAGCCTAGAGGTGAATTTTGAAGTACTAGAAATAGATGGATTATTCAAAGGTGATTGGAGAAAGATAAAATGAGAAGACCAAAAACCGAGCTTTGGAGATGCCCATGGTTAAGTTCAGCATAGGACACTCAGAATTAGGAGAAGGGAGCATTTCAGGAGGAGCAGACTGTATCCTGCTGTCATACATACCAGGTCAGTGATTAAGATGGCTATATTGATTGGCATTTTTTTAATTGCTAGTAACAGGGACTCAGGTGTAAGTGACTTCAGCAAAAATGTTAACTTACCAAATAAAAGATTTCAGAAGGATTTCTTCAGAAATAGTAGATGTAGTGTCTCAACATATGACATGAGGACTCGAGCTCTCTATACTGCTTAGCTCTACTTTGCTAAAATGACAGAGTGAAGGAATGCTTGTTATACCAGAAACCAACAGGTTACTGAAACTAGGAAACCTTCCTGTTTTGCCATAGCCTCTCTTTACATTGTGGCACCCAGCCACTCTAGACTTGTATCTTCTCAGACCTAAGTCAAGTCGCTTCAGAAAACAGAGCCTCTATCTTTGCTACCATTCTGGGAAAAACCATATAGTGGGTCACCCTGGATGACCCAGTGTGTTCTACCAATTATGAACCAGCTGTGCTGGACAAGAGAATACAGTGTTCCACATGCCAGTCTAAGTAACATGTCTGCCATAAAGACAAAGGCAGTGTTAAGCTCAGTGTGGGCCAAGTTTCCATGAGGGCTGGTTTTCCAAGGGAAATTCTATCACCAAAAGTTGAAGAATTAGATGTTAGAGAAAAATAATTTAAGTGACTTCTGTAAAAATAGACTAGCCAGGTATTAAAATCTGGAGCATTCTTCATGAGACTTCCGTGACACACCATATTTAAATATGTAGGTAAAACATCTGCATAGTTGAATCAGTTGTGCCTTTTCTTCTAGGGGTCTTGTCGTCATGGAATCACAGCCTCTATTATCCCAGAAATTCTATTCCTTCTGAGCTCTAGAAATAATGTCAACAGAGCCACAATTGTCGAGCTTTGGGGAGATAAAATTCTCCCCCGCCCCCACCCTGCCACACACATATGCAGTGCTATTCTTGGAAGAAAGATTGTGAGAACTAAAAATGAATCATTTTGGCAAAGGAGGGTGGATTAGTACAATACAAATGACTTTCAGGATAATGGCACCTCCTCCCCCCAGTTTATCTGACAGAGGTGCAATGTTCTGTGCTCTTAGTCTCACGAGTGATTCAGGCTCTCGCTGAACATAAGTCACGTGACTGACTCATGAGTAAGGCAATCGCCTGCTGCACGCTTTATAGACTTTATGTGGGAGGAAGCTGTGGTACGTTGAAGAGTCCAAAAGGAATACCTGCTCTTTTTTTATTTTTATTTTTTGGGCCTTCTTTTTAAAACTGGATGTGCTCATCTCTATTGATGGGTAACCTGGGAAGAAGTGATAGGAATTTGCTAGTGTCAGGAACCTGTTGTTTCCTATCCAACACTTGTTCCCTATCTTCATGTTAGCAGCTCCCAGATTTTGTACAGGTATGAGACAGCCATAGTCTCAGGGAAGCTAGATCCTCCTCAGTCCTATGATGGAGTCATGATGTGGCATAGATGACTGGTGGCCAGTATTCATGCTTCCCACCACCCCATCATTTTCTGTAGTAATAGAAATCCCAGATTTTAGCTGGGCCCATAGCTGTACAGAGTAAGACAATTCTCAGCTTCTGTTACAGCTAAGTAAGGCTGTGTGACTAAGTTATGCCCAGGGGGAGTAAACAGATGTGGTGCATACAATTTCTGGAAGTGTTCTTCATAGGAAGGGATTTTGCCTTTCTGCTGCCTTTTTTCTTTCTTCTTGCTGGCACAAAGGCTGGAGGACTGGAGTTGGAGCAGCCATGTTAGGCTGTGAAGCAATACAGGACAGAACCATAGAGGAGATTAGTAAGAGAGATTCCTGGGCAGCCCGGCCAAACTTCCAGATGTGAAAGTCAACTTCTGTCTTTCATATGTGATATGAGGTTTCCATTTCTTTCAAGCAAATATAACTGTTACGCATAGACATGCTAATTCTTTTCTTCCATGCTTGATTCAGCCTTGGGCACGTGAATTTATTCTCAACAAGGAGATATAATGGAACATCTAGTGGCAGTCTAGGAATTTTTCCTTACTCTTAAAGAGTGAGACAAACAGAAGCTTCCTTTTCCTTTTCTGTCTTGTTTTTGTTTGATGTGATGCTGAAACTGCAAAAGTGACCCAGGGATACTGAGTACACCCAAGGTGGAGCAGAGGTTGGCAGAGTGGGCAGCAGGAAAGACCTGAATCCCTGGTATCGTCAGAAGCCACTGGATGAGTCTCCCCGCGCCCCCAGCCCCCAGGGACGCATCTTATATCTAGAGTTCCTACTACAGGAAATGATATCTTTCCTTTAACTAAAAAAGTACTTTCCCTTGCGTTTTCTCTTTCTTGAAGCGGGAGCATTCTAACAGCTACATCAGTCTGTTTCCTTCTTTGTAAATCCAGGCCACTGAGCTGGGGCATAATTAATAATGACAGAAGAGTAGTTGGAATTTTGGTAGTAACACTGATTTAGCATTTAGTGGGTGTACCTTGTATTAAGTTCTGGGCTGGGACTTTATCTCAGCTTTCTCCTCAAGGAACCTCCCTATCCTTTCATTTGTCTGATGAGAAAATTGGGGGCTAGAAAGGGTAAGTAGCTCACCCAAGCTCTACTAGGTGGTGGGGCTTGGATTCAGAGGAGGGACTCGGTAGGGGAGCAGGTGCTAAGGCCCTGGCTCGGGGTCCAGCAGACCTAAGTGGGTGCACATCTCTAAGATCTTAGGGCCTTAGAAGTAAGAAGAGAGGGTGAGACTTCACGCTCATTAAGGCCCCTTTTAGGTCCTAGTTCGCCCATTCCTCAGTCATTGTGGAGTAGGAGCTGGGAGGGTAACTTTTAATTTTGAAATACACACAGATTAAAAGAAACAGAGAAAAAAGAAAACAAAATACATTCAGGTTTATAGAAAGCTCACAGGAATAATGCCAAAGATAACTCCCCTATGCATTTTACCCAGATTCCCCACTGATGCACATTTTACCACAGCTGCTTTAGGGGAGGAAGGAAGGAAAGTGGGAGGCAGGATTGGAAGAGGGGAAGAAAAGAGAGAGAGCAAGAGAGAGAAACAGAATATGCTCCTTTATCACTAAATATTTTAGTGTTTATTTCCTGGGAGCAAGTCTTTTTATACATAAATAATACAGTTACCAAAATCAGAAAATGAACATTGAGACGAATACCACCATCCAATCCAGGCCCCCTTTAAAATGGGGCTATTTGCCTCAATATTGTCCTTTATAAATATCCTTTCCTCTCTGGTCTAGGCTCAAACCTAGGGCCGAATTGCTTTGGGTCATGGTCGCTATGCAGCCCCTTTTGGCTGGGAAGAGCTTCTCATTCATTCCTATAGGCTTCCCGACTCTGACATTTTTCAGGAGAATGGGCCAGTTATGTGGGAGACTGCCATTCAGTTTCTCTTTGTCTGCTGCTTCCTTCTGATTCCATTCAGGTTACATGTTTTTGGCAACAGTGTCACAGAAAGTGCTGTGTTTTCCTCAGTGCTCGGTATAAGAGGGCACACGGTGTCTGCCGGTGCCCTCACAGGTGACATGAAGCTTGCTAACATTGATGCAGGGGGAGTCTGGCAAGCTTCCCTGCTGTCACGTGACCATTTCCCTCTGTATGAGCTACACCCATATGGTGGGAAGAGTCTCTGAGACCATGTGAGTAGCTGTTCCTCATGAAACTTTACCCATCCGGTTCAACACCCATTGATGACTCTGAGCAAACTTCAGTTACTCTGACCTGGGCCACAGGCTGACTCATTTGAATCTTATCAATAAGAAATTATTTAAGAAGTGAGTGTTATCTTTCTGAGCAGGCCATGTTCCCCAGATGAGCCCCTCTACTTGGCTAGAGGGTCTAGAAAATCTGGCTGTGCTCCCATTGTTCAAGGGCCCAGGCCCTTTCTCATCTCTGGGCATCCCCAGAAGGGTGTTCCTTTCCCATCTCTGAAAGGCGGGAGTGAGACCAGCCTCCTCTCTTAAGAGCAGTGAGGCCTCTGCTGTGGGCTTAGACATGGAGGGAAAGGAGGGCACAACTACAGGACCCCCCTTTTGGGGGTTCTTTGCTAACACTGTGAATCACACTGTCTCTTAATTGCATGCCCACTGTCATCCCCAATACAGACTTCTGATGCCTCTGACACTGATGCTCTTCGGCTCCTCTCCGGGTCCCTCTTCGCCTTCTCAGGAGGGTAGGAGAAACTGAGGTATAAGTGGACACTGTGGTTCTGCAGTATTTCCTATGGTGGCCAGCCCTTACCCCGCTCTGGACAGCTGGGCCACCTGCTCTGACTGTTGCAGGGAAAGGCTGCACTGAGGACCAGGCAGATAATTCTGAGGATTTTGTGTTCCCAACTCAAACTGTCTTTAAAAATTTGGAATAATATAAAATGAAAGAGAGAGGTTATCTTATTCTGTGTACCCCCCTGCCGTTTATAAAGTTCCAACAGTCTGGGCAGCAGTGTGAGGAAGTATAGGGACAGGAGGAAAAGAGCCGGCTTGGGTTCTGGGCATTCCTGACCCCACAAGAGCGTTGAGTGCTATTGGAGAAGGGAGAGCAGGACCCCCACATTGAGACGGGTCATCTAGGTTGCATCCTTGTCCTGGGAAGCACGTAGGCATCTGCCAAGGACCCAGCCAGTGTCCCAGGCCTGAGTAATTCAGGGAAGGGACATTGCTGGAGCACAGAAAGCTGGCGGTCCTGAAAGGTGAGGGGGACCTGTAGCACCGGGCAGGACGCGCCGTCCAAGGCCAGACAGAACAGGCATGTCGGACCGAACAGGCATGCCAGGGTGCCACTGGAAAGAGGATAGCAGTGCATTCTGCCTGTCAGTTTCACCCTGCAGAGCTTTGAAGCAATTCTACACCAAGAAGAGACAGGGCTCTGAAGTGACAGAAATTATGTTTCTGCCACACTGGGAGGTGGTGGGGGGGGGGGCTTGGCATAAAGTTGAAGTTGCTAATCAGGCATAAAGGTGTTTCTTACCGCTGGAGCTTGCAGTTTGAGACTCACACTCACTCCATAGGTCTTATCTTCCTTTTCTGTTCACTCTTCTGTCCCTGGAGTCCTCCTGTTCATTTTCACCTCTTGTATCAGTCAGGTTTAGGTTAGGTGCTTGTAACAGAAAAGCGCACCTTATCAGTGGTTGACACAAGCAAGAAGTCTGTCTCTCTCTTTCCGAGACATCTTGAGGTAACAATCAAAGGCTAGCTATGTTGTCAGCAGGAACCCCTGCTGTTCCTTCTGTCTTTGTGCTCCATCATCCTCAACACTGGCTTCATTCTCCAGGTCCACTTACTATCCAAGATGGCTGCTGGAGCGCCTGCTGTCACAACCAAATCCTGGGCTGGTGTAAGGAGAAATCAGAGGAGGACAAAACAGCATGATGAGTCAGATGAACCAACATTCTTTTAGAGGCCTTCCTCACTCAACCTGTACTCTTTAGCTCATTGACTAGAATGTGGGCTATACCCAACTGCAAAGGAAGTTGGGTCACATGGTTCATCACTGAGCACCGAATTAAAAATTGGGTCTCTTACTAAATCGGAAAGGAAGATGGATATTGGGTCGCACTTCGCAGTTTCTTTCAAGCCACCCCTTTCCCATCCCTGCATTTTCCTTCTTCCTCTCCTTTGTGTCTCTCTGGGCCTCATCTCTTCCTGTCCTGCTTTGAGTTCCATCCTCAGTGCACAGCACCTGAAAGAGCCACTAACCTCCCATCCCTGGTGTACATCCCTAGCTCTGCACAAAAGGGCATTGTCTGCACTGCATTCACCAAAGCTGGCAGAATTCTCGGTGCCATCATGCTTGCCTGGCTCTCATGTTTTCAGTTTCATGAGGTTGTAATGGATACGCTTCCTTCCTGATGCTGGTTAAAGTTTCAGCCCATCTCCTATTGCCCATTGTATGGGGTAGTCTGTGCATGGAAGTATGCCAAGGAAGTTATTCCAGAACCTCCAGGAAAGTGACCACATGGCCCAGTGAGTGGGAGTTGACTTTGATACAGAAAGCCTGCCATACAGGTGTCCTGGAAAATGGTGGAGTCTCCCCTTTGCCAAAGGAAAGGGAGGAGAGGGGAAGGGACGGACATTTTTTAAGGGACTGTCTCATATCAAGTCTTGTGGTAATAATTCTCAAATGTGACCTGCTGGTTTCTTACATGGAAACCAAACGGTAGGTAGGTATGTCTCTTAGTTTGGCTTCCACCTAAAGCTGACCTGAGACGAATATAGGGTGTTGGTATTTGACCCAGCAGGGGTGCCAGGAAGGACGAGTGAGGAAGTGGTGTGCGGAGATTGTGTGTCCACTGGTTTTCCACCAACTACGACCTGGTGTGTAGCAGTTGGTGACCCCATGGGGGTAAATGTGCTATCAGAATATCACTAAGCAGAGTTGGAAAGAGAAGCACACTTGGCTCTCACAAACCAGTGCAGGGTGGCACCAGCGAATCAAAAGAGGTAAATGGATAAAACCAGTGAGAGATGCTGTAAATGAGCAGGTCCCTGGTGTGGGCTGGTGGGACACATTGCAGTGGTGTGTTCTGTGGACCAACGCGAAGTGCCCATTGGCATGCATCCACAGGGTCTTTGGGACACTCGTCAGACTCCCTCCTCTATTGGTTGTAGTGGCCCCTCAGTTCCTAACCCTCCCCACCTCCAGTTAGGTCTTTGGGCCCCTGAGCAAGCTTAAGGCTTTAGGCAGAGAAGGGAGAGCACAGGCCAGTGAGGCAGGAAGTTGTCAGCAGGCTAGAGAAAGCCTTTGCCCACAGCTGCCGGTGAACTCAGATGGGCCCGGACTATAGGGGATGGGGCAGCAATGGCCAAAGCATGTGTGACAGAAGGAATCCACATGCTTCTGGAAAGAACCAAGTGGTAAAGATTTGACTCTTTGGCCCTGCATGTGACATGTAGGCTCTGTTGCGTATTCCTCTTTGTTTTGTTATTTATTGATTTACTATCCTTTAAAAATGGGAAAAACATTCCTGGCTTATGGAGCTGAATAAACTTGGGCAAAAAGCTAGAGATTGCCAACCCCTACTCTCTTTCAAGCAGCAGTAGGACTGAGAGATGGTCAGAAATGCAGGCTCTGGGGCTCCACCACAGGATGAAAATTGCAGTCTGTTTACATGAAACGTTTGAGAACCCCTCTGCTGCTGCACTACTATATTCATTATACCATTAAGGAAACCTAACCCTCGGAAAGGTTGAGTCACCTAATGAAAGTCACACAGAGCCAGGACTCAAGCCCAGGTCTGCCTGGTCCCAAGGCTGTTGTTTTTATAGATCGAGGTATGATTATAAACAAAGCATAAATTCATCATTTTTAAATTACTATATTAAAAAGTAAGCTGGCTAGTTCAGAACAATATGACAGAGATTTAGCACTGATGTCATTGAGGGAGCCCTGGACGAGGGTGCAAAGAGTCTTTATGGCATTCAGTTTGCAGGAGACAAGCAAGTTCCCAAAGGGGGGAATTTTCTTATACAGGTTTTCAGATCTCTTAGGGGTATCCTGCCTCCCTCAGTGGACTGGAACCTCTTTGAGAGTGGGGACATGGTAATCATGTCTCTTGATGACCTCACAGGGGATCAGTATGCTGATCTACAATGGAATTCAGACAAAAAGAGGTTTATAGACTTCCACTGCTACATTGACCTCAGTAATACTCTTTTGGGAGGACAGAGAACAATTTAAGGGAATTAACCTTGCAATTAATTCTTTACAAGGTACCTTCTGATGGTGTCCATTCTTCTACAAGTGACTGATGGTACAGAGGTGAGAGCTTAAGTCAGGCCCTCAAGTTGACTTCCAGATGGTCTCATCTGTTCTTTCCATCTAGGGGTTCTATTATATGTGTGTTAGATCTTATGGACTTACCATTTTTAGTTTTCTTTATCTCCTTAATCTCTTTTGCAGGATGATTAAAGAAGTTCATAAGCATGTTTGTCTGATCTTAGTTTTCTGTGTTATCCCAGGAAAGACATCACTTTTAGAGTGAGCGTATATGTATGTGTGTGTGTGTTGCAGCTTTATTGAAATATCTTTGATGTATAAAATCTCTTGTGTTTTTTAAAATGTGACATCCATCTTTGCGGCACCTGGGTGATTCAGTCTGTTAAGCATCTGACTTCGGCTCAGGTCATGATCTCAGGGTCCTGGGATGGAGCCCTGTGTTGGGCTGCCTGCTCAGCAGGGAAGTCTGCATCTCCCTCTCCAGCTCCCTGCAGTATTTATCAGATGTGGAAGTATGGTTTTCAGATCATACTGTCTGCCCTCATTTCATAGATATGATACCCCATTGAGTCATATTGAAAATACTAATGATAGGGGTGCCTGGGTTGCTCAGTCTATTAAGCATCTGCCTTTGTCTCAGGTCATTATCCCAGGGTCCTGGGATGGAGTCCCTGCTCAGTGGGGAGTCTGCTTCTTCCTTGACCTGCAGCTCCCCCTGCTGTGTGTGCTCTCTCTCTCTCTCTCTCTTTCTCCCTGTGTGTGTGTGTCAAATAAATAAAAATAAAAGCTTAAAAAAAGAAAGACTAATGATAAAGTGTTCAACTTTTTTTTTTGTAAGAAAATAATTTGCTTATTGTTTCAACTTGGTCCTCTTTTCACTGCCACAAATAGTAATCTCTCCTTTGTTTTCCTATTTTAAAAAAAATTTTATTTATTTATTTATTTATTTATTTATTTATTTATTTGACAGACAGAGATCACAAGTAGTCAGAGGGGCAGGCAGAGAGAGAAAGGGGGAAGCATGCCCCCTGCCCAGCAGAGAGCCTGACATGGGGCTTGATCCCAGGACCCTGGGATCATGACCTGAGCTGAAAGCAGAGGCTTTAACCCACTGAGCCACCCAGGAGCCCCATATTTTCCTATTCTTATACAGAGTGGTCTCTCTGTGAATTATTGGGAGCCAGGATGGGTTCTTTCAAAGACTTTATTTATCCATGTCTGAATCACTGATACTCAGGTGAAGGGAAAAGAGAATGTGAGGTAGAAGCAGTAGTGTTGGCAGGCTGGCCTCTGATCTTAGATTGTCCAGGGTCAAGTCCCAGTACTGCCACTCCTGACTTGTGTAATTTTGAGTCATTTGCTTAATTGCTCCAAATCTTAGTTTCTTCATCAGTTAAATAGGGATATTAATAGTACTAACCTGGCTATGTCACTAAGATGAAATGGGCCCAACACATGGTGCTTAGAAGAGTGCCTAACAAACAGTAAGTTCTAAGTAAGTGTCATGCCACGTCATTGCCACGATGCTGCTGGTGGTTGTGGTGGTGATGGTGATGATAACATCAGTGATCATGGTTATACTTCATTCATGCAGACTCTTTGACCTTCTTTTCCAGCTCATTGTTTCTTTGCACTCAGGTCAAGCCAGTCCTTGAAGCATCTCTCATATATTCATTGCATTTTGTAGAAGATCTTCAGGGTTTCAGGCATGTGGCTCTGGGCCCACTCCTTGGTGTAATAATGTGGTAAATTTATTATTTTTATTCAGAGAAAAATCAACCCTGCTAAGAGGACCTGTTTTCTTGGGAGATATTTTAGTTCACGTTCCATAGGAAACAGATCCGAAGTGCTTCTTTGACAATGCTTTGTGGGAGGATGCAATCCCAGGTCGCAAGAATGAGTGAGAAAGGAAAGAAAGCAGAGAAGGAAGGAAAGCCAGTGCAGGTATGCATTGCTGAAACATCCCAGCTGCACAGGGAAGCCTGGCAGTTGGACCATGGAGGGTGTATGTCTGCAGAACGGTGCTGGGGCATAGTCCAGCAGAATAAGGTACAGGGAGCTTAAGGGCTGGGTCCTTCACTCCCAAATCTCTGACTGGTCGGGGTCAGCCCACAGGGCCTTGATTGGTTATGATATGGGCACCCAAGCGGCTGCAGAGGAAGTCAGATTCCACATCCCAGAGTGTGTTGCTTCTCCTAGCCCGGAAGGGGTGAAGGAGCCAGAGCCTCCTCAGTAGGGCAGACCAGTCCTGGACCCCCAGCAGGTGTGCCAGAAGCCGGGTGACAACTCTGCCTTCCCTGCAGAAGAGAAGGAGCCACTGCTGGGATTGAAAGGAAGGAGCATGGCACATGGGTGTGGGCCCTTCGCTGATAGACTGATGAGATGAAAATGCTATCTTCTCCTGTACTGCACATCCCCAGCCACTCAAAAAATACCTGCTTTCCCCGGGAAGTGTTTTAGCTTGGGTTGCCTAAAGAGTGAAGCTTTAGAATTGTGGGGCTGAGCGAATATAGGGATCCCACACCGGTCAAGTACCCAAGGATGTATGTTCCCATATGTTTACGGCACTGCTGTCATTGTTGTTATTATTGTTGTTGTTTTAAGGATTAAATTCAAGGCTGTGTTTTCTGTGGAATAGGGAATGTGAACTGAGGGCCAGAGTGAAAAGCAGAGAGTGGTGGGAGTCTGGGGCGGTGGGCACGAAGCAGCCATCTCTCTAAGACAGACCCAGGAAAAGACAATTCTTTTCTGAGAGTTTTGTGAAGTTCTGTCTGTTTTGTGCTATAAATGTTCTTTATACAACATCTTCAGCAAGATGTACGTCTTGATGTATGTCAAGATGTAGGTCTTCAACAACATCGACGTTATCTGCAGTATGTTTTGAAGTGGGTATATATGCGGCTGGAGCATTAGTGAAAGGGTCGAGTTTGGTCTCCAAGTGGGCACAGGGTAAGCTGAGTTGTGGGCTTTCCTGGCTTTCACCAGTTGCCAGCTCCCCTGCCCCCCCCCCACTTCACAGCCCTCCTCCCCCCACCCCAGAAAGTGGTTGAATTCTTGATTTTAAATGACAGAAATTAACTCTGCATTACTTCCATGGAAAAGGAACCTGGAGGGTACTGGAGACCGTGTGTTCAAACATGGGCAGGAACCAAGGTAGTGCCCACAGATCAATCAACAGGAGGACCCACAGTTAAAAGGAAGCACCTGTCTGGGACACTACCATTGCCACTGCCAGGAACGAATCAAACACCCTGTGGCTTTGCCTTGCTCCCTGCAGAGGCAGAGTCCAACTAGCTCTGCCCCCTCTGACAGGTATACATCCTGCTTGCAGAGAGAGGGCAGGGAAGCAACCTAGTCCAGCTAATTATTGGAGAACATGGTTGTTAAAGAAGTAGATTTTAGGATCAGATGGCCTGGATTTGAAGCCAGTGTCAGCCATTTGCTTGCTAAGTGTGCTTGGGGAAGTCACTTGAAATCTGTTTCTCCATTTCCTTGCTTATGAAAAGGGGTAAAAATGAATCCTTATGAAATAAAATAGAAATGAGAGCTCTCATTTCTAGGGCCAAATTTTTAGGGCCAAAAGTTGTTCAGCGACTTGTATTAGTGTCCTGTGGCTGCCATGACCGACTGCCACAAACTGGATGGCTTAAAACAATGGAAATTTATTTAGAAATTTCAGCGATATATTTAACACCAAAGTGTCAGCAGGGCTATACCCCCTCTGGGAAAGTCCATCCCTTGCCTATCTAGGCATCTGGTAGATGCTGGCATTCCTTGGGCTGTGACCACATCATCCCCATATCTGCTTCCCCCCCACATACACACACCTTCTCCTTCTCTGTCTTCTTTTGTTATCCAGTTGGGGGCTCACCCAGATAACCCAGGATGATCTCATTTTGAGATCCCAACCTAATTACATCTGCAAATATTCTTTCTCCAAAGACACTCCAAGGTCACATTCATAGGTTCTGGGTGGACATATTTCTAGGAGGCCACCATTCAACCCCCTATACTCTTTTTACTTTTTCTCAAGGATTGCAAAAGACGTTGGCTGCTGGGCAGCCAAAGCAGTAGACCCATTATTTATTTTTGTGTTGATAATCCCAGTGCAGGACAGCAGTTGGGAAGGGAGAAGTTTGCATAACCTGAGTTGGTCACGTGAATCTGTACCATCAATATAGTTTTGATGAGAGTCCAGAAGGTGTTTTTGGAGCTCCTGTAAGAAAAGAGTGAACACACAGAAATGACAGATCATTCCCAAAACATACTGTTTCCTGCCTTAAGACCTGAGCTGTCATCTGGATAAGTAGCAGGGTGATTGAGAGCTTTTCAACCTTTGCTAGAATGACTGAAAGGCTTACGGCTGGAACTTCAAAGATAAACTCCATGGTAAGACATCAGTGACCAAGAGCCCTCCCATGTGACCGCAAACCTTACTTTCCTGCTAAGCCAGCCCTGTGTTCTGGAAAAATAGGATTTTCCTGGAAGAACCTGGAAGGGGGAAAAGAAAAATCCAAAAGACCCAAGTTTTGTTCTGTTTGTACCCTTTTAAGGGGGGTGGTGAGAGAGAAAATCTGAGATCTTTTGGTAAAAAGGCAGGGATAATGAGATATGGCTGCCTTAGCTTTGCACCATCAAGGCCCATCCTGCCTCTTGAAGGAGTCCAGAATATACCACTGTGATATAACAATTATTTTGAGGAGAAACCATTTGAGTACCTGAAATTTCTTATTGTCTAAAAGTAGAGCCTCCCAAAAGAACTCAATTGTTATAAATCCCTTCCCCAGGAGTTACCAGGGAATACTGACTCATCACCAGAGATTAGAGTCTCCATACCACACAGAACAAAAGTTGTCACAAAACTATCATATCTCAAAAAACAAAAACAACCTATCATATCTCCTATCTCTTCTCCTCATAGCCCACTTACCATTTCAAAAAGTTATTTTTCAGTAGGTGCCACATTTTTCTATGAATTTCCATATGTACATGATTAATTCTGCCTTTTCTCTTGCCAGTCTGTTTTTTATCAGTTTAATTTGCAAGCCCCTAGCCACTAACCTAAGAGTTACAGGTAGAGTAAAAGTTTTTCCTTCCTGCCACTTTCATACACAGAACAACACAGTTCTGTTTTCAGGAAATATTCTTGGTTTTTTTCTCTGTGTCCCTGTGTGTGTGTATGCATGTGTGTGTATGTGTGTTGTGTGTGTGTATGTGTGTTTTTATAAGACAGTCCCAATGGGAGATGTGATTTATTATTTCATAAGAATTTATAACATTCTTAAAACACACACACAGACTCTGAGACAGGGATTTAACTACAGGTTGTTTATTTGAGAGCCAGTCCCACTAGGGAAGGGAGGAAATGAGACAGGGAAGAGAAGGAGGCCAGTTATGTGTGTTGCTGAACATCCTATCACTGTGGACAACTTGGTCTCAATCCTCCTGGGACTTTCAGAAAACTGAATAGGACATCCCTCAGAGTTAAGCTGCCCAGGGGGTGAGGAAGCTGGTATTTATCCTCTAACTTTCATTCATCCTTGTCTGAGGGCTACTCTGACATGGATCCATTTCCCAGCACTGAAAGCCCCACATCTGTGCCAGGAGAGAAAGCCCTCTGGTAGATCACAGGTGCTTGCAGAAGACACCACAGACAAATAGAGACGGTAAGACCCAGCAGGGTGTGAATGTGGCACTATGCTCATGACTGTAACCTTTGCAGTTAGAAAGTTCTGGATCCAAATCCTTGTTCAGAGAACTGTGAGATTCTGGCAAGTTTCATATCAATCTGAACCTCATTTTCCTCCTTTGTGAATTGAGGATAATAATATCTACCTCACAAAGTTTTGATTAAAAATGAAACACTTATATGAAATGGTTGGCATATGTCTGCTGTGAGGGAAGAATTTATGACCAGGAACTCCTTTGTACCAATCATAAGAGGAAAACAGCACTAACACTATAGATCTCATTTGAATGGACCTCGAAATTCCAGAGAACCCTGGCAGAAGACATTATGTGGTGCACATATTGGTATACCATCATTTACCTGAGTCCTGGAATAACTACATTCTTGGGTATCAGATTGGGAATGAATACCAGCATGGTGTCCTCCAGTTCAGTTAAATTTGGACATTATCTCTCCTGGAGTTAGCATCAAGCCCCACAGGTTAAGGGGTCAGTCCCACAAGCCTGTTGCCCATTTCAGGTGCCAACTGCAAGCAGTGGGTCCCTAGGGTACCCACGTTCTGTCTAACTGGGTTACAAATTGGGAGGTTCCATGATCCTCTTCCCAGGTTTGATAATTTGCTATAATGGCTCACAAAACTCAGGGAAACATTCACCTACATTTATCAGTTTGTTCTAAAGAAAGGCTATGGTAAAGACACAGATGAGCAGCTACATGAAAAGTTACAGAAAGTAAGGACTGCAAGGGTCCTGAGTGCAGGAGCCTTTGTCCCCATGGAGGAAGGGTGTGCCTTTCAGCATGTGGATGTGTTCACCAGCCTGGAAGCTCTCCAACACCACACTTCAGGAATTTTTGGAGGCTTCCTCATGTGAGCACGAGCAACTATTAACTCAGTCTCTAGCCCCTCTCCCATCCCCAGAGGATGGGGGATAAAGCTGAAAGTTCTAAGCTTCTAATCATGGCTTGGACTTTTTGTCATCAGCCCCTAATCTAGGAGCCCACCAAGAGTTGCCTCATTGGAATAAAAGACACTCCTATCACCACTGAAATTCCGAGGGATTTAGGAGCTCTGTAGGAAGAACTGTGGCTAAAGACCAACTAGGAGAACAAAACATGCTCCTAGAACCTTTATCATCTTGGAAATTAAAAACTTTTGAGGAGCTCTGGCCAGGAGCCAAGGGTGACGACCAAAATATGTATTTTGTATATATCAGAGTGTCACCGGGAGTATGGTACTTAGCCCCTTCCTTTTCTGAGTCCTGGTCTGCACCAAGTTAGGACAAAGCAAGGAGGTATTCAGCTACTCAAAGGGTTTTAAAGGCCAAGGAAAATGAAAGAGGAAGCACAGAAGAGACCCTCCGGGTGGCCATTGGAGACTGCCCAGCAATGTGGACTGACTGCTACCATGGAGGCAGAGCCTGAATCATCCTATAGCTGCTCTGAGTGTATTTGCCCTGCCAGAAGTCAGATTGTTCAGGGAAAAGGACTATACCTTCCCACCCACCTAAATATTAACAGCCAAAGAGAAGGGCTATACTCGAAAGCCTTCCCAAACAGAGCGATCCTTAAGCATGATATAAGTTTTAATCCTAACTTAATTTTGCATCCTATAAGGTTTCTGCTGGCCATGAACTTCTTCAAACATATTATTCTTGGAATCCCACTCTCCTTCGGGAGTCATGATGGTAACTGTCTTAGCCCAGGTTCTTTAGAAAACAGAGCCTGAGGCAGATGATCATATGCTAATCCTGTATGGGTAAGTGCAATCCCAGGGCAGCTAGAGTGAGGGAAAAGGGAAATGAGGTGAGGAACAAATGCCAGCAGATAGGAGAACATGCGTACCTAGTTGGTTAGAGGAGAAACCAGTTGCTCTGTCTCCAATCACTATCCCAGACTGTGTAAACATCTCAGCTCAGTGTGCTCATGGGAGGGAGAGGGAAGAACTTAACCCTTTAGCTCCTGTCTCCCACCGGTCAAAAGGTTGCTCCATGGAGCATTACCACCCCCACAAAACACATATTTCCAGGGCTTGCACATACGGGGGTGCAGAGGCATATGGCATCTCAGCAGCAATAGCAATGCCTCCTGGCAGGAGGACAGAAGAAGGCCCTGTGAGCATGAGGCAAGAGCTTCTTTGGGTCATGCCGTGTTGGTGATGAAGACTTCCTTGACCAGGCTCTGATCCCCTGAACCTCTGAACATTTATTTTCTTCCCTTCTTCCTTCCTTCCTTCCTTCCTTTTTTTCTTTCTTTCTTTCTTTTTTTTTTTTTTTTTCTTTCAATAAGGCTCTGTCCTTGGGCAGGTCCTCAAAAGCCCAATTATAGCAAGAATCCTGCTAAGTCAGTTTTGCCAGAATCCATCATTCATTCCCCACTCCAGGTGATAGCTGATCTCTGTGGCCTGCTTTCAGCCAAAATCTTGTTAGGTCAGTTTAGCGAAGAATTACCTTGCCCTCTTAGTAATTTTCCATCCACTGATGGCCCCCTTTCCCTGTTCCTTCGCTATAACTCCCTACTTTTTCTTGATGTATTTGGAGGGTAGCCCACTCTCTCTTATTGCAGAGCCACATTGTAGCAGTACCTTGGATAAAGTCTTCCTAAGCACATTTAATGAGTGATGGAATGTGTTGTTCTTTATCAGACCACATAGAAGTGGTTGTCCTGGTGAGTTCAAGGTCCATGAAAGGTGCCTGATACACTAGCTTAGGATCCATTGCTGTAGGAAAGAATGGAATCTGGGTGAGAATTTAAAACCAGTATTTGTTGAACATCTTTCAGAAAAGAGATCTGAACACCAAGGGTTCTAATTAACAAAGTCTAGATCACTCAGCTAGTAACTACCAGAGCCTGACTCTGAACCCAGGTGGACTAGCTCCACACTCTGCCATCTTGCATGTTGCATTTAACAGACACAAAGGAACATTACAGGGAGCAGAAGTATATGCGAGCTCCTCCTCTTATCTACCCAGTGATCTAGGGCATCTCTGTGGCTTTGGTTTGTTCATCTGTACCATACAAGTGGGCATTCATTGGGATATCATAGTAATAAATATTTTGAAAGAAGTCACTGAAAGCTTTCCTCTCCATACCCAGCTCCACCCAGACACACACTCAGTTTTCTGTGTTATTATCAAATAACTTTGAAGTGTTTTTACTTGAAATGGTGCTTACTAAACACAGTACCCTTTTTGGTGGGGGGGAGCACAGAGAATCACAAGTAGCTTCTTTCAAGTTTTAATTTTGGCCACCTTCACGTCCCCAAAGTGTTCAGTGCATGCCTATAATATGGTGTGTTGGAAGGATTGGTGATTGAGCACGTCGTGACCCCATCTACTTTCTGTGAAATCCAAATTGAGTGAGATGACACACCACAGGGACAGAAGAGAGCTGTTTGGATAATTGCTGATCATTCATGAGGATAAAATAAACCTTTACAGGAGACCTCATCCTCGTACGAGATTATTATAATGCTTGAGCAAAATCTCTGCTTTTAAAAATGTCTTATAAATTTAGTTTGAACATTTGTATTAGGTTTAATATCATCTTATTTTTCTGTTTTATGAATCATGTCAGTTTTTCTCTGGAGCTTGAAAGAAACGTTCTCCATTAACAGAAGGGAAAGTCATTAAATGACTCATCCTGTCACACCAGCAGGAGATGTTCACCCCAGGTTTTATGTGCTCATTTGGGTGTGGGATACAGAGATACTAATCCCACAGCTGACCCTCAGCCCTGCTCCTTTTGAAACCCTCCTGAGGCTATTTCCACACCATTCCTTATCAGCACACACATCATTCTCCTCTAGCCTCCGTAGGTAATTTTGCATAGCCACACATCAATAGTTCATTGATCGACTGAGAAGGAAAAGGACGAGTTCCCCAAAAGTAAATTGTTCAACTAAATGGAGCTTGTCCTTTGCAAACAACACGTTTAAAAATTTTAATCATATTTGAAAGCAATGCTTCTAGGAGTTGCATGTCCTAGTCAGAAATTATTTGGTAGTAAGTCACCAAAACCTAAGACTAGTTTAAGCAGAATGTTTGTGGAACAGATACAGGGGCATCTATCTCATGGAATCCAGGGCCAAAAAATGACCAAAGTTTCCTAAGGGGCAGATAAATTAACACTCCATCACTGGTCCAACTCATACTCTTGGTGACCACTTAACTATTGATCTCTGATTCTCAATTAACAAATAATGATGAACACATTGTGATCGAGGAAGTAGGGAGCTGGGTTTGGGTACCACCTCTAGCTCCAGACAACACAGTCACATTAAACATTTGCTAGTAGTTCTTAGCCAAAGAAGGGTATCGCTCCCTCTACCCCAAAGAAGTATTAGAAAGTAGACCAAAGCATTATTGACTGTCACAGTGACTTGGAGAAGAGATACTATAGACATTTAGTGGGCAGGAGTTGGGGTGTTTGATGTCCTTCAGTGTGCATACCAACCAGACCCACAAAGTGAAGAACTGGTCTCACTTCACACCACTCCTTCCCTCAAGCCACCATATGCCAGTGGTTTCCTGAGAAACAGGGAATTCCTGTGAATGTTGATTTTTCGTTTGCTCAAAATGAATGGGTTTTGGTCTTGGGTGCAATACAGTTTTTTAATGCTGTGACCTAATCACAATAGTGTGATGTGTTAGTACAGAGAGGCCCTCTGGTAATGGTCTGTGCTATTAGACACACACTCTGATAATCCCCATTCTGAGTACACAGAAGGGTGGGAGCCTGTGACCAGTGCTGGCCAATGAGCTGTGAGCCAGAAAGTATGTCATCCAAGGTGAACGATTAGTTAGTAGATTAGTTGTCAATAAGTTATCCATGAAGGTGTTCTTTTCCCTTTGCCATGGCAACATTGTAATAGATGGTAACTGTTCCATGAGCTAGGGATCCCAATGTGAAGACAGTCCTGAATCAGAGTAAAATCACCTGCCTATTCATGATGGACAAGAGTATGAGTGAAAAGTAAACCTTCATTATTTCAAGTCACCCAGATTTGACTGATTGTTTGTTACTGCAGCAGTTGCAATGCATCCTGACTGATACAGGCTCTCACTATTGCTATGTGCCAGGAATTCTTCTTTACAAACATGAACCCATTTAATGCTTACAATAACCTTATAAAATAGCTGCTGCCCTTATCCTCATTTTGTTGTTGAGAAGAGTGAGCTGCAGTATGGGTAATGTAGGCAGGGACCAGTAAGTGTCAGGGTTGGGATTCAAACCCAGGCAGTTGGGCTCCATAATCCTATCTGCCTCTCACGTCTTAAGTAGCAGTTGGCCCTACACTAAACGACCTTAAACTAAAGTTGCTCCAGTTATCTAACATCCACTTTCAATTTTTTTTTAAATTATGTTCTTTATTCCTGTTATCGGTCACTTTTTTGCTGTTGCCAACATACCTGCCTCTAGCAATAGCCACCCCTCCCCCTTAATGTGCTGTTTCTAATCCATTATGGACTAGGAAACCAGATAATTAAGCTTGTTACCTCTGTTATAATTGTGACTAATTGAGTCTGGCCACCTTGAGAGTCAGCATCGCTCTATTCTGCACCTCCTTGCCTTGCTCACTCTCTGGTAATTGTGTGATTGGTGGCTCTTGTATCTGTCCCCCCTCTAAACAGCATGCTCTTTCCAGGGAAGGTAATGAGCTTAATTCACCTCTGTGTCTTTCTGTCCCCTTCCCCCAGCACCTAACACAATGCTTTGCATATGTTAGGTAACTAATAAATATCTGTTAAGACTATTAAGTAATTAGGTCCTGAGTAATGGCCTAAGAGCTTGCCTGTAAGTTAATTAGATGGGCTTTGCTACTAGCCTTTGGGACATCCGTTTTAGCTGTCTAGAGGCCTTTGGGACTTTTTTTATTTGTGTCTTGGATACTTAAGATTATGGGACGGAGAGATCAATGAATTCCTTCATTTAGTCCCCCAGTAGGTATTTATTGAGTTTATACCATAATATAAAAATACTGGCAGCTTGTACTTCCTGAATATTTACCATATACCTGGTACCATGTACCAGGAAAATGTTTGAAATATCTTCTAAGTATTAATTCATTCAGACTCACAACAGCCCAGTAAGGTAGGTGCTATTATCATCATCCCATTTGCTACATGAGGAAACTGAGGTACAAAGCTACTAGGTCCATAGCTAGTAGGAAGTAGAATTAGCCTGTTAGGTGCTAGGGATACAGATGGACAAAACAGAGAAGGTGCCTACCCTCGTGAGGTTGGCATCCTAGTGGGAAAGCCAGAAAAGAAAGAAGTAAGTATATAAATCCGTAAAATATTTGCAGGGTATAATACATGTTCCAAAAGGCATAAACAGAGTGCCATAATTGAAAACAAAGCAGTGGCCTAGGAGTCTGATTCTCAGGAGGGCAGCTGGGATGGAGTATATTAGTTCATCTATTATTGCATAAAAAATTATCCCTAAACTTCATGCTTAAAGTAATAGACATTTATATCCCACATTTTCCTTGGGTCAGGAATTTGGGAGTGACTTAGTTGGGTGGTTCCAGCTCTGAGTTCCTCAAGAGGCTTTAGATAAGATGTCATCTGGGGCTACAATCATCCACAGCCTTGACTGGGGTTGGTGGATCTACTTCTGAGCAGGGCACCATGTCAGCTCCATCCAACAACAGGAGGGAAGTAGGTCAGGGACTTGTGGTAGCTGGTTACAAGGCTCTCACCATGTCTGATGGGGGAACTTAAAATCCAAAGAGCAGCACCCAGATAGAAGGTCGTAAGTGGGCTAAAATCCCATGAGCCTAAGCTAGACCCCACAAGCCCAGGCTGAAACTGGTGATGAGGAAGGCCTACAGTAGTCCACACCCTTCAAGACAGAGCTGAACACACCTGGCCCAGCTCCTGCTTCATACCAGTTAGATGAACCAGAAGATAAGCAAAGAATTGCTGCTGTCCACCATCCACCCCCCACCTTCAAGTCTCTAAGAATCCCTATCTGGAAATACACAGAAAACCGAATTTGTTTGTTTACCAGAGTCAAGTTGACACACTGCAAAGCTGTCACACCATCCCACTCTCTCCTGTGGCTGTTCGAGGGTCTCTTGACAGGAAGCCTCAGTTCCTCCCTGTGAGGGCCTCTCATTAGGGGTGCTTGAGTGTCCTCATGTCATGGCAGCTGGCTGCCCCCAAAGTGAGTGATTTGGAGAGAGAGCAAGGAGAAACCTGCGGTGTCTTCTATGGCCTGGTCTTGGAAGTCCCATGTCATTTCTGCCATATTCTTTTCATAAGTGGGTCACTGAGACCAGGACACACTCAAAGGAGGGATAATGAGGCTTCACCTTTTACAGAAAGCAGTGTCAAAGAATTTGTGGACATATTTTAAAAGGCAGCAAGCAACTCAACCAGCACAGAGTGTTTTGGGTAGAGGTGACAGAAGCCCTGAAGAGCTTGACGTGAGCAGGGCCCTTCCTGAAAGTCACTGCGGCCAAAGCTTCAAGGACAAGCCCCAGGGAAGAGCTGTCTAACCTGTGGCCAGGCCTTTTCAGTCATGAGGCAGAGTTTGTATTTTATACTAAGTGCCATGACTAGAAGTCATGGTAAGGTCTTAAGAAGTGTCTAATTTCCATTTTTGAAGTACTGCTGGATCTACTCTGTGAGGAGGGGTCTGAGTCGAAGGAGGGGAGCCTACAGGAGCATTAAAACACCAGGCCTGTTCTTGTCCTGGCTCTGCCATTGATTTGACTGGTTCACTTCATAAGCTCTCTGGACCTCACTTTCCTCCTCTGTAAAGCAAAGTGACAATTCCCCACCCTTCTCCCAGCCTGAGGGCAGGATGCACAGAGAGAATGTGCATGATGTTTCACAACTGCCAAGCACTCTGCTGCTGGGGAGATTTTGCCTGACCTGCTCTGGGTTACCACCACTTCCAGAGTTAGGGATTTTAACTCCAGAAGAGAACAAAGATCATGAGAAGACCTTGTTAGCTTCACTAAGTCTATTTGTACAGTTGCTACTCAGTGTTCTAACAGAGTTGATACCCACTGTGATAGTTAATTTTATGTGTCAATTTGGTTGGTCAGGAGCACCCAGATATCTGGTTAAACATGACTCTGGGTGTGTCTGTGGAGGTGTTTCTGGGTGAGATATGGTAAACTGAGTAAAGCAGATGGACCTCCCCTATGTGGGTGGCCTTCATCCGATCCGTAGAGGGTCTGAACAGAACAAAAGGGGGAATTTCTCTATCTACTTGACTGCTGAGCTGTGACGTCAATCATTTCCTGTCCTCAGACTGAAACTAACACCATCGGATTCTGTCTAGAACAGTAGCACCGGCTTTTCTGTCTCCAGCATGCAGATGGCAGATCATTGAATGTCAGCTTCTGTAGTCATGCGAGCCAATTGTGCTTCCCTGGAGAACCTCACCTAGTCCACCCAGACAAGTAGTAAACTAACCAAAGACCATCATGTTGTGTGCAGTGCCTCTGGGTCATGGCGGCCTCCCTGCAACCATCCTCAAGGACTCATACCACCCTGGCCACGTGGCATCTGCTGTCTTTGTTTGGTGCCCCAGAAACAGAGCCTAAAATGGGGATTTTGGTGCAAGTAGCACAAAAAGGGGGAACTTTCAAAAGACACCTTGAAATGAAATGAAGGATGATGATAGAGCAGGAGAAGGAGCAGGCTGACATGAATTCAGAAGCCTGGCCTGTATGTGATCCCATGGGGAGCTCCAGAGCAGGAACTGAACCTCGTTGTTCTGCCACAATGAGGTATGCAGGCCTGGTATGCAGGCCTGGCTGCTATACAGTACCCTTGCCACTTGAGTCATTAAGTCACCCAAGACAGTGTTTTCAATCAATGGTAACCAGTCTGCACACCCATGTTCAAAGCAGTGATATTCACTCCAGCCAGAGGATGGGAGCCACCCAAGTGTCTATTGCTGGGTGAATGGATGAACATAATATGGTCTGCATGTACCGTAGAGTATTTTTCAGCCTGGAAAAGGAAGTTTCTCACAACATGGGTGAATTTTGAAGATGTTATGCTAAGGAAAAGAAATCACTCAAAAAATACACGCATAAAAAAATGAGTACTACCTGATTCTATCCAAACTAGAGGAATTCATAGAGGCAAAGTAGGATGGTAGTTTCCAGGGCTGGGGGAGGGGGAATAGAGAGCTGTTAAGTCTAACTTTTGCAAGATGAAAAAGTTCTGAAGATTTCTTGCATAACAAAGTGGATATACTTAACTCTACTGAACTGTATACTTAAAAGTGATTAAAACGGCAAATTTTATGTGTTCTTTACCATGACTAAAAATAAAGTAAATTCTTAAACAGCAGTGAGCATTTATTAATGGTCACTGTGTCTCTAGGTCTCACATGTGGGAGTGGCTTGGCTGGGTTGGGCTATTCTGATTTAGGTGGGGACTGTCAGGAGGCTGCAGGGAAGGGGCAGCTGGGGCTTAGGCTCCATCGAAGCTTCTTCCCTCACATGTCTGGTCCTTGGTCAGAGAACACTTAAAGGGTCAAAGCTCCTTCACAGTGGTCTCTCCACACAGACTCTCCAGTGTGGTGGCTTCAGGGTTGCTGGACCTCTAACATGAGGCCTCAAGACTACATTGGCACACATTCTGAGACAGAGAGACAGAGACAGAAGCAGAGGGCCAAAGCCAACATCTTTGCTTATAGTCTAACATCAAAAGGTACATGTCTTCAGGCCACCATGACAAAGTGCCGCAAACTGGGTCACTGAAAATGACAAAAATTGTTTCTGTCATAGTTCTAGAGGCTAAAAGTTCAGAATCAAGGTGTTGGGCCATGCTCCTTTGGAAGGCACTAGAAGATTCTTTCTAACCTCTTCCTAGCTTCTGGTGTTGCCCACAATCTGTGGTGTTACTAGATTTGTGTGTCTCTGTGTGTCTGAGTCTCTGTCTCTCCTTGTAAGGGTACCAGTCATTGGACTTAATCAAGTCATGACCTCATTGTATTACAATTGATTACACCTGCAAGGACCCTAATTGCAAATGAGGTCATACTGAGGGCTACTAGGGTTGGGACTTAGACATAGATTTTGGGGAGTACAGTTGAACCCCGAACAGAAGGCATGCAGCATCACTTCTACCTCCTCCTTCTTCTTAGAAGTAAGCCCTTAAGCATGCCCCATCTTCAGCAGGGAGAAGAATCTGGAATGTGCCTTCGGATAGGAGGAATGGCAAAGAACTTGTGTTATCTCCCAGGCATCTCTGAATCTGCATCTCCTGCCAACCATGGGCCAGGCTTCAGGGTGGGTGCAAGCCTGTTCCAGCTGCCTGATGGGCACTCTGGTCTGGAAATGGGGACCTGGGAGCAGCACCAAGAACACCTGTTACAGAGACATAACCACCAGCTCTGTGCAGACTGTACCTCCCTTTGAATGAGCTGCTGTAGCAAACTCTTCTTCTGTTATAAAAATGGGGCAGCCTTTGAAGTGAAAGAACATTTTAAAATTCTATTCAGACACTCAAATGATAATACTCTCCCTAGTAAAGCATTTAAAATGGGCTGGATGCTATTCCGAGGACTTTTTAGATATTAGCAGATTTAATCCTCACCACCGTGGGAGGTCAATACCACTATTATTCTCGTTTTATGGATGGGGAGACTGAGGTCCAAAGAGGCTAAATAGCTTGTCCAAGTTCACATGGCTGGTAAGTGGTAGAACTAAAATTGGAAGTTCGGCATTGGGAACCATAACCTGTGTTCTTAACCACACTCCTGTACCGCTCTTCTAGGATAGAATCCAGTGAGAACAAAATAAAGCAAAACAAACTTTATCTTCTACTACATAATCATTTAGACTGATAACTCAGTTTAAACGTAATTCCAAGAAATCAAAGACCAAACAGGTATACAACTCCCCTTCCTGAGAAACTCCATGCACCCAGGTATGACCCCCAGCATAAGCACTTCCTCCAGGAGAAAGAACCCGTTGCTGTGCGGGCTGAGGCAGAGGTGTTTTGGAAGAGCACATCAGATGGAGGCCCAAATTTCAGCATTAGCAAATCCCTCAGCTGTAACTAATCTGCAACAAAGACGTGATGGGGGAGGGGGGTGTTTTGCAAGCAGACCCTGTCTCCTGGTAGTCAGATGAGGTAAATCAACTGATTTCCCCAATGAGATGTGTTTTTCTATTGGGCTTGTGCTTTCAATTATCCAGATGAAGAAAAATTCCATTTTTTTTTTTTTTTGGCTCTTTACCAGATCTTGATTTTCTTGCTCATTTCCTAGCTCCTGGACACTTCCTCTTCCCTAGCTACTTGAAACTAGAGATTCTGATATTTCTGTTAAGTGGACTCTGTGTGTGTGTGTGTGTGCATATATGGGTGCATATGTGTGTGCATGTCTTTGGAGTGGGGCAGGCAGGGCTGGTACAGAGCTCAGAGCAGTCATGGACTACCAGATAAAATGCCCTTGATCTGATAGGTTTGCTTCAAACCATCAAACTGCATCACTCAACAATCCAGCAGCCTCCAGCTGATGGATTTGCAGAAGTGCTCAAGGATAATTGGCATTTTAATGGGAAAATGCCATGTTCCCAAGTGTCAGAATAGCAATAAGATACCCCAAGGGCCATTAACACAGTTCTTGGGTAATTAAAGTTGCTCACCCATCAGTCTTGGTCTCAGAACAGATCCCATGCTTGCAGCAGGCCTTCTGGGGGCACCCCATTCTCACAGACCACTAAATTAGGACTCTCAGGATCAAATGGCTCTGCCCATTCAAACACATGCCTGCAAAAGGCATTAAGGAGCAGTTGTACCTCTGTCTGTTGTTACCTTTCTTCTGTCCTGTCTTCTGCCAGGGTTAAACTCAGGTGAGAACTCTGAGAATTGCAGGTGATAGAACGAAAGTCTTTCTCTCAAAGTATTCTTGAATCAACTTATCAAAGCCACATTTCGAAAGGGAATTTTGGTTTCATGGAGCCACCATTTTCTGACGGTTTCCAGATCCCAGGTATAGTGCATATGGCAGGCCTTGGCTTGCTGAGGAGGGCTGGGGCAACAGTTTCCCCCTCTATCCTTGGCTGGGGCTCTGGTGGATGCACTGTTGCATGTGCTTGTCCTTGTTCATGTTGAATGAGGATTTGTTATGCACTCAAGCATGACCTCCCTCCACCACTGTCATTACCCATAGGGATGAGGAGGTAGAGGTTGGGACAGGGAAAGTGGCTTGTCTAAGGCCACACAGGGGTTGGAAATCAAGCTCAAGCTGACTCCAGAGCTCAGGGTTTTCACCATCATACTATCCTTCTCTCATTCATTTTTCAAAATTTACAGGTGACTCATGTCTGTTCTGGTTATGGAAGTATACCCTCCTCAGAAAGAATTTTTAATTCTCATTTTGCCCCAAGGTTCTTCCCACTACTGTCTTGGGAGTGCGGAATAGGGTTCAGGTTGAAGCATGAGGACAGACTGAGGACTTTGAGAGGAGGCTCACGCCTTAGTCTAGTCAGGCTGCTCAAATGGTAATACCATAGACCGTAGAGTGTAAACAACAAACATTCATTTATGACAGTTCTGGAGGTTAAGCAGTCCAAGATCAGGGCGCTGGTAGATTCGCTGTCTGGCAAGGACCTGCTTCCTGACTGATGGCTGTCTTTTCATGGTGTCCTCACATGGTGGAAGGGGTGAGGGAGCTCTCTGGGGTCTCTTTTACAAGGACACTAGTTCCATTCACGAGGGTTCCAACTTCACGTCCTAGTCACATCCCACAGGTCCCACTTCCCAGTACCATCAGGTTGGGAGTTAGAATTTCAACATGTGAATTTGGGCCGAGGGAGACACAGACATTCAATCTTTAACAGCTGGTGTGGTGGAATGGTGCTTTCTTTCCCCCAGCAGGCACAGTCTCCAGTAAGAGAGATGCAACAGTCAAGAGTTCTGACAGGAACCAGATGACTCACTCCAACAGGGTAGTTTGTGGGCTGTTTAATAAAGGGACTCTGCAAAGCTGAGGGTAAAGCTGAAGTGGATCAGGAAGGGGTGGGAGAAAATTCCAAGTCTGGCAAAAGTCAGAGCTATTACCTCCTGTAGATATGAAGGGAAAAAGGACCATTGTTGTAGATCTCCAGGGAAGGTGGTGCATGGTGATGGCTGCTTGACAGGAGCCCTGGCCTTCACTAGAGGGACGGAGCCACGTCCCTGTGAACTGGCAACAAGAACAAGGGACAAACCCCCAACCTCCTTCTCTTTGTATCTTGTGCTCTCCTGCCAGTGCCTGCCATTGAGCAAACCCAGCCCAGGCACAGGAGCGCCATTCACAGGGGTTCTCCTCATGGGGGTAGCCCCCCTCCAGGCACACAGCAGGTGGGCCAAGTTGGAATTGGATCTGGAGTGAGAAACAAAGGGACCCAGTAGAACAGAGTGACAAAACAGAGGTGTGTAACAGGACATGGAAACTTGTTTCCTCGGAGCTTACTACTGGGGAGAATTCTTATTCCCCTCCTTGTGTTTTTGTTCGTTGGTTGGCTGGCTTTTTGTTATTGTTTTCAAAGAGGAGAACCTTGGCTTCCTTCTCCTGCTTCATTTATTCATTAGAAGAGGAAGAATTAATTAAATAGCCAGCTTGCGACAGACCAGGCACAGTAGCCCAGCCCCTTCCCTATCTATCCCCAGTGGGGACCTGCCTGCCCACAGAAAGTATGTGTACAGGTCTGCTGTAGCAGATTTAGCAATAGATCCCTGCCCCTGAGGAGAACGGCCTATGATTTTCCAGTGTTGCCTGGGACTGGCTAGGTAGATACATCAGACTCTAGGATGCAGTATTAGTGAGTCATTTGACCAGATCTAAATACATCTCTGATTTGGCTTTATCAGAAATGAACCTTGTATTTTAATCTTTTCTTGCCTTACGTGTTTGTCATGACTCAGTTTCCAACCTAAAGTGGAAAAGAAAAAGCTGTATTTATTTAACTTTAAAATTAGCAACTGGAGGGGCACCTTGGTGGCTCAGCTGGTTGAGCCCCTGCCTTTGGCTTGGGGCCTGATCCCAGGGTCCTGGGACAGGGCATAGGTTCACGCTCCTTGCTCAGCAGAGAGTGTGCTTCTCTCTCTGCTGCTCCCCCTGCTTGTGCTCTCTCTTTCAAATAAATACATAAATTAAAGATAGAAAATGAGCCACTGGGGCTCAAAGTCGAAGACAAAGAAATGTCAAAGAGGTACCAAATAGACACATCTCTGGGCCTTACTAAGAAGCAGATGACGGTCTGCCACCATGCAGCAGTGCCCTTCCTGGCCCTCCTCCCCTGCATTAGCCTGGGGTCTTTGGAGGTGTTCCTTCATGGTGGCTACCTGGAAGGCAGCATTGCTGCATCTCCCATCCCTCCTCATAGACGATGGAATGGTGTGCTTCATCCCTGAAGCCAAGTGAGGGGAGTCACAAGAGACTCACCACAGAATTGGGCAGGTGGTGAAGACTCGGAGAGTGATGTGAAAAGAGGAAAGTCCACAGTGCAGCAGTGGGTCATATAGATTCCAAAAATTGTGTCTCTATCTGGGCCATTTTGCCATTAACCCACGCAAGGAATGATTCCAGCACCACGGACAGGAGTCAGAGGGGGAGGGGCTGGTGGTGTTCTGATAATTACCTATTGCTCTGTAACAGACCATACCAAAACTTAGGGCTTCACACAATAACCGTCTTATTTTCTGCTTGATTTTGTGGGTCATTCAGGCAGAACTCTGCTAAGACTTCGCCTGCTCCACGTGGTGCTGACTGTGGTCCCTTGGTGGTATGCAGTAGGTGACAGGCTGGTCCACTGACTGGGTGGGACAGCTGGATGACTGGACTCAGACTATTGCTCTGAGGATCTCTGTGTTGCCTGGCCAGCAAGGTAGTCTCAAAATAGACTTCTCGTGTGGTGACTCTGGGCTCCCAGAGAATGTTCCAAGAGACCCTGGCAGCAGCGGCAAGGTTTCTTATGACTGAGCCTGAGAAGTCCCAGCATGTCCCTTTTATTGTGTTCTCTCTTCCCAGGTTGAAAGGGAGAGGAAAGAGATCCCTCTTCTCCAAGGAAGTTGTAGCAAAGACTCTGCAGCCATCTTTATGTACCCTGGAGGCGTTTGGCAGATGTCTAGCCAGAAGGTATGTCTCAGGTCAGGGAAATGCGGGTGGGGAGACTGTTCTCCCAGGGCTTCCTGTATAACTTAGTTATCTGCCCCAGGAGAAATCCTGTATTGGCTACCAGCCCAGCAGAAGGCACTGCCAGAGGAGCCGGGAGAGCCTTAAAGAGAAACGAGAGTATCAGTTTGGAGATGCTTGTCCCTTCTTCTCCCGACTGCCTCTCACTCCTTGTCATACCAGAAGAGGGAGGCTAAGCGATGCAGGGAAGGAGCCAAAGGAGAGACCATGCCCCCGGTCCTCACAGGACCCCCTGGGTCAAAGCCATGGATGCCTGGGGCTGGGAAGTGAGAGTTAGCTTGGAGATGAGATGGGAACTTGATGCTAGCCTGAACTGGGCTTTTAAAACCTGAAAATGCCTAGACATGGAAGGGATGTGTTGAACCTTAATTAAGCGAGATTATTAGACATTACACAACTGAAGGTCCAACTGGTGAAAAGAACACAGTTGTTTGTCCCCTTCTGGAATCCAGACTGTTCAGTGAACTGATAACATTTGCTTATTAACACATGGGCGTTAGGCAGCTAGCCAGAGATGCACCGTGCTCCTATATGAAGAAAGTGTGGGACTTACAGCTCTCCCACAGGAACCCCAGTGGGGGTCCACCGCCTCTGCTGAGATGGAGTAGGGACACAGGGAAGGAGAGCTTAGACCCAAAGCAGGGCCAGGGGGGCTGCAGAGGGAGAGATGCCAAGGGCAGAGGACAGCAGAGACAGAGAAAGGACACCCAGAGGCTGGCTGCTTGGCAGGGAGAAGGAAAGGGCGTCATATTGCGCATCTTCTCCTGGACTTTGTGTATGCTTCAGAGGGGCTGTGAGCAGGAATGTGACCTTCTGGGGAGGGACATGGGTGGCGGACCCTTTCTGTGCTGCTGGCAATGCATAAAACAGGAGCACAGATACAGGCTCTGGGTTTCCAGGAGGCACAGAGGCGCAGTGCTCACTTAGGAAAAGAGATGAACACAGAGAAGTGAGTACTAAGGGTGCTAATAACTCTGTCGGTCAGGGTTGTGACAGCACGCAGGTGGTGTGCTCTGTGTGGATCATTTGCGGAGTGTTTAGTCAAGGGACTATTTATAAAGCAGTGGGCAGCGTAGAGACTCCGCAGTGGATAACGCACCCTCCAGGGCAGTGATAGGGAGCCATGACCCTCGCAGAACAATCAGAGCAGGTGTGGTCCCACGGCCCTGCAGGTGGCCAGGGCTTCCTGGCATGAGTGGGGATCTTTAAGGGATGCTACTGAACCCAAGACAATTCCAAAGAGGGGAAGGGAGAAGAATTAGTGACACCCACCCAGAAACTGGAGGACGAGGAAGTCAGCCTCCTGGGGCACAGAGCAGGCAAGGGTACTTGGTGGACAATGGATAGAAGGCAGAAAGTAGAAAATATCTAGCACAGTGACAATAACATAATATCAGTGATAGTGGGCCAGATACTCATTAAATTCCAACTCTAGGGCGCCTGGGTGGCTCAGTGGGTTGGGCCGCTGCCTTCGGCTCAGGTCATGATCTCAGGGTCCTGGGATTGAGTCCCGCATCAGGCTCTCTGCTCAGCAGGGAGCCTGCTTTCTCCCCCCTCTCTCTCTCTGCCTGCCTCTCTGCCTACTTGTGATCTATCTCTGTCAAATAAATAAATAAAATCTTTAAAAAAAAAAAATTCCAACTCTAGGGCTGATGTAATCATCATGATGTTATCAGAACAGTTTCTATGAATATGGCCCAGACCACAGATGATGAAAACAGGTCTCAGAGAGATTGTGTAAGCTCCGCAGATTCACACAGCTAGAAGAGGGTAGAATTGGACCCAAACCAAAGCCTGTGCCCCTGACCCTGAGCTATCCTGCCTCTTCTATACAGGGAAGTAGGGAGTCCTAGGCCTCAGGACTTGGCATAAGCCCCAGTACTCCTGAGATCTAACACCAGCTCCTAAGAGGAGAGGAAGTGGAAAGCCTTTGCCTCTCCTTGAATTCTCTGGGCTCCCAAAGGCAGAGTCTGGCCAGTCAATGAAAAGGACAGGACATGTGGGTGGAGTATGTACAAGTGATCCATGGGAAAGAGAAATCTGTTTTAAAAGTCAAAAACATGATTCTTATGCACATAAATAATGAGCACAGGTCAAAGATTTTATTTAACTCATTAATTACTGAAAAAAATAAGTATTTCAACCATTTCAAAGAAGAATGAAAAAAAAAGCAGACCAATATATAGGTAGAAATGCTGACGTAGGTTTTTGTTAAGAGATGCAACACCAGGGGTGCCTGGGTGGTTCAGTGGGTTAGGCCTCTGCTTTCACCTCAGGTCATAGTCTCAGGGTTCTGGGATCCAGAAAAGGAGCCTACTTCCCTCCCCTTCTCCCCTGCCTGCCTCTCTGCCTACTGGTGATCTCTCTCTCTCCCTCTGTCAAATAAATAAAAATCTTTAAAAAAATTTTTTTAAAAAGAGAGATGTAATACCATCCTCTTCCAAGTGGTAAGGGGTGCTGAGAGTGGGGGATGAAGTGCCTCTCCACTGGTCAAAACTTATTTGCATTATCGCCGTATAATTGATTTCGTACAATGTATAGATTTTGAAATAGCTCATTAAAGACATCAGAAGGGACAGACCCCAATAGAATTTGATAACCTGCCCAGAAAAGTGCATCTTATATTCCACTGAAGAAACACCAAATGATCTTTTTTTTCCTCCTTTTTAACCTGTTATCAAAGATTTGCCAGCCATTCTTGACAATTATGATGGTGGTCTTCTGCGAGCCAGTTCTCTTTGTGCTTACCCAGATTTGAGCACGAGTTCTTCAAGGGAAAGCAAGAAGCCAGCAGAGGGGAACTTCACTGCCCCTCCCATGACTCCCAGACTTTCCTTCTCCTTCATTGCTAGGGAAAATCCCACCCTCTCTTTCCTTTCTCTGGCTTCTTCTCAGCTCCATTCTTGTAACAATACACCATGATGTCTAATTCATTTGTAACCCAGAAACTTCTTTTCTCCAGGGCAGCTTAATCTTCAAACTTTGGGGGGGCGGGATTCTTTGCATTCCATCCTTCAGAGCTACAAAGAAAAAGAAAAGAAACTAGAACAAAAAGTTTAAATTTCCTCCTCAATGTCCATAACCCAAGGGGAGGGTATGTGCTATGGTGAGTGCTGTGAAATGTGTAAGCCTGATGATTCACAGACCTGTGCCCCTGGGGCAAATAATACGTTATATATTAATAAAAGTATTAATAAAAATAATTAATAAAAAATTTAAATTTCATATGAAATTTAAAAGTAGACTAATGGATAAAATTGAAATTGAAATTCTACACTAAAGTGCTCCTCCTGTTCAAGTCTTAAATCAATGTCAAGGTGATCTTCCCTGATTCCTCTTTCTGTTGTGACCCTTCTATGCCCACCCATCTTGCACCCCCTCCTCAGCTCTAGTTTTTGTCATCTACTAACTCAGTTCTTACTTATTTTGGAGCAAACTCAGAATAATGTACCTCAAGATCTACCACTTTGGCTTAAGGATTATTTTGAGCCAAAGGCAATTAAGAAACAAGATACAGGAAGAGTTCTCAGTGCTCCTGCCATCTGCCTAAAAGTAGGGCAGTGATTTCCCTTTTGTAAAGGAAATTTCCATTTGCAAAGGTACCCCCCTCTCCAGTACCAAGAAGAGGCAGATAACTCTTATCACTGGAGAAGGGATGATGAGTGTGCATAAAGAGCTCTTATCTATCATAGTCTCCCCCAAGCATTTCCTAGTCACCTGCCTACATTTACAATCCCCACCAAGCCCAACCTCCCTTTTCTTTTGTCTAGTCACTTCTTCACAATTCTGCCTTTTGTTAAAATGATGTAGAAGCCCTTAGGTCTAACTGCCTCTTGGGTTTTTTTTCATTTCTTTTTGTGAAGCCTCCATGCCTGTAATAATATTAACATCTGTATGCCTTTTATCACCTAAATTTGTAAGGGCCAGTGAAATCACCTAAGAGGATAGAGTAAAAGCGTCCCCTGCCCCCACATTGTCTATCTCCCTTCTCTAGAACACATCATTTCCTTGAAGGTAGTGGTTTTTGTCTCTTTTGTGCAGTACCTTACCCCCCAGCACCTAGAACAATGCCTGCCACATAATAGATGCTCAGTGAAGATTTGCTGAATGAATGACTTAATGAAAATAGTCTGAACATTCAGATCTTTCATACCTGTTCCAACTGCTTGAGTACCCAGGTTCACACTGCCTCTTATGTAACCGCTGTAGTCCCCTTCCTCAATTTCTCCCTTTGTCCTCTGTTTCACTTGGCCTTTAACTTTGAAAGCTGCTTGAGATTGTGGAGCAGGACCTAGAAACTACAAGTTCCACAACTCCCCTTACACAAATCAAGCTGCATGGGTCCCAGATTCTCAGAGCGAGATGCTAGCCCTCCCAAACACACTTGGCGAAGATCCCAGTTTTGTCAGACCTGAGGCTTATATGTTGGTAGGGGAGGCTGTTGGGGAGGGCCCCTGAAGAAAAATAAAAAACTAGATATGAAAGTTTCTATCAATGCAAAAGCATCATGGGGCATTACTTGCACCTTGTACAGGCAGATGTCCTTCTGAGATCTCATTGGGTGATTTCCTGGGAATGCTTACACAGAAATACTTATACAGAAACGCTTCCTGGTGGCAATTTGGCCACTGTTCTGCTCTGGGTTCAGTGGCCCAGCAGCAGGGGCATCACCTGGGAGCCTATTAGAAACGCAGAATCAGGGGCGCCAGGCCGGCTTAGTTGGTAGAGCATATGACTCTTGATCTTGGGGTTTTGAGTTTGAGCTCCATGTTGGGTGTAGAGATGACTTTAAAATTATATTGGAAAAACAACAACAACAACAACACAGAACCAAGAAGGGAAAAGAAGAAGAAAAAAGGAAAGAAACATGGAACATCAAGTGTCACCTTAGACCTACTCGATCAGAAGCTGCTTTGTCACAAGGCCTTCGGGGGTTGGTTCATATGGGTTGACCCTGACTTAGAACTCTATCATACCCCATCAACTAACTCACAGTACCTCACAGGGCCCATGCATCATGGGAGCCTTGGAACATTCCATCAGCTTCTGGGTAAATCCTCCTCTGCTCCCCGGGCTCTGTGGTCAAGCTTGCTGCTGGCTAAAGCTGCCTGGTTAGTCTGAGGAACGAAGACACTGATGTTCTGAAGGAGACACTGCCAGTATCCACTTGTCCTTCATTGAGGCACCGTGGTGCATGCCATTGGAGTCAGGATCCTCAAATAGATGATAAACAGCCCTGCACAGGATTTCTGACACTTGTTGGGGTCACGGGGAGGGGGGTAGAAAGAAGCAGATGCTGACCGTCTGTGTAGCACACTGGCCATCACCATAACATCTGTCCCTGAAGACCTTTGGAGCAGCTGGAGCCCCTCTGCCTACAAGGCAGGCTGCAGTCCCAGCGAATGAATGCCCCAGCATCCCCCCACCCCCACCCCTCAGCAGCTTTCAGCCAGTGGCTGATGAGACAGAGCATAGGGACCCCACGCCCTCACTTCCACGGGGTGACCCTGGAGTGCATGATGTGTGCGGGCTCCTGGACCCCTCAGCAGGATCGTCCTCGCACTGCTCACAGTGGTAACTTACCTGAGATTCCACCTCACCCTGGCACCCTTCCCTTCCCTTCTCCTGTTCCCCTAAAGTACGTCCTGGGGCTTCTTTCTAAATCAACTACTTATGCTTCCAACCTTGTCTTGGGATCTACTCCTGGGGAAACCCAACCTAGGACAGGGAAGAAAGGGGTTGCAGTGAAGATCCTGGGCTGGTTTTTCTTCCTCTGGTGACTGACAGCATCTGGAAAACCAAACGACTTCCTAGGGCACAATTCAATTCCGCATGGAATAGAAGCTCTGGAAAAAAGTAGAAAAGGGCGCTCCTGCACACTGAACAGGCAGGCCTTAAAATCCCTCTTGGGTCAACCCAGAGCTTCCCAACCTGGGCATTTCAGACTAGATAATTCTTTGCTAGGGACACGGGGCATTCTGGGCCTTGAAGGTTTAGCAGCAAGTAATGCCACCCTCTCCCCACCATTCGACAATCCAGTATGTCTCTAGACATTGCCGAATGCCCCCACATCCCTCACTGCTGGGAGGGGAAACAAAAATCACCCCCACTGAGAACCACTGCTTTAACTGAACACTTTTTCTTCTGAGCAGTGGCAAGCAAAAGTCAGGCTCACCATTTTCCACCTGCAGTAAAACTTAAAGCCCTTTGGTTCACCTCTGCCGCTTCTGCCCTCTGCCCCACCTTGCCCCAAGCCCTCATTATAAAACCCATTTGTCACTGCTCCTTTCTGAGGATGGATTTCCAGACTGTCTGCTGATGGTTAACCGGCTTGCGTTTCCGGTAAAAAGGCCTAACAAATCAGCTCCCTCCTTGTCTCAGGATTCCAGAGTGCCCTCAAGTGGCAAGAAACCGCCATTACCTTTGGCTCCCCTCCAAATTCCAGGCCACTCTGGAAAGAACGTGGTGGTGGTGGGGGGGGGGGGGGGACAGAGACCTTCTCTTTGCTTTGTCTTCTGGAAAATCTACTTCCTCACAGTTTTGCTTTGAAAATTTAGCAGCGTCTTCTCCAGGCTGCTTTGACCTGGAGCTTGAATTTTTAGAGTCTCCGTGGAAGGTTTACCCTGTGGGACGTGTGTGTTCATGGGCGTGGGCATTCTGAAAGTCTGGTCAAGTAAGGCAGGAGGGCAAATGAGGTTAAGTCGGGAGAGAAGCGCCTGCAGGCCACGCTGGATTGACCTGGGTGTGTGTGAGTCAGCCCGGGGTGTAGGCAGAGGGCGGCCAGGCCCCTGTCAAGCTGTCAGGACCAGGTGGGCTGCCAGAGAGGGCTGGCCAGCAGCCCTTCTTCAAATGCCCGCAGTTAGGTGCTGCCAGATCCCACAGACCCCGTGTTCGCTCTCAATTTGCCAGTTTTAGCACGCAGCAGCTGTGAGAAAGGCATGTCAGTTCTAGAATTTTCCAGGCCTGCCTCAGTTCACCAGAATGCCCCTCCAGGACAGAAGCTTTGGAGGATGGGGGACAAGGGGGGGGGGGCTTGCCTAGTTGTGAAGCGCCCACCATCTAGTTTGTAAGGAGTAGGCCTGTGCAAACTGAACGAACATTCAGAGCTGAGGAGCGCGTCGGGTTGGGAGGTGGGAAGGCTTTTGCACAGCGTGGCCTCCCCACCCACCAGTCATTCCTTCCAGGACTAGGTGAGGCTCGCTCTGCTCTACAGAACATATTTTAAAACTGCTACAGCTTGGAGAACTCAAGATAAGCTTTTCACCTGCCTGATGTCCCCATGATGTCAGTGCATGGAGATGGTCAGCCTCACCTACCATCCCTTTCCTGTGGGTGCCCACAGTCAGTTACCTGGAGACTCGGGGGAAGCCTCACAACACGGGTGTCATGCATCACCGTCCCCAGAGCCCAAGTGCACACATGGAGCGGCCCAAAGAGGCACTCCATCCCTGCGTGTTGAATGAATATGTAAGTCAGGCATGAGCAGCATTTTGAAATGCAGAGGGGAAAGGAGAGGGAATTCAGGGTAAGGATGTAGCATAAGGCAGTGTGTGTGGAGAACAGTAAGAAGACTCATTTTAACTGCAGGAGAGCCCTCATGACATGAGGCAGCAGGAAATAGTGCTAGAAGCTTGCCCAGGTAGCTAGGGTCAGAACAGCTGATTTGCATTTCCTGAGTCAGTAAAATGTTCTCTATTTGTTGGCCAAAAGTTTTAGCTTTTTCTTAAAAAATAGTTCGTAGTGCCCCTTCAGCACCCTGAAATGAAATTCTTTTAAAAAATATAACCTGCTTGCAATATATATGTATATATATTTTGTAAGCAGCACATGTAAATGTATATACATATAATCTACTTACATCATTGAAAAAAGAATGACGGCCCAGCTCGTGTTAGCACAAAGGAATAAAAAAAGTGCTATTTATAATATCATATGCATTTCAATATGTAAACCTCAGACATGGATTTCTAAGACTTAAGGAAGTAGTCAGAAGCTTGCAGCTTATAGAAAAGTTGTGATTTAAGAAATGTAGGACAATAGCCGAATATTCAAATTCATGGGGAATCATGGGGGGCGCGCAGCATCTGCAAATGTAGACTGTTAGGAATATTTGCTTTGCTGACTCATATACCTTGATAAGTCTTCTATGGGTGATTATTTTTCAGCAGAAAACAAATTTTTTTAAATATTTTATTTATTTATTTGATAGAGATCACAAGTAGGCAGAGAGGCAGGCAGGGAGAGAGAGGAGGAAGCAGGCTCCCCGCTAAGCAGAGAGCCCAAATGCGGGGCTCGATCCCAGGACCCCGGGATCATGACCGGAGCCAAAGGCAGAGGCTTTAACCCACTGAGCCACCCAGGCGCCCCATCAGAAAACAAATTTTGATAAAGTCTCAAACAGAACAAAGTGCAACTACCCCTTCATTTACACAGTAGTTGGATTTCTAGAAATACAACTATAAACAATCCATCCAGAAACATCCATACATATTGAAACCATGCAAAAAAAACAAAAACAAAAACAAAAAAAACTGTGCTGTTGTGTATGTGGAATTAAATTATTTGCTCATGTAACCTGTTATCTCCTGCTACATGACATTAACGCCCAAACTTAGTGGCTGATAACACAAATAATCACGGATCATCTTTCACTGTTTCCGAGGGCCAGGAATTCAGACAAGGCCCGGAAGAGACAGCTTGTCTTGATTCTGTGTTATCTGGGGCCTCAGCTGCAACTCTGAAGGGTGAGGGCTAAAATCATCTGGGGCTGGGGCATACACTTCCTCGGTGGTACACTCCCACGACTGGGGGTTTGGTGGTGGGTATTGGCGGGAGGTCTCTGTTCCTCTCTGGGCATGTTTCCCTACAGCGTTGTCTGAGTGTCCTCACAACCTGGCAGCCAGCTTACCCAGAGTGAGTGATCCAAGAGTCTTAGGGGCAGACAGAAGACATCATTTTGATAACCCAGCCTCAAAATTCACAAAGCATCACTCCTGCTATATTCATCTCCACAATGCAGAGTCACCCAAGCTGATCTCCATTCAAGGGGAGGGGCATTAGGCTCCATGCTTTGAAGGGAGATGTGGAGACCGATATTCAGACATCTAGAACAAACACTGCGGCTCCGATAACATTGGTTTTCACCTCCATGAGCTCCCCCCTCAGAAATAGTGTGGGATGGGGCACAGAATCCATTAGTTGGGACAATCCCACATATTACAGGATGCCTGATACTCTGTCACCCACTCCCTACTCCACCAAAGGCCAGTGGCACTTCTCTGTTGTTGGGAAAATCCAACACATCCCCGGCATCTCCTTATCTCCTCACCTTGAGAGCCACCTGATGGCATCACTGAGAGCGACAGACAACTGGGGGCAAGGAGGCAACAAAATCAGACCCAGGCATTATGATGATGATTCTAATAAAAATGCACAGGAAAATCCCCTAACTGCTTCTCAGACGTAGGAATCACCCTGGGCCATTGCTGCAGCCTCGCTCCTCTGACCTGCCCTTCCTCTGGTGGTCTGCCCTCCCCTCCCACCAGCCTCCTCCAGGGCCGCCCCTGCCCACTAAGCTCCCTTGCAGCTCAGGGCCTTTGCACCTACTGCTGTCTTCTCTAGAACATCATTCTTTTCCTTTCTTGCCTTCGCCCATCTTCACCTCATTCTCAGCATTGCTTCGAAATCTACCTTCCTTTTTCTCTCCAGAGACATCAGACTCCCCTGCAGGCACAGCTTGCTCGATTTGAGCACTCCTTGCCGCTTTTCGTTCCGGATTTGTGTGCTTATTTGTTCCGTTTCTGTCTCCCATGCACACGTGCCAGCTCAACGACAGCAGTGGCAGGCGGGGAGGGGGGAGGGAGGGAGGTGAAAGAAACATTTGCATTAGCCCTGGAACTGGGCAGCCTCCGGTAACAGAGAAAAGTTGACTGTTCCTTTTGGGTTACCTGAATGAGCAGCCCCACATATCACCAAGTAAAAGGAAAGAGTGGGGAGGGCCCAGTCCCAATTGAAATACTGGTGAAGATATAAATCTGACTGTGCCTGTGCACACATAAAGAGGCATATTATCTCCCCAGTTCGCAATGAAAAAACATAGCTGCTAATGGTGGTGTTGCTAGGTTGTTCTGTCAAGCATGATTTTCTGTTTCAGTTACTGTGGTGGTGGTGATTCAGCGGCCAGGCCATCGGAGAGGTGCTCCTGGGAGGTTAGCTCGTGACTGCCAGGAGGAAAGAGATGGCCCGGGTTTCATACCCTTTCTATCTGTCTCTGTCTCTCTTTCTCTTGCACTCTGTCTATTTCCCTGTCTCTCCCTGTCTCTCTCTTTCTCCACCTGTGTGTCTTTTTCTCTGCCTCTCACGGTATAACAGGAGCATTAGCCTTTGCTGTCCCCCCAGATAGACCTTCCCGTTTAGGCCTGGCCAGACCATCACTGTGGGTGAGCTGGGGCTTATTGGAGGGGCATGTCGTGGTCTAGTCATACTGGCATTCACCACTACCCTAGAGCAGCACTGGTTGGTCTATGGAGCCTCCAAAGAGTGCCAACACAGATTGTGTTGTGCAGTGGGTACCCTGGTACATGGTGTGCTTCCTGCTGCTTGCTTGGCATGTGGGCTCCTTCTAGCCACAAAGCAACCCCAGTGGCTGTAGGCTTCAGGTAACTTCTATAGTGTGGGGTAGGGAGGGCATTAGCCCCACTAAGTGGAGGTAAGATGACACTCTTCCACTCCCTGGAGAGGCCTTCAGGTAAGAATGCAGGTGCACTCTCCATTTCAATGTCTTCCCTCTGAGACTCCTGTAGAAGGCTGCTCTGGCATCCTGCCCTAGGAGGAGAGACCCCCTCCCCTCCAGAGTAGAGAACTTTCATATGGATCTGCCCAGGAAATGATGCTATTGGCAACAAGTCTGTTTCCTCATTAGAGCCCTCCCATAGTGCTTCTGTGGGTCTTATTTACTTATGGATCAAATGTTCTGAGTCTAGTCTCCTGCTTCCTGGGACATGAGTGGCAGCTGTGGTGGCAGCAGAGGTGGCACTTACAGAGGATCCCTGAACCCTGGGCCACACCCTTGGTAAAGCCCTTGACCTCTGCTATCCAGCTGTGCCCCTGACCTCACTCCTCCAGCCCTCTCACTCCCAGTGCAAACTCCCACTGCCTGCATTCCATTCTTTGCTGCTCCAGATACCTGGAGTGGTTCTGGTTTCCCGAACCCTGACATAGACACTCCATTTCTAGTGCAAGACCTTGTTCCTATAGCAGTTCCTTCCTTTTTGAGACTTCCGTGCCATTCCCCCACAACATACGCCAGAAGTTTCTCTTTGACTCTCTTATTTCTTTGCCTTGCAACTAAAGAATCAGGATAAATCACTTATATTATCAAATTTAATCCTCTTGAAGTAGGCATTATTTGCCCCATTTTATAAATAAGGAAACTGAAGCTCAGGGCTCTGTTAGCTCTTTTGGTACCTTGTGTGGATCAGGAAAGGGAGCCTCCTCACAGATAATCAATTTCAAAATGGCACCCACTCAGCAAATGACTTACAAGAGGGCACTCCTTCCAGGAAGATGGAGACTGAGAGCCAAACAGCTCAGCTTGGTGACCAGCCGATGGGTTAATTTCAGCCCTACACACCTATTAGGCCAGGCACAAATGACAGGACAAAACTGATCCAAATGTCCTTGGGAGTCCTCATGAAGTGTGCCACCCAAGGTCACACGGCTCTGAACCGTAGGACTCCAGGACTCCAGACCCAGCTCTCCTTCTCTTAATTACTCTGCTGTGTTGCTGGATAATGACCAACTTGTCGCTTGGCATTTGCATGTTTTTCTGTTGTTGCTAAATGAATGTTTCATGCTTATATGTGTATAGTGATGGATATCTCTTCTCAGTGCCTGCCTAATGCTGTGTTTACTTTTAGTAGATACTCAGTGCTTATGGAATGAATGAAAAAATGAACGTTCTGTTGCCTCAAATAGATTGTAAACACATGACAGGTAGAAGCTATAGCTTATGTCACTGTGACACCTCCATGCCTAGCACTGTGCATTTTTTAAAAAAAGATTTTATTTGTTTATTTGAAGGAGAGAGAGAGTGTGTGTGTGTGTGAGTGAGAGGGAGAGAGAATCTGAAGTAGACTCCATACTGAGCGTGTAGCCTGACCTGGGGCTCAGTACCACAACCATGAGATCAGGACCCAAGCCAAAAGCAAGGGTCAGATTCTCAACAGACTAAGCTACCCAGGTGCCCCTGTGCATTTTATGTATTAGTCACTCAATAGAGATTTTTTGTTAATGACGAGGGTGATTGTACACTGTAAGTGCCAGCAGATTTTGTGCTATTGTATCATAGAATTAACTTGAGAAAGTTCCATGGAGGATATGGATCCTGATGGAGGCTTGCAGAAGAAGGTTTCCAGAGAAAAATGGGATGCCTATCCCAAGCTGGAGGAATGGCCCAGACAAAAGTGAAAAAGAAAGTCAGGCATGATGGGCTTAGAAGTAATTATAAGACCGGCCCAAGTAGGAGAGAAGATCTGTGTCGAGGGAGTGGTTGGAAGGAAGATTGGCTGAAATTAATCCCAATCCCACATCCAGCTCCACCATATGCAATTAACGCAGACCTCTGTTTACAGAGAGGAATTTGAAGCAAAGGCCACAAAACCAATATATCACAGTTCCCCAGAGACTCCAGCCACAACTGATGACATGAACAACCATCAGTGTTCTTCAACTCTAACTTGGAGAGACCAATATCCATAAAAGACATCCTGTAATTAAAACTGTCAACCACTACCCATCTAATATTTCAGGCTCTGTGGGAGAGCACGGGCGATGTTGAGGGGATATATGCCATGTGTTTGTTTGTATGACTCGTTTTACAAATTCGAACCAGCCCATGGCCATCCATTATACCCCTGACACTAACAGACTTGTTCTTTATCATACATATTTGTCACAATATAAATATGCAGGCTAAGATCAGATAAATTGGTTGGGATCCTAACTGCCAAAATAAAATACATTTGGAGACCAAATTAGGTCCTGAAGGAAACAAACTGCCAGTAAAACCAAGGAATTCCTCTTCCTAGTGTGTAACTTCTGTGGTTTGGTACCCAAAAGGGCATGGCTAAATGTTACCATTATTGTCCTCACTTTGCCTGTCTGTGGAAAAGGGGAGAAGTCTTATTCTAAATGAGGTCGACATTGCAAGGTTCTTAAAATGGCTCCTATCGTACAAGTGACAATTCTGGAGTGACCATTGTTGTTGTTCTTTCTTCCTTTCCATTCACTAGCATGGCAGTCTGGCCATCTTCCAGCTAAGAACCTATCTATAAATGAGTGAGATCAAGGAGCAGCTCGGGCTGAGGAGGGAGCTCCTGGCACTGCACACCCATGCTTTTGGAACATCTGCATTCTCTACCTTCTATGGTACTTCTGCCCATCTTTACTCTATCTGCCTCAGGTCCACTCCTTGCCCTTCCTGGGCTCCGTTCTGTATCTCAGGGAGGCTGATGCACAGTTGATTTCACCTAAAAGTCAGACAGAGGCAAAGTGGGATATTGTGCAGAAGCAGAAGGAAGGGAGAAGACACGGTGCTTCGTGCTCTGCTCCCTGCCCAGGCTGCAGCTTCTCTCTCTCCTGACTCTGTCCCTGGCTGTAGCTCCCACCAGCACACCTGCCATGACCCCGGCTTCTGCTAAGGGATCCTAGAGCCTGGGCCCCACTAGCACTTCTGCTCATGTGTCCCTCTAGTGTAATATCGGTGGTGCCTTCCCACACCTGCTCATCTCTGGGGCTTCCTCACTAAGTCCTGAATGTCTTCTCTTCATCCTCTTCCATGTCCTGTAAATCAAGTCCTCCTACTAAATTGCCTCTGTTTAAAATACCTGGAGTGGTGTGGGCCCTGCACAGCCAGTTAAGCATCTGACTCTTGGTTCAGCTCAGGTGGTGATCTCAGGGTCCTGAGATCCAGCCCTAGGTAGGGCTCTGCGCTCAGCAGGAGTCTGTTTGGGTTTTTCTTTCTGCCCCCCACCCAGCTCTCCACTCATGTTCTCTCTCTCTCTCAAATAAATAAATCTTTAAAAAAAAAATACCTAGAGTGGAACCCTACCTAATCCAGCCCCCATGTGGAGGCTTTGGTGCAGCATCCTCATCAGGACCTTGGTTGCAAGCATAACCAAAAGATTTTGTACCCCAATTCTAAGGTTGGGGTGTCATGTTTCTTTACACTTTAATTGACTTTAAACTGATTAAATCTCCCACCTGTGTGGCTGGAGGTCCTTTATCAGACAGCCCTGGGATTTATCTCCATTCTCTGTGTAAGAATCTCAGTCTCACTCTGTCTTTAGGGAAGGGGTGGGGATCCGGTCCTTGATCCACCAGGCCCCCTGTTGTTACCATCGCTCAGTCTGCTTCATGACCACACTGTCAAGTTCAGGGTCTCCATCACTTATTGGACTCATTTCCTGGGTCAGTCACAGAAATGTCCTTCTCAGTAGTCTTCTTTGCCCACAACAGCCTCAGCTACAGGGGACCCATGACAAAACATTCAAGACCATCATGTTTAGGGTCCCCCTTCCCTGGCACCTCCTTCACAGTAGCACCCTCCTTCAGGTTGGTAATACCCCAGCTTTCAGGGAAGCCACCAGCAGCTTCCTTGGGTTGGGCCACACCTCCCACTTCGCCTGAGTCCCTCCACCTGACACACTGCATACTGTCCCAGCTCCATCATTTGGGGGCCTGGAACACGGGCCTCAAAGCAGAGGTCTGCAGGCAGGTCAGTGCCCAGAGACATGTTCTGTGTGATGCTCAGGGTGTTTAAACATGTTAAAATTTATCTGTAACATTTTCAAATCATTAAATTTTACACAGAAGTTCTGGCTTCCCGCTTTTGAAAAACCAGAAAAATCCAGCCCCAGGGACCCACCCTGATGCCTAGAATCATGCAGAGCTGAGTAACTGTGTCCCTTCAAAATGGCCCTCACTCCTGGCTCACTATTCTCATGGAGGTGATTTGCCTGCTTCCAGCCTCCAGGCACACCAGCTCCAACTGAGCCCTTCAGAGCAAAGGCCTATTCATTCTTTCCTGACACAGTGCTCCAGAACCCGAGAGCTTGGACGGTCCTGGGGAGAGGGAGAAGAAGCCCTTCTCATTTTGTCTATGTGTCTGTGTGATTATTTTAGTAGTTTTTAAAATCAAGACATAATAATTCATCAGTGAGTTTATTATGGAAGGAACAGTAAACCCAGTTCATACTATTTGGCAGAAAATGGAAATTTATAGGGATAAACGGGTGTCTCCCAGAACTCAGAGGTGAAAATATACATATGTCCCCAGGAATGGACTGGAACTGGCCTTTAGAGAATCTGGATTATCTTCCTATTACTCATCTCTCTTTCTACATTTCTGCTACATCCCTTCCTTCTCTCGCCAGAAGATTTTTTTTTTCTACTTGTCAGCAAAAGATGCCTTACTCACAGCTCTCAGGCACCCCAAGGGAAGGACTCTCTCTCTCAGGGTTCCATTTCAGCAATGCCAGGGAAGGGACTTCGATGGGATTCAGTCCAGTGTGAGTCAAGAGCCCATTGTAAACCAGTCTCCATTAGCCAGAGGAAGAGCTGCACGTTGTCACATGTGACAAAATGGCTTTGAACTAAGAGGTGGTGCCTTAGGGGGGCCGTCATGAATGGGACAGACACTTGGAAGGTGTCCACTGTGGGTGATGCTTAAGCAAGTGGAGAATTACATCACAATCCCACCTACCACCCCAGCTCGTCTGTCACAGCACTTATGACAAAGGTGAGGAACCCTTGCTGTTGAAGGCTTGTGGTCTCAGAATCTGGCATGGAAAATGGTACCATGAGCAAGCTATGAAAAATTCATTAAATGCCTGCCTCTCTGTGAGGGAGGTGATGCCAAACCTCATTCATGCTCATCATTAATTCAGACTCAGGCTGGACTCTTTGGCTCAGCACTTTCAGTTTAAAACAAATGAGGTTGGATGTATAGTCGGCCCATGGTTATCTGCAGGTGATCTATGCCGACACTGGCTTCTCTCTGGCAAACCCTCCTTTCAAAGTTATTGCCAGTTAACAGATTCCACGCAGCCCTAACTACCCCTTGGAGGACGTTTGGGGCTCCGGATTTGCAGTTAGCACCTTTCTCTGCTTAATTACAGCATTATGGATATCTCTACACCCTCTGTTTATTTTGCCTGCTGAGATCCTTGCTGAAAGCCAAGTTCCACCTGCCTGGCTCCAAGGAAGGTTAGAGATGAGACCTTTCATCAAGCAGAGAATAAACTGTCTACCCCCAGGGAGAAGTGGCTGGGGGAGCAGGGCCAATGCCAGGTGGGAAAATTGGCTCTTGGTTCTCTGTCTCTCCAGAGTCAAGTCTTTATTGAGGTTTTTTTGTTTTATTTTGTTTTGAGAGTATAAATAGTGGCTCAAATAGAGCTCCCATAGCCCTTACTCACTTAGCTCTTACTATGTTCCTGTCACTTTGTTAGGTGGCCAGGTCTCCAAGATGGCCCCCAAAGGTCCTTGCTTCCAGATACCCACACCCTGGGGTAGTCCCTTCACACAATGACCCAGAGCTGTTCTGCATGACCAAGAGAATTGCACAGAAGGGACCATATGTGAGGTTAGGCAATAAAAGATAGTGAAGCTTCTGCCTTGGCCTCTTGGAGAGCTTGCTCTGGAGGGAAGCAAGTCGCCATGTTGTGAGGACACTCAAGCAGTCCTCTGGAAGGGCCCATGTGGAGAGAAACCAAGGTCTTCTACCAACCCCCAGTGCCAACTCACAAGCCTTATGTGTAAGCCATCTTAGAAATGGATGCTCTAGCCTTGGTTCAGCCTTCAAAAAATTCTAGCTCCTAGGCTTCAGGTCTTCTGACTGAGGCCCCACACATCATGGAGGGGAGAGAAGCCACTAACAGGTTGTGTGTGTGCACTCTAGCATGATTTCATTTAATCATCACAGCATTCTATGAGAGACAGATTCTATTGTCAATCATTTCACAGGGAGGGAACTTGAGGCAGAGAGAGTCCACACAGCTAAATACCAGGTGGGTTGGCAGCCCATCCATGTCCCCTTAGTACTCATCCTTGCAGTCCTTGCCGTGTCCTCCTGCAAGTATCTGCAACTCTCCATCTGGAAGTTTTCTCTTCTGTCCTACACAGGGCAGGCTAGAATGGCCAGGAGTTAATGCGCCTTGGAGCAGCCCTCAACTGTTGAAAGATATGACTTAGAAGATTAAACACCCCAGCTTCCTTGCTTTCTTGGGCAGCATCACTCTGAGTTGTGTTTTACATGGTCTCCCAGATTCCCCAGTGGGATGGAGCCCCAGTTGCCCATAGTGAGAATTTGATCAATAACACACCCTTTATCAGCCACCTTCTCTTCCCTGTTTTACTCCCCACTCTCCAAGAGTACTCTTGAGGTCACCTCCCAAATGAACTACTTGCAAGCAAATCTTTACCTCAGGGTTAGCTTCTGGAGGAACCCAACCCAAGACAGCTAGGTAGTGGCAGTACTGACTTCCAAGCCAGCTCTCTGAACCATCACAGCACTGAGCTCATACAAGTCTAGCTCGTTAGCATCAGAGATTCCAATTTTCAAATGGAAATAAACCCTACACCTAATAAGACTTTGAAAATATCTGCCATTTGGGCTTAGCCACATTTTTTAAAAAAAATTTCTCCATGCATTTAAATCATTGAGAATTCACTAAGTAAATAGGAGCAGGGGAGATTTTAATTCAATGCATGTTTGTGTTTTCCTCCCAGCATCAGTCAGGCTTGTACTTGAACTCTGGGTTCATGTTTTTAGGGCCAAAGGGATGAATTAACTCAGCAGAGCCATTTCCTCTGTGTTTCAGCCAGGGACTCCTCCTGTCTCAGAGGGTTGTGAGCTGGAGCAGCCCAACGCCCTGGAGAGCAGCAATGAGCGGTTGCCATATCAGTCAGCTGGAACAGAACTAACCAGGCTCATTTTTCTCCTTCTCATTTGCTCTTTTGAAAGCATCAATGCCTTTGGCAGCCTCACGGGGGTTGACCAGGAAGGCACAGGCTTTGAAAAAAATCCACCTGGCTCTGGAGAAAGCCCCAAGCATTTCATCCCCTTCTCCCCAGAGCCCTCTGCCCCCCATCCTTCTGCCTACCTGCTTCCTCCATACTGAGCTCCGGCTTCACTCCTGTAACTCAGGACCATTCTCACACCCCGCAAACACCATCCCTGCCTGCTTGCGCTTCTCCCTGCCAGGGAGGCTCAAAGGCATAAAGCCTCTCCATCCAACACCTGTCTCCTAATGCCACTTCCAGAGCCTACTCAGGAACACCATTCCCTTTCTCCCCCAAATGGGAACAAGTAAGTAGAAAGTTATAATGGAAAAGCTATCTATCTAGTGGACCCGTCCTCTAAGTTAGCATTTCCATGGGCCCCCAGTGCCTGTAGAGATGCTAACGGATGTTTTATAGTCAAGTTTCTTTGGGAAATATTGCACATAAAACCTCTTCTTGAAGATTAACAATGCACATTGGCATATTAAAGGCTCAGATATGTCCTGCAGTCAAGAGTTTTAACCTAGCATTTTTAAAAAATATATGACTGCACATCACTCCCACTTTTGAAAACAGAACACCTATTAACATCTGGTGAAGCACTCATGTTCCGTGAAACAGCTTGGCAGTCGTTATCCTAAATCTTATAATTATTGCCTACAAGAGGGTGTTTCTGATACCTGTTCATGCTGGGCATCTTATGTTTGCAAGATAATAAAACAGATAAGGCCATTGTTCTTTGAGTACCTGCCAACCTTTCCAGATTGCTGAGAAGATTAAGTGAACCTCTGCATGTTGGGCAAAGTATAAAGCATCACAGATGTCTCTTATTATTACTGCTTATAAACTCTCCATTGTAGTTTTGTTTGTAAGGATTGATAATAAGGGAACTTCTAACAACTGTGGCAAATGAAGTACCAAAACGTAGACTCCGAGGTGCAGGGCAGGCCAGGTGTATACTAGGAAGTGCTCTTGGTACCAACACCTGAGGGAAAGAAAAGGCGGCGATATTGGGCAGAGGGAGAAGGCAGGCCATGAGGCATCCCAGGGTTAACTTAAGCCAACCCCAAGGGGCACAGTGGAGCTGGGCTGGCCTTTCAGACTTGGCCTTGGTTGGGGTTGAGGAGGTTGGGGAGGCAGGTCTTTACAGCCACACAGTGATCAGCCACTGGATACAGCCACCTCTGGAAAGCAACATGGCCTTGGGTCAGGGGGCTCTATTCATCAGCGGCAATCTCTGCATTGGACTGCCAGCAGTTGGTAGAATAAATTCTTCATTCCTGAGGGAGGACACGGGGGAGCACATAATCATGTCCACTCAATAACATTCCAGGAGATTCAAGGAGATTAGTGTTCTACGTCTTGACCCCTTTTAGAATACCAATTGGCAATCCCATCACTGCCCCTTTATTGATTGGGGGAGTTGATTAATGTCTTGCCTTTGGGAGCTGACCTTTCAATATTGAACAGGCGAATTTGCAGACATACTCCAAATCAAAACCTCCCCTTGATGTATGGTCATCCGGGAATGCCAGATTGCCCCTATCAGTGGAGCCATTTCCCCCTCAACTAGTTAAGGTCCTCTTGGTATCTTTCTTCCCTCTATCTGGGTTTTTGTCCCCTCCTTCTTTGTAGGTAGTTGTGCTGAGTATTCTCCAAATTTTCCCACTCTGTTTTGTGCCTGACCTCTGTGGGGTGCATCAGTGGGCTCTGTTCTGTATCTTCTAGCTTCAGCTAGTGGGAAGCACCAATAGGAGAGTAGAAGAGGGGGATGCAGACAGAGGTTGGGATGCTTCCCCCTTCCAACACCCTATCAAAGCCAAGAGCAGTGGCTGCATTCCTGCTTTTAAGGCCACAGCTCCTACCAGCCTTCTCTCTCCTGTTATTTGTAGCCATTCTTTCCTTTACTTCCCCTGACAGGCCTGGGTAGGGGTGAAGAGAAGCAGTTTCCCTCTACTGTTAGCTGAGGTGTGCTTCCTTGCTCCTTCCTGCCTTGCCTAACACTGCCATTTGTTAACTGAACTTTAAAGGAAGTCTCTCTAGCCATCACTTTTGGGTTTTTTCCTGCCAGAACCCTGACTCTCTAAATAATCCCATTCATTTTTCTTGTACATCCCAACCTGTTGTCCAAAGATGAGGTGGCTTCACCCAGATTCTTGCAAGATTCCTAAAAGTTTAGGAACCAGAGAGGATCTGGATGTAATGGGTTTTGGAACCCCTCAGTAGTTCACTGCAACTCAATAATCTACATTCCTCCTCTCTCTTTCTCTCTCTCTGCTTTGTCAGCTCAATGTTTCTGAACCCTTTTAAAAAGGCATGGTCCCCATTAGTAATCATTGCAAGGTATGCTTTACATGGACTTCCTTGTCTTCCCATCATGTCATTCTTGATAAATGTTTGTGGGAAGAATGAATGAATGCCTTCGAATCTCAGTGTCCTCATTTGCAAAATGAAGGTAATAACCTTCATACAAAACCTTATAAAGTAGGTGTCATTATGACCACAGTTTTGCAAGGTGAAAAGCTAAGGATCAGAGAGGTTGAAGAACTTGCCCAGGGTCACACAGCTAGGGAAGCACAAGATTGGAACAGTCTGGGGCTCTTGATATTGCCCCCCAGCCCACTACCCTTCCAGAGTAATGCAGATAAACCAGGGTACTCTTGAACAGTAGTAGGAAATTGAGATTTCTGAGATCGGAAAGGTATCTAGCTTTTTCTCTTATAAGTATCCTTCAAAAAACCACAGCAGAAGTCTGCCCTGAAGCTCCCCAAGGATCTGTGGAAACATTCCTCTTCCCATTCCCGTCACGGCCCCAGAAGTCCATTATCCTTGTGGACCCTGAGCCTGTTTTCAAAATGTGCCAAGACCTTCCCTTCCCTCCCTGCAACTGTGATTAAAAAAAGGTGAGTCATTGGGCCATTGAGAAGTGACAGAACACCGGTGGGTTGTGGTTCGAGCTCCACCACTTGCAAAAGGACATGTTCTTAAACCTCGCAGAGCTTCAGTTTCTTCCCTGGAAAATGGGTAAAAATATCTATTTCATGAGGTGATGGTAAGAGTCACGAAACACAAATACTTAGTACAGCACCTGGTGCAGAGTCATTGCTGAGTGAGTCTGAAGTCCCATCCTGCTGCTCCCCGGGGTCCGCAGAGTGTCCCTGGGTTGGGTGGGGTTCCAGAGGGGAAGCAAGGACCAGCTGCTGATTTACAGCCTGGCTGTGGATGTGGCATTACAAATCAGCCAAGGTGTGGAAAGAAGTTATGTCAGGCCCTGTTGTCTGCTGGGGCATGTTCTGTTAGGTCAGGACTCTGCGAGCTGAGCTTCAGAAATCCCAGGGAGCAGCTCACGGGCGCCTTGTCAAACCTGACAGCCACCATCTGATGTGAATTTCCTCAAGCCACTGAGAGTGAAACCACGCTCAGGAACTCATTCTGCGACGGAGCCAGAAATGGAAATGATCAGGAGAAAAGTGGAGCGTTTGGGGGGATTTCATAGAACGAATGCCAAGCATTTCCTAGTCCACAGGCCCTTCGGGCTCCAGGGGTGGAGGCAGAGGGATCTTGAAATTGTTTGGTTGTAAATGACCTGCTCACATTGGCTCCTTGGTGCACCTTAAGGAAATGCTAAACCACAGGACTTACCATGAGGTAGGGACCATGTGCCTCTCAGGAACAAAAGCCTGGAGAGGCTCGAGTCCTGCCATTAAAGTAAACTTCCAACTCTCTCCCCTCCATTTCTTGTTTCTAAGCAAGAGAAATATTTGAATGGCAAGAAACCAGCCAGTGTCTCCCTTCCCTGCTCCCGGCCAGTTAGCTCTTTCGAAGGGGGTGGGTTTGTGGAGGCTCAGGAGAGCTGAGGGGGGCCTTCCCCAGGCTGAAGGAAACCAGTTCTCAGAGACAAATGTGGACAGATTGGCCAGAATCCCAAGACTTGTCTGCAACAATAAGCAAATTTGTGGGCTTTCCCATTTACACCGGGCTTCTTTTCTGTTTAAAGTGCGTGAAGTACTTAACCATTTGCTAAGAGTTTTCTAGAACATCTTTTCATTTCCTGACAGTGCCCAGCTCAGTTCTGCCTTAGGGTTTTTGAACACTGTGTGGAAAGTCATGTCTCACCTTTGACCTTTTTGTCTGATGGATTTCCTTCATCTTCAGACCTCACGTGTCATATAATCAGTGAAGTCCTCACACTCTCCGTCACCCTCCCATTGTATTCTATGCTTTTTTCCCATTGCTGAGATTATAGCAAATAGAATGGGCTGTTCATTTTCATTATTATTTCAGGCCTGCCCCTTTGACTAAACCAGAAGCTCTGAGTGGGTAAGGATTGAACCTTATTCCACACTTCCTCCCCATTTCCTATCAGATTGCCCAGAACAGGTAGGTGCTTGCTGTGGGTTCTGCTATTGTTATCTGATTGAACTCGTAAATCCTCCAAATAACCTTATCTTTGTTATCTTCATCTGACAAAAGCACCCGCTCCAACTGCGTGTGACTTCCCTCAAGTCACACAGATGGGAATGTCAGACCCAGAAGCCTGTGCGCTTTGTTCTTTGACCATTCTGGGCAGTCTCTCTTTAAGATTTTACTTATTTGACAGAGAGAATGAGCAGCGGGGAGGGGCAAAGGGAGAAAAGCAGAGCAAGTAGCCGGATCGCGGACCTGGATCCCAGGACTCTGGGATCCTGCCCGTAGCCGAAGGCAGACACTTCACTAACTGAGCCATCCAGCACCCCTAATGCTGCTTCCTGGATCCAAATCCCCACACCTACACATATGCACTGTTTTGCTTTGGATTCCACTGCCTTTACAAAGGGTGGTTCTCACAGCTAGTCTGCAGATTGGTTTCAGGTACCAGGAGCATGGTAAAAGCCCCAGGGCCCAGTCCCACTTGCAAGAAGGACCAGGTCAGACTCCGCTCCCTGTAATTTTAACAAGCACCCACAGCTGATTCAGATGCACGGCCAGGATGCGAAATTGGAATGCCTTAGGTTACCTAATGCCTGTCTGTGTTTTTCTGTTTTGACTGTGATTACCTGGAGGGGAATGGTGGAGGGAGTGCTCAAGTTTGCAGTGAAGAAAAGCTACACCAACTTTTTGTTGAAGAGGAAATTCGTCCTGCTCCAGAGAGACAGCAAGAGGGCCTCTGAATAGTCCTTTGAATTGCCGGGCTGAGGACTGGTTCTTTCCTGCTTGCCTCAGAGGCCTCCTCGCGCAGGTACCTAGAAACAGGTGGACCTCACAAGATGGCTTATGGGCTCCAGAAACAGCTTGTAAATAAGTCATACGGCACAGCTGGGTGTCTGGCCTCGTAACTATTGACCAGCTGTGATTAAACTGTCCACTCCCGTCACATTATCTAGTGGGAACGCTCCTTTATTAGGGTACTAAATAACCTCGAAGCCGTGCCTGGTCCCTATGGCAGTTTTCCCTGTGAAAAGCTGGCCAGATGACGTATAACCTGGCAGGTAAGAGAACCATCGTTTCCATTAAGCATGTTACTAATTGAGCACTTACGACATGCCAGGCTTTAAGCTAGGTGTTGGCATATCCCGGTGAGTGAGATATTCTAATTAGCCAGAATAGGTGCACTTCTCTAAAACTACCTGAACTGATGTCACAGAAGGATGTGAAAGACAGGGAACCAGAGTGCTGTTAGCAGAAGCTTTTATTCAAAGATGTTGGGTGCATTTGTTTCCGCTCAAGTGAGAGCTTGCTATATAGCAAGACAATCTGGCCCTGTAGATTGTATTTTACAGACTCAAAGACCAGAAGGAAAGCTTTGTGATGGAAAATAGGGAAGCTTTCTGGTATTCCCCGATTGGAGGCTGATGGTATAGAGAAGCTCTAGGCTTCTGGAAAGCTAATGGCAAGTGGGGCATCCTATGGAATTGGTTAGGGGCACATGTTTGGCTTTCTCCAGTTGGTGCCAAGTGGGAAGCAGGAGCAAAATGGAGGGAAGGTATGAGTAATCACGTGCCAGGCTTTTGGGGCTGACAACCGCACGGGTTACTCTTCGGCATTCTGGGCTGCTTGCTTCAGGTTGTAGGTCAGAGTTCCACGTTTATATAGAGTCCTGGACCACCAACCATTTGTATATGCAGCCCTCACAGAGCTGCCGTACCAGCATTCCATGGACTGGGTCACTTGAACAGAAATATATTCTCTAAAAGCTCTGAGGACAAGGGGTTCAGAGTCCCAGTATCTGCAAGCCGGGCTCTCTGAACTAGCACCTCATTGTTAAGGAATCTTGCCATTCCTCGGTTTGTAGCTGCTGACTCCAGGCTCTGGCTCCGTGGTCACATGGCTATCTTCCCACCGCATCTGTGTCTCTACAAGGCATTCTGTTCTCTGTGTGTGTCTGTCTGTGTCTGCGTCTTCTCCTCTAATAGGGACACAGTCATACTGGATTAAGGGACCCACCGTAATGTAGCATGATCGCCTCTTAAGTTGATTACATCTACAAAGTTCTTATTTCCCAATCAGGTTACATTTACAGGAAGAGGAGGTTGGGACTTCAGCATAGAGTTTGGGAGTTGGCAGGGTGGGGGGTGGGGGGCCGACACCATTCAACCCATCACAAAGGGGGTATAGGAAATAATACAAGGTTCTAGAGGCTGTGATAGGTATGTTAGGGAAGACCTTGGGAGCACCATGGAGAAGCAGCTGACCTAGGCCTAAAGGCACTGTCAAGGCTTCATAGAGAAGCTGACATCAAAGAGGAGACCCCACAGATAAATAGGCTTTAAGCTAAGTAAAATGAGTTCCAAGCAGAGGAACAGCACATAAGCAGACCAGAGACAGGAAGGAACATGGTATCTTTATAGAAATGGTAAGTAGTTCAGCCTGGCTGGAGTATCAAGAATGAGAAAGTAATGTCAAGAGAGGAGTCTGATGGCAGAGAAATGGGACCATGCAAGTTGAGACTTTTCCTGAACAGAGCAGACACTGGGGGAAATGGGGACATACCAAAGAATCAGAATTGATAGTTGTAGGGATCCCTCCCCCCCCCCCGCTTTGGCTCAAGGGTCTGAGTGTCATTATTTGTATGCATAGTGCCTGGTGCTGAGCCTGGAGATCTAAAAAGAAGGATCTAGTGGCAAGCTCCCAGAGCTGATACCAAATGAGAATGTATTTGTTCCAGTGCTTAACGAGTACCTGCTACACATAGGTCATGAGGCAGTAAGCAAAAATCCACATGGCATCTGCCTTGCAGGCTATTATAACCTAGCATAGAATGGAGACATTCATCAAATCATCCCTCAAATAAATGTTTAATTACAAATTCACATAAGAATGTATGAGCAAGGTTAGATATTCAGGATTTTACCCCTTTAAAAAATCACAGTGCACATTAGCAGTTATTTTTCTCTGTCATAAAGACCAGAGATCTCTGTCATGATCTCTGTACAATTACTAGGAACCCTTCTATTCTGTCCTTCTGGTCCACAACCCTTTGCCTATTATCTCACAGTCCAACGTGGCTGCAGGAGCCTAGCCATCAGGTTCACATTCTAAAAAGGATGAAGCACAGAACATAGCCCTTTAGAGAACTTTCCTGGAAGTACAACCACATTGTGTTCTCATATCCTCCATCAGAACCCAGTCACATGGCCGTGCTTGCTGCAAGGAAAGGCTGGGAAATACCTTTAGTTGGGCTCGTTGTACCCCAAAATAAAACAATGGTTCTTGAATCATGGAAAGGTGGCAGAATGGATATTGGGTGGGCAGCCAGCTGCCTCTGCCAGAACAGACTGTGAAGCAAAGAGATGCAGGATTAGGTAGGCTGACTAGTGAAGGGGGAGGGAGCACAGCCCCCATAAACTAATCAAAACCCGTTGTGGCTGGACCACTGATGGGAGAAGCTAATACTAGGAGACAAAGAAGGCAAGGAAGGTGGGGCCTAGTGACATGGGACCTCGTTAGGATTTGCAGCTTTGTTCTAAGGCCAGCTGGAGCTGTTAAAGTGTTGTGAGCAAAAAATGGGGTGGTCTGATCATACATGTAGGTTTTGAGTTCCTGCTATGTACTTGGTGCCAGATGATATAGAGGTGTGGCTTCTTGATGGTGGAGCCTGGATTTTCAGGGGTGCAGGCACATCCTGGATTAGCAATCACAGAGCCATGTGTCTAGACCTTGTGTGCAGGGAAGTTCAGGTGTCAAGAAAGGGTTAACAGCAGAAATGACTCCTAAAGGCTGAAATTCCAAAGTTGGGACAAAGACCCAATGTCTGTTGTGGAGGTTTTGCTGGTAGGGGTCCTTCCTGGAGGTAAGACAGGAGATGAGACTTATGACTGGGGTAGGCATGTGTTCACGAAAGGTCTTATGTATCAGGCTAAGGAGCTGAATGTTGGGAGTCATGGAGGGGTGTTCAGAGAACGACTTGATGAAAGGTGAGGTTTTAGAGCATTGTTTCTGGCAGCGGCATGCAAGAATGCAGGAGGCGGCAGAACTACATGGTTGATGAAAGAGGAGGCTCCTTTTCATGCACTTGAACTTCTGCCTACTAGGATCCTGACTCCCATTATCGTTGCTGGCAGGCACCTACTCTACCCCTCCTCCTCTCTGTGAAATACACAAGTTCACATGTACAATCATGTCTAAAACCACCATTTCAAAATTCAGAAATCTCTGAAAGCTGAACTTTGTTTTTGGTAACTCATCTGACAGCCAGGCTTAAACCCTATGTACACGTACTGAGCAGCAAAACCTTGAATTCATCTTTCACGAGGTGATTCATGGTCTGTTGAGCCTATTTAGTGTGAGTATTTATGTTTTGCTATGTGGAAATATTAATAGTTTGGTGACAGGTATTAAATAATAGATGGTACATATATAGTACCATCTTCCTAACATCTAAAAAATCTTGAATTTCATTATATGTCTTTAGATAAAGGATTGTCAGCTGTGCCTATAAGCAAGAAGGTCTGAATACTGCCAGAAAGTTTGCCCTAGGTAAAGGGTTGTACTTTTTAGGGACAAAAGGAAACTCCAACCCAAGTTTCAGTAGATCATAGAGGTTATCATGAGTTTCCCTACCTTTGCAGATGAGGTATTGATGAGAATCTGGAGCTAGCCAGGACATATCTGTTAACTATATGAAGTTAGAGCCCTAGAGAAAAACCAGCATCTACTCTCACAAGACCAATGACACTATTGTTATTAATTGTTAATAATAATAATTGGCATATATGTGATGCTATTGAGTGTATCAGATGCTTTTGGAAACGCTTTCTCCTTTAATTCTTGTAACAACCACGAAGGATGGATAGATTGGCATTCCCAGTCTACAGCCAAGGACCCCAGGCTCAGAGGAGCCAGGGGGCTCGTTCATGGTCATTCAGGCAACACAGGACCCAGACTAGGTCCTTGTGATTCTGAGATCTGTGGTCTTATTTTCAACAAGCAATAACATTCTTAGCCGAAGAGTGCCAAACTTTTAAAAACACATTATCTACTATTAAGAGCCAGCACAATAAATTTCATCTTATGAGCCCATTCTAGCTCCTTGGCTGTGGCTATGAAGGACGTGCTCAGTTGTGGATTTTGAGGTTGTCTCTAGAATTCACAAGGACTGTGGTAATCCACCAGCCATGACTACCAAGGCAGAAGGCAGAAGCCTGGCAGGTGAGTGTATTACCATCTATTTCTAAGAGCTGACTTTTCCTTTCTCCATTTAGTCATCAAAAACCTATAGATTAGCTGCCAACTGAGTGCCAGACACTAGGATGGTGAGGCTAGATCTATGCAGGCTTGGCTGCTGACCTCAGGGAACTCCGAAAAGTCCCAGCGCTGCCCCAGTTGCATTCCAAGAGTGGTGTGTGATAGGTCAAGGCCACAGACACATAAGCTCAAGCCCAAAGAGTGATTTGGAGAAGCAAACTGAAAAGCAGGTGGCCCACACAGCCCAGACTTTAGAGGACAGTGTGGTTTGCAGGTACAGGAAGATGGTTACGAGTTTGGAAATAATTCAGAATCATTCAGGCTTATATCCAAATCCCTCCTACCTGGGTAACACTGGGGGCAGTACGTAGCCTATTTAAGCCTCAGTTTCTCTCTACACACACACACACACACACACACACACACACACACACAAATTTATTGTTATTTATTGCAAGGGTGGCTCATTCAGTTAAGTGTCTGCCTTTGGCTTAGGTCATGATCCCCGGACCTGGGATCCTACATCAGGCTCCCTACTCACTGGGGAGCCTGCAGCTCCCTTGCCCTCTGCCTGCCACTCTCCCTCTCTCTCTGTGTGTCAAATGAATAAATAAAACCTAAAAAAAAAATTGTTATTACATAAGATTGTCATGATACTTAAAAGAAACTGAGGGTATTACTAGCTACTATTTGTCGAGGTTTTTTTTTTTTTATGTGCCGGGCATGGTTTAAAGCCATTATATGTGTTAACTCCCTGCATCTCCACCACAGCCCAGGAGATAATGCATGGAAAGTCCCACACCTGGCAGATACTGAGCACTCAGAATGAAGTTGTAAGGCCCCAGTGTTCTTGCTGCTCCCCTCCATGCCGTTTTAAAAAGGAACTGACCTGGGACTGGTGATTTGGATTCTGGCCCAATCTTTACCACTGATTCTTTGTGATTTTGAACAAGTCACTCAACTTGTTTCTAGTTTCATCTGTAAAAACAGAAGCTTGGATTAGATGAGAGAACCTGGGGATCTTCTCAGAAACACAGATGGCTGGGCTTTATTCCCTAAGAAGTCTGATTCCACAGGTCTGAAGCCAGGCCTCTGACTCTGTGTTGTTGTGAACTTAATAATGAAAAGGTCTAAACAGACACAACCACCCATCGCCAGTTTCTGCAGCTTTCACTGTGGGGTCATAGTTGTTTCATTTCTTCCTTGAGAGGTATTCTCCCACTGCCTCTCCGGGTGCACTCCCTCCTCCTCTGGGCCTCCCATGGATGGGCTCCAGGCCTGCCTCCACCAGCTTCCCAAGCCCCATGGCTCCCAGTAGTTTCCAGCAGGGACTGGGAAGTTGGGGGAGATCAAGGCTGGTCCATGTATCTCCCTGACTCTCTTTCTCGGCAGGTTGGCAGGGACTGTGTTTCTATCCTCCAGCTACAACTCATGGCAACCTCACTTCTGTCACTACAACTCCATCTACAGGTCCTTTTCCACTTGCTCTCCTTGCCACTGTGCCCAGAGCTTCCCTGCCATTGCTTTGGTCCATCACTTACTATCTTCCCTAGACCTTGGCTCCATCTTTACAAACAGTAAAGGCTCCCCAATTACCTTCTTTGCTTGTGCCATTATTTCCTGGGGGTCGGGAGCTGCCTGATAATACACCAACTCCTCTTTTTATTTATGCCTGAATATTCTAAAGCAAATCCCCATGCATCTCCAATGCTCCCAACACTCAGCAAAGCAATAACTTCTTAACATCTTCTATGAGCAGGCAACTGTATATTTCAAATGCCCCTTGGGTGTCTCGTGAGGTTTGAGAATCAATGAGGTAGCCCCCCTTTGGAGGGTCTTTCCAACTCAGATGATCTTCATCTTGAATATGCAAGGACCATCTCAGTTTATAGATTAGAGTCAGTCTCCACCTGGTGGCAAGAAAGCTCATCGGGACTGTGGGCTGGTTAGTTGGAGCCTGGTCTTGTTGGTGAGGTGATATCTCCGTGGACACTGCCCTGAGACACTTAGGAAATGCTTTGTACACCTAGATGTGGCCGTACCAATAGGCAAAACGGTCAGATGGACGCTGAAGTCAATGTTCTCCCCATGTATGTATCTTTGTCCAGTATGGAATGGCTGCCCATAGGACCAAAAAGACAAGGGTTCACTGTATCCCCACCATGGGAAGAGCAGGCTTCCCCTCATTCTCGCAAAAGAAATCTTTCCTAATACTTATCCTAGGCAGTCCCCCCGTCTTTTTTTTTAAGTCTCACCTTAGAGCAAACTTGTAATTACACATTTTTTACCCTTTGAACATTTGATTAGCTTTTTCAGGTTTCAGATCCATTATCCACACTTCTTGGGCAAGAGGGGGCACCTCGCCAGTTGGAAAGGCAATGGGTCGGCATGACAGGGTGGCCAGGCTCAGGTCTGCAGCTATGTGGCTGGGTCTGTGAGTGGGCCACTGTGGTCTCTGGGGTGTGACTGCCCCTCTGCCTCCATTCTAGGGAATTCAGAGTCTGCCCGCAAGTTTCAAGATACCATTTCAGCCTCATCATACTAAATTATATTTCCAGATGAAGAGCTTGGCTAGGAAAACTCCATTCCAATTCGAGCAGCATAAGTTGGCTGCGGATCTCAGTGCCTCGTGTCTTAAAGACCATCACCAGGGGCATCCGACTGGGTATTTGGTAGGTCTGTTCCAGGCATCATTTTCCACAATTGCTTCTACCTGAATGCGTTTTGCACACATTCATTTTACTTTGGTTTTCAACGCAAACTCTTCAGAGACTCCCCACTAGGGCTCTGACCACTAGGTTCCCCTGTCTGGCGACCCAGTCATCCCACAGTGCGGTTACCCCCAGAAGACACCCTGGTATGGCGATGCAGATTTTTGCCTATAGGTACTCAAACAAGGAGCTCAGAGAGGACTCAGCCTGCAGAGGGCCTTTTGGTGGGAGGAGAAAGGATCCCTCATCAGTTAAAAGCCAGTGTGACTGTCTGCCACCGCCCCTCCCTTTATTTACTGCTTCACCCACAGCTTTGCAATTCCCATTGCTGCTCCCTGGGCTACAGTTTACTGGCTCTGCTGAACAGAGGCAGACACTGGAGACAAGAAACCTCCTTGCCAAGACCTGCAGTGTTGCAGGCAGCTTAGGGAGACCTCACGCTTCAAACCTGTGCACACAGGATCCTTGAGTTTTTTTTTTTTTGATCCTTGAGTTTTTAAGACAATGTGCAAAAAGAAGCAGAAGCAACAATGACTTCAGGAAAACCCCTCCTGGTGAGCCAGGACCCGAGCCAGCTGCCTGCTCCAGGCTGACGGTAGTTAGGGGAAGATTCTACCCCGCAGATTCCGGAAGGTACTCCCCAATATTCTGATTCAGGAAGCCTGGCTGAGCCTGGGGACTTTGCATTTTTAATAAGCCTGTTCCCCTGTGGCCAAGAGTTGCAGGAAAGCAGCTCAAGTCCTTCTTTCCTGTCCCGGTGGTCTGCTTGGAATTTTGAAGTTGAATTTTAAAAAAGCCCTTGAATTTGCCCTGCAAGTCAGAATGATTTACAGGGGGCAAGTTGGTTTTATACCCTGAGATGGTGCCACCAGGATATCAGACAGCTGGATCAATTAGGAAAAGTGATTGCTTTCCTTTAAGGAAACAGAAGGCCTCCATTAAAATGCAAACATTAGCTGAGTGATCAGTGATGCTAGCAGCCCCCAGGATGTAGTCAGAAGCAGGGAGAGGCAAACACTTAATGGTTAAGAATGCTGCTTTTGCTGAGTTGGAGTCTTGACTCAGCCACTTAACCAGCTGTACGACCCTCATATGAGTTATTTAACTTGGATTGTTCATCTGTAAAATGGGGGTGACAATTACAGCACGTGGGATGATGTCAGGATTTTTTTTTAAAGGATCATTCATGTAAAGCGCTTAGCTCTGTACATGTCCCAGGCAGGGCCCTAATAGCTGTTCTCCTTTCTGGATATTGGCAGAGGAGATGAGATGCCCAAAGGATCTGTTAAGAAATGTGTGAGTCTCTTGTCCATTGCCCAGGCCCTGACCCACCCTGGCCATCCGTCCCGCACCCAGATACTTCCTGAGTGCGTATTCCACCCCCCTCCCCCCGCCGGCATAACCACACCCGATGTTCTGGAGTGGTCTCTATTGCCTTGGTACTAAAATCCTACACTGCTCAACAGGCTTTTGCACCTACTTACCTCCTTAGCTTACCACTCCGAACTTCTCAACATTGATATTCAGTGTGGTTTCCACCCCCTTCACTCTGTCCCATCATTTCCCCTCTTCCCTCTGCCAGTCTTCCCCACCCATCTCTGTCTGGCTTTCTTGAGTCACTCCCACTCATCCTTTAAAACAGCCCAGAGGCCATCTCCTCCAAGAAGCCTCCCTTGCCCTTGACCTCCCCCTTCTCCCAGACTAGGGAAGGGCCCTCTGCTGGGCACCGGGCATAGTTCTCTCTTCTATTCTATTGTAACTGCCCATTAATCTGGCCTCTACATCAGTGGGACTCACTTTTCTGTTCATTAGAATTACCTAGAATCTCTCTAAGGTCCTATAGTGCCCTGACTGCCAACTCAGGTCAGTTAAATTACTCTTTAGGGAGTAGGACTTGGGCATCCGAAGTCCTTAAAATTCTGTGGGTGAATCTATGGTACGTCTAAAGTTCAAAACCAATGCTCCAGATGGTGAGCACCTTGAGGGTCTCAAATGTATGTGCAGAAATGTCTGCTTATGACCCTTAGCACAGTGACTGTCCCACTGGTGGTCTCGAGTAGACATGTGAATGCATGGAGGAAGGTGGGTTGTGGTATTCAGGGACTTCCAGAGCTATGTCACCATTGGAGAGACCAGACTGTGCAGAGATGTTGGGGAGGGTGGCTCTTGGACTCTTAGGGGGCCCCAAGCAGACATGGAAATCAGAGTAGGAGGCTGGATGTCAGGGCTGAGAACAAACTCCAGGCCCTCTGAGGTCTGCCTGGGGCTATCCTGGGGAGTGCAGACCAGGGAATATCCAGTCAACTGGGCTGTGACTACCTCAGGCTCAGTCGGATATCTTTGAACCTCCCCAGCTCAGGGTGCTTATGAAGGAAATGTGTCATAAATGATCAGTAGCTCTCACAGGCTTTTAGACCGCTCTTCTACCCTCTAAGAGACAGCAACAGGGTCTTGAAATCCTGGCAGATGGAAGATATTCTCACAGCTCACTGTCCTGCATGCACTCTAGACTTGCTTGGGGACAGTGGGAGATGGTAAGTGAGTTTTGTCCCAGAAAGAACATGTAGGGCTGGGGCGCCTGGGTGGCTCAGTGAGTTAAAGCCTCTGCCTTCAGCTCAAATCATGATCTCAGGGTCCTGGGATGGAGCCCCACATCAACTAAGAAATTAACCAACATATTTTCCTGTAGGCCTAAGCCTCAAAAACAAGCTATTTTTTCTCTTACCTTCTCTGAAGAAGACAAGCTTGTCTTTGTGACATGAAACCTCAAGTTGTCCCAGAGGACTGGTTAAAAAACAAATTCTTCAGAAATGCAGAGTCAGCCTCTGGTTGGGCAAAGGGCTGGACAGTCCACAGGTGGGGAGTTTGGATTTGCTGCGGCAAGGGTAACTGAGGGTTTAGATTCAATGAATTGCAGATATCTTCTGTAGCTGCCATTCGGGCCCTGGGAGTGGCCAGACGCATGTAGGATGCAGTTGGGGGAGGGGGCACTCTCCCCATCCCCACACTGAACACTTTCTTCACAGATGGTGGCTTTTGAACTTTTTGAATCATTTTAGACTTTCTTCTTTTTAAGTAGTCTCTACACCTAGTGTGGGGCTTGAACTCACAACCCTAAATCAAGACCCGAGCTGAGATTAAGAGTCGATGCTTAACTGAGCCACCCAGGTGCCCCTGAATCATTTTAGACTTTCAGTCTCAGTTGGAGTCTTCAGGGAGAGGTGAGGTGGTGTGGGATGGGGTGGGGAGATCTCAAATTCTATTTTGGGCATCTCTGTAAGATACTGTGGTGGAGGATTGAGGTGACTACAATTACTAACACTTGCTGCATGTTTAGAGCTTACAGACTTAAAAAAAAAATTTCTTTATTTGAGAGAAAGAGAGCATGAGGGGGACAGAGGGAGAGGGAAGGAGAGAATTTCAACTAGACTCCTTGCTGAGTGTGGAGCTGGATGTGGGGCTCGATCCTGAGATCATGACCTGAGTCAAAGCCAAGAGTCAGATGCTCAACCAGCTGAGCCACCCAGGTGCCCCCAGGTTAGGGACTTTATATACACATGTCATTTCATCGTCCTTACAGCCCTAGGACGCTGGTGCTTATCACTCTTTCAGATTGAAGGAGCCTGAAGCAGAGAGAGGGTTCAAATAACATAAGTAATAAAGGCAAGTGGCCATTTGGTTATTTGGTTGTACAGTCCAGGAGGTTTTTCTTTCTTTTTTTTTTTTCTTTCTTTCTTTTTTTTTTTTTTCTGGTGACTGTGGTAGAGGTAGAGGCTGGGTGAGTGGGGGGAGGGGTGCTATTTAGACAATTCATTTTGATACTGTTCCCTAGGGAAAGGATGTATGTTGAGGAAAGGAGATGTTCTAGACTAATAAGTCCTGGGCCTCCCAAGTGTTAGGAGAATATAGAAGAACAGGATGGGGACCTGAGGCAGGAAGCCAGTAGAGGAGGAAACTGAGGTCAAGGGTTGTTGTGGAAGTGAATAAAAGGAAGTGTTGTCAAGAGGAGGGGCAGGCCACATTGTGTGAAGCTTCTGAACCACCAAGGAAGATGAGGTCTGAGGAGTGATTGCCTTGCATGGACAGAGGGCATGGTGTCTTTGACAAGAGCAGCTTCTCTGAAGGGGATGGAGTCCACTTGTGGGGAGTAGGAGGGAAGGGTATGGTGTCAGGGAGGTGACTGAGCTGCCAGGGCCCCCTGTCACCTGGCATTCTCTCCAGCCATCTCCCTCAGAACTTAATTGTATTCCTGTGGACTTTGTAGAGCATTTTTCTTTGCCCCACAAAGAGGGTCATGTCCCATTTGGTCAATAACCAGGATACACCTGCAAACAAGGACTGAGGAGGGAAAAGCAGGAAGCAAAACATTAAAAAAATAATAATAATAAGATGACAAGAACAGGGTTGGCACACAGCAAAAATCAATAAAGCCAAAACTGTCTGAGAAAACTTATCTCCCAATGAACCTCAGCCTCTAAGAAATCGATCAGGAGATTTTGAAAAATTGTATCTCCTGTAAAAGTGTCATTGGAACTTTCAGTGTCACAATGTAGGTGCTGATGGCTGGGCACAGAATAGATGGCCCATTAATACCCATTGATGGGCTTATTGATTGGTGTGTCTGGTATAATTAGCCCCAAAGATCATCATTCAATGCAGCACAGGAAGGTGATGAAGCCTGTGCCTCCTGAACAGGGAATGGAGGGCCAAATGGCTGGCTTACCTTGTGGTCTGGATGCCTCCTGGACTCCTCAGAGGCTCAGTTTCCTCACCTGTAAAATGGGAAGACAGCAGTTCCATATTTCCCAAAGGGATTTCCCACAAACAGCAGTTCCGTATTTCCCAAGGGGATTTCCCACAGACTTCAAATCTGTGGAATGGTAGTGGGTATATTTTTTTCCCCACCAAAAGTGTTATGTGGTTAGATGTGGGCAACACAGATTTCAAACAACTAAGCAATTTCTCCAAGCCTTTCATACACTGGACATTGTGACTCTCTCAAAAGAAGACGGTCTTTATCTGTTTATTCATTTGATCTGTGTAATCAAGCATGGGGCCTATGCCAAGCACTCTTCTGGTGCTGGGAACACAGCAATGACCAAAAGATTCAAGTTCCTCTGTCAAAGTGTTTGCACTCCAGTGATGGGTCACAAATAGACAATCCAGAGAGCTAACATGACAGATGGTGCTCATTCCAATGCAAAAACACAAGACCACTCTGGTGTAGGGGGTGGAAGGTAGTGCTGTTCTGTAGAGAGAGGAGAGAAGACTTTTTCCTTTCCAAGAAGGGGTCATTTGAGCAGAGACTGGTAGGAGGTCCAGGAGCAAGCTATGCAGCTGTCCAGAGTGAAGTTCACGTGCATAAGCCCTGAGGTGGGAGCCCATTTGCCCTTGTCATGGAAAATTAATCTGGCTGGGGGCAGTGCCATGGGGGGGTGCAGACATGGTCAAGTCAGCAAAAGCAGTCTTTTCCTCTTCATATCTACATAGCCCCTGAGTTTGGATAACCAGAATTCATATGACCAGGGCTAACTGTGAGAGGTATATTGTGTTTTCCCAACTCATGTCATCAAGCAGTTGACTTTGTATGTGTGTATAATGTGAGTCTCAGGATTAGCATCTCACTGGGATAGATGGTTTCTGAGGGCAACACTAATGATAGGACATGGGATAACGTGTGATGTTCAGTGTCAACCAGTGTGGAAAATGGATAGTATTGGTGATAAAAACCCTTTAGAGAAAGGCTTTTTCACTGGGTTTATTTGTTTGTTTGTTTTTTCTCATGAAGACCAGATATTAATATTTAGGAGGTCTCTAAATCAGAAAGCAAAGGGACTCCCATCAACCCCACAAGTGATTCTCTGTGTAACCTTGAGGGGTTAATTGACTTTTCTATGCCTCAGCTCCTTCATCTGCAAAATAAGAATTAGATTACTTCCTACTATGATAACCAGAGTGAAGATTAATCAGTATAATAGAAATAAAGAACTTAATACAGTGCCAGGCATACAGTAAATGCTCAGTATATGCTACCTGCCATGATAATTAATGTTACTAACAGAGGGAGTCTCTTAGGTGGTACCAATGAAATACCTCCTTTATGTGGAAAAGGATGACACAGATGATATCAGATAGTGGGGTACCCTCAGTGCTTTCAAAGGGCTCAGTGGTGTGCTTCATGACCGTATTATGCTTGCTACCTATGATGGTTGCTGTCACAGCTGCCTCCAGAGCATCTGTCCCTCTGCTTTTACAGAGGGTGGCATCCCTTGCTTGTTCCATGCCGGTTCCCTAGACATGGGGTTGGTCATCCAGTCCGAGTGAACTCAGGGTTCTTAGCTGGGTAGCTGGCTGTCCTGGTCTCCACGGTATGGAGGAGAAGCCGTGCATCCCCGGAACTGCACACCGTTCTCTCTCAACCACGCAGGCAGCCAGCCCAGGTATGAAGCCAATGAACAGAGGAAGTGAGAGCCAAGAGAATGTCTGAGAAACGAAGCCTCATGCTGGCTCCGCACTGACTTCTAGATCAGCTCAATCCTGAAATCCCTCCACTGTGGACTTTCCTGGTCTAGGAGCTGATAAATTGCTTTATTTTAAAGCCATGGTAAATTGGATTTTTCTTTGAATTCACAGCCCAAAGCATCTTAACTGATACCCACAATTTATCTCATCAGATCTCCATGACAACCTTGTTATAAAGTTGCTTTGATTCCCATTTTACGAACTCACGATGGCTGACCTGCTGTTGACTAGTTAGAGACAGAAGTCTGGTAGAGTGGATTTGGGGCTCAAACAGTGGGGTACCGGTCCTAGGGCCATTATGTCCAGGTTGTTACCTCCTCTGTAAAATGACTATGGTTCTTTTTAAAAACATCTTTTCTCCCAAGGTTGATACGGAGAGCTTAATGAAGGAAGATTTCTTAGGAGGAAAATTTTACAACTATAAAGTGCTGTGCCCATGTTCACCATTCCTACCTCTGAAGCCCACTGCCTCAGCCTAGTTCAGGGACTTTGCCTTACGTGTGTTATTGGCTTCACCAGGTCTTGGCTCGAGCTTGTTCTCTGAGGCAGACAAATACTCTGATTTCTTGTTTATACTGACAGTTTGCTTGGCAAACTTTCATGACTAGGAAAGATCTAATGTCAAACCTAGCTCCTTTCCCCACATGTTGCAAATGGGGACTCAGCTCTATGTTTTATTTATCCGTTAGGCTTGGAGCACTCATCCCTGCACACACATCCCTAATTCCCCTGTTTCTTGGGTGCACAGGCCTCTACCGTTTTCCATGATTGGGAGGTTTTCCATGACCTGCTAGCCTCCCAAATATATATTTTGTATCCTCTGTGTTCAGAGATTAAAAGGATAAACAAGTGTTATTGTGCAATGTTCTCTTGTTAGGAATAACTTTGAGGTAAAAGTCCCTGTAGTTGTTTAGGGTAATGGAAGTGAAAAACTGTTTATAATTCAGATAAGAGGGTGAAAATTTGTCCTTACCATGAATATACTGGACTGCTTTGCCTAAATGATTCAGAGTTGATTTCCCAAATATATTAATCATGACTTAGAAGAATTGTGTTCATCTTTCTGCTGTTTATATTAGAATAAAGTGCTTGTCAAGAAAGGCCCTGGTTTGATAAGCACAGTATACAAGGGGAAAAAATGAAATAGATTTATTCTTGTTATTCAGGGAGGATGTGGTTTATTATATACACTCTGCTTCTGGCTATGGAGAAGATAATTTATCTACAAGTCTTTTCCTTTCATTCTCCTTGAATATAAAGATTAACTGATGGTTTAACAATCTTGTTCAGGCCATATTTATGTAGGGTAACCATTCTCATTCAAATAACTCCCAATATTTAAGTTTTAGCATTATTCATAAGGATATGATGGTAGGACCTTCAGCCTTGGAAGTGAGATATTATTTCCAATTAACAACTTGAAAGGAATGTGAACAGGAATTTCTTTTGTATTAATGTGCATGGAAGGGGAAATTGACAACCACCACAAACTGGAAAAATGCATTTTGGCACTCACATTGACTTCATTTGAACCTGTCAGATGCCCATGTGTATGTGGGTACGTTTAGAGTGATCATCTGTGGCTCACTGTGGTTACCCGCTGCAACCCCTACCCCCCCCCACCCCCGGGGCAAAACTAAGCAGTGGGTGTGACTTGTTTTCTTCCCTTTGATCAAAGACCCTTAAAATATATTCAAGGTTGGTAGCAATGTCCTTGCAGTAGAAGGCAGCCTGTTTATATTTTCTTCATCAGTGTCAACTGTGGGGTTCCAAAGAAGAAGAAATATAATCCAGGTTCAAGGACAACAACCATTTAGAAATGCCTTCATCTCTGAAAGAAACCAAAGCGTCTCAGTTTTGTTTACAAAATGCTTAAGTAATTTTTCCTCTGCTGCTGGGGAAAAAAAAAAAAAAACAAAAAACCACCCCACAGCTGGAACCACTTACAACATAGGTTTGATTGTTTTTTTGCAAATTGAACGATTAATTCGGGCAAACAACCAAAGATTTAATTTAATTTTAAATTGAAAGGGACGGACAGTCATGCTGGCTGAATTCCTCACTTGGCAGGACTTTGGGACCATGGCAATTAATTTAGACAATATTGTTACTCTACCAAGTCCATACTGGGAGGTGGATCTAGTTTTTAAAAAACATTTTGGTATCACTGGCCGACTCTCTTTTTATTAATGTTTTCATTGTTTTAAAATAGAGCATTTGGGATAATCTTAATCCTATTTCTTTACCCCAGGGCTCTATGGCTTTGTCATTACATTTCACTCCTACCCCAGGACAAGTGAAGTGATCACAGATTGCTGGTAACCATGGACAGGAATTCCTAGGCTTTGAGTTAAACCTCCTGCAGTTGGACCCAATGCAGACGCATAGCAGGCTTGGCCAACTCTGCTGCATTCAGACATTTCCAGGCAAAGCTGGACATTGCATAAGCCGTGGAAGGACACTCTTACTAGAAACATGAGCCTGAACCATCCCAAGGTTCAAGCTAAAGATGACCCAGGTGGTGAAGTCATACACATGCTTCCATGTTTATCCAGCAGCTCTTTGTAAAGGAAACCAGGATCCCTGCTACAGGCGTTTCTGAGATGTACTTGGCACCTGATTACAAAGTCTAGTTAGACAATGAGGCAGAGAAGAGTTGGCAAGGAAAAAGATAACACTATTTGTATGTTCTGAGAGTTTCCTCTCAGGAAAAGAACTGAATTGCATAGAGTGCATGGGATTCTAGAACTTTCATTGATGCCTTTCCATTTTTCTAGAACTTATGTGTCTTAATGGGTTTGGCTGCTTAAAATGGTACTGGGATTTCACCTCCTGGCTTTGGTCTTTGCTGCCTCTGTCCCTCCTTCTCCCTACCCAGGCCCATCCCGCCACCTTCTTCCTTTCTTTCCTTTATAAAATAAATCTTCTTGAGTACTGATATCTTTCTGTCATTTCCTCACAGCAATATATCCAAATGAACACGTTGCTTAATGAATATATTTCTAAAAACCGAGACCTGGGCAGTGTTGGACATGTCACAATGCTACCCCATTCTCCTGAATTCCCATATCCTCTCCTTGACTGGGAAAGTTGCACCCAAACTTCCATTTCCAAATAAGTAAACTTTCCATGAACTTTTGCCTCCATATTGTCACTGTGTAATGGTGACTCCCTCCTCTGAAAATCCACACCACCTGCAGACCATTCCTTGTACAATGCCTGTCAGCATTTTTTTCTCCAGAACTTTCTGTTTCATTATACAAGCAATATGGGATAACACACTTGTAGAGTAATAATGAAATAATGTAGAAACAAATAAGCCAAAATGGCCAAAGACCCCTTTACCCCCAGAAAAAATAACTTCATAGCTCTGGAACTACCTTCTAGCTACATACACCCAAATTCATGCCTATCGACAAGTGTAGAGATGGGTTGTTTTATATATACATATATGAAGTCATACTTGTATATCTTTTAACATTCTTCTTGAGATGTAATTCTTGTAACATCCTTTTCTGTTTTTAACCATATAAGGCTAATCCATGTCTTGAACAACACTTGTTATCTGTCTTCTAGATGATAGACATTTTCGTGGGTATGAAGCGGTACCTCTTGGTGGTTTTGATTTACATTTTCTGAAAGGCTAATGAAATCCAGGGCTTTCCTTCATGTGCCTCTTGGTCATGTATATATTTTCTTTGGATCCTTTGTCCATTTTTTTTCTTCGGGTTATTTGTCTTTTTATTATTGAGGTCTCAGAGCTCCTTATATGTTCTGGATCTGAGTCCCTTATTGCAAATATTTTCTTCAATTTAATGACTTATCTTTTTAATTTCCTGATGGTGTCCTTTGAAGGATAAAAGTTGTTAGTTGTAATGAAGTCTGCTTCATCTTTTTCCTTTTGTCACCTGGTTTTGGTGTCCTATGTAAAGAGGCCTTGCCTGACCTAAGTTCATGCAAGTTTCCTTCATTATTTTCTTAGTGCTTTATAGCTTTGGCTCTTCCATTTAGGTTGACAGATCTATTTGCACTGAATTTTTGTGTGTGGCATAATGAAAAAGTCCACCTCCATTCTTTCACATGCAGGTATCTATTTGTTCCAATATTTGTCATAGACACTATTTTTTCCCTCTTTTATTTTCCCCTTTAATTATCTTGGTACCTTTGTCCAAAACCATTTAACTACAGACGTAAGGGTTTATTTCTGGACTCTACTGTATTCCATTGGTCTATATGTCTTTGCTTATGCCAGTTCCAAGCTATCCTGATTACTATAATTTTGTAGTAAGTTTTGAAATTAACTGTGAGTCCTTTTTCAAAAGTGTTTTGACTATTCTGAGTGTCTTGCATTTCCCTTATGAATGTTGGAATCAGCTTGTCATTTTCTGCAAAAAAGACAGCTGGGATTTTGATAAGGACTACATATTTGTCATCATTTGCTTTTTACTCTACTCAATGAATTGTGTTTACATATGTAAAAAAAAAAAAAAAAGACATCCTTGCATACATGCAGAAAGGCAACATGTGAGAATTTTGACTCTATGACCATCACTTGGATGCAAGATACAGAATATTCGCCACACCTTAGAAGGCTCCCTAATATCTCTTGCCAGTCCCTGCTGTTCTATAAAAGTAGCCACTGTGCTGTCATCTGTCACCATTGATCAGTTTCCCCTCCCTTAAACTTCCTATAAACTGAATCATTTCATATGTCCTCTGTAATGAGTGACTTCTTTTACTTAAATATCCATGTTGTTGTTTGTATCCTTAGTTTTTGTATTTTCGGGGGTTTTTTGTTTTTGTTTTTGTTTTGCTTTTATTGCTAAGTAGTAGTCCTTTGTTCATCCATTCTTCAACTGGAAGATATCTTGTTTGTTTCCATCGTAAGCCTATTACTAATAAAGCTACTATAAACAGATGTCACAGGGTGTGGACATATTTCTGTTTGATACATTCATTTCTGTTAGATATATATTTGGGAGCGGAGTTGCTGGATCATAGGTTAGTTGAATGTTTTGCCTTGGAAGATGCTATCAAACAGTTTTTTGACGTCACTGCCCCAGTTAATCTTCCAACCAGCAGTGAATGAGCCTCCCTGTTGTTGATATCCTCACCAGCATGTCGTATTAATTGGTGGCATTCTATTTTACTGGTGGTGACAATTCACATTTCCCTGATGACTATAAATGTTTAGCATGTTTTCATAAGCTGTGGCCATTTGTATAATCATTTTTGGGAAGTGCCTATTAAAGTTTTTTAGCAATTGTCTGAAATTGGGTTATCTTTTTCTTTTTGGTTTGTAGGAGCCCTTTATATATTCTTAATATGAGTCCTTTGCTGGATATACATATTTTACATATTTTCTCTCTCTATTATTGTCTTTTTTAATGCAGTTTTAAAAAGTGAGATAGGGGCGCCAGGATGGCTCAGTGGGTTAAAGCCTCTGCCTTCAGCTCAGGTCATGGTCTCAGGATCCTGGGATCGAGCCCCGCATCGGGCTCTCTGCTCAGCAAGGAGCCTGCTTCCTCCTCGCTCTCTCTCCGCCTTCCTCTCTGGCTACTTTGATCTCTGTCTATTAAATAAATAAATAAATAAATAGTGAGATATAACTAACACACCATAAAATTCATCTGTTTAAAGTATATAATTCAGTGTTTGTCACCACACTAAGTTTTGCAACCACTATTTTAAATCCAGAATATTTTCATTACCCCAAGAGAAAATCCTATATTCAGTATTCCCTCCTTCTCTCAGACCCTCGGAGCTACTAATCTACTCTCAGTTTTTATGAATTGGCCTGTTCTGGGTGTTTGAAATCATATACTATGTGATCTTTTGTGACTGACTTCTTTTACTTAGTATATGTTTTTGAGGTTCATCCATGTTGTGGCATGTATTCAAATTTCATTCACTTTTAATTACTAAGTAATATTCCATCTTATGGCTATAAGATGTTTGATTTATCCATTCATCAAGTGCGAGAGCTGTGGGTTCTTCTAATATTGTTTTTGATGAATAGAAGGTCTTGATTTTAATGAAGTTCAGTTTGTTCAATCTTATCTTTTATGGATTATGTTTTATTGAGACCTACTTAAGGAATATTTGTCTGTATCTGTGACTTAATGTTTAAACACTGTCAGTGTCCTTAAAGTCTTCCCACATTGCAATATGGAGGTTTATTTCATCCTTTCTACTCCTTGTAGCAGCTTCTGTATTGCTGGATATTTGAGTGGTTTTCAGGGTGTTGCTGTTAAAGCGATGCTACAGTAAAAATTCTCACATGTTGATTTTGTGCATAAATGCAACTTCTTGGAAGAGAAATTGCTGTATCAAAAGTTTGTCCATTTTCAGTTTTTTAAAAAATATATATTTTTAAAGACTTTATTTATTTGACAGAGAGAAAGCAAGCAGGGGGAGCAGGAGAGGGAAAGCAGGTAGCCAGATGTTGGGCTCAATCCCAGGACCCTGGGATCATGACCTGAGCTGAAGGCAGATGTTAAATCAACTGAGCTGCCCAGGCACCCCTCATTTTCTGTTTTGATGGAGCTTATTGAATTGCCTTCCAAAAAGTCTCCACCACATTTACATGCCCACCAATAGATGAAGAAGTGCCCACCCATTGTGCCATATCCATGCTATCACTTGATATCATCAAACTTTAAGAATGTTTGCCATTCTCTAAAAATTTGAAAAAGAAAAAAAAATGTTTGCCATTCTTACAAACATACAAATATATTCTCTAGAACTTTCTTGATTTCACAATAGCTAATGAGTAGGGACTCCTTTCACATTTACCCTTTAAGTAAGTAAGCACCCCTGAAATTTGAGGTTAGTACCACGACACTGTCAGGGAGGAAAAAGTTTTCTTCTACCCTCTTAGGTTCAGTGCTTCGGAACCAATGAATTAAACTAATAAAGACCAATTAACAGGAGAAAAGACATACAATTTTTATTAATATTTATGTGCACAGGAGTTCGCCAAAAAAAATAAAGCTCAGGGGCGCCTGGGTGGCTCAGTGGTTTGGGCTGCTGCCTTCGGCTTGGGTCATGATCTCAGGGTCCTGGGATCGAGCCCCGCATCGGGCTCCCTGCTCCACAGGAAGCCTGCTTCTCTCTCTCTCTCTCTCTCTCTCTGCCTGCCTCTCTGCCTACTTGTGATCTCTGTCTGTCAAATAAATAAATAAAATCTTAAAAAAAAAAATAAAGCTCAAAGAAGTGATTAGGCTTGGAGGGCTCATATGCCATTTTAACAAAGGAGAGGGGGGTTGGACTTCAAGGGATGCTAATTGTGGACCAGTGCCTGGAAAATATGTGGGAGAACTAATGGAAGGTATAGGTTAGTTTACTAAGGTCTTTTTATTCAAAGTCATCCAGAGTTGACTCCTCATCTCTGGTAATGAGTCACTCTTCTCTTTTCTGGTCCTAGAAAGGCACCTTCCAAAGAGAAATTTATGCCCTGCCTCTAGGCAGACAAGGAGAGTACAGAGAACACCTTGCCCTGCATCTGTTGATTCTCACGTGCCTTCAATTCAAAATAAGTGGCATATTTTGGAGTGGCATATTCTGGACCCCTTTATCAGGGAAATTAATATTTATTATTTGTTAATTTAACAGATGAGGATAATTCAGATGCCACTTAAGTCTTTAAGTTTGAGATAAATATGTATGTTTTGGGGGGCTGCTTAGCTCTTCCCTGCTGGGGGCAGGGTTTCTAGAGTCCTCTGTCACAGACTGCTGACCCTTGGTGTGGGCCTCAATGTTCATCTGCTCAAGGGGAAGCCTCTACAGACCTGAGAATTTATATCCAGGAGATGATTGTCTGCACTAAGGCTGAGTTCACACCTCTCCAGCCACTAAATTGTGGACCTTGCCTGGCTTGCCAGGCAATCATTCACATGGTTTTCATTTAGTGAGTTCAAACTAGACAAGAGGATGCACTGGCCACCTGGCTATCTTCTCACCCTACACAGCTTAGAGAAAAAGTTTTTAATCCCAATGGACTCATTCATTTGGAAGCCCTAAGTCCCTTCTGATTTGTGTTCATATCTTTCTGCCCATTCTCAACGTTCCAGGTATATTGCATTGGGTTTTGGTTTTAATCCACACTTCTGTCATTTATCTTTGAAAAAGAGGCAGTGTTGGGACATGATGAAATATATTTATCTGATGGCTGTGGACTGAATGGGAAGCCAAGAAGACCAATTGGTGACTTCACCAATCAAGGTTCAGTTGGCACTTTGCTTATAAAGGAAGCAGTTTGTTAGTTTCAGCCTTATGAGTTAATTGCTGGCTTCAGTTCTTCAAAGCATAGGCTGAATGTGAGTGTTTTTACTCTAAAGAGTTAGATCATGAAATTAACACTTTTAACTTCCATGTGACTTTAATTCACCAAGCACCTCAGTTGAAATAAATGATTAGCCTTGGCAACAGAAATGGAAACAGGATGCTCATTTGTCTGCTTGCTAATTATCTCTCCTTTCCCCATTTTCCTCTTGTCCCAAAACATATGCATTAACTGACACAGCAAGCACTCTCAGCTCAGTGAGGGCTCACATAAAGCAAAGTTCATGGACAGACAGGGTCAGTGTCTCCCGTGACATACTCAGACCAGGGATTACACACACACATTTGACACCAATCACAATGATTGAATTGTTATTTCTCTCTTTGTCCCTTCTTTGGTTTGGCTGAGACAGTATGGTTAAATTTGTGTGAGTCAGTGTTGCTTTCCCAGATCACTCCTAGAGTTTAGTTAGACTCTTTGTGTTGTTCACAACAGAAAACCACTTCGCCAGTTCCAGTAAACCTTACCCATTCTAACAGATGGAAACTTATGAGAATTCAAAGACAAAAACCAAATATAGCCATGCCCAAAAGGAACAGGACTCTAGAACCAGTCTAAAACTTTCACATTAAGGTAGGTCTATCCCTCCGCATGTGTGTGTGTCTGTCTGTCTCTTACCCACGTATTCTCTCAGCCTTTCTCCTTCACTCTGAGTCTCTCCTCTCTTCCTTCTTCAGCTTTCATGACCCATAAGAGGTTTCATTCTCACACTGACTACTAAAGAGTCTTAGCAATCTTAGCACTTTCCTCTTAGACACACGTCATGATGGCAGCTGCCCTGAGTCCAGTGCGATCATATCCTTCGGACACGCATGAGCAGACGAGAGTTGGCACTCTGTAGCAACTTCTGCCCTCCCCCCACCCCCAACTTCTATCCCAGGTGGCGGTGCATGCACGCTCTGCTGGCCCTCACAGTGTCACTGTTGCACCTGGCTCGCTGGATGTGAAGTATTTGCTAATCTGTTTGTCTCCCTCATCCGTCATGACCTCATAATGAACAGAAACTTCTTTTCCTGACTGTCCTATTTCACTGTAGTCCCTGGAACATCAGAGTAGAGACAGGTGGCATGGGAGTAGGGGGAGCTCAAGAAATGTTTGCACAGATAATTGCATCTGAATAATCCCTTATCTGAGAAGCACTGTGAATGTCTCTGTGTGTCTTAACCGGTTCAGGCTACTGTAACAAAATGTCACCCATTGGATGACTTAAATGACAAATATGTATTTCTCATAGTTCTGGTGTCAGGAAAATCCAGGGTCAAGGTGCTGGTTGATGCAAACTCCTGATGGAAGCTCTCTTTGTGGTTTGCAAATGACCACCTTGCTGTATTCTCACATGGTCAAGACAGAGCTCTAGTCTCTTCCCCCTTTGTATAAGGGCTCCCATCATGACCTCATCTAAATTCAGTTACCTCCAAAAGGCCCCACTTCCTAGCACCATCACACTGGAGGTCATGGTCTCAGCATATGAATTTGGAAGGGGACCCAAACATTTAGTTTGTAACAGCGTACTGCATAGTCTCAACATGTTTTTAAAATGCAGCAGAAAGTTAATGCTGGAAAACGTGATTTCCCAGGCTCCAGCTGTAGTCCTCCAAAGATCAGATAAAGAGTACAGCACTGTTTTGGGGGTCCAGGTTTTATTCCTTCGACAAACTCATTTTCCCTGTGTGCATCCCATATCTATGGGACAGCGCCAGACTGGGAGGCAGGACCTCTGCCAAATTACAGGCTCCAAGGCTCCTTCACTTGGACACTCAGCCTGCTGCTGTTCAGAGGATTGCTGTCTGAGCTGTCTGCCTGCTCCCAGCACAGAGACACTTCATTCCTGGCCTCTGGGCCTGCCATCGGTTTGCTGTCAGCTTCTGTATTGATTTTAAATTTTATTATTGGCTTTTAGAGCACTTGAGGACCTGAGGCTTTCCTTCACCATCGATTTGCTTGTTCCCAGTGGAGGGGATGAGCTTTACCATCTTCATCCTCTGGCTGGTGACCAGGCTCTCTGCTTCCACTTGGAGATATCCTTGGCTTGCTCTGGATCAAGTCTGGAAGACTGGGCTCACTTTCTCGGACATCTGTGGTGCTGAGACACCTCACTCCTAGCCAAGTTGCAAGCCCTGTCTGTTCGCTATGACCAAGTGAGAAGAGCTATGTTGTGTTGAGTGCACACCCTTTGTCAGCTATTATTCTAAACAATTGACGTGTACTACTTTGTTTAATCTTCCAGAAGTCCTTAGAACGTAGGTAATTTATCACTAATTTACAAACAGTGAAACTGAGGCTTAGGGAGGCACAGCAAGGTAGTAACTCTAGAGATAGATTAATAATCTCTTGAGTAGTACTTGTCAAACTCACAGCCCCAGATGTGGTGTGGCTGTGCATGAGTAGTATACAGCTCAGGCCATGGGCAGCTTGCTGTACAAGTTCACGGTCATCCGCACCCAGAATGTTCTGTGTCAGCGTCTGTGAGACAGGTTTGAGGATCACACAGAGAACTGTCTTGGCAGCGTTAGATCATGATAAACATTTCTAATCATGTTCTGTCAGGTCTTTGCTTACATTATCAGCAGCTGGAAACCAAGAATTCCCAGACCAGCTCCAGCTGGTGGCCCACACTTGCATGGCACTGCCCCAGTGGACCCAAGAGTACCTCTTCCTCTAGAGAGGTAACCATGTAGGAAATGTTTCTGTAGCCAAAGGTGGGAAGGAAAGAGTCAGCCTTACCGTGTGGAATTCTGATTTCCCTCTGCCATGGAATTCCATTTCCTTTTGCCTTATCACAGCTCCTACAGGAGTGAGCTCGGTCTGCAAGCTCCCTTCCCTCCTTTGACCACTGAGGCAATGTCCACTCTGAAACTGTGAGTTCTAATACTCTAGCTCAACTCAGCGGTTTGTAGTTTTAAAGAAACAAGAAGGAGGCAGATCCTTTCACAGGCTTCTCCCATGAGCTGTGCCCTGCCTCTCTCCCCTCCCTGCCACATCCCTCCTTCTCATCCCTTTTTGTCTCTTCTTCTCCTTCCCTCCTTCTCTTCTCCTTCCTTCCTCCTTCCCTCTTTCTTCTCTCCGTCCCCATTATGTAGTGGCCCATGTTTTCTTCCAGGAAACACATGTCTGACTGAGTTAGATCCCAGGGTGGTTTAGGGAGCTAATACCCCCAGACACAATGCATCCTGTGACTGATACCTGGGCAGGTGATGCGTCCTGCAGCCTAGAGCTAAAAACAGAGCTACTGGAGTTGGGGAGGGTGGAGGGAGTGGGGATGGGGGTGGGGGGGTTCTTTCCATGGCCTCACCAGCATCCCCAGCAGGCGAGGGAGCCCTGGTAGCTGGCCTGTGTGTGAGTGCTAACCGAATCAGAATGGAGGAACCCCTTTTGAAGGCTAACATTTTTCACAGTTGAGGTAATCACAAGGAGGTTGTCATTCCCCTGGGCAGGAGGCACATGTTTAATTTATACACCCTGGACAGCAGGTTTTGTGGTCCACCCTGGCTCTCTGTGCTGAGCTCAGTGCTGAGGATCAGGCAGGTGCCACCCCCACCATGGCTGTGGCCAGGGGGCCCATAGCCCCTCAGGTGTAGCACATAGGTGTCCTCAGCTATCACTCACCAACCATTCTCCCCTTTGCTAGTAGGTAATGTGAATGTGACCTCTTAAACCTAACTTCTACCCATGTCAAATGGAGATGATGAAAGCAGCCACTTCCCTGGGGGCTTGGTGAGCATGAGAAAAGATAATGGACATGCAAGAGCCCGGGGCCCAGCCCTTAATAAGGACACAATAAATGGGAGCTGATCTTCCTGTTGTCCTCATCCTTGGTAACTGACACATGAGACCTAGAAAAATCCATCAAACTGCCCACAGTTATGTGTGGGCACAGTGAGAGGTGGGGCCCTACATTTAAACACTGGCAGTCTGACTCCCAAGCCCAGACTGTTAACCACTGTGATTTACTACCATGTAAGACGTGAACTGTGTTATAGAATAGCAGATGATGGATTTCTGGAACCCTCAGGGACCAAGATCATGTCATTTTCAAAAATCGTTGCATTGCATTGCCTGTCTCAGTATCTGGCCTGTAGTAGGAGCTCAGTATGTTGATTCAGTGAATGATTGAATCAGAAAAAGCTTGCATTCTGGAGGAGTGAATTGCATTCAGTAAGTCAGGGAAGGGTGTAGAAGGGTAGGGGACCATAGCGTCTTACTTAGTAGGGTAGGTATTCACACTAATACATGATTGATGCAGAAACTAGTAGCATGAATGACCCGATGCAAAACCAACCACATTTTGGATCTAGGGACTGATGTGCTTCTTAGGCTAGGGATGATCTGGTCCTAAACTTGCCCATTCCTTACATAAAGCTGAGGTTGAAAGGTGAGGGGGACACCGGGGTGGCTCAGTCGGTTAAGCGTCTGACTTTGGCTTAGGTTCTGATCTCAGGGTCCTGGGATTGAGCTCCTCTTGGGGCTCCCTGCTCAGCAGAGGGTCTGCTTCTACCTCTGACCTTTTCCGCACTCATGCATGTGCTCACTCTCTCAAATAAAATCTTAACAAAAAAAGTAGGGGTGAATGAATGAACTAGAGATTAGATAGGGGCCAAAAGTCAGACACAGAATTTCAATACATGGACTCAGAATTGCCACAAATTCTAAAACCACTGACTTTATCCTTTATTTGATTGCCAGCCCAGACCAGTGAGCTAGCAAAGGCACATTGGTCCTGCTTAAGAAGGATACTTGGGTCAGATGTGCATTGAGATTTTTTCTCTTCTGAACAACAATGTTGCTTTATATGTTGTTTTAAAACATGGCTTTGATCATCATAGAAAATTGGGAAAAAATAGCAAAGAAGGAAAACTTTTTGACTAATCCAAGTTCCCAGATTCCAAAATAACTAGTCCTAATACATTTGACTGTACTTCCTTCTAGAAAAGAATCACTTTTTAATTAAAGTGCATTGAGTAGTTAATACTTTTTAGCTCCTACCGATCTGGTGGAGTCTTCAAGGTTTCTTTTGGAAGAAAAAAATTCTAGGCTTCTAATAAAGTTACGATGGAGTAATAGGAAGGACTCAGTAGGAAGTCAGGTGACCTCAACTCTGTTTTGCTATCATCTCAATGTCAGACCTCAGCCAAGACATTCCCCTCACAGATTTTAGTTTATCCTTGCTTCCCCCACTTCATGTCCACCTTTCCTTCTGAATGACCTGCCCTGCAGAATTTAGGTTCCGGTACCAGCCAGAAACAGCAGCCTCACATACACTGTTTAGACCGCTCTTCCAATCTCTATAATAAATCCCTGTTAATGTGTATCTATTTAAAGGTCCTGCTTTTCTGAGCCAACCCTGATCAGTATAGCCAGCAAGTGGCCACCATATGCCTGAAGCCTGCCACCCTACAACCTAGCATTGAAAAAGTCTTTAATGATTCCTCTGGTCCCCATGTAGTCTCATGATCATTGCCTGCTCCCTTTCTCCAAGAACGTAGGTTCCCTGAGGGCAGGGTTGTACTAGATTCCTAGGGCTGCTGTAATAAAATACCACAAACTAGTTAAAGCAACAGAAATCTATTTTCTCATGGTTTGGGAGGCCAGAAGCTTGAAGTTAGTTGTTGGAGGACACCTTCCTTGCCTCATCTAGCTTCTAATAGCCTCCGACGTGCCTTGATTTGTGGCAGCATAACTGCAGACTCTGCCTCTGTCTCCACATGCATTCTCCTTGTGTCTATATGTCTTCACACGGACATTTTCTCAGGGTTCCTCCCTCTTGTTATGAGGACACCAGCCATATTGGATTAAGAGTCTAATCTGTTTGACTAGGAACTCATCTAAACTAATGTATATTGATACCTTCAATGACCCATATACAAATAAATTTATGTTCTTAGGTTCTGGGGGTTAGGACTTTACTCTGTCTTTTGGGGAGGACACACTTTAATCCATGGCCATGGCTGTGATGGTTAATATTTTATGTCATATTGGCTGGCCCATTAGTGCTCAGATACTGGGATACACATTATTTGGGATATTTCTGTGAAAATTGTTTTTGGAAAAGATTCACATTTAAATTAGTGACCTTTGAGCAAAACCATTTGCCCTCCATACATGTGTGGTTCTCATCCAATCATTTGAAGGTCTGACTAGAACAAAGACTGACCTGCCCCTAGCAGAAAGGAATTCTGCCAGCAGACTGGCTTTGGACAGGAACTCTTCCTTGCCACAATCGTATGAGCCAATTCCTTAAAACCAATCCATTTCTCTCTCTTTATTATATATATATATATATATATATATATATATATATATATATATATATATATAGATGTATATATCCTATTGGTGCTTTGGACAGGAACTCTTCCTTGCCACAATCGTATGAGCCAATTCCTTAAAACCAATCCATTTCTCTCTCTTTATTTATATATATATATATATATATATATATATATATATATATATATATATAGATGTATATATCCTATTGGTGCTATTTCTCCGGAGAATCCTAAGAAATACAGTGCTTAAGAGCATGAACCCTGGAATCCTGCTACTGAAGGTCAAATCTCTCTTCTCCCATTTACTGGCTTTGTAACCTTGGGCACATTAATTTTGCAGAGCCTTCATTTCCTTGCCTTTGGCTGGGAGATGATATTAGAACCTACTTCCCAGCATGCTGTGGGGATTAAATGGAGTTCATAGATATGAAGCCCTCAGAAGCAGGCCTGGCCCATAACGAGCACTGTGTAAAGCATTAGCTGCCTGGGTGGGGCTGTCTTTGGCATCTGAAACCAGAAGTGCTTATAATAGGAGATGAATAGACATTTGTTGGCTGACTCTACTCCCTCTAATGCTCTTCTTTAAGTTTCAGGCCAAATACATTTAGATCTAAAAGCCTTAGGCATCTGTAACTTTTAAGGCCTACACCACAGATGGTTCCCAACATTAGCAGCTGATATTGGAATAATATGTAATTTTAGGCACACTTAATAGGGTTACATGGACAACCCAAGCACCCATCTAATGCCATACTGGATATATTCCATATACCCTGTTTCTCTCCTCTGTCCTTCCCTCCCCACTCTCTGGGTCTATGCCATGTTCTCTCCTTCTCTCTCCTCTCTCTGTCCTACAGTAGTCAACAGGCTATCCAAAATGGTGGCCTTACCCAGCACAGGTGGGCACAGAATGGTTTAGATAGATTGTATATCTAAAAACCAAAGAAAGCAAGGTAGACTTTCCCACAAATACAATTAACTGTGATCGCCAGACGAGCTTAGAAGCACTGTGCTGCCCAGAGCTGAGTATCTATAATTCTACTCTATTAATATTCAGCAGTGAAAACTAAACCAATAAACCATTACCAAACTTTCCCACGTCAACCTGAAGGTGAAAAGTTAGCCCTCACAGGCTGTGTTTCCATAGAACCTGCCCTACATGGGGCCTCAGAGCTAATGAGAGCTACAAAAGAAAACTGGAATTAGGAGGCCATCAGACAATACGGTGGCCCCATTCATATAAGTTATCTCCATGGGTGGCTTGCTTAGGAAGCCACATATGAGTTTCTAATTAAAGGAATATTAGAAGAATACATCCATAAATTTCAGAGCCAGGCTTAATTTTCTTGTTTGAAAACTGCCAGGGAGGAGAGTGGATTGCAAATATATGAAATATGAGAAAATGAGACTTAATGAATTCTAAGTTTATTCACTGAAGTATTTAACTATCCAAGCCATCAAGCGGGGATAATAAATTTGAGTATGTCATAAGACTGGCCCACTTTAATTCACATTTGTAAAAATGAGCTATAAATAAAGGACCTGATCCAGTGCTTAATTTTTAGAGATACATTAACTCATAATGCTTGTGCCTACAAGATGCCAACCCCTAGAGGGAAGCGGAAAAGCTTTCACTGTTCAGGAGGGCAGTAATGGCCCTTGTGCCTGCACAAAGGGCAGAGGACTGACCTTTGGCAGAAGTCAAGTTCAAACTTGAGTCAAACACCTGCTAGGGAAGAGATGGCCCATTTGCTGGGGTAATTAAGGAGAGTTTGATAAAGAAAACATTATTTAGAAAGGTGAGGGCAGGGTTAAAGGATATCAGCAATGCATGGTGAAGCACCTGGGGCTCTTGACCTACTCTCCACCCCCCACCCCCAGGTCCAAAGGAAGCTAACAGACCCATTCTGCTATGGGGTCTCTCAACAATCCGCCCTGAGGGAATCAACATTCTTGGGGGAAGGAGGTGCCAGCTATAAACTAGAATCAAGCAGTGTGTTTTCAAAGATCTCTGTAAGTCCAAAGATGGAAAATAAAGTAGAAAAGGAGATTAAAAACCATGGGAAAGAGGTGAAAAGAGACCTCCTCAGGATGGTGGAGAGGGCCTTCCCAGGAGTGGTGACATTAGGTGACTTTCTAGCTGTGGTGGACAATCATGGTGGGTTTTAAGCAAGGAAGTGGAGCGATCCGATTTCATTTTAAGTGACATGCTCACTGCTGTGAAGGGGACACACAAAGGCAGAAACAGAAGACCTGTTAACAGAGCAACTGTAGCCTCCTGGTGAGAGGTAAAGGTGGTCTGTTCCTCAGGGCAGAGGAGTGGGAACAAAGGGCAGAGAGGGGTCTAAGATCCATCCCATCTTCCCACTTCTTTGCTCTTCCTGCAGTTAGCAGATAAGGAGCCTCCTGATCCTTGAGAAAGTCACTACCTGAGAGCAAAAGTAGTTTAAAAAAAATAGGGGTGTAAGGGGCATAGTATCCTAAATATTCTGCATGCTGTATTTATCATTTTTGAAATTGGAAGAAAACAGAAATTTGTAAGACATCCACTGAAGGAAAGAATAGGTAGAGGGAGCAGTTGGCTTACTACATATAGAGGAAGAAAACATAGAGGGCTTTGGAAGATAATAGGCTCACCATGGAGTGGGAGAAGGCTTTCTGAAAAGTAATGGGATTTTTGGTTATGTCATTAGAAAAATGGTATCTAGAATGCAGAAGTTGATTCGTTGAGCAGTTTGATCCCTCTAACTATGTCTCTGTCATACATTTATTTGTTCTCCATTCATGGGTACACATTGCCTGGTACCTAAAAGGCTTGGAAAATGTGATATTGTGTTATACTAAGAAGTATATATTTGGGGGTGCCTCAGTGGCTCAGTTGCTTAAGCATCTACCTTTGGTTCGGGTCATTATCTCAGGCCCTGAAGTCACCCCCCCACATTGGGCTCTCTGATCAGCAGGGAATCTGCTTCTCTCCCTCTTCCTCTGTCCATTTCCCCAGCTTGTATGTTTGCTCGCTCTCTCTCAAATAAACAAAATCTTTTTAAAAAAGTATGTATTTGCCCTTTGTCCCTGGGTCTTGATATAGAGCCCCTAGATCTCTTGGAATTTCCTATGTGGTAAGAGTGGTTTTTGTTCTAATGAGGTGACTCTTGGTGGGCTCCTGGATGGGGGCTGGTTCCCAAAATGTCCAAGCCATAATTAGAAGCTTGGAGCTTTTAGCCCCGCCCTCCATCCTCAGGGAAGGAGAGCGGAGTTACAGACTGAATTAATAATCAGTCATGCCTACAGGATGAAGCCTCTGTAAAAATCCCTGTGTTCAGAGGGCTTCCAGGTTGGTGAACACATTCACGTGTCGGGAGTGCACACAACCCAGCTCCATGGGGACAGAAGCTCCTATGACTAGGACCCTTCCAGACCTCACCCGATATACCTCTTCATCTTGGAGTTCATCAGTATCTTTTATAATGAAACAGTAAGTATAAATAGTGTATCTCCCTCACTTCTATGAGCTATTATAGCCAGTTTTTGAACTTAAGGAGACAGTCGTAGGAATCATTGATTCGTATAGCCAAGTCAGACAGTGGTGTGGGCAACCCAAGGACCCATACTACTTGTGATTGGTGTCTGAAGTAGAGGCAGTCTTGTAGGACTGCACCCTTATCCTATGGGGTCTGTGCTAACTCCAGGTAATTAGCATCAGGTTTGAATTACATCATAGTACAGCCAGTGGGTGTCTGTGGAGAATTGGAGAATTGCTTAGTATGGAAAACCCACACATTTGGTGTCAGAAGTGGTTTGAGTAGAGAAACAATTTTCCTAGGGAAGAGGGAGAAGGAAAGATTTTTTTTTTTTTTCAAAACCTCGTTTTTTAAAAGCCTGCTCTTAACAATGAGTTTGGACATCTGTATGTGATGCCTTAAGAGGTAATATGTAACGGGGACAGTGCATGATTTGGGAAATACTCAAGAGGCTTATCACAAAAATCAGTGTTTTCATGAATAGAACAAGTGGGTAAAACTATCCACTTTTGGAGAATAAGGAAAGTCATTTACCAGACTGATCCAGCATTTGGGTAAAATCTCCCTCAAAGTATTCTGTGTTTTCCAAGAAAAGTATCCTAATCTTCATCATCCTAGGTGAACTGTCTCTGGGAAAAATGTGTCCTAGGTAAAGGATACAAGAATTCCAGTTGCTGGAAAAATATATCCTCCCTTGTAAATTAATTTATGTGGGTTTATTTATTAATCTCTTAAAAGATATAGTAAGGAGGTCAGCCTCCCCCGGCCCCTTGCAAAGATGACCCATTATATGCACACCAACCAGAGGAAGTTTCTTGACCTGCAAAATAAGAATGAAAATTTGAAGTATGGGGGCCTGGGGCCCCGCAACTGGGGAGGTACTGTCTAGGTGTCCCTTTGGCTTCTCACTATCTGCCAGCTTCCCTCCTACAAAGGTTACACCTGGAGCTTGGGAGTGTGTTCATAGCAGGTATTAGTAGTATTTTATACATAGCCTTCTTGCCATTGCTTAGCAAATTCCCTACCCATCAAAACTCAAAGTGCTGTGTACTTGTCATCCCCCATCACCCAAGGCTTTATTCCTAGTTTTGATGCCAAAGTTAGAGACTTTACTGGAATTCTGACACAACGGGAAACCAAATTACTAAATTACTAGCCACAGTAACTGTGGCTGAACTAGGTACTTCTATTGGTTGGGCCACTTTCACTTTCAAGAAACAGAAACCCAATTCAAAACCAGCATCACCCAAACAGTTTACATCACTGGAAGTCCTAGGGGTGGTTACAGCTTCAGACCTGGCTGGATCCAGAGGCTGAAATGCTATCATCAGGGCTCTTGCTCTCCCCACATCTCCCGCATGGGTTCTTGTCATAGAACCAGTATAGCTGATTTGTTTCAACCACTTAGAGATGCTGGAACCACCTTTCCCCAAATTTACTTGTCTGCCTTGTCTTGGGTAAATATGAGCCACAGGGATACTTTGTATGAGATTTGGAAGTGGAGCCGTCCTAATTCTTTTCATGCTGGGAAGGCCAGCACCAGCCAGAGCTGCTCTCATGGCTTGCTCGTCTTGCCCTGTTCTGCTCCCTCATGTGTGGGCTTGGGCTCACAGCATTGCCAACTTCTCCAGATCCTCCTTCAGCCTCTCTGACCCCTGGGCCAAGTGCGTGGCCAGCTCTATGCTGAAGGAGGCCAGCATTGCCTCCAGTTTAATTCCATCATTTGATGTGTGGGTGGCTTGGGAGGCGGGAAGAGAGGAATGCAGTCCTCTTCCCTCCACATGAACTCCTGCCCATCCTCAGAGACTTCAGTGTATCCTTGCTTCTCTTGCTTCCCGTCCCTCTTTTCTTCTTGACAGGCTACCCTGCAGGTGTCAGGTTCCTGGACCAGACACAGAAAGAACAGCCACACAGTGTTGAACCGTTTTTAATGACTGCAAGAGGCCACATCCCCTTAATAAATCCCCAGTGATATATTATCTTCCACCAGTTCTACCTCTCTGAGCAAACCCTGATAGATTTGGAGGGAAAGGTAGCTGTGAGGTGCACAAAATTCACACTTGACAAACTCAGCCCGGGACAGATCTCTTATGAGATCTCCAACCGGATGAAAGTTCCAGGGAGGTCTCAGGAGGGAGGCTGCCTGACACATGGGTCCTTTCCTGATCATCCCATTGTGATTGGGGCAGGTTGGAGGTTGGTAGAACCTGGCTGGAAAGAAAGGCAGTAGGCCTCACTCAACACATATAAAAATGGTTATTATTGGAGAAAAAGGAAGTGTGTCCCCGGCAGGAGGAGTGATAGGCAAAAGCAAATGTCCACAATCTCCTTCCTGCTCTCTTGTTTTGGGTGATGCTTCATTCACTTGAACAAGAGGAGATGAGATATGATGAATTTACAGGAAGCTGTGACTGCTGGCCAGGCCCTGAGCTTTGTACTTTTGATGTGTATTATCTCCTTAAAATCCCTCCAATGACTGTCTGAGGAAACCAAAGCTCAAGGAGGTACAGTAACTTGCCAGAGGTCTCTCAGCTGGGGAACCGCCAGTTCAGCTAGAACTTGAACTCAAGATCGTTTGTCTGTACTCTTGGCTTCTCCCCACTTCCGCCCACGCATCCAGAAGTTGTTTTGAATTTTATAATAAACATATTCACCCTCTGTTAGATTTGGCTCACCTTGGTAATTGTGCAAAATGATCAAAAACCTTCTTTCTCCCTTGTGGCAGAAGTCAACCACGCTGTCAGTGGGAAGTAGATGGATAGCCACAGTCTAAGCCTCATTAGTGCTGGCAAGACAACTCCTCTTTTAGAAACCTTGAGGGGGTGGATAGGCAGAAGAATTTCCATTTGAACAATCTAGAAAGGTTGGGACATTTTTAGAGTACTGGCAAAGAAAGTTGCTGCTCTCTGAGAGTTCCTGTAATATCACTGTATTATGAGATATCTACCATAGGCATCTTTTTCGGCCCATGGAGAAAATTTTCATGCCATTAGCTCATGAACAGATTTTGAAATGAACTGGAGAAGAACGAAGGTTTCTGTCCTAACACTATATATAGTCCGTAACATAGAACTGAGTAAGGGTTTAGGGGAAAAGTGGCTAATTTGTATGTTTGAGGAGGCATGGAGGGTGGCTCCTGCTTCTATGCACTAGTGATGGTTCCAGACGATTCCGTCCCTCCCCAGGTACTATAAAGTCCTTTGCATAATGGAGTTGCAGAGTGGGATTAATAATAACCTAAAGTTCTTTTCTACATAAAAAGGAATGTTAGTTAGTTAAGCCTGAGTTAGTTAGTTAGTTGAATACCTTCCTGGTGTTCAGGATTATTTCATACACCAAATAGATGTCTGATTATGCTGGGATTTGCAGCTCTTTAAATGAGAAGCAATTGAACGGGAGAGGTCCAGACTGAAGATGCTAGGGTCAGAGGGTTTTCTCTATTCACGTCTTCTCTGCACATTTAGCTGGAGCAGCCCGGTGAGCCCAGGCTGAAGCTGAGTTGTAGTGATTTCAGTGGTAAACTGGATATGATCGTCTCACAGGTGCCTCTCTGATCCAGAACAAATCCTGTACCAGTGGAGCCTTTCTCTGCCATGGTCATACCCTTCTCTAGGAATAGGAGTTCTGAGATACATTGCGAGGACTCCAACCAGAGTTTGGGAGCCACTCACATCCTTTCATATTGATTGGAGTGCAAGCTGTGTTCTGAAAACCCAGCAATTTGAGTTGAGGCGAATGTGATCTGTACGACACTTGGCAAAAATGAGAAGGAGAGCTCGGGACATCCCATTTCATGGACTACCCTTTATTGCATGAGGATAGAACAGAACCGTGGGTGGGAAGCAGGGCTCCAGCTCCTGCCACCCACCCTCTGACTCACATCATAATGTGACCATCTGGCTTAGGTTGCCCCAGGAGCAGACTTAGGGCTGGGATCTGAACACAGGGAGTTTATTCGGGGGATGATTCCAGGAAGCGCTGTCAGGGGAGTAGAGAAGTAAGCCAGAGAAAGGAGGGAAGCCAGTAGAGGGTGCGTTGGCGAGCAACCATGTGACTGGGCATAGCTGTATCCCTGAGGGATGCGGGGTGCCAGTGGAGAGCACCCTTAGAGAGTTCTCCCTCCAACACTCATGGTTGAGGGCTGGCCGCCCCTGATTTATATACTTCTGGGCCACCACAGGGAAACAGGAGAGCTCTGGCTGTCAGAGAGAACTCTTGGACAAGAAAATGTAAATGGCACTCCCCATGGCATGGTCTTCCCCACTGGTCAGGTGTTAGGGTCTTGAGTTGGCAATGGTAGTGACTCCTCTTGGCTCTGTTTTGGGGATAGGAGGGAAGTCTCCATCCTGCACACCCACCTCTTACTTGACTGACTCTTGAGGCCCTCATTCCCTTACTGTTTCCCAAGAGCAGTCTTGGGCCATACCCTATTTAGACACTCTGAGAAGTTAAGTTCTCTCCAACCTCACTGAGAACAGACAATTAATTATTCACTAAGAGTTTAGTTCTGCTGATAACTGTCTCCTTGGCAACCTAAGGTCCAGGGTAACAGAAATGAAATACATTTTTAAAAATATACATATATATTTATGAAAAATATATAAAGGTTCTTCTTACTTTTTCATAGAAATGTCTTTAAGTATGGCTTTTGAACAGTGATGAAACATAATGGATTTTCCAGCAGGGTATCAAGGAGTCCTTATCAAATCAGCCCCTTGTTGCTCTAGATCCATCTCTGGGATGCGTGTTTCTAGGAGACAGGCGCAGATGCTTCATTCCACTGAGGCGCTTGCTTCCTTATATAGCAGAAGATGCACTGCCACATGAGAGCCCCCCAGGAGCACTGCATTGCTAGTGACAAGCGTGGACTTTCTTCAGCAACAGTACTCACTTGCCTTGTGACCTTGGGCCAGTCACCTACCCTCTCTGCACCTCCATGGCCTCATCCTTGAAAGCTGTAAGCTGGATGGTTGCTCTGCCAGGTGCTCTTCTGCCTGACTGTGTTGTCTTTCTGCCTTGAGTTCTACCTCTGTCTGGGATTATAAACTCTGGCTTTTGTTTCAAGGACTCTAGCTGTTTCACGCTCTCACAAGGGTTTTGGAGGTTCTCTTATCCTTTCGTGTTTATTGGAGGGAAATCTTTCTTGCACCTTCCCCTGAAGACATCTCAGTGTGATAGCTGAGAAATAAAGCCCCTGACCACACTTCCTCTTGCTGCTGTGCAAAGAGCAAAGTTCCCATCACTGCTCCTGCACTTTGCAGGCTGTGCAACCGGGACAAGTCCGTTAACCTCCCTGAAACTCAGCTTCCTCATTAGAGAGACGCAATTGTGCTAATTTCTTAGAATTACTGGAGAGAGTGAACGGAGATAACCTATATAAAGCTACTCAGAAAATGTTACTATCAGAAGAAAGAGAAGGATTGTTAGCATCTCGGGGTCCTGCCTTCCCCACCCGTCCGCCGTGTCCATCACTGCCTCCCTGCCCTGGCTCTTGGGAATTGCTCTCCTAGGACTCAGGGAGTTTTTCTTTTTATCCCCTCCAGTGATTCTGAAGTCTCTACATTTCAGTTTTGTTGAGGACAGTATAACAGTTTTGTTGAGGACAGTTTTATTTCTCATTACAAAAGGAAGATGTATACACTGGAGAAGAGAGAAAGTCAAACCAAACAAAACCAAAACAAGAAAAAGCATAAAGGGATAAGGAGGAGGTGGATGGAGGGAACATAATATCCCAAACTGAAGGTAGCTGTGATTAACAGGCCTATTTTTCTGTTTAATTTTTTTTTTTTTTTTTTTTTTGAGGGGAGGTAAGTACATGGTAGATAGTTGTCCTGCCTCCTACCTTTACCATTACCATTGTATTCAGCCGTTAAATCTTCTTGCTGGTGTTCTGCTACGGGTATGTGTTATAATTCATAAACTAGCCCCCTGTTGTTGGATACTTAAGATAGTTTTATATTTTGTCCTTTAAAAATAACACATAGGACTCAGTCATAAGTCCCCCAGCCCACATTCTTTTTAAGTTATGTGGATAACTTAACTTTGTGGAGGTTATGCCATGGGTACTTTTTATTTTTATTTTTTTAAGATCTTATTTATTGGGGCTCCTGGGCTCCTGGGTGGCTCAGTTGATTAAGCGACTGCCTTCGGCTTGGGTCATGATCTCAGGGTCCTGGGATCGGGTCCCGCATTGGGCTCCCTGCTTGGTGGGGAGCCTGCTTCTCTTTCTCCCTCTGCTGCTCTGCCTGCTTCCCTCTCTCTCTCTCTCTCTGTCAAATGAATAAATAAAATCTTTTTTTAAAGATTCATTTGACAGAGAGCATGTGAGTGTGAGCAGGGGAAGGAGCTGAGGGAGAGGGACAAGCAGACTCTACACTGAGCACAGAGCCCAATGCAGGGCTTGATCCCATGACCCCGAGATCAGAGCAAAAACCAAGAATTGGATGCTCAACTGACTGCATCTCCCAGCACCCCACCATGACCACTTCTATTAAGAAATCTCCCCAAATTTGATCAAAACTATAGGAGCAGTTTCACTGTATCTGCTCTTAGCTACCCCCTCTTGCTGTGCCCTGACGTAGGTTTAGTTGGTCCTGGGTACGTCTCTTGCCCCCAAAATGGATGGTCATCACTTTTGCTGCTTTTACCAGTCCAGCAAGTATTACCACTGACCTTTTTTGGAAGGATCCATATTGTTCTACCTGGGCCAGAAATGGGCATGTGAGCTTGTCAAGTCTGGCCCATCCTCATATCCCACCCAGCCAGCAATGCTGATTGGTCCATGGAGTAGTGGCAGAAACTAGGAAGGACCAATTGGAGTCCCTCCTGGAGATCCACTGTAGATTCTGTGAGATAAAGGATGACAAGGGTGAGATGCTATGTCAGCAGCGAGCTGCATGTCACCTTCCCATAGCATGGAGGAAGCCTTTTGAAATAGCAGCCTGAGAGAATGAAATAAGCAGAGACAGCCTGTAAGGAAAAGGTTTAGGCTTGGGAACATGGAGTACCAGCTCTAATCCTGAAGTCCTGCCTTAAATTTTGAGGACTACTTCCAGATCCTTCCCACTTACCTAAGTCAATGACTTCCCTTTTTGGCTGCACCAACCAGTTTAAATGATGATTGGTCTCCTTACTCAGATCCATCCCTCCAAATGGCCTCCCTAAATGTTGTCCAAGAGACTGTGACATCTCCCAGGAGCATTTGGGCTCAGGTATCTGTGGGACTTGGCAACAGCTGCCAATTGCTCTTTCTGGGCTTCCCCAGGGACAGTTGGGGGTGAGACGGGGGTGGAGGAAGGAACCTATGCAAATAAACCCAGGAACTTCAGAATTCCCCTGAATAACCCAAATGCCCCTGTCAACAATGTCTCTTGGTGACACGACCCTTCAGTCATGGCGAAGGTAAACACCCCAGCCAAAGATAAGATGGGCCCAGAAAATGTGAGCTTGACTTCTACTCATCCCCATTTTTTAAGTGTGAGTTTCTCAACTCTTTGCTTTGAGACTGCTGTTAACCTTTCTCATCATTGGATAAGAAGAAAATAAAAGTCTATTTTTGGTGGTGGCATGATGCATAGGAAAATTTCCTGTAACTATTTTCTAATCCTCTCCATTCAAAACAAGGCCCGGTGGCTCTGAAAGGTTACTCAGGGTATGAGAAACCAGCTTTGCACGAGCTGGGCTGACATGAAGAAATGTCTCTCAAGTGTGAAAAACTTCTGGAAGTCATCTTTGGTTTTGTTTCACCAAATGGATTCCTGAAGCACTGGCTCATTGAAACAGAAATCTCCTCAGCAGGACCTTACGTGGAGGAAGGGAAGGGGACCTCCTCAGAGGTACCCCCCCCCCATCAGAATCCCTGCAGGGGGCGGAATGAAATTCAGCTTTTCTGCCATACCCAATCACCCAGGAAGTTCTCTGGGTGATTCTGAAACAGGTTGTCCAGTCTGCACACCAGCCACATGGTGGGATTTGAAGGCCTCCAGAGGGCATCCTTCTTCCAATTAGACCCCCATTAACTGGCCAGATGTGGAAGTCCCAAGGTAATTCTTACCATGCCTCCAAAGACCCAACCTATAGAGCTCTCTCCAGGGAACTCTTAGTTTCTTTTTAAAATGCAAATATTTTAGAAGCCAGAAGGCATATTTTGATTAGTTGTGAAGAACTGAGATTAAATCCATACTACCATTGAGTCCCACAGTACACCCACAGTGATGTTTTTCATACCTTAGGTCACTTGAGCACTGGTCTTACAGGGTTGTTATAATGAGATTGTCCCCACTTGGCAGAGGAGGAAACTAATACTCATTGAGGATAAATGACTTGCCTAAAGTCTCAGAGCTTAGTGGGTGACCTTGTTCTGATCTGAGCTCAGGAACACCTGACTCGGAAGCCCTTTTCTTTCCAGATAGACAGCTGCTCCCTGCAGAAAGCACAGCTCGGGTAACTTTCTCTGTGCTGTGCATGGGGGAGGTGGGGGTGGTGCTCTGAGTCGTAGAGGATGCTGCCCGGGGGTGGGCAGGCCTGGGAGGGTGCCAGAGGGAAGTGGCCAGAAGAACTGGGTGTGTCTTGAGTCACACGGAGTAAGGGGCAGATGGAGAACAGTGAGAACCAGGCCCCCTGCCTTCAGTCTTTGGCCCAGGGCCACAGATACCACTGTGGATTGGCCAAAGCTACAGGCCTGGCTATTGTATCCAGAGCTGTAACAGCACTGGTACCAGTGGGTGCCCAGCTATTGCCTGCTGCTGTTGGCGACGGAATAGCAGTGTTTTACCATTTTATTGCCCTTCCTCCATTGGCACTCACACTAGACTCCCTTTGTCTTTTCTCTTAATCAAAGAGAGGTCCTGTTCATTAAACCCTCTGCCCGAGGCACCCTGATAGCTGGAATATTGCTCTCTTGGCTTCCATTGGAAATGACCCAAGAATGGCGTACTTTTGGTTGAGCAGATCGGAAGACCTGTTTCTATGTTAGTATGGCCATGCTACCCTCTGTTGGGTTCCCTAAAGGCTCTCTACCAGTCTATCTAGAGGGCTCAGAGTTCCAGGATCCTTCCTACTGGGACATCTGCCATTTCTGTTTCTTGCTGCCAGTTGAATTGTCCAGCTGGCAGGTAGGATGAATGAGTAAAGACCAGTCTCCTAACTCTGTGAGAGGGAAACACTCTTACTCAGTGCTTTCAGTGGCAACAGATAAGAATCATGGGGTTGGGGGAGCTTCTAGATAAACAAACACAAAATGTCTGGGCCCCTCCCCCAAGGATTCCTATTCCCTTACTCTGGTGGCAAGTGCAGGTGACCCTAGCTGTGAAAAGCTCGACAGGTGATTCTAATGCACAGTGGGAGTTGAGAATCACCACCCTAATTAATAAAACCTAATCTGCTGTCATTGATACAGGACCCTGGCCCTGGACCAAAAATGTCAGACTCAGTGGCCTCAAACTTCCAAGTTCAAGTTCAATGCTATTGCTCAGTAGCCAGGCAACCTACCACCTACCTTCCCCAGTATCACTCTGAACGAAGACAGCAGAGTATGGGAGAAGGGTGTACACTGAAGCTTGTCACCAAAGGTTCCCCCAGAATCTTTTTTATCACTTCTTTTTCTACATAACAGTTACCAGGTCATAGAGTGTACAGGTCCATAATACAATGCCTACCAAGTCACTTACAAGAAGCAAGTCATCTTGTCAAGAGAGAGTGTACTCAATGCATACATCTCACCTCATGCTCAAAGTGGAAGCAGGTTGGGAGATACTCAGGACCTGAATCTCCAGAACACTAATAACCCTGCCATGCCTGTAACAGTCCCACAGCAATACCCTGGAATGAGATAGGTGCCCAGGGTGCTTTGCAAGGTGTGGTAGATAGCAGCAGGAATGACCCACACCGTTTTCCATCCATCCTGTTATTCATGCCTTCCTGTGGACCCATCTTCCCACCTGCCCTGGGCTTGGCACAGGGACTTTCTTTGGCCAAGGGGACAATAACTAATCTGACACAGTAGCCCTTGGACATTAGGTCTTGCTCTCTCTTGCTGTTCTTTGGAACACTGAAACCACCATGCAAAGAAACCAAGACAATCTGCTGAAGGATGGAAGGCCACAGGGTGGCTCTCCTCCATCAGCAGAGAGTCCCTAGGCCACCTGGCCTGCGAAGTCACTAGTCTTGTGAGTAAGGCTATCCTAGACCAACCAAACCCAGCCTCGCTACTTGCTAACCTCTGAAATCAACCAAGAGAGCCTAGACCTGAAGAGCCACACAACTGACTCAGAGAACTATGAGAAATAATACATGTTATATCATGTTAAGCTAGTATGTTTTAGGATGGTTATTATGCAGCAAAAGCTAACTGATACACTAGACAAAGGCATAAATTGAGATGGCTTACATCTTGGTAAGTAAGACCCTTAGCTCCAGTGTAGTTTCCTGGTGAGCTAGTGCTGGCCAGTGAGCTGTGAGTAAAAGTGCTGTGTGCCAATTCTGGTTCATACCCTTTAAAGGAATGTATAGGTGTTCCTGGGTCCTTTACACTTTCTGTCATCTGGTGAGATGACAACAAATGAGTGACCCTCCTGGGCTCAGAGATGGAAGCCATGTATTAAAAGACATGGACATGCTGCCAGCCTGGGCTGTCTCTCTCAGGACTGATTGGTGAGAGAAAAGAAAAACTGTCTCATTTAAGCCGGTGTGCTTTGGGGTCTTTTAGTTATAGCACCTTAGCCTGCCCTTACTAATACACCCTCTTACTAGCTATGAAAGCAACTTGTAAATACTTCTCTGCTTCTTATATCTCAAGGAACAGAGCTAATCATAATTCCTTCACGGTGTTGTTGCCGAGGCGAAATAGAAGTACACTTGCAAAGCACTTAATACTGCCTCACACCGTGGCCTCTTTCATTGAACAGCAGCTCTCGTGACCTCTCCAGCACTGGTTTTGTTTTTCAAATGTTTGTAGATTGTTTGCTTTGGCCATAATTATACTAAAATATTTTTAGATACTTGGCGAAACCAGTTTTTCAGTTCTACCTCTGGATAGTGGCTGGAAGGTGGATGGATGAGATTTTCTTTTACTAATTCTCTTATTCTATTGGTTATCCTTTTCCATGAATTGACCCTGCCTAATTCTAGCTCTGAGATATCCACAGGTCTGGCTCTCTCTTGCCATGTAATTCATCACCCCAAAACTTAGTGGTTTTAAGTAACAGTTAATTCATTATCTGATGTTTCTGGGGTTTTCCTGGACACTTGCACTGGCTCTCTCATGCAGTAGTAGTCACATGGTAGCTGGGCCTGGTGTCATCCCTAAGATTTTTTCTCTCACATGTCTGAGGGTGGATTCTGTTCAAATGCTAAGATCTGAGCGGGATTGTGGATCATATTACCTACATATGGGCTCTCCCTGTGGCTTAGACTTCCTCATAACGTGGAGGCTGTGTTCTGAAAGCAAGTGTACCTAAGAATAAGGCAGAATCTCTACTGCCTTTAGTGACTTAGCATCAGAAGTCACATAAGCATTACTTTTGTCAAAGAGGCCCTTCAGATTTGAACGAGGAAACAGACACTATTTCTCAAGAGGATGTTAAAGAGTTTGTAGACATTACTTTAGAACTGTCATGTCTACCCAAGAAGCTGATGAAGGTCACAAGGCACAAAGGAGATAGAGTGACAGAGAATACAAAACAGCCACTAATAGCCTAGGTTCTGGAGTCTGGCTATCTGGGTATAGATTCTAGCTTTCCCAATTTCTGGGTGACCTTGCACTCAAGTTATCTCACTTGCATGCTTTTATGAGCTATTCTTAAAAATCAGGTTAATAGTAGTATCATTCTCATAATATTGGGTTGTAAGTGTTGATTACCACTCACATGCCTGATGTATAGTATGAGCTCAATGAATATTAGTTGCTCTGATGAGATTGCTCTTTTTAGCAGCTAGAAATGCATTTTCTAGTGGACTTCTGGCTTATCCCCAATTGATAGAAAAGGAAATCTCCATTCTTTGGACCTTGGTTAAAGTAGTTCCCCTCCAATGGCTGGCATTCCAGGATTTTAGGAAGTATAGCTGTGTATTGTTTTAAGTCATTGATACTATAAGGATAGACGAAATCACACAGACTTGAAATCTCAGGACCCCCTCTGCAGCCATCTTCCTGTTTCCCAAGAACACATTTTCTCTTCATTCACTTGACCTTTCCTTCTTGCCTCAACACACTTCTCCTAAATGGTCATAGACTGTGGCATGGGGTGTGATGACAAAACATGCCGTGAACTAGAAATACAACTCACTCATAAATGTTTCACGAGGGGAAGGGGAGCATGTGGAAGCCTCTTCAAATCATTCCGGAGGCAAACCTTCACCCTCTAGCTGCAGTGCACAGCAACCGAAAGCTGGCTGCCTCTCCCAAGGAACGCCACAACTTAACAATATCTTGTTTTATTAATTTTTAATTAGACCACCAACCCATGAACGTGTTCTCCCAGTAAATAAAACTGAAAGTGTACAAATAAAGCTAATATCTCTTTGACCACTCCTTGTAACAAACACCCAAACCCATTCCACCCCTGAGAACTACCATCATTTTTGTCTGTATTTTTTTCTATGCCTTTATTTACATATACCTAGGATTGTTTAAAATATGTAGATTCATGTGTGTGAGAGCATTTGGTATGCAACAAATATTACTATACCCCACACATAGTAGTATTAAGACAGTAAACATTATCTCCCAGGTTCTAGGTCAAGAATATGGGGAAGAACTCAGCTAATTACCTGAGGCCTGGGATGTCCTATCCAGTGACAGTTAAACTGCACTCACCTGAAGGCTGGACTTTGGGGTAAGACCTGCATCTAAACCCAGCAACATGGTTGTTGGCAGGATCCATTCCCTTGTCATCAGCCTCTCTCCCCCACCAAATACATACAGGGCTGCCTCCCCAGGTCCAGAAATCCAAGAAAGAATGAGAGAGAGCATCCCAGGTAGAAACTACAGTCTTCTGTAACTATGGGGACCCAAGTAAGAATTCAAATGGAAGCCTATTTACCATATGTCCAAATATTTAAAAATTTTTAAATCAAGTTAATAATCTGTTAAGTAAGTTTCTATCTTCCTATCTTGAAATTGACTTTGTTAATGACCAAAAGACTTTGCAGACTGCTCAGAGTTCTGCATCCAGACATGGCAGGACATGCAGAGTGGGCCCAGGCCCACGGCCCTCTCCCATTCTCTTTCCATCCAAAGCATCACAAATAGTTGCCCTTCATGGCTAGAGGTACACATGGTGGCCAGCATGAATGGGAGGAGGAGGCCTACTTGAACTCTGGGTGTGGTCTCCAGGGTCCAGGATGCCCAGAGTAGGATCCCCAGGGCATGCCGCCTCCTTGTGGGAGCTGCTCCTGGCTCCACAGAATCCTCACTCCATGGCCAGGAATACAGCCAGGGGAGGCCAGGGAGGGGTGCTCTCAAGCAAGGCTCCCCAGTGCAGTCCCGGAACCCGTGCCAGTTCAAAACCTTTCTGTTTTCCCTCCACAAGGAGGTGTGAGAGCAATTGAGAGTAAACACTGAGAAACTGGCATAGCAATTTGACTTGCTGTGACATCCAAGTGTTTGTGGGCACTGGAACTTGAGTTTCATAGAATTGTCACATATCACAGATAGTCTTCTTTTTAAAAAATGATGTTCCTGAACCATTTAAAAATGTCAAAGCCATTCTTAGCTTGAAGGCAAGAGAAAAACAGGGGCCAGCTAGATTTGATCCAGAGGTCATGGTCAGCCTAACTCTGGTCTAGAAGACAGTAGGGAGGGGGGTTGGAGCCATGTCCTTGAAGGCGAGGGGACATGAAGCCCAGTGTAGGTATGAGAGGACCAGCTTTGTACTGGAGTGCAGACTGTTCAGCTGTGATAGCAGCAAAAAAGAATGGAAATAATTAAGACTTCGGTCACTGAAATATTTTGGTTTAAATCCCCTTTGAATCTTTAAAGCTATTTGCTTTTGGAAAAGCACATTCATTCTCCAAACTGAAATGATTTCCATAAAATAGGTGCATATTCACCTCAGAGACCGCGAGACAGAAAATATATACTCTATGTGTTCATTCTTCTCTCGCTCAGCTTCAGTGATTAAATGATCAAATTAAATGATGAAATATTTGTTATTGCCTCTTAATTTTTGAAAGAGAAATGCATCTTTTGCCACCATGGACTTAACTCTTTTTTTGGACCTTATTCCCCCTCCTTCTCACAATAAATCTGAGGACCATCTTCCTGGGGGAAAAGAAAGCATGAATGTATTCTCCAAACCACTTCAGGCAATGCTCCAACAGCCAAGGTTGGCCTCAAACCCCTAGTTAAGGAATCCTGATTTATAAGCTGACCAAGGTTCTGAGAGTTGTGCTTTTCTTTGACATTGCCCTTGAGTTTTTTGGAACTAAAGAGCTACATGCATGCAAAATGATTATTATAATTACCCACACTGTTATGCTGATTCCAAACAGCCTACCCTGGAGTTCTATTCAGAAGACTAGAGAAAAGGGCTGAGAAGCTTCAAGGAAGAAGGGAGAGGGTGGGTGTCACTAAACTCATGCTTTTCAGAGCTAGTCTCCTGGGGATCCACCCCATTCCTAGTCCTCTCTGTAACCCTGCTAATCTCTCCTCCTTTAAAAGGAGAACTACATAATGCTTTGTGGAAATACATCAGTTCTTTGATTATATATGCTTTGGGGGTTACACCATGAATAGAAGCTTTCCCTGGTAATAGATTTTATCCTTTCTACCATCAAGAAGGCTTGGTTTTCATTTGCCTGGCAATACCAGTATCCCGTGCCCCAAATGTAATTCTCTTAAATCTACTGCACAGAACTTATGAAATGTGCAGAATGAAAATCAAGACCTAAGTCAGAAGAGAAAATGTAAGAGGTGTTGCCTCAAACAGACATGGAAAGTGAAGGAAAAGTCATATTCTAAAAAATTCTTATTTTCTTTCAAGTATTTACATGAGCAGGCAAGACAACTTTGTCAATTCTTATCCTTCATAAAATGTAAGTTGGAATATTTCTTATGGAATGTCACCACAGGAGGCCAGCTAAGGTCTTGGCTGGAAGACTTTCCTGGAATATTTTGTTTCCCTTGGAATTTACAGTACTGTCTGGTTGAGTCTAATTTGACATTCTAACAATTGGAGCATTGTATTAGGCACAGTGAAGCAGAAAATTTACCCTATCCTTCTCCCCATTCATCCTTCCTTTGCCCTTGTGAAAATTGCCTGCTGTTTTATCCCACTGAATCGAAGTGTTGGGGAGAAGACAAATGTCACATCTAATTCAGTCAACAGTTACATAAAAGGTAGGTTTTTAATACCTAGAATAAATCTTTCATTTATTCAAGAAATAGTTTTACTTAGTGGTAGCTCTAGGGTTTAAAACATGCATTGTTGACTGACTACAGTCTACTTTCAAATAACATTACACCACTTCACATATAGTGTAAGAAATTTTCAACAATGTTTATTCAACAATATTTAAAACCTATTTCCCCCTCCTATCCTTTGCTATTGTTGTCAGATATTTTGTTTACACACATGTTTAACATCCATGATATGTTGCTGTTATTTTTACTTTAAATAGTCAATTACTTTAAATGTAAAGAAGTTAGAAATTATTTAGAAGCTAGAAACTTATTTAATGGTACTGATCATTTCAAGTGTTCTTTATTTCTTTGTGTAGATTTCAGTATTCATTTGTTACCAATTTATTTCTCCTAGGAACTTTTATTTTTGTGAGGTTCTGCTGGTGATAAATTTGGTTAGTTTTTGTTAGTATGACAATAAGTTTATTTCTCCAGTTCTGAAGGATTTTTTTCACTAGACATAGAACTCTAGGTAGAGAGGATTTTTTTCTTTCAGTACTTAAAAATACCATCGCACTGCTTTTTGGCTCACATTTGTTGTTGGTCTATTTTTTTTTTTTCATTTTTAATAAGGAACCAACCACAATTTCTGTGGTTCTTCTGTATGTAATGTGTCCTTTTGCTTTGACTGCTATTAAAATTTTATTCTCATTGTTGGTTTCCAGCAGATTTCCTGTGACGTGTCTTAGTGTAGATTTATTTTCATTCATCCCACCTCAGGTGTGTTGAGTTTCCTGGATTTCTAGGTTTATATTTTTCATCTAGTTTGTAAAGATTTTGGCAACATTTCACAAAAATACATTTTTCTGCGGATCTCTCACTCTCCTCTCCTTCAAGAACTTGAAGATATATGTTAGGCTTGATGTTACCCTATAGGTCATTAAAGCTCTGTTCAGTTACTTTTTCTTCAGCTTTTTCTTTTTTCTCTATGTGCTTTAATTTGATTAGTATGAGTCTCTGATACTTTTTTCTGTAGTATCTCACCAATTATTAATGCCATTCAGTGAATTTTTCATGGTGAATATGGTATTTTTTTAGTTTTTAGATTTCAATTGATTCTTTTTTATAGTTTCCATTTCTCTTTTGAGACTCACAATCTATTCTCATAAAGTTTATATTTTCCTTTAGTATCCTTGACTACATTTATAACAGTAGCTTCAAAAGCTTTGTTCCCTAATTCTATCACCTCTGTATTTTTGGTCTCCTTTAATTATTGGCGATTTTTCTTCCTTCACATTTTCCTGTTTGTTCATGTGTCTAATCATATGCTATTATGTCCTAGGCATTGTGGATGATGCATTGTTGAACATCTGGATTTTGTTGTCTTCCTTTCAATAATGTTGGGTTTTGTCTGGAAGGCAGTTAACTTCCTTATAGATCAGCTTGATCTTTTGAAGCTTTTAAAATCTTTGTTAGATTAGGTCTAGTATATTCTTAACTCCAGGATGGTAGTAATCCTTCCCCTGATGCACAGTCTTTCTTATGTCAGCTGAGTACCCAGAATTACCAAAGAGGACTTTCCAATTACACATACAACAATATCTCTCAGTTTTTTTTAAGCTCCAGAATCTGGATAAAGCTTGTAGCTCCACTGTATTTATTCTTTGTCTAACTTTGTGGATTCTGGTCCTGTGCACATGCCACTTGGTATTCAGTCAAAGATTCTGGGAGATTCTTATACAGCTATCTGAAGCTCCTCTGTATGACTTCCTTTCTCTAGAACTCTGCCTTGTAAGTTACAGCCATGCTATCAGCCCTAACTCCAATCTCATCACATCTGCTCAGTGAAATTGCCATTCTCTGCTTCAGTTTTTCCTCCCTGTGCCATGATCTCGAAAGAGCTTCAAAACAAAAACAACAAAACAAAACCAAACCCCAGGGCAATCAAAGGATTCAACTCATGTTTTTGAAGTCCAAGTTATAATATAAGCAAGTCTCCAACCATCCTGTGTCACACACATTAGACACATTATTTAAACATATATATTAATAAACAGGCATAAAATGGTTTGTACAAAATGTTTTTGCAAGCTGCATTAGTGGTAAATCTCTGCCCTTTAACCCCAGCTATCATGGAGGGTTCACATGAGGCAGGTAGGATGCTAATCTAGATACGGCATCAGGAAATCAAATCTCTGGGATCATCCTAAGCGTATGTGCACCAGGCTTCATTAGACTTTACACTCTTTTCATATAAGGGCAGACAGTTGTCTCTATAAGGCTATGGCTAAGCCATATATCTTGAATACTACTAACTTACCCAATGAGAATCCATTTATAGCATCTAATGTGTTCATTTAAAATCCATTATTTTGCCAGTAAAAACACATTTCTGATGTTTGTTTTATTAATGATCAAAGACTTCACTTAAGGATTGTCAATACTTCTAGAATTCCATATGATTCAAAGAAAGTGCCTCTGATATATACACTTCTCCCTGGGGTAGCCATTTTCACCTAGAGTATAGCTTAAGCTAACACATTGTAGCTAACATTGTCTGTGCTAAAGTCTTTAAACTTCCTGTAATCTTGTCCATAACAGAGCTGGCATCAGAAAAATCTAAAGTCTGTGCCCTTCTAGGATTATGAACTCGGGACCAAAGGGGAAGAGAAGAATCTGTGAAACCTTCTCTCACAAAATAATCTGGCTTTCGGGGCTATTTCTTCCTTCATAATCTGATTTTTGATGTTAGACCAGAATTATCTCAGTCTTTCTCCATCTGTCCTGAGTTGATGAGCATAAAAGTCTCAGGGCTACATGCTAGGGGAGTGGGGAAAGGCTTCCCTAGCCTATGGATCAGAGCAGGTTACAGTGGCCAGCTCCAATTCAAGTGGTGTAGAAGTGGATTGGATGGGAAAAGTTTCAAACACTACATGACCACATTTTAGCTACCACAAGATAAATGCCCTGAAGACAAAGACCAGGGTTCTATAGGAATATCAGAGGGATTAGCGGAATCTCATTGAGTGAAGGCTTAGCTCTACCCCAAAAATGAGGTAGCTCGAGATGTATGTCAAGGATGAGGAGATGTTAACCAGAAGGAAGGTAGTGTTTAGACAGCAGGACCATCACGTGCAAAGGTTTATGGCAGGCCATACATTTGATAAACCTGAAAAATGCAAGGAAGCCTTCATTTGCCCAAGACACCAGTCTGGAAATCTCATGGAACTGTGAAAGGGTACTTCTTTGTCAGTAAGTATGGTGAAGTGTGAAGGCCTAAATTGAGCCTTCAGGCCACAGGGGTCCCTCCCAGCTCAGTAACTCGGTAGTTGCATCCTCTAATGGGAAAATGGTAGAATAAAAGGGCCATGGAATGATCTAGTACTTCGTTTTCCAGAAGGTTTTCTGAGCATTGTCACTGAAGTGGTCCAATGGTTTGAAATGTTTGAGAAACACCAGTTCAATGAGTTTATTGTTGAAGTTCTCAGAGACATGAGCATGTCATGAAGTTCTCAAGACATGAGCGAATACAATAACATGTATTTACACCAATGGTGTGCTAGTAAATGCTGCACAGTAAGCTGTCTGAGAAAAAATGTATCCCCAATTTTGAGCATTTGCCAATGTCTGGAGTATAAATGCTCCCACCACACTATTTGAAGCTACTAGTATGATATCACTGAATATCAGAGAAGATATCAATATCAGAATATTGGTTCAGAGAAGTCCTGAACATTTCACTACCAGCTCCATCCCACGCCCAGTGGGTCTCTTAGAGATGGAGGGAATGAAGCTTTGCCCAAAACTTCATGGCCATGGCACCGTTCTTATGGGATATCTAATGGAATGAATTCTTCATGGATACACTTTAAGAAATCTTTGTTTGATTATCCTATAAACAGGGAAACTTAGAAGCTAAATATTTTACCCAAGAACTCAGAGTCAAACACAAATTAAGCTCTTCTGAGCTTCCACCCTGTAGCATAAATGTTAATGCTCCTCCCTTGTTCAAATGTCCTTGATTCACAACTGCCATTTCCTTGCCATGAACCACGTCGAGTATTCTGCTAAACGCTTCTAACTCACTGTGAGATATGTGACATTTTGGTCCCTGAATTGAAGGCGTGGTTTGTGATGTGATCCCCTGCTCTCCATAAGAGAAAATGATGCCATATTGTTCCCCACCATGGGCAGATAGTGCAAGAATAAGCCTTATCATCTTCCTTTCTCAGCAAGAAGAGTGTCAGCCTGTGTCTGCCCCTTTTCTTGCTCTCTTTGTTTTTTAATTAAAAAAAAAAATTTATTAACATATAACGTATTATTGGCCCCAGGGGTACAGGTGTATGAATCGCCAGGTTTACACTTCACAGCAATCACCATAGCACATACCTTCCCCAATCCATAACCCAACCACCCTCTCCCTACCCCTCTGCCCCCGGCAACCCTCAGTTTGTTTTGTGAGATTAAGAGTCTCTTATGGTTTGTCTCCCTCCTGATCCCATCTTGTTTCATTTATTCCTTTCCTCAAATCCCCCATGTTGCCTCTCAACTTCATCATATCAGGGAGATCATATAACTGTCTTTCTCTGATTGACTTATTTCGCTCAGCATAGTACCCTCTAGTTCCATCCATGTCATCGCAAATGGCAAGATTTCATTTCTTTTGATGGCTGCATAGTATTGCATTGTATATATATACCACATCTTCTTTATCCATTCATCTGTTGATGGACATCTAGGTTCTTTCCATAGTTTGGCTATTGTGGACATTGCTGCTATAAACATTCAGTTGCAAGTGCCCCTTCGGATCACTACATTTGTATCTTTAGGGTAAATACCCAGTAGTGCAATTGCTGGGTCATATGGTAGCTCTATTTTCAACTTTTTGAGGGACCTCCATGCTGTTTTCCAGAGTGGTTGTAACAAATTTATTGCTCTGATTCTTAAGCCAGAACATCTCCACCCACCAGCTTTGGGCAGCATACATACCAGCAGCCCAGTCACCCCACAAGCATTTACTAGTGGGTGATCTTATGGACTGAATGTTTGTATGGTGAAGCCTTAACCCTCAGTATGATGGTGTTTGGAGATGAGTCTTTGGGAAGCAGTTAGGTAGAGATTAGATCATAGTGTGGGGCCCTCATGATGAGATTAGTGCTCTTTTAAGAAAAGTCACCAGAGGAGCTCACCACTCTCTCTGTGCACACCTAAAGAGGAGGTCAGGTGAGCACATGGTGAAACTTCTTGACTTAACTTGTTGACTACAAGTTGAGAGAATAAGAGTCAGAATGAAGCTACCTTATAAGCCTTGTTCTTGGGCTTCCTGATCTCCTGAAGTGTGAGAAATGATTTCTGTTGCTTACATCATCCAGTCTGTTTTAGTCTATTCTGTTTTAGCAGCCCAAGCAGACAGCATCAGCTTTTGAAATGTTGCATTTGAGGGCTGGAGCAGGCAGTGGGGAGAAAAATAAGTTAAATGGTCATAGCATTCATGACTATACTTCTAGAAGTCCTCATGGTAGTGGTAGTCATAATAGCTTTCTACTTAAACTCTTTAACATCTATGATGCTATTTGATCCTCAAAGGACTCTGTGAATGTTTCCTGTTTCAGAGAGGTCTGACTTTGCCCAGGGTCACATAGCTGCGAGGTCAGCAGCACTGAATCATCTTCTGCCCCATGTCCTTCCCAATATATCAAACTGATTTATGCTTAACTATTAGAGTATTGCTAAACTGTTAGTTCTTCTGGAATCCAAATGTGGATGGTGTTGAGAGGCCTTTAAGATTTCAAGAAATTAAAAAAAAATGTGGCATGCGTATCTTCAAAAGTGGGTTTAAACAGAAGGAATAAGATTCGCTAATGTGTTACAGTTGAAAGAACTCAGTATGAAGGTCAACATGGTCATTAACACAGTGACCCTTACATAGTGCTTCCTAGATGTTGGGTGCAGTGGAGGAGTTTGACATGTAGTAACTCATCTGACTCTCCTGATGATAACTCTACAACACAGCTATGATGATGTCATTTTATGTATTAGCAAATAGAAGAGAGAAGAAGCTTAGCTCTGACTCAAGGTACCTGTAACTAGATGACTGGGGAGGGGTGTGTGTGTGTGTGTGTGTGTGTGTGTGTAGTGTGGTGGAGATGAGAAGGGGGTGATTCCCAGTTACAGTGTGTCATGTTCTGCTCCCTGGTTTCCCTCAGCATCAGAGCCATCACGCCCCTCAGCTGCGCATTTATACCTGCAGCCTGATTTCTTCTGGAAACCCCCTCCATTCCTAACTCTTTGAACTTAAGGCGTGGAAAAATTGTGTTAAAATGCAAATCTTACCCTGGAGGAGAAGCACATTAAGCCACCATTTTCCATTTACACTTTTTTTGTGAATTCATTTTCTTGATTGGTTTTTGATTCATTGAGAGAGCCCACCCAGAGTGCCAAACCAAGGGATCTTTATTTCTGTGGTTGTTCTGGGGGGAATAGGAAGGTCAAGACAGAAGACTGTCTTGAGAAAGCATTAACACAACTGACACAGTTCCCCGGGCGTCTCCACCATGCTGGGCACTGGACTCTTCTCTTGAACATTCGCAGCAGCTTTGCCCTATAGGGTCAATATCATTCACCCATGTTACAGATGAGAAGACGGGCTGGGGGAGGTTAAGAGATCACTTCAGGAATAAACTGGTAATTGCCGAGGGGGCATAGCCCAGCTGTCGCATTGTAACTCTGAGGGCTCTGGCCAGCTGGAACCCCCCAGAAAAGTGCTAAACATTCAGGGTGTATCTGAGTGCGAAGCAAGAGTGGAGGAGACCAGTTATTGTGGAGGGGTGGGGGGAGGTACTCAGATAAACAAAGAAAGACAGGAAGGGAAGGGGCTCCAGCCATCTTTTCCCTCCTGTTCCACGTCCACACACCATTTTGCAGTGACCTCGTGGGAGGGCAGGCATCCATCCCCCTTCTGGTAGGTCCCACAGCTGCTTTGGGGACACTGCTTCTGTGGAATCCCCAGGGCTTACTGGGGGCCAGTCCCTGCCAGGAGGCCAGGGCCACTTGTCTGCCACCCACAGTTTTCCTGGTCTAGGCCTATTTCTGTTTCCTGTGTCCTTATGTCACCTTCCCCACAAAGGCGCCTGAGCCTGCACACAGGTGTGAGGCCTGCAGCCTATGCAGGCAGGGGGTGATTTCTCAGAAGGCCAGCAGACTTGGGTCCTGGCACCCCAGCCTCTCAGGAGACCACCTCTCCAGCTTCCTTCCCTGGGTGGAGCCTGGGGAGGCCTCTTTTGACTGCCTCCTTCTCAAAGTGAAGGATTGAGGTTCTGCCCCTTCCAGCTTAGGGAAACTGAGCAGATGGCTCCATGCCCTTGATTTTCACATCTGTAAAGTGGGTGTGTTGGTCATTCTTGCCTGGGCGGGGCAGCTATAAGGATTAAATGCGTGAATCCACAGAGTGCTTAGCCTGGGCCTGGCATGTGGTAAATGCCCATCAAGGTCCTCTGCATCTCCTGCTCGTGTCATCATCAGTAATGGTCGAATTATACCAGGCACAGTCATCTTGGGCTGATCCGTATTTTAACATATTTTTGCTTTTCTTCACCCGCTGCACATGCACACACACACAGACACACACACACACACATGCACACCCCTCTTTGTGGCTCTGGGTGTAGCCGCTGAGGCAGAGCCAGCAGATGGAAACTCCATTCTGCCCTGAGCTGTGCCCAACTCATTGGGAGGCCTTGGGTGAGCTACTCCCCCCCACACCCTGGGCCCTGGCCCCAGGGCAGCTCTGCTGAGTAGGAAATTCTGTGGTGAGCTACTGTCGGGCCTCACAAGCTGGAGGCCTCAGGCAAATCCAGGTGACAGGTTCTGGCAGTGCCACTGGGCTTTGAAAACATGTAGTGTCACATTAAAGTCCAGATCTGTGGCCTCTCCTACCATGTGCCATAATTGCACTCCCCCCTCCCACCCTACCTCTCAGAGCCAGGGAGAGCTTTGGAAGGCATTCAATACTGCCTGGCCCCAGGAGGCACTGGACTTTGCAAACCTCTGGACCTACAAATTCTCAGGTCTCTTCCAGCTGGAGAATTCTGCCTAGGAGAGCTCAGGTTTGTCTTGCTCAGGGCCAAGAAGGATCCCTGCCGCAGAGGGTTAAGTGGCTGCTTTTGAAAGGACAAAGCCAGAGATGACGATAAGATAAGGAGCTCTGTTTTCACCAGACACTCCTCCGAAAGAACAGGCTTTTGTTGTGATCCAGAGGATAAGAGCCTGAGCCTCGCATTCATCAGGCGGTCCCTCCTCCCCTTAGCCTCTGCTAAGGCTGCAGGGATGTGTCTCCCGCAGGATGTGTCTGCAGCTGCTGCCACCTGCTGGAGCCCAGAGCCTCTGCACCCTGCCTGCAAGGTTTGCGCTGACATTTCCTCCAAGCCCCGAATTCTAGCTCTTGTCCCCACAGATGCCCTGGCCCTCACCTTGACAATTACTGGTATTTTTTGAACACTTACCAGGGTCAAACATTATGCTTAGAACTTCCTTGAGTTGTCTCATTTAATCCATTTACTGCGGTGGAAGCCCACCCAGGCAGGAATTTTGTCTCCTTCCTGGCAGTATCCCAAATGTCTAGAACAGAGTGTGGCCCAGAGGAAGAACTCAGTAAGTACGAATTGCATGAGAACAGCTGTAAAGATAGACTGTATTATTACCCTGGTTTTATGGAAGAGGACGTTGTCGCTTGGTGACACAAAGGCACAAGTCATTGTGGGGCAAGTTGTGAGGAAAGCCAGAAGGCTTCTTGCCATAAGCAGACTGTCTTTTACTGGGGGTGATTTCCAAGGCGGCAAAGCCAGGCAGCACTAGGACTGAGCATTTCAGGCAGCCAGGGTATGCTGGAGCTCAGAGGTCAGGATATCCAATTTTGTGCTTTTTTTTTTTTTCAATCTTACATTTATGGAACAAAATAGAGAGATCCCGTGTATCTTCTCACACCCAAATCCCCTCCACCCAGTTATAATTAACACCCACCACTATTAACATTTTGCGCTAGCGTGGTGTATTTGTTGTAGGAGAGGGGCCTATACTGAAACAATTATTATTAGCTGAAGTCCATGGTTTATATTGGTTCCGTCTTAGCGTCTTACATTGTGAGGGCCCAAACAAATATATAATGGCATGTTTCCACATGTGCAGTATCATCCAGGAAAGTTTCACTGCCCTAAAAAATCCTCAGTTCTCCCCCTTCCCCTACCTACCTCTAACAACCACTAATCTTTTTACTGTCTCCATAAATTTTGACTTCTTCAGTTGTTAGGAACTTATAATATGTAGCTTTTTTCAAATTGACTTTTTTCACCTAGGATTATGCATTTAAGATTCTCTGTGTCTTTTCAAGACATGATAGCTCTTGTTATTACTGCATAATATTCCCTTGAATGGATGTACCACAGTTTCTCTATCCATTCATAGACTGACAGACATTTTTGGTGCTTTTAAGTTTAGGCAATTATGACTAAAGCTGGTATAAAATCAGTGTGCATGCTTTATGTGAACCTAAGTTTTCAACAAATTGGGTAAATACCAAGGAGTACAATTGCTGACTCATATGGCAAGTTTTGTAAGAAATTGCCAAACTATCTTTCAGAGGTAGCTGTCCCTGTTTTGTACTTCTGAACATTGCTCTTAGTGACGGGCATGCTGGCCTGTACTTTCCTGTCTCTGGGCTGGAAAGACTGAGAGAAGACAGGCCTATGTCTCCTTCCTTCCTGTCTGTATCCACCTCCCTTGCTGAGCCAAACCCACTTCCTGTGCTGAAAGGTGAAGAAAATAGAGATCTTCTTTTTCATCCTACAAAGAGGGACACATTGCGGACAAGGTATGAAACTGTAGCAAGTCTGGTCACTTGAAATCCCCAAGCCATGTCCTTGGGCTGGGGGCAGGTAGAATGGGCCTACCTACCTCTCTGGAAGGTCAGCCTGTGGCTTTTGGTTCAAAATTCTTGGCTTGAGCATGGCCATGTGAGCTGGAAAAAACAGTTGCTATTTTGATGTGCAGAGCTTTTGGGGCCTATGTTCATGAAACCCTCATGAAACTGGGGCTCTTGGAATCAGAACACCTAGCTCCTCCTCACTTCCTACTCTTTGTAAAATGTTGACAAATGAGATAGCAGTTTAATTCACATCATCTCAAAACTTAAGGTAACTGGAGTGTTCTGGAAATAATGGAACTATATGCAATCTAGTTGGCTTATTTCACTTTTTCCTCTCTCTTTTTAAAAAAAAGTCATGAAAAATTATTTCATGGCCCTTCAAAGTTACTTTAAAAACAAATTTTTAAGGTTAGGCTAACACCAAACTGCAACCATAGGAAAGAGAGGAAGCCTTTTTTAGCCATGTTTTTATATTATTCCCCAGAATTCAAAATTCCATGTTCAGTTACTTCTGTGCCATTGGCTCCCTTTCCCTGCCAAAATGAAACCAACAAACAACAACAGCAAAACTCTTAATGTTCTACCAATAACTTGGAGTAAGTCAGGTAATCATGGATTCACTTTTTTTTTTTAAGATTTTATTTATTTATTTATTTATTTATTTATTTGACAGAGAGAGAGAGAGCACAAGCAGGGAAAGAGGCAGGGGGAGAGGGAGAAGTAGGCTCCCTGTGGATCCCTGGGATCATGACCTGAGCTGAAGCCAGATGCTTAACCAACTGAGCCACCCAGGCATCCCATGTTTTAAGGCTTATGCTCTTTAGTGACTGCCTAGGAAAACTCAAAGAATCTCATTTGAACTGCCTCAATCTGTAAAGGGGGGGGGGGGGTGGAAACAGCTTTAATTCTACTGGTAGAATGAGGGTTTATTTATGTGTCTCAATTTACAAGCCCAAGCACTACAAATGTAAACTCTCTGAAGGAAAATTTTGTCCTAATTACCTAACTGAATCCAGAAGCATCTGCTTTGATTTATGGCAAGTCCAGTTGAGTCTTTATCTGGCATTTTAAAGCATGCTGGTAACTATTTGTGAGGTAACTTCACAACTAGTACCTTTTCCACTTTAGCCAAGTATTTCTCAAAGGGTAGGGAGAGGGTGAGGTCCAGAATAAACAATGTTAAAAAATTCTCCAGATGATTCTTACAAAGACTGAAGTTTGAGAATCATTCACTGCTCAAGGCAGTACTTACTCTTCTTTCCATTTTTTTTTCCCTTTTCAGCTTTACCGGCAAAATAACACATTCTGGAGAAGTTTCTTCTTCCTGATAAGTTTGATTTTCTCACTGGAATATTTCCACTTTTTGTACTTCTTAAAATTTTACTTTCTAAGTGAATTTACAGAAAAATTGACTTTTTGTGTGAATTTGAAGACATGAATCAATTCATGTAACTATCAGGACAATCAAGGACACAAAATCAGGACAAAAAACAGTTCCCTCCCCCTGAAGAACTCCCCCGTGTTATCCATTTGTAGGCACACCCTTCCCCAACCCCAGTCCCTGGCAACCACTGATCTGTTATCCATCACCAAAGTTTTGTTTTTTCCGGGAAGTTATATAAATGGAATCATACAGTATATAATCTTCTGAGACTGACGACTTTTACTCGGCATAATGTCTTTAAGATTCATCCAAGTTGTTGCTTATATCCATAGTCCATTTCTTTTTATTGCTGAGCAGAATTCCATTGTATGAATGTAATCCAGTGTGTTTGCTTCCCCATTGGAGAGCATTTGGCTGTTCCCAGTTTTGGGCAATCATGAGTAGAGCTCCTATAAATATTTGGGTATAGGTTTTTGTGTTAAGATAAGTTTTCATGTATCTAGGCTAATACCTGGGAGAATCAAGGACTCCACTAGTAAGCATATCTTTTACTTTATGAGAAACTACCATGCTGTTTGTTAGAAGGGTTGTACCATATTATATTTCTCCCATCAGCAAGTGTGAGAGTTCTAATTGCCAAATATCTTCACTAATACCAGAGGTTGTCAGTCATTTATTTTTATTTCAAACTTTCTAATAGGTGTATAGTAGTACCTCATCATGGTTTTAATTTGCATCTCCCTAATGGCTAAGAATCTTTAATATTATGTGCTTTTTTTTTTTTTTTTTTTACTTCCTCTGCTCAAGTCTTTTATTTATTTAAAATACTGGGTTACTTGTTCTCTTATGGTTGGGTTTGTGGGTGCTTAATATATTCTAGATGCAAGTCTTTGGCTGAATATGTGGTATGTAAATATTCTCTCCTCTGTAGCTTATCTTTTCATGATTTTAACAGTGTCTTTTCTGGAACAAATGATTAATTCTGATGAAGCTCAGTTTATCAATTCTTTTTTGTGTTCCATCTTGAAGAGTTTTCCTATGTTTTCTTCTAAATGTTCTGTAATTTTCTATTTTACATTTAAATATGTGATTTCATTTGAGTTAATTTTGGTGTGAGATATGAGATTTATATTGGGGTTCATTTTCTTGCATATGAAGCCCCAAATGTTTCAACATGATTTACTAAGAAAAGAATATTTTTTCTGTTGAATTGTCTCTACACTTTGAGCAAAATCTCAATTGATAAATTGAGTGCAGGGAAATCTTCTAGAGTAATGGAAATGAAAATATTTTTTATTGGGTGTGTGTTATGTGAGTATACACTTTTGTCAGAAACTTCAATTTGCACACTTCAGGTCTATGCATTTTACTGTATACGAATTACACTTCAATTAAAATGACATTGGTTGTCTATAGCATCAGTTCTATTTCCAGAGTCTCTTCCATTCCATTGATCCACATCTTTTTGCCAATAACATGCTATCTTGATCCCAATTACTGGAGCTTTATAGAAGACTAAACACTGAAAAGTGTGTTTCCTCCAACTCTGTTCTCCATTTTTGAAATCATTTTGGCTATTTTTGTTTCTTTGCATTTCCATATCCATTTAGAATCAACTTGTATCTGTCTACAAAAAAAGTCCTGTTGAGATTTTAATTGGGATTGTGTTAAATGTGGAGAATTTGGGGAAAATTGACATTGTTTTAGTGTTATCTTCCTGTCTATGAACATGGTATGTCTTTGCATTTCTTGATAATGTCTTGGATTTCTTTCATCAATGCTTTGTAGTTTTCAGCACACAGATCCTCTTCGCATGTTTTATTGGATTTATATCCAACTATTTCCATTTTTGGAGATATTTTAAATAACATTTAAAAATATTTGAGTTCCAATTCCTTTTTGCTACTATATGGAAATAGAATCTTTTTTTAGCTTGTATCGTACAACATCGCTAAACTCACTTAGTTCTAAGATATGTATGTATGTGTGTATCCCTTGAAAATTTTCATGTAGGGGCGCCTGAGTGGCTCAGTGGGTTAAAGCCTCTGTCTTCAGCTCAGGTCACGATCCCAGGGTCCTGGGACCGAGCCCTGCATTGGGTTCTCACCTCAACTGGGAGCCTGCTTCCCCCCCGCCTGCCTCTCTGCCTACTTTTGATCTCTGTCTGTCAAATAAATAAAATCTTTTTTTAAAAAAGAAATTTTTCATGTAGAGAATCATTTTATCTGTGGATAGGGGCAGTTTATTTCTTCTTTTCCAAATATTCATTCATTCATTCATTTAAATTGCACTGGCTAGGAATTCCACTATGGTTTTAAATAGGAATAGAGATAGAGGAGGTCTGTCTTGTTCTCATTCTTAGGAAGAAAGTATTCAATATTTCATCATTAAGTGTAATATTCCCTGTAGATTTCTCAGTGATATCCCTTATTGGGTTGACACAGTCCCTTCTTTTCATAGTTTGCTGAGAGTTTTTAATCATGAATGGATCTTGAATATTGTGACATGCTTTTACTGTATTAATTAATATGATCCTGTACTTTTTTTAACTTTTAATAATACATTGACTGGGTCGCCTGGGTGGCTCAGTGGGTTAAAGCCTCTACCTTCAGCTCAGGTCATAATCCCAGGGTCCTGGGATGGAGCCCCGCCTCGGGCTCTCTGCTCATTGGGGAGCCTGCTTCCTCCTCTCTCTCTGCCTGCCTATTTGCCTACATGTGATCTCTGTCTGTCAAATAAATAAATAAAATCTTAAAATAATAATAATAATACATGGACTGATTTTCAAGTATTGAACTAACTTGACATAACTCAAGATAAAGTCCAGTGTAGTCTGAAGGCATACTTTAGATATATGTATTGTTTTTATGACAATATCTCTTTGTATAGTGTTTTTAGTGATTGCTGTAGAGTTTGCAAAATACATATCCTTTCACTTTTAAATATTTTTGCATTTTAAGTTGAATATAGAAACCTTACCAGTAAATAGGGTTTTTTTGCTATAGTTATTTTACATACATCTACATATAGTGAAAATTCCATCAGACAACGTTACAATTTTTGCTTGCAACTATCAATCATACTTTAAGAAACTCATGGGAGAAAAATAGTCTGTTGTATTTACTCAGAAATGTACTATTTCCATTTCTCTTTCCTCATTCTTGATGTTCCAGGTTTCCTTCAGATATCATTTCCCTATGTCTGAAGAATTTGCTTAAAAATTCCTTTAGAGCAGGTCTGCTGGAAATGAATTCTCTTAGTTTTCATTCACCTGAGAATGTCCTTATTTCAACTCATCCCCAAGGCTGTTTTCACCAGAATAGAATTCTGGCTTGACATTTGTTTTCCTTCTATACTCTAAGTATATCTTTATACCTCCTCCCAGACTCTGGTTCCTCCTGAGTAATCTGCAGTCACTTCAAGTGTTGTTTTCCTATAGGTAGTGTGTCCATTGTTCTCTGGTTGCTTTCAAGATATTTTTCTTTTTCTTTCCTTTTCAGGAGTTTTATTATTATATGTGGGTGCATGGATTTCTTAGGCTTATATTATTTGAGATTTGCTGAGCTTCTTGACTGTGGGTTTCTGCCTTTTGCCAAATTCAGGACGTTTTCAAGTTGCTATTCTTCACATATGGTTTCTGTGCTCTATTCTTCCTAGACTATAACAATAGGAATGCTAGCCCTTCTGGCATTGTCCACAGGACCCTCATGACCTCTTTATTTTTTAATCTTTCTTTTCTCTCTTGCTCAGATTGTATACTCTCTTTTCTCTCTTGTTCAGCTTGTATACTTTCTATAAATCTATTTTCATGTTCACTGACTCTGTCATTTTGTTTCTGCTGACAAACCCATCCAGTGAGTTTGTTTTGGTTATTGGATTGTCCAGTTTTTAAAATTTTTGCTTGGTTCTTTATATATTCTTTTTTCTTTCTGAGACTTTCTACTTTTCCATTTATTTCAAGAGTGTCCAGTTTTCTTTGTGGGAGCATTCCTTTCATAGCTGCTTTAAAGCCTTTTTTCTTTTTTTTTTTCCTTCCTTAAAGATTTTATTTATTTATTTAAGACACACACGTGCACACCCATGTGTGCATGCACGGGTGTATGCACAAGCGTGGGGAAGGGCAGAGAGAGAGAGAATATTAAGTAGACTCTACATTGAGTGTGGAGTCCAGCACAGGGTTGGATCCCATAACCCTGACATCATGACCTAAGCTGAAATCAAGAGTCAGACACTTAACCCACTGAGCCACCCAGGTGCCTGAAGCCTTTTTTCAAGTAATTCTAACCTCTTTGTTATCTCAGGACTGGCATCTTTTCCCATCTGAGTTGAGATTTCCCCCCATTCCTCTCATGCTGAGTAATTCTGGTTTGCATCCTCGACATTTCAAATATTATATTATGAGACTCTGAATCTTACTTAAATCCTCTGGAGAGTGTTGATTATTTTTGCTTTAGCAGTTAATCAACCCAGTTGGGCTCAGTCCTCAATTTCCAACCAGTTTTCTGTGGGTTGTGGTTTCAAGGTCAGTTCAGTTTTCAAATCCTCTGCAGTGCTGTTTAGATCTGTTCCAGATGTTCACCACCCAGGGCCCAGCCTGGGACTTGGGCGTATTCTAGCCCATCATCAGTTCTAAGGTCTCTGTATGTCGTTTAGGGTCACATCCAGGAAAGAGTAGCTTAGAGGTTAACCCAAGAGTCTGTGAGTAATTTTCTCTTCTCTCCTGGCTGTCCCTCACACTTTTCAGCTCCCTGAACTCCTCTTTCTGCTCATTTGGACAGAAAACTGGAGTTTTCTTTACCCAACTCTGACATATACATCCCATAGTTATGCTTATATCTAGGGGCCAAGTTTTAGGACAGAGAGGGTAAGAAAGCAACAGGATCTTGCCTTACCCTCTGGGGACCACAGGTCTTCCTTTTGGAGGGGAAGTTCCCTTCCTCAGGGGTTTAGGCTCCTGTGGGCCTTCACTGTTGCCTCTAACACCACCACCACTGGTATGCAAAGACTGCCTGTGGGCTGAGGTACTGGAAAATGGAAAAAAGACGAGAAGGCATTAAAAAAAGGAAAACAAGGTGTTTCCTCCCCGTCTCCGGGTGCCAGGAAATATCTGTTCCTGTCCACAAGCTAGAACTAGAGGGCTTCTCCTGGATTTCTCTCTATTCACTTCCAGTTTTCAGACTGCATTGAGTTCAGACCAGTGGATACTGGAGAGATCCTGAAACTTCAAATTCTGGTCTCCTTTTCCTTCCCCCTTGCTACTTATATGTCAGAGTCTTCAAATGGCTGATGAATGCAATCTCTCTGGGTGCCTAGCTGCATTCAGTGAGAGAGTGTATGCACTGTACTTTTGTATTTTCTGTATTCTTGATGTTCTGGAATTTAGGGTTTTGCTAACCTGGGAGGAGGTACCCTCTCTGGATTAGCTAATCCCCAGAGATTGTAAAGAACTTTTCATGTGCAAATTAACTAATCCAAAACCCATACTCCAAGCACCCCTTTTATGGAAGTTTTACATTCTGGGCTACCAGATCCAGATTCACCTGCTGTAAACACTCCAGGGCCAGATACCAAACAATTCAGGAGGGCTCCTACACCTTGGGGCCCACTGAAATTATTCAAAACTAGCCAGTCCCATGCCTTCTTATCTTGCCTCTCCTGTTCCTTCACACAGAAACTACAGTGAAGTCTCTTGTCAAGATTCCCCTGCTTCCTCCACCTCTGCCTCCTGACGGTCCCAGGTGCTTCCAGGTGTGGGCCCCATGCGATGGCATGCCCCTCCCCTTGGAGACTGTGAGTAACAATCTATCAGGTTAATGACAGTCACCTCCTGATCTTTTGGCCTCACCGTAATTAAATAATAATGAAACATATATTTAAAAACAGAGGACAGGTTGAAATATGCTTATTTCATCTCTCTTGGAACCCTTCATATACATACATATACATATACATATACATATACATATACATATACATATACATATATGTATGACATACATTTGTCAGGCACAACTCTTTTTATTCATAAATCAGAGAAACTGGCTTTCCAAAAGATGGAATTTTTATGCCTTGAGTAACTGTAAAGTTCTGTTTATTTGTTTTTGCTTGTCTTTACTTTCTCATTTTTTAAAGACTTTTTTAAAGTTTATGTATGTATATATGTATGTATGTATGTATGTATGTATGTATCTAAGTAGTCTCTATGCCCAGCACGGGGCTCAAACTTATGACACCAAGGTCAGGAGTGGCATGCTCTTTCTGACTGAGCCAGCCAAGTACCCCTGTGCTTTCTCTTTTTTATAGAACAAGTCTGTTTTAGTGTTGTAGGGGGTCCTGATTCTCTGAGGAGTATCCTTCCTCTTCCAACCCTGAATTTCCCTTAAGGAACCACTCATGAGCTACTGCCAGGCTCTCCAGTTCGGGTGGGCATCACTGCTACCCTCATGCCCCACTGCAGAGGGCTCACGTGTCCAGCCTGCCCATGGCATAGTCCAATGTCCTGACCACAGCTGTCGGTTCAGGAATCAAAGCCAAACCCAAGACTTTGCGTGGAACTCTTGAGAAAGGGCAAGTCTGTTTCTGCTGGTGTTACTTAGTGAATGGAATGCAAATCAGAAGTTGCCTCTTCCCACTCTTTTTGGAGAGCTTACCAAATGGTGAAAGAACTAAGAGGAAACCAGAGCTGCACCATGGTGGTAAACAGATTTTTGGTAAGATTGATACAGGCCCACCACTGCTGATGGCCTTCCTCTTCCCAGGGCACTTCAGTTACATGAACTAGTAAATTCCTGCTTTCCCTGAGCTGGTATATATTTGTTTTCTGTCACTTACAGACCAAAGCGTCCTGACAAATGCAGAAATGAACCCTTTGTCTATTATAGTTCATTGTGGCCCGAGTCTTGAGTTGATTATCTTTAATCAACAGCACATGGAAATCTTTACTGGAGTCATTTGTTGAAATCCACTGGAAGGAATTGTAACTTGCCGGGTGAATTTTCTCTGTCCATACCCTCTTCTTGTTGTTTTTGTCAATGAGACTTGATCTGTGTTGCTTAGAGTGCTACTCAATTTGAGTTTTCCCCAGAAGCAAACCGTGATAGAGGATATGAAAGCCAATGGTTATTTTGGAGGTGATCCCGAGAGTATCAGTAAGGGATTGAGGGAATAAACGTGGAAAGAGAAGAATGTGTTATTGAGAAGTTTCCTCTAGAGTGCCACTGGGACTCATCCCTGCCTGGGAATTCTGGGGGACAGTGCAGAATAAGCTCCAGAAATACCCACTCAGGGATATTTATCCCCCAACTCACATCTATCATTGGCTGAGGGCTGTTTCCAGGGCTTTCATTCCCCTAGCACATCTGGCCTGTCCTGCTCAGCAGCTGAGAACAAGCTGTTAGGTGGAGACTTGTAGGGATCTGTGATAGAACATCATAGGCATGAGCTTGGGGGAGCCCAAGAGTTCAAGGGGACATGGGAGGGACACAGCCAGCTTCTGCCACCAGAAGTGTGAGTGTTCTTGTCTTCAATTCCTGTGCTTCTGGCTTAGTCTCTTTTCATAACAGAAAGGTGGATTGATTGTGTTCATATTGATTCATAAGTAATGACTCTTCACAAACACAGCAGCTTTAAAACTTATCAAGCTTTCTCTCTGCCTTGGGACAAAGATATTGAAGTCAAAAGTATGATGTTCTCTAGGCTATTTCATTCATTCATTCACTCATTCACTCCTACAACAGATGCTTTGGGGGAACAGAAATCAATAAGCCAAAGTCTCTGTCCTTGGAAAGCTCAGAAGCTGATGTCAGGCAGACAGAATAAAATCATACTTGCTTTGATAAAGATGGAGCAGGGCAGGGACACAAAGAAGGCACTGTTTGTATCTTTAAAGCTGAGGAAGGCATAGAGGAAGGGCACTTATTCTCCTGACACCTGCCTTGAAATAGCAAACCATCCCAAACCCGTGGCATGAAATAGCACCCATTTTAGTAGGCTCATGCTTTTGTGGGTGAGGAATTTGAAAGGGAGTGCAGAGGAGCCAGCGTGTCTCTTGGGTGTAGTGTCTGCAAGCCAGATGAGGAAAACTAGAAAGCCAGAAGCAACACAAGGCTTGGGTGTGGAACCATCCACAAGCTCCTGGCAGTGGATGTTTGTGGAGACTGCAGAGGGTTGCCAATGGGTACTACACTTGGCCTCTCTGCAGGGCCGAATGGGCATCCTCATAGCGTGGTGGCTGGATCCAAAGGCCAAGTGCCCCAAGACAACCCGCAGAAGCTGCCTTTTGGGACCATGAGGCAGAAGTCTCACACCTCCACTGTGAACACAAGCCTGCCCAAACTCAGTGGGAAGAATCTTAGACCCGTCTCAGTAGATGGACTCTCAGGTTCCTATGACACAATGAGCGGCATCTGGGAAGGGAGAGATAGGTGCATTCGCTTTGCAAAAATACTGTCTCCCACAGTATTGAAGGGATATGATCATTTTGTCTAACTGGTATTTAGCAATATCTTCCCTGGGCTGCATTCTTTCCTGAGAAGTACCTTTTAAAATTATTTAAATTGCCTCAGATCATTTCATAAAGATAACGAAGAGAAGGATTCATTATTTGATACATTTGTCATCCCTCCTTTGCCCACAGAGACTTCCTCCCTTAGAGAAGGGAGGCACTTAGAGAAAGCACACCATAGAGTCTGGACAGAGTGGGGAAGAGGGCCCCAGAATTAGCCGACCAGGCTCCTTTTAGAGGTCAGTCAAGCTCAATGACTATGAATATTCTTATCTTAATATTAAAGTTGGTTATAAACATAGACACCCATATCCATGCTAACTCATTTTTTTTCTTATTGAATCTAATTCTCAGAAATATTTTTTAAAAACTTGAATTTATTTAGTCTGTGGCATTATTATGCCCTCTACCCCCGAATAACATTCTGGTTTATGTTACTTTTTGAATAATTGTGTGCTGAGTGTCTGGGCTGGTTGAGACTATCTCTTTTGTCCATTACTTGGACTTTTTAAAAAAGCTGAAACATAACAGTTTTCATTTTTAAAGCCATATTTAAAAAAACCTTCACAACAGACATCTTGTAATTAAGGTAGATAGCTCATGGAGACATTTCAACATTTAGCTGAATGAAGTAGCTAGGAGGCAGTCTTGTACTGTGGTCTGACAGTTGGTGGCTTGAATCCCTAACGTGCTACTTACTCTTCTGTGATGTGGGGCAAGTTACTCAACTTCTAGGAGTCTTGGTTTCTTAATCTGTAAAATGGGGTCTCATATCACAGCACCGAGGAAGTAAGACAATTCGAGCACTCAGTACCTGGGAGTGCATACATTGAATATTGGGGGGCTCTAAGAGACAGGTAGCTACTTGTATGCACACCCGTTTCTCTCTCGAGTTAGAGAGCAAGGCCATAGCCACATCAGCAACCTTCAGAATTTTACCTCCTGCTCGCCCAGGCTGAGAAAAGGCAGAGGATGAGCTGAGGCCGGAGGCCTTTTGTTACTTGCAGTTGCCTCTGTGTGCGTAGGCGTGAGTGTGGCTGTCAGAGCAGGGCTGTGAAGGACAGCTTCCTTTATCAGCCATTTCTTCCCCTCTCACCTTGTCTCCTCTTGGCTTCCATTTCCTGACACCACAAGCTTCACAGACGTTTCTGGGTTACTTCTCAGTGACACATATTCATTGAAGAGGAGGCCAAGATTTGTAGAGGCAAGGCAGCTCGAGTCTGAAAGGCTCCCTTGGCAAGGCCCCCCCAGTCCTCTGAGTAGCCTCACTCCCCTGTGCTCACAGTTGAATTTGGAGCCCCTGTGGTGTAGCTTCCTGGCCCCCGTGGGGGTTGTCAAGAAGGGCAGAGCTGGAATCTGCCCTGCCAGAAATTAAAGGCCTGGTCCTCCACCCCTTCCCCAACCATGTCGTGTGGAGACAGTAGGTTCACTTAGTGCCCCTGGATATGGCAAGAAAATCAACATCTTGCTTGATCTTCTTCCTGCTTGCTTTTCTTTCCTTTTCTTTAATTTTTAAGTTAGAAAGCCAGGAAGTCATTATGAAATCACTGAAAATGTCAACCAAAAAACTGCCTGTTTCATTTGGCCCCTGTGTGTGTGTGTGTGTGTGTGTGTGTGTGTGTGTTTTATCTTAATTATTATATCGATGACATTCCACCTTTCAAATTAAATCCCTTCCCTCATTATCTGGGTTTGCCGTTATTATTGTGTGAATTGAAATGGATTTCATGACAACTCTGAAAAACCAGGGTTGGCTAAATTTAGCTTTAATTAGGCATCATCGTAGCCCCGTGATTATTCCCTCATTTCATTCGGATTCTAACTGGAATGCTGAGCGAGGCTTTGGCATGGTTTTTGTGCAATTTTCATAGAATTATCCCCCACATTTCTTGCGATCATGGTAATTGTTTTGTGCCACAAATGGTTTTTGCAGATAGAGCTTCAATCCCCTTTTACAACCCAGAGTTCATTAGGGATAGTCAAGCTAGTGCCACAGCTAGCAGCTTCTGGGAGGAAAACCCCAGACAAAATATCAGGGACTCTCTGCCTAATACTGACCCTCCTGTAGCTCCCCTGGCAACTGGGCACTAGCTACTCCAGTTCAGGTGTGTCCAACACCTCCCAATAGAGACATTGCCATGAATAATGAGCAAAATAGGATTTTTCCAGACCTTGGCTGATCCTTCCCTGAACTGGAGACAGTTGAGTGTCCCAGTTAAGAGGTAGGTTGTAAAGCCAGAATGCCAAACTCAAACCTCCGCTTGACTTTTTACCAGCCTTTCGGCTTGAGGGAAGATACCTCTTTGGACCTTGGCTTCCTCCCATGTTGACGGAAATGTGGTCTTAGTGCTTCCTGGGGTCACTGTGAGGACTCCGGGAGCTGACAGAGAGCATTTACAACAGTGCTGGGCATAGGACACAACGTGTAACTGCGTGTTGCTGATGCTGCTTCTGCTACTCCAGGCCTCTTAGAAAATAGCACCCCAGGGCTCTGTTAGCAAGTTGCAATAGAAGGCAGGCACAGGCTGGGATTAAGGAGCACAGTTTCATTCCCTGGCAGAGGAACTCACAGGAGCTAGACAGGATGTAATCTGTTGTGGACATTATTGATTTTGCCTGCCTGACATACTTACCCTCTCCTGGATTTTCGTCTCGGAAACTGGATGAGTCAGGATCTAGTTGGCAACATAGAGACCATTCCAGGTATGTCAATGGATTTTATTCTGGGAACTAGTTCTGCAGTTGGTGGGAGGGATGGAAGGCTAAAGGGGTGGTAAGACTGCCCGGTGGTTAGCAACAACAGGCTCTCTCTCACCCGCACATACAGGGTGAGCCCAAAGGAGGAGGCCGAGTCCAGGGCCATCTTGCTGAAAGCTAGAACTATGGTGGGTCCGCCCAGCTGGAGTTGACCATGAAGGGAGGGGCTCCACGGGAGACACAGCCATTGTCCATGACACCCCCTGAAGCAGAGAGCAGAGTGGGTAAGTAGCTGGGCTTCTGTCTCACCCTACCCTCTCATCTTCCCTCAGTGCCTCCAGTTAGAATCCCCCCGAGCGCCAGAGGCAAGGCCATCAAGCAGAGCTCTCTGTGCTGCTGAGCAGAGATCTGACAGCTAGTAAGCAAATGTCTGGCCCAGGAACGATCTCACCTCCCCCCACCCACTCCTATGGCTCTGGAGCACCTTGATCTTTGGCTCCAAGGGTGCTCCTGTGACCTAGGCTTCATGGATCAGCATTTGCCTCTCCTCAAGCTAGAGTGACCCGTATGGGTCCAATGAGAGTCCCTCTGGGATTCTGGGTAGAGAGAAAGCTGCTTTCTGATAGGGGTTCCAGCCTGATGGAGTGTAGACACAGAGTTGGTAATGGTCTTGTTGCTGCCATAGAGAAAGGAATGGCTTAGAATGAAGTCAGTGTAAGGGAAAGCAGAACATGAGAATGGAAAGATTACCAGCAACTACGTTCGAATACCTAGATCTGCCATCCTGTGCCTGGACCTCTCAGCTGTGTGAACCATCATTTCTATGCTTTCCCCCTTCCTTTCTTTTTTTTGGTGGTGGTGGGGGGGTGGTAAGTCACTTTCTGCCACTTTCAGCCAAATGCATTCTAACCCATACACAATAGACCTGAGACAGATCTAGGGTACTTAGAGATGACTACAGTAAAATCTTGTGAACACTCAGAGGGATGTAGGTCTGTGGGGTCAGTCATGGGTTTGGACATTTTTGTATAAGCCAGAAACCCAGAGATCAGAAAAAGGGCCCTCCTCGGGGTCAGATGCCCTACTTCTCATGCAGAATCTAACTATAATAAACTTCTTACAAATCCCTCAGCTGTGTTTTTTCTCTCCCTTATCACCAGCTGTCACACTTGCTATTCCTTCAATACCGAGAACTCTTACTTTTATCCTTAAAAATTATTTTTTCTGATGAAGACTTCTTATATGTCAGGTACTGTGATAAGAGCTTATGTATAAGGAACTTACATAAGTAGAGGCTCTAGGTATGAATATACATATGTGTATTCATATGCATATATATATATATATATATATATATATATATATACATTGCCTGTTTATTTTTCTTTAAAGGTTTTACTTATTTATTTATTTATTTTAGAGAGAAGGTGTGAGCAGGGGAAGAGCAGAGGGAGAGAGAATCTCAAGCAGACTCTGTACTGAACAGGGAGCCCAACACCAGGGCTTAGTGGTAAACTTGACCTCATAACCTTGAGATCATGACTTGAGCCAAAGCCAAGAGTCTGACGCTTAACCATCTGCACCACTCAGGCACCCTACCTCTCCTATTTAATCTTTACCTTTGTAGACAGTAACTTAAGAGGAAAGATTTGTTAGCATTCCTATTTGCATTCTCAAGGTGTAGAAACAGGCTGAGATGGGTTGATGACTTTTCCTAGGACTTGAACCCGGGCCATCAGATCCCATATCCCACCATTCTAACCATGAAACCTTCCTCTTCTCGGAGTATCCTTATCTATCTATCTGCTCTCAGATTATATCTATGCTTCAGTTAGGTTTAGTCCCATTGCTGTGTAAGTCCCGAGCCCCCTGTTCTTCCTCTCCATAATTGTCAACAGTATTGCACACCAGACCATGGGCCCTGACAGGGGTATCTTACATCTGCCTTGGGCTCTGTGCTGTCCTCAATGTCTAGCATATCACAGGCTTTCAGTAACCATCTCCATAACTAAAGGAATAATGACTGTTCAACCACAGGTGTTGATTTAAAGGAATTCTTTCATTCAGGATTTATCTGAAAATTGAGTGAGAAGTCACCATTCTCACATAAGGATCAAGGAGTTGGGCTGTGAAGGAGGCCGGAACTGCAGCTGGAAGGAATCAGATACAGTTTGATCCAGTTCCCCAGTTTAAAGAATGAGGAATCCAATCGCTTCTCGGCCTTTTGGCTAAGATCAAGTGTAAAGAATGAGGATTCCAGGGCTGCTAGCCAGATAAAGAGAGACTGTTGGGCAAGTGGAAACTTGCCATACTCCCAAACCATACCTTGTTTATCTGCCGTAGTTACCTCACAAAAAAGATTCTCTCTTCACCTGCCTTCCCAGAAGGCTGTGAGCTTTCAAGAGCAGGAATTCTGTCTTTTAGCTCTCTTTCCTGGCCCTCAGTCTGGGTCCTGGCAACTTCCGGGCCTTTCTTGGATGCTACTTGGTTACTTGTTGATGGACTGTCTACTCCCAGGTCTACCTTCATCACTGTCCTGGGCTGAGGTATCATGAACAAGGCCCATGTTATATCCTGAGTGGCTGTCTGCTCTAGGCAGCCTTACTGGGGGTACCAGCTGTTCAAGGGACCAGTGTGTTAACATCTTACAAATTCCTCATGCTTCCTTATTTCTGTAATGTTGTCTGCTGGCAAATATTGCTCTTCATTACTCAAAGTATGTGAGGGTTGTTTTAAATGTATTCCTGGAGGCATTGTAGGCATAGTCAATCATTTATTCATGCGTTCATCATTCAGCAAATATTTACTGAACCTAGAAACGTGTATAAGGAGACACACTGTAGGTTCATGGCTGTTGGTGATGGGGTAAGGGGGTGGATAAAACAAACATGAATCTTGCTCTCAAAGAGCTTAGTTGAAAATAAAGGAGCTCCTATTTCTTGGGCACCTACTTTGTGCCAGGCATTTGGTAAATATTTTCCGTATATTATTTGACTTATTCTTTACCATCACCATAAAATGTAGGTAATCAATGAAGCAATTAAGGTTTTATATGTTAAAGCTTCTTGCTCAGGATCACATAGGTGGTAAGAAGCAGAATGGGGATTCCTTTCTACCATCTCTAAGAAACCAAAGCCTCATTCCTCCCTCTATGCTTTACTGTCTCCAAAATAAGGATGAGGTAAAAGGTGGGCTGTGACCTTTGGCGTTCAAAGTGCCATAGAAGATCATGGCAGCCACTTTCAGCCATGGGACTCCTGACCACTTCTGGGATTTTTTTTAAAGATTTTATTTATTTGACACAGAGAGAAAGAGAGCACAGGCAGGCAGAGAGGCAGACAGAGAGAGGGGGAAGCAGGCTCCCCGCCAAGCAGAGAGTCCCATGCGGGGCTTGATCCCAGGACCCTGGATCATGACCTGAGCCAAAAGCAGAGGCTTTAACCCACTGAGCCACCCAGGCGCCCCAGCTTCTGGAATACTGAAGCCATCTACATGGGCATCTATAATGCCCATCCCCTAATCTAGATGGAAAATGAAAATTCATTGGAACCTCAGGTACTTGTGAACCCCAACATGAAATCCCAGGTATTTGGAATCAATTTTCCATTTCTATAAGATGGTCCATGTGCGGCACACACAGCCTTTGTTGTTTTTCCATTTTGCCTTGCTTGGTTCCAAGCATCTGTGTAGCAGTGCTCCATATGGAATGGGGTTCTGGGAACAAGCAGAGGTTAATTCTTTTTGCCTGTTTTTTTTCAAAGTCTGTAACTTTTAAGATTTCCAATATATGCTGTCTAAGGTAGAGATTATCTTGGGAGCAAAGCACCCTTTGTTCTAGGAGGCCCCCTCTGGTGGGCAGTGCTAGTCAAGACTAAGTTTGGGAAGTCACCCAAAGGCAAACTGTATAGCCTGTCTTTCTTCTGTTGAGCCTTGTCAGTAAGAGTACATCAGAGCTGTGTGAGAGAATTCCTTTCTTTCTAAAGCTAGATTGAAAAAAACTTATCTGAGCTCTTTATATGTTCCTCATAAAGACTGTGAGTATTGGCCAAGGCAAGTTTCCTTCACATCAGCTTAGAAGAAAACGTGGATTGGGCTTAGTAGAGATCTATCCACTGGGTGGTGGTTTCACACACAGAGGGGGCAGCTCTAGCTGGAGAACCTTGACCAGTCCACTTCAGTAGCCCAGTCTTGGCCATGTGGGCAGGGATCATAGTGTGTGTTGGGCGGGGTAGGTGATGAGTTGTGGTTGTCTTCCTTTCAAATAAATGGATGTTACCACTGTCAATCATCCTGGGAACTTAACAGGCACCCCGGGAACTATGGTAGGCTCAAGCACCCTTTTTTCCCCTTTAAGGGAGCCCTAAATTCAGCAGGGAGTAGTTTCATTTGATCCCTGACCTGTGGGGTCTCCTAGGAAGCTGTTAAAATCCCTGAGGATGAATTCAGGACCACAGGCTCTGGAAATAATGAATCTTAGAGCAGATGTGAGCTATCCTCTGTGGAGTATTTCCGTGATTTCCATCTTTAGTAAATTCTCATTAGAAAAGAAAAAAGTGGATGTGCTAGGTGTAAATGTTGACATCATCGAAGTTTTACATTCTTTCATTTACTAGCTGTGTGCTTGTCAGCTTACTTCACCTCTTTAAGCCTGTGATTCTTTATTTGTAAAGTAGGTAACAATCACACCTAACCCACAGTATTACTGCCTATTAGCTGAAAATGTTAGAAGTGAATCAGAATCTCTCTGTGATTTTGATGTCTCCATGACTAATTTCCCAGAGGCAGGTTGGCTGTAAACTAAAGAGAATTATCATTAGACATTCAGAGCAACATACACTTTTTGTAAAACAAAAAACAAAAAACCTTTCTCCAGAGAAGTTCCAATTAGATGTTGATAGGATAGAGTATTTTCAGTTTTTCTTTTTTTAGCGAGAATTTTGAAAAGCCTTAATGCTTCTTAATGACATCATGATGACAAAGGTGCTATAAAGAAATGGGGAGAGGGAATGAATCTACAATGATAACATCACTTTGGTTAAACTTATTTGTTATTAAGCATATTTAAAAAGAAAATGGATAGTAATTGAATTCAATTTATAACACTTAAATGGAATCATTTTCATTAAATGGGAAGGAATGCGTATTTTGAAGCACGCTGATCATGTGTTTCTGCAAGGAGAAAATTCCATTGCTTCGGGAGCCAGAGAAAGCTGGACAGACATTCCCCTCAACAAACAAGGCATTGTCCTAGAAATCTGGTCCTCCTTATCCCACCAGGTTCAATTGTTCAGCTCCTCTGCTAATTGTTTCTGCTGGCAGTTTTCAAAGGAATCAACAGGAAGAGTTCTGCAAAGTGAAATTGGGCATTCGGTTATAAAATCTGGTGTGAAGTCATTCTGGTGCACTATTGGGAGAATATCAGAACAGCTCATAACTTCATGAGCCATTAACGGAGCTTGGATTCCAAACACACAGGCATGTTTCTTGACTAAGCACAATGTTACAGGTGATTTTCTGTCGCTTTCAGTTCTGTGCCTACACTCTTTTTTGTTTTTTGAAAAAAAAAAAAAAATGTATTATCCTTTCTTCATTTTTCCATGACTTCATTAATGCTCTAAAAAACATCTAAGACAACATGAATTTGTATTTTGAGAAAGGAAATTGTATAAAACTGTGTATTAATTTAATTTCTTTCTTTGCTTTGCTTTGTGGGTTTTTTAAAATTCTATTTATTTAAATTTAAAAAAAAAATGAAACAGTTTGCCATTTTTCTTCCCTGACCTCTACCTCTGAAAATCACCAATCTGTTCTCTCTATCTGTGAGCTTAGTTATTATATCTATATCTATATATTTTAGACTCCATGTATAAGAGAGGTCATACAGTATTTTTCTTTCTCTGTCTGAATTATTTCACTTGTCCTTATGCCCTTGAGGTCCTTCCATGTTACCACAAATGGCAAGATTTCATTCTTTTTATTGGCTGACTAATACTCCATTATATAAATATATGCCATGTCATCTTTATCCATTCATCCATTGCTGAATACTTAGGTTGTTTCCATATCTTGGCTATTGTAAATAATGCCTCAATGAATATATATCCTTTTGAATTAATGTTTTCATTTTCTTCAGACAAATACCCAGAATTGGAATTTCTGGATCATAGGAAAGTTCTGTATTTAATTTTTTCAGGAATCTCCATGTTGTTTTCCACAGTGGCAGTACCCATTGACATTCCCACCAACAGTGCACATGGGTTCCCTTTTTTCTGTATCCTGACCAGCACTTGTTATTTCTTGTCTTTTTGAGGACAGCCATTCTAATGGTATGAATTGATAACTCATTATGGTTTTGATTTGCTTTTCTCTGATGAATAGTGGTGTTGAGCATCTTTTCAAGTACCTATTGGCTGTCTGTATGTCTTCTTAAGGAAAGTGTCTTTTTAAAGTTACCCAATTCTTATTTTTTTAATTTTCTTTTTCTTTTAAAAAATTTTTTTATTTTTTTATTAACATATAATATATTATTAGCCACAGGGGTACAGGTCTGTGAATTGCCAGGTTTACACACTTCACAGCACTCACCATAGCACATACCTTCCCCAATGTCCATAATGCAACCACCCTCTCCCTATTCCCCTCCCCACGGCAACCCTCAGTTTGTTTTGTGAGATTGAGAGTCTCTTATGGTTTGTCTCCCTTCCGATCCCATCTTGTTTCCTTTATTCCTTATCCCCCAAGCCTCCCACGTTGCCTCTCAACTTCTTCATATCAGGGAGATCATATGATAATTGTCTTTCTCTGATTGACTTATTTCGCTCAGCATAATACCCTCTAGTTCCATCCACGTTGTCACAAATGGCAAGATTTCATTTCTTTTGATGGCTGCATAGTATTGCATTGTGTATATATATATATATATATACCACATCTTTATCCATTCATCTGGTGATGGACATTTAGGTTCTTTCCATAGCTTGGCTATTGTGCACATTGCTGCTGTAAACATTCGGGTGCACATGCCCCTTCAGATCACTACATTTTTATCTTTAGGGTAAATACCCAATAGCGTGATTGCTGGGTCATAGTATATAGAGCTGCTCAATTTTTAAACAGATTGTTTATTGTTTTGTCATTGTTATGTGATTTTTTAAAATATATTTTGGATATTAGCACATTATCAGATATATGATTTGCAAATATTTTTTCTCATTCAGTAGGTTGCCTTTTCATTTTGTTGATAGTTTCCTTTGCTGTGCAGAAGCTTTGTAGTTTGATATAGTCTCCTTTGTTTAGTTTCATGGTTGTTGCCTTTGTTTTTGGTGTTACCTTCAAAAAAATTATCACCAAGACCTGTGTCAAGGAGCTTATCACCTAAGAGTTATATGGTTTCAGGTCTTACATTGAGGTCTTTAGTCCATTTTGAGTTTATTTTTGTGTATGATATAAGATGTTGGTCCAGTTTTATTCTTTCACTATGGCTGTCCAATTTTCCCAGCACTACTTACTGAAGAGACTATTCTTTCCTAAGTATATATTCTTGCTTCTTTTGTCATAAATTCATTGACCATATGTGCATGGATTTATTTCTGAGCTCTATATTAATTTCATTTCTCTGCATGTCTAATTTTATGCCAATACCCTACCGTTTTAATTACCATATCTTTGTAATATAGTTAGAAATCAGGAAGCATTGTGCCTCCAGCTTTGTTCTTCTCTCTCAAAATTGCTTTTGCTACTCAGGGACTTTTATGATTACATAAATATTTTAGAATTTTTTGTTCTATTTCTGTGAAAAATGCCTTAGGAATTTTGATGGAAATTTCAGTGAATCTGTATATTGCTTAGGTATTATGGACAATTTAACAATATTAATTCCTTCAATTCATGATCATGGAATATCTTTCCATTTATTTGTGTCTTCTTCAATTTCTTTCACTAATGTCTTGTAGTTCTCAATATATGTCTTTTACCTCCTTATTTAAATTTATTCCTAGGTAATTAAATGGGGGACCTGAAACCATAAAATCCTAGAAGAGAACACAGACAGTACCTCTTTGACCTTGGCCTTAGCAGCTTCTTTCTTGATATGTCACCTGAGGCAAGGGAAACAAAATAAAAATAAACTATTAGGACTACATCAAAATAAAACCTTCTGCACAGCGAAGAAACCATCAACAAAACTACAAGGCAGGGGCACCTGGATGGCTCAGTGGGTTAAAGCTTCTGCCTTCAGCTCAGGTCATGATCCCAGGATCCTGGGATCCAGCCCCACATCAGGCTCTCTGCTCAGCAGGGAGCCTGCTTCCCCCACCCTCTCTCTGCCTGCCTCTCTGCCTACTTGTGATCTCTGTCTGTCAAATAAATAAATAAAATCTTAAAAAAAAAAAAAAACCACAAAGCAACCTACAGAAGGGGAGAAGATATTTGCAAATGACATATCTGATAAAGGTTTAGTACTGAAAATACAAAGAACTTTAAAAACTCAACACACCCAAAATGAATAATCCAATTAAAAAATGGGCAGAAGACATGAAGAGATACTTTTCCAAAAAAAACATCCAGATGGCTTACAGACATATGGAAAGATGCTGAACATCACTTAGCAGGGAAATGCAAATCAAAACTATAATGAGTTATCATATTCAACACCTGTCAGAATGGCTAAAATCAAAACACAAGAAACAAAAGGTGTTGACGAGGATTTGGAGAAAGGGGAACCCTCCTGCATTGTTGGTGGGAATGCAAACCGGTGCAGCCACTCTGGAAAATAGTATAGAAGTTCCTCACTGAGTTAAAAATTGAGCTATTCTACGATCTACCAATTGCACTACCGGGTTTTTACCCAAAGAATACAAAAAGACTAATTCGAAGGGATATGTGCACCCTGTTGTTTATATTAGTATTATCTACAATAGCCAAATTATGGAAACAGCCCAAGTATCCATCAATTGACATATGGATAAAGAAGATCTGTATATATAATATGTATATATACATATATATGTATATACTACTCAACCATATAAAAGGATGAATGAAATCTTGCCATTTGCAATGACATGGATAGAGCTAGAGAGTGTTATTCTTAGTGAAATAAGTCAGAGAAAGACGAATACCATATTATTTCACTCATGTGAAATTTAAGAAACTAAATGAGCAAAGGGGAAGGTTTTTGATCACTGATTCAATCTCCTTACTAGTAATCCATTTGTTCAGATTTTTTGTTTCATCATGATTTAGCTTTGAGAGGTTATATGTTTCAGTAATTCATCCATTTCCTTGTTTCCCAGTTTGTCAGCATATGCTTGCTCATAGGAGTCTCTATTGATCCTTTATATTTCTCTGGTATCAACTGTAACATCTACTCTTTTATTTCTGATTTTATTTATAAAAGAGGAGTCCACTCTCTTTTTCTCTTGGTCAGTCTACCTAAAGATTTGCCTATTTTATCTCTTCTGTTTTGTTGATCTTTTATATTATCTGTTTAGCCCTTATTTATTTCTGCTCCAATCTTTATTTTCTTTCTTCTACTAACTTCTGGCTCCATTTGTTCTTCTTTTTTTAGTTCCTTGAGGTATAAACTTGGGTTGTTTATTTAAGACTTTTCTTTTTCTTTTTTTCTTGTTTCTTTTTAAGTACATTGCACACCCAGCATGGAGCCCAAAGTGGAGCTTGAACTCTTGACCGATATGCAAATTCACCCCCTTTACCGACTAAGTCACCCAGACATTCCAAGATTCTTCTTGTTTCTTGATGTAAGTGTTTATTGCTATGAACTTCCCTTTTAAAACTGCTTTTGCTGCATCCTATATTTCCATTTATATTTATCTCAAGGCCTTTTTAAAATTTCTCTTTTGATTTCTTCTTTGACATCTTGGTTCTTCAGTAGCATGCTCCTTAATCTCCTAAGTGCTTATACTTTTAATTGTTTCTAAATCACAAATAATATGTAAGCCACTTGGAGTTTGGATTCTGAAGTCTTTAAAATGGGAATAAGAAAACTTATCTTATGGCTTAAAATGAAGACTTAGTGAAATAACATGTAAAGTGCCTAGCACAATTTATAAAAATCATTGGTATTATTTTCTTTGTTTTTATTATTATACTTGGAAATGACAGAAACCTAATTCAAATTAGTTTTCAAAAACAATAATGATAGCATATACTGGGGATACAGTATGTGCCATTCAGTAGGATAAGCATTTCATCTTAATTGTTTCATTTAATTAAAAGGACTTTTCAAAATTGCATTAGTGAGAAACCTAGGTTTGGTTTGGATCCAGGTGAGTCTAGACCCAGGTGTTTGAATGAGGTCCTCAGATATCTGTGTCTCTCTACCTCTCAATGTTCCCTTCTCTGTTAGCTTTGGTCTCAGTCAGATTCTCTCCATGAGAGAGCCAGATACTACTAGCAGTTCCAGGTGTTCATTCATTCAGCTCCCCTAGCCCAATGCGTCCAGCAACAGTTTTTGTTTAGATAGATTTGGGTTACTATCCCTCCCTGACCAATAACCTTGATGAACCTTCTAATTAACCCATGCTGGGTCAATGTGCAATCTTTCTATTCTCTCTTCCAAAAACAGGGAGACAGACCATCACAGGCAACAGAAGTCAAAACTCAATGGACAACATCTTCAGATGTGGTAGGAGATAGGAAAAACTCCAACTCAAAGGTAGCAGAACTGGAGTGAAATCAACAATGGTGCAACAGGAAGGAAGAGGGGATTCTGAAATGCCCTACTTGCTGCAAACTCACCAAATGGCCAAACACAAGAGAGGATTGCATCCTGAGATGTGAATTGCTGTGAGCAGATTTGAGAGCAAAGAATAAAACTAGGGAGCTGAGAAAGGGAGAAGTGCTTGTACACTGCAAATTACATCTCTATAAATGGAATGGTCTGCAAGCAACGTCATCTCTGGATCGATTTAAGCACCCAGATTGTGTACTTCAATACATCCCCAGGGCTCCTTAGAGAAATGGCTGATTCTAGGTCTGGGGCAGGGAGGAGGCAGGGTGAGCTTGAGATAGCTTGTTTGTCAGAAAGCAAGGAAACTATCCGAGATTAATAGATTTGCGTCGAAATGACATAGAAGGTGGTCTGAAGGGGCTCCTTCTCTCCAGTGGCCAAAGTTGGGAAAATCTGGACATCAAAAAGAATGGTGCTTATAGATAAAATGTATTTAATGTACAAAATTCATGACTTCATAGAGATATTCAAGAAAGAGAATACCAGAAAAGCATCATATGAGATTAAACAACTTCTTATTTTTTAATTTGTAATTAAAGGAAAAACGAAATATTTATTTGGCTTTTCCAGTAGGAACTATATGAAAGAATAACCAACTAGCCCATTTGATAAAGCGCTCTACTTTACAAAAGGATGTCAGTTAATAAATGTAGAAGGAATGAGAAAAGTGGGAAACATCATTTTGCAAAATCTGAAACCCAATGGAAGGAAGGATTTAAGCAAGATTTCTGTTAGATGAGTGAGTGTTGGAGGACAAGACATTGCATAGGGCCAGAGCAACCCTAAACTCATTCCTTTCTAATCGCGTATCAGTTATTTATTGCCAAGTAACAAATCATTCAAAAAGTCTAGCAGCTAAAAGTAGTAATCATTTATGATTCTTCATTCCTCTGTGGGTCAACTTTGCTGGGCTTTGTATTCAGCTGATGACTCACCTGTCACTGACTAATCTCAGGGGGACTCACTCACATGTCTGGTAGTCGACAGGGATGGCTGCATGGCTGAGGCTCTTCTCTACAGACTTTCTCAAGATGACGTAGGCTGGCTTTACTCACATGTCTGGGACCTCAGCTGGAACAGCTGGGGCACTCTCCATGCGGGGTCTCATGTTCCTGGAGGCTAGTCTGAGCTTCTTTACAAGACAGTCTCTGGGTTTCAGCCACAGAGTGGGGACACCAATGGTACGTGTTTTCTGGGCCTCTGTTTGTATCATGTTCACTAGCATCCCGTCCACCAAAGAAAGTGACATAGCCACCCCCAGATTTAGGGGGTAGAGAAATGGAAATCAATCTCTAACTAACAATCCAGTATAACTTTGTGCAGTGAGGGTAGTGTTCCATATCTGCACTGTCCAAACGATAGCCACTAGCCACCTGTGGTTATCGAGCAGTTGAAATGTGGCTGGTGCAACTGAGGAACTTGATTTTCAATTTTAATGAATTTGAGCATAAATTTAAGTAGCCATGTCTCCACATTGGACAGTGCTGTTCTTGATACAGAATCATCTATGGTATATTTTGGCCCAAAATGCTTAGCATGAACACATCAATCCTTTAGATCTAACTTCAAGTTCATAAGGGATAGAGGGGTATAGGAATCAGCTACATGGTAAAACAAGGAAGCAAGCAGAAGGTGAGACCATCCACAGGAGAACTGGCTCTGTGTCTTCAACAAGCCAACATCATAGAGGATCATAACAGATTGAAGAAACATAAAGGATCTAAAAGTCAGATAATATTTCTTGATAAGATCCCTGCATAGGACCAAACAGTTGTAAGAAATTTTTTAGCCTAATTGGGGAAATTTGAATATGGCTGAATTAATCAATGACAAGAAAATGTACTGAAATGGAAAGGAAACATCACTGACTTAAAAAAAAGGTTAATTTTTAGAACAGTATGTAGAGTGTAATCTTATGTTGGCAAAGAAAAATACATTCAAATAGGTGTGTGTGTATAAATGCAAATATATATACAAAGGCAGTCTCTAGAAGCACATGCATGAAGATGTAAGACATGGTAATTCTGGGTGATGGGAGGGAAAGTTTAGTTTACTTGTTTGCCTGACTTTATGGATTTTTTGTAAATGTAAAATGCACTACCTCTAGAATAAAAAAAGGGGTTATTTTTTTTAAAGGTAAAGACACTACTAAGTGCTTAGAAGTTACCAAGATAAGCAGCCATTGTACTCTGTGTGTGTGTGTGTATGTGTGTGTGTGTTGAGGAAATGCTTCATCATGATAACATTGCAAATATTTCCTGCAGACACAGAAAGACTGTAGGGCTCTGCAGCTGCTGGAAATGGCTTAGCTAATCTCGAGGATCTGGTAAATGGATCACTTCCTCCTGGCACCACAGAAACTTCAGCCATCAAGTTAGATTAGTCATTCAGCATGTCCCATTGACTAGCATGTTCTAGAGTGTTCTGGTATGAATCATTCATGTAGGCTTCTAATTATGTTGCTTGGTTTCTCTCAGAAATAATAGCCCCAGGGACTGAAGGCCGTACAACAGGGAAAGTGAACAAATTGGTGTAGGCCCTGCCAGGTGTCAAACAAATAGGAATATGCCATAGGAAAAGTGCTCCATCCATAATTAAAGACAACATTTTAAAGTTTTACCAGAAATTGATAATACTGTGCTTTCTTTTAATGTGGTTTGTCCTTTAATGATAGGTGCATATTTTAAAATAGGTCTAACATTAGATATACGTTCAAATTTTCTCATTGAACATGTAATTGCTGAATAGAAAAATATATTTATAAATGTCTCATTGTCACCTTTTATGTCCGGGTGTTCAATGTAGAAGATTTAAGAGCTGATGTTTTTCACAGAAAGCATATTTAGGACTACTAAGTACAAAGTGAATTGATGCCTGACGATTTTTTTTTTACAACTTTTTACATAATTGTCAAATTGTCACAGCCATAATAAAAATCTAGATTGACACTGGTTTGTTTTGGAATTACATGGCTATCTTGTAAAATAAACATGTATTATCACTTCTGAGTTACAAGCCCATTTGGGTAGCTAGATCTTTCTAGCAGTCAACTGAATAATTAAATAGTAAGGCAAGAGCTTTTATTATCCCCCAAATCTGCAATTGAACATTTGTGATGGAACAAATGGATACATTTCTCTTTGGGACCCATTAAGGAGAAAGGAGAATTTTAAAACTCTTATAGTCTAGGAAACAGCAGTTGTTCAAGTGTTGAGTTCTATCAAATAAAATTAAGCGAAATCAAATTCTCTTCCCATTTGTATACTTTATGTCTTTGTTGAAATTACTTATTCTGAGACACAATAGACTGTCACACCTGTCCCCTAAATTTCCAGAGCATTAAGTCATTGCTCTACTGTCTAACTTCTCTTAGTGCCAGATGTATCTTCCTTTAAATTTAGGAGTAAACACAAGCTTTAACAAGCTCACAGAATCATCTCCTTTTCTACAGAGTGTCCTACTGCCTGCATTGCTATCAAGTCCCTAAGAATGCTACTATTCCATTATAATTAATTTGCAAATGATACACAGTAGGATGCTTGGGTTGTAGATAAAGAATGGTAATGATTTTGTAGCATTTTGCCCTTCACCTTTTTATTTACACAGAGCCCTCTCAAATTGCTTATCCAGGGAAACTTCCACAATGTTTGTTGAGCATGGTTGTTTCCATAGCATTTCATCTAAATGAGGAGAGTGAAGGAAATCACAGAAGGAGAAAAGCAAATCCTTTGGAGCTGGAAAGTATAGGTTGCATATATTCATTTTTTATATGTATTGCGTGCTCATGGTATGCTAAGCATCAGGCTAAGTGTTAGGAATACATGGTTGAACAACGTAGGCTCTCGTGTACTTACACCCTACTGAAAGTAGCAGATATTAAAAATGTAATTAATTAATTAACTGTAATCACAAGAAGTAGCATGGAGGAGAAAAACAGATGCAACAAGGTTTAGGGTTTAGGGATTGGAGTCTGGGTAAAGGGAAATCAGTTAGAAAAAGCTTAACTAAATGCCATTCAAACTGAAGGAGGGAGGAGTTACTAAGTGACAAAAAGTATTACAGGCAAGAGGAACTAGCACATGCAAAGGCCCTGAGATAAAAAGGCATGACAAATTTGTTCACAAACACAATTCAGCTGGGTACATTTGAAGATCACACTGGCTTTATTAAATAAATCATGAGTTGAGTGGCATCCCATCTAGCAGGTAGAGAGATGCATGGAAGAGTTGTATGAAATGGAAGGTTTTTATAAGTGGGAGGATGAGACAAGGAAGTTATTAATGAAAGAAAAAAAAATACTACTTCAGGCAAGGTCACCTTCCCTTAGGGGGAATAGCAGGGGGTCTTATTAGCTGGAATACCTTATTTTTCTTAGTCAGGGATGGAGAGGGCCCATGATACCTTACTACGTTGGTTCTGACCAGAAACTTCCTGACTAACTGGTTAAGACTACATTTATGGGGGAGGTTGAAACTACAATTAGGTTAGGTATTAAGCCCCTGTTTGGTGATTTGGCCTAGCATAAATGAGTCCATTTGGGGCCTGTGGTGTTTGTGATTTGTTGTTGTTATTTTTAACAGATTTAAAAATTGAAAGAAGACAAATAGGGCTGGCATACAGAGAATAAAGGGAGATTGGCTTGGTAGGGTTGGAAAGGGCAAAAGGCCAGGGAGATGATACAGATGATACAAAAGGCATCAGGACGCTTTGGTTACCTGGGTTAATGTTGGGTAAAAAGGAAAGATTGTATGATATAGTTTGGCTTTAATATACTAAGCAACAGTGTAGCACTTGAGCAAGAGAAAAAAAAAAATACCTGTTACTGGTGTTAGAACGGTAGTGTATGGCCTAGAGATGGCTGCTAGCTCAGAGGATGCCCAAAACTCTGCCCAAGGAGAGTTTACCCAGGAGGTAGAAAGGAAGTGTCAAGCTGAGCTAGAGGAGAAGGATAAGAACTCATCTGCTGTGATGAGAGAGTAGATAAGAAGAGGGAGAGAGAGAGAGCTAAAAATAAGGCTAAGAATGTGGGCCTCCTGCCAGTGGCATTGACTCACTGCTCCCTGAGGGCAAAGTATGACCACATACTCCAGCTCCGTGGGGCATGTTCTGCCCTGTCCCCTGGGGATCGCCAGTGGGGTTGAGCCCCAGTCACCCACCTTTCTCACCTGCTTGATAACACAACCTTTATCGGCTTCCTTTACTTCTCCATCTCGCTTCCCAGGTACCTAACTTCTTGAAAATATGTCTCACATGAACCATTTGATCTTACAGTCCCAGTTCAGGAAACAAAAACTTAAGGCAGTATGAGTAGAGAGAAGAATATGAAACACACACACACACACACACACACACACACACACAGGCATCTTCAGTTTCAAAGCTTCAGCAGAGTGAAAGCTTGGGATATGGCTCTGGGTATCATTTCCATGCACATGATTCCCAACACAAGAGGCTGAGTTTCTTAAAAAGAAACAGGAGTCTCAGACACTGTTGGAGAATACAGGAGATAAGCTTATGATGGCAGAGAGGGTGGTGTTATAAGTAAGAATGACAAAGAAGTTTGGCTTTGTAGTCTTTAACACAGGAAGCTTTAAGAATGAGTGCTCGGAAATTTGGAAGAGAATCAACACCTTTGAGAAGATTGTGTAAGTACAGCACACGTGATATATGAAAAACTTTTGGGTTTGTGTGTAGGTTTCTTGGTCATTAGCTTGTGGAGTAATAGGTTACTTCAGTAAGAGGTCACGCAATTTACACCACAATAGTTTTTAAAAAAGACTCTCATTAGTGTGTACTGATAAGGTTCTTTTGAGGATATTTTTATGTGTTATTTCCAAAGGTTTTTTTCTCCCCCCAAAGTACTGGCTTAGAAATCAGACCAATAAGAAAAATGCTACATGTAATACTGCCTTAGACTCATCTAGCCCATTGTTATTCCAAATATTTCACAACTATTTGCATCACTTTAATTACTTACCAAATATTACTTAGGAAATGCATTATTATCCTCATTGTCTCATGGAGGAAATTGACATAGAGAAGAAATGTGACTCACCTAGTTACTGGTTACTTCCACAATTAATGATGAAGCTGAGACAACAACCCAGAATGCTTCACTTCTGGCATTTCTGTAGTTTGAATTTAATTAGAAATTAATATAACTTAATAGGCTTCTTCTGTGGTTGGATATTAGATGATGGATTATGAAGGAAATGTTCCTGGAACAAACATTTTGAAATGAAAGGGCATATTAACATGGGCATGTTAACTGAATGAAAGGGCACAGGAGCTATTTAGACAATGTAGTCCGATATGTCTGTATTATAGATTGGTTTTTTTCTTACATTTCCCCTGATCAAGTAATAGGGAAATGTCCCACAAGGTGAAGGACTTACCTAACCACAGGACCACAGAATTCGGTGGGACATACCACTCTGAACAGTTTGGTCTAATGGAGTTCATGCTTATTTTTTGAAGTTCTTGTTGTCAGTGAATTCATGTGACTTGTCTCCTTGGTAATTTACAGAGAGAGAGACTGCACCAGGTGGGGTTGTCACAGAAAGGAAACTTTATTTGCAGCAGAAAAGGGAGATCAAGGAGGATAATTCTGGAAGCTGGGACTTCCCAGGCAGGGGTAAGTGGGTCCCTTTCATTTTGAGGTAGGGTGAATGTAAAGAAAGGGGAGTTTTATCATCGCCCATAGAGGTGAGCATTAGGTTGCATTCATGTACATAGGAAATCTTCCTCTATATGCATCATACGTTATGTTAATGAGATGAGGTTTGTGCTCCCCCTTGGGCAGAGATTTTAACATTACAGTGAGGAGGAGGTTACTGTTGGATTCTCCATGGTCCATCTGCTCAAGCCGGAGTCAGTGGTCAAGCTCAAACTGGTCTAGGCTGACTAGAGCTCTTCCCATGCTTTGCCTCTAAAAGATGAAGTTAGGAGCGCCTGGGTGGTGCAGTGGGCCAAGGGTCCGACTCTTGGTTTCTGCTCAGATCAGGTTCTCAGGCTTGTGGGATCAAGCCCGGTGTCAGGTTCAGTGGGGAGTCTGCTTGAGATTCTCTCTCTTTCTCCCTCTCCTCCCCCTGCTTGTGTGCCTGCTCTCTCAGAAATAAATAAATCTTTATAAATGAATGAATGAATGAGGCTAATATTCTGGTGAAGAAGAAGAGGGGTGGTCAGTGGTGGTCTTTCTGGTGATAGTATTAAACCTAAATCACTCAATCTAAAAACAGAGTATTTTCCAGTTTCTTTATTTTCTCTTTCTCATTTTTTTTTGGACAGAAGCAGGCTTTTCATTTGGGCTATTGAACCATCAGACATGATCTTGGGCAAGGACTTTTCACTCTGTTAGCCTCAGTCTTCCCATCTGGGAAATGTGGATCAGAAAAGGCTCTACCATACAGGTTTCTGGTAAGGCTTACAGAAGACCATGCCAGCAAAGTATTCAGTATATAGTTGGCACTCATTACATGTTAACTCTTATTATCAGTAGTAATCATCCAAGTCAGTGCCAGAAACCGGTAGGTTAAGGGATCAAAAGCTTTATGTCTGATTCTGCTTGGTGGACGTTCTTTTTAAATCCCTTCCCATATCTGGGCAGCTTTTAATTTGTCTGAAATCTAAGGGAGAACAATGGCCTAGAGAAGCAGCTTGTAGGCATGACATGTATTCGAGGGGCTTCTACGTGGGCAATCCAGCCGACTTTGTCGAAAGTAAAACTTATAGCAAAGGAACCAAAAGGAAAAACGTTCCTGTTTCTCCTTACTTTACCGAAGATGGTAATTACAGTTGGCAAGTAGCACCCACAGAGGTCCTCGGCAAGGGTTACAGCTCATTTAAAAACAAATAAGAACACAAATTTAAACATTAATGGCGTGATTTTGGCTTGGTAGTCTTTCAAACATGTAACCACTTTTCTCTTTTTAAATTCAAGGCTGGTCGCTTTATTCCCTTAGGCCTTCATTTAGAAATGAGTGGCTCATTAATTATCTTCTTGACTGCAGAATAGATGTTTCATTTCATTTTCACATTGGATGAGTTAACTAAAAGGGGTCTTACTGCTAGAAATTGTGGATCACAATTCCTTCTTTGTTTCTCCTCTGTTTGGAATAGCTGAGACCTACCCACTACAAAGAAGCATACCTATTCTTCCCAGTTGCATTTAGCATGTTTGTTAATTCTCGTAAATTTGGAACCCTGAGATGCTGGGATATAATTTCATCAGAAATCTCATCCATATCTCTCACCATAACAGCATGCCAGGGTAATCAGACCTTGGAGACCCATCTGATAAAATAGTTTATGAAAAGTATTGATTCCAATCTCTTTTCCACACAGATATTTACAATTGGCAACAACTTTCCAAATGAAAGGAATATGAAATCTGCCTTTATTCTTGGGTATCAGAAGAAAGCAGTTTGTAACTATTCTCTGGGTGACCAAAGTTTCAGGCACATTTGCTTAACATGTCTATTACACAGACCTGAGCTTTTTCTCTTTTGACTTAGTTTCCAGACTTTCAAAGTTGATTCATAGGATTTTTTTTTTTTTTTTAAGCATAGCTAATTAACAGGATGGCCTCCATGAACACTGCAAAATACGGGAAAGATGTCCAGCCTCTCCTCTGCTTCTTACAGCCAACATCAGTTTTTCGGACTTCCAGCATCCTCTTTTAAATGAGGAAATGACGCATTCTGTATGTTGGAGGCATGATTGTTTACCATTTATTTCATTTCTCCCTAAAATGCTTTTGCTCCCTTTTGTATAATCACTATGGGTTTTTAAAGGTCTTTTCTAAATAGAATTGGCGTACTTTTTCTCCTCACTTGAACAAAAACTGTGTCTTCAGCTGTCTTTTGCTTTCTTTTCTTTCCTTTCAATAGAACCAGTTAAACATTAGCAGCCAAAGGAGAATAATTTATTTATAGGGTATACACCTTGGAATGAATTAGCCCCAAATCCCACACAATTATAAAACAGAAGCACTTAAATTAGTTCAGTACAATAAAACAGAGTGAACCAATCAAAAAGAATATCCAGACAATGGGTCTAGATTGACTGTTTAAAGTGTGGACCAGGAAACCCATTTCTAAATGGCTTTTGAATATTCAATGAGACAAATAAATGGTGGTCCAGGGAAGCTTCCCATTACGGGTAGGTGATTTTTCAATGGATGATAGATTTGAGGATATTTTTGCATTTGTAAGGAAGCACTCCTTAATAAACACAAAATCCCCCCAATGATGAACAAAGAACTCAGGAGAGAACAGAACCTGATTGGGTGTGACCTGGAAACATGGAGTAAATTGAGGACTGATGGAATGAACAAAGAATGGGAATGAAAATAACAAGACACACTCAAGTCTGAACTATTATCCCCTAAATTTTCACTTTCCCTGCTAGAGGTCTCACTTTCGTCTTTGGCCCATCTGCCCTTGCCAATATTGGGCAAAATTTGCTTGTGTTGGGGCAGATCCCTCTCTCGGACCTCAGAGAAGAAAGGAAGAGTTAGCATAGAAGACTGTAGGACTAGAATTCTCCTCTGGGATTTGTGTATTTATTTTAAAACATTTTATTTATTTGTTTGAGAGAGACACACAAATAGGGACAGAGAGCTTGAGTAGGGAAGAGGGGGAGAAGCAGGCTCCCTGCTGAACAGAGACAAAGGCAGGCCTCCATCCCAGGACCCTGGGACCATGACCTGAGCCAAAGACCTATGCTTAACTGATGGAGCCACTGACGAACTATGCCTCTCCTCTGGGATTTAAAGACTGGTTTTGCCACCACTGCCACACCACCGCCCAGGGCCAAGCCATCCTTTAATCCAGGTCTTGCCTTTCCCACTTACGAGATGGAAATATTAGTACCCACCTCGTAGAGTGGTGCAGGTTAAGCGCTTTACAAACCCAGTGCTCAACATACTACCTTTGATCAAGTCATCTTGGTCACTCAACCAGCAGAAAGCCTGTGGGTGACTTGGATTTACAGGCAAAAGGAAGTTTGCTAATGTACAAATACAAGAAATCCTTTTTGGTAATCACCAGAAGATGGTAGCGAGATGACAGAGTGGATAAAGTCAGTGAGCTCAATTAATTAGCTTTGTTGTATTGTGGGAGTTCACATAACGGTTTTACATTTTATTTATTTATTTTTTATTTATTTATTTGACAGATAGAGATCACAAGTAGGCAGATAGAGAGAGAGGAGGAAGCAGGGTCCCTGCTGAGCAGAAAGCTCGATACAGGGCTCCATCCCAGGACCCTGGAATCAAGACCCGAGCCGAAGGCAGAGGCTTAACGCACTGAGCCACCCAGGCGCCTCACGGTTTTACATTTTAAAAAGCAGAATATATGGGGTTCCTGGATGGCTCAGTGGGTTAAGCCTCTGCCTTCGGCTCAGGTCATGATCTCAGGGTCCTGGGATGGAGCCCCACATTGGGGTCTCTGCTCAGTGGGGGAGCCTGCTTCCTCTCTTTCTCTCTGCCTTTCTCTCTGCCTACTTGTAATCTCTCTCTCTCTGTTAAATTGATTTAATTTATTTTTTAAATAAATTAAAAAAATAAAATAAAAATAAAAAGCAGAATATATAGATCATTGGGAATTTTTCTTACTCCCTGCCCCAAGCCACCAACTATACCAAGTTTTTTGGTCATATTCATTATAAAGGGCCTCAGTTTAACCTTTGTTGAATGTTTGCATCGATACTAGAAGAAATTTATTACGACCCTAAAGGTTCAGTTTCGTTTCCCAGCCGCTGCCAAAATGACAATGCCAACACCTAAAAGTGGCCTTTCCAGCAAGGGCACACAGGTTTTTCTAAAACATTTAAATACAAGGTGCCGAGTTTAATTTAAATTTGAGATCAAACAATGAATACTTTTTTTAAAGATTTTTATTTGTTTATTAGAGATCACAAGTAGGGAGAGAGGTGAGCAGTGGGAGGGAGAGCAGACTCCCCACTGAGAAGAGACCCCCCCCCCCCCAATGTGGGGCTCTATCCCAGGACCCTGGGATCATGACTTGAGCTGAAGGCAGACACTTTAAACCACTGAGCCACCCAGGTCCCCCTAAACAATGAATAATTTTTTAACATAATTTTGTTCCAAATGCTTTGTGGACCACACTCACACTGAAAAATTATGTGTTGTGATCTAAAATTCAAATTTAAGGGTACTTGGGAGGCTCAGTCAGATGGGCTTCTGGCTCCTGATTTTGGCTCAGGTCATGATCTCAGGGTTATAGGATTGACCCTCCACGTTGGGCTCCACACTCAACAGGAGTCTGCTTCTCTCCCTCTCTCTCCCTCTCCTTCCCCTCCCCCACTCCTCATGCTAGCATGCTCTCTTGCTCTTTCTCTCTCTCTCAAATAAATAAATAAGTCTTATAAAATAAAATTCAGATTTAACTGGATGACCTGGATGTAGTCAGGCAAGTCCTACCTCAGGAGCAGGGCATGGCCTACAGGGGACTTCTGCATCCTCAGGAAGTTTTATTCCCACCAGAGGCTGTAGCTGAGGGAAAGGGAGAGACGCCATATATCCCTGGAATGGGGACAGAACATGGCTATCTTGAGGCATGGAATGGGGTTGGTCATGTGGGACTCTGAATCCTGCCTCCTCTGCAAGGGGCCACCCCAGCAGGACTGTCTCCTCCTCTGAGAACTTACTGTGATTTAGTGCCAATCACAGATCTGGTTAGAGGAAACTAACTATCTACACATTAATGTTTCATACACCAAAACATTTAAAATTGATAAGCAACAAATAGAAGTCAAACACAATCTCTTCTTTGATGAGGTCAATGTGTGACCACACGAAAGGAAAATTTTCCTTTCAGGTAATAACTTGAGATTGGTTTATTTTATCCCAAACTCTTCACAATCAAATAAAGCTGATTTTTGAGTTGGGTAAGTGTGTTCTCTTTTTCTTTCATATTTTTTCTGCTTTTTCTGTCTGTACTAGTCTCTAATTTTAATTCTTTATTATTTTTAGGCTCAGAAGTAAAAAGTACCATGAAGCTCATGAATGTGTTGTTCTAATCATTTTTCAGGTAGTTCCTATCAAAATCCTTGACAAAATAATAGTTGTTATTTTTGTTATGATTTCTATCTGATACATTTTTATTTGGCTTTCATATAATTTGAACATTTGGCTGCAAATTGAGGCTGTAATGTTATAAACTATCATAGTTATTCATCATTTCAAAGATGAGTTATTAAATGATATATAGAAAAATGTTTTCAGTGAATTATCAGTTTATTCCATTTGCCAAATACCCATTTAGGATCATAAACATGATTATACAGAGGAAAGAATTTCAAGAACTGCTCTCAGTGATTCTGATTATCTTTTTTTTTTTAATTTAAACTTTATTTTTTCAGTGTTCCAAGATTCATTGTTTATGCATCACACCCAGTGCTCCATGCAGTGCATGCCCTCCTTAATACCCACCACCAGACTCACCTAACCCTCCACCCTCCTCCCCTCTAAATCCCTCCATTTGTTTCTCAGAGTCCACAGTTTCTCATGGTTTGTCTCCCCCTTCCCACTTCCCCCAATTTCCTTCTCCTCTCCTCCTAATGTCTTCCATGTTATTCCTTATGCTCCACAAGTGAGACTGTATGATAATTGACTCTCTCTACTTGACTTATTTCACTCAGCATAATCTCTTCCAGTCCCATCCATGTTGACACAAAAGTTGGGTATTCATCCTTTCTGATGGAAGCATAATAATCCATTGTATATATGGACTGTATCTTCTTTATCCATTCGTCCATTGAAAGGCATCTTGGTTCTTTCCACAGTTTGGCCTCTGTGACCATTGCTTCTATGAACATTGGGGTACAGAGGGCCCTTCTTTTCACTACATCTGTATCTTTGGGGTAAATACCCAGTAGTGCAATTGCAGGATGATAGGGTAGCTCTATTTTTAATTTGTTATGGCACCAAGAACCATAAGATACCTAGGAATAAACCTAATCAAAGAGGTAAAGGATCTAAATTCAAGGAACTACAGAAAATTAATGAAAGAAATTGAAGACACAAAAAGATGGAAAAACATTCCATGTTCTTGGATTGGAAGAACAAACATTGTTAAAATGTCTATATTTCCTAGAGCAATCTATACTTTCAATGCCATCCCAATCAAAATGCCACTGGCATTTTTCAAAGTGCTAGAACAAACAATACTAAAATTTGTGTGGAACCAGGAGAGACCCCGAATTGCTAAGGAAATGTTGAAAAAGAAAAACAAAACTGGAGGCATCATGTTGCCTGATTTCAAGCTTTACTACAAAGCTGTAATCACCAAGACAGCGTGGTACTGGCACAAAAACAGACACATAGACCAGTGGAACAGAGTAGAGAGCCCAGATATGGACCCTCAATTTTATGGTCAAATAATCTTCAACAAAGCAGGAAAAAATATACAGTGGAAAAAGACAGTCTCTTTAATAAATGGTGCTGGGAAAATTGGACAGCTATGTGTAGAAGAATGAAACTCAACCATTCTCTTACACCATACACAAAGATAAACTCGAAATGGATAAAAGGTCTCAACATGAGGCAGGAATCTATCAAAATCCCGGAGGAGAGCATAGGCAGTAACCTCTTTGACATTGGCCACAGCAACGTCTTTCAAGATATGTCTCCAAAGGCAAAGGAAACAAAAGCGAAAATGAACTTTTTGGAACTCATCAAGATCAAAAGCTTCTGCACAGCAAAGGAAACAGTCAACAAAACAAAGAGGCAACCCACAGAATGGGAGAAGATATTCGCAAATGACAGCACAAAGGGCTGATATCCAAGATCTATAAAGAACTCCTCAAACTCAACACTCAAAAAACAGATAATCATGTCAAAAAATGGGCAGAAGACATGATTCTGATTATCTTACAATAAAGTCACCACGATAGCAGTTTGTAAAGAAAATTACAAAAATTATTGCTTATTAAATAGGAATAATTTCATTTTTAATAAAATTTTAGTATAATGATGATGTCAAAGATGCCATGTGAAATTCTCCTTTAACATTATGCTGAAGTAATTGAGTGGGTATGTGATCCCATTTCAGAGCTGTTTCAAGTTCTAGATGTTTTAAGAAAAATGAATAGATTCTTTATATTATAAACATCCTATGTATGAATGTATTTTATAGTATAATCTCAGTGACACTTTACCTATTCTAATTCTTCTGGCAAGGTTGCAAGATAGTTATTATTGTTTCATTTTACACATGAAGAAACTGAGGCTCAGACAGGTTTAATACTATCCAAGAGCCTGGTGCTAGTAGGGGCAGAGCTAAGATTTGAATCCTGGTCTGGCTGACCCCAGACTCATGTACTTTCCTATACCTGATGGTGGACAGAGCATTGTACTAAGATGATGAATGGTATAAGATTTATAAACTTCCTCCTTTCAAAAAAGGAATACAAGCAATATAATATAATATAAAAATAAGATGATTAAAAATGAAAACAGAATAGGGACACCTGTGTGACTCATTGGTTGGGCATTGGACTCTTAGTTTTGGCTCAGGTCATGACCTCAGGGGCATGAGATGGAGCACCCTGTCAGTGTGATGTCTGCTTTTCCCTCTCCCTCTGCTCCCCCCCTCACCACAACCTGCTCTTATGCACAGGCTTTCTTATGCTCTCTGTCAAATAAATGAATGAAGGAATAAATAAATAAATAAAATCTTAAAGAAAAAAAAAGAAAACAGAACAAATGAGAGTTTACTTTAGGCGAGTCCTAAATTTAGCTATGAGTGTACTAGAAATGAGTTAAAGAGGAAGTCGAAGCACTTAGTTCTTTTTGTCTTAAAAAGTCAATGAATGAGCTCATTTGCAAGGACAACCTTTTTCCTTTCGTGATCTGATGGAGGAATTTGTGAACTGAGTTCCTTATTAAGAAATGCTAGGTAATCAAACAGATATTGATTTAATCTTTAGTTTTGTAGAAATCCAATTAATTTCATGGAATCCTTGAAGCAGAACTGCATTTGAGATAGTAAATTATTATCATCATTTTTAATTTTTTATTTATTTTTAAAAAGACATGTTTGGGGGCACCTAGGTAGCTCAGTCATTAAGCATCTGCCCTCGGCTCAGATCATGATCCCAGGGCTCTGGGATTGAGCTCCACATTGGGCTCCCTGCTCAGTGGGAAGCCTGCTTCTCCCTCTTCTACTCCCCCTGCTTTGTGTTCCTGCTCTCTCTCTCTATCAAATAAATAAAATCTTAAAAAAAAAAAAGACACATTTATTTAGCATCATGACTAGACCATTACATTTAGCAATCAATAGCATGGGTGCAAGGAAGGAAGAAAGGAAAGAAAAAAGAAAGATAGAAGAAAGGAAGGAAAGAAAGAAAAAAACAAACGACATTAAAGAGTTTTATTAGAATTCTTTATCCTTTCCACAGAACAGAAACTAGAATAAGTTGTTATACAATTAGTCACAAATCCAGTCCTTGAGTTTTTTTGCCCAAACACACAAGTATTGTCTAGAACATGTCTTCTTTGTAGCAGTGAAGCCCTGCCCCCAGTGTGCTTGGCTGAGTTCACAATCTGTCGTAACCTGTAGCTTCCCTGTCAGTTCTCTGAAAACCTTCGACCACTGCCATAGCCATGTTGATTTCATGGTCTGGCAAAGTATTATCATCCACCATCAAAGGGGCCAGAGCCTCTGCCTCCAAAATTTTTACCTTTCCTGGGTCCAAAATTTCCCCGTTTCATGGGTCCAGAATTTAAGACACTCCCATCATTACCAAATCCATGATAGCCATCCCCACTGCCACCATATCCACCACCACCTTAGATGTCACCAAAGCCACCTCACTCACTGAAGTCTCCTCCATGACCAGAGTCGTCATTCCCTCCAAAACCACCTCCACAGGCACCACCAAAGTTCCCAGAGCCACTTTGGCCTCTTTGGCTGGATGAAGAACTAGCCCTCTCTTGCTTAGATAGGGCTGTCCTTGCTTCAGAGTTGTGGCCATTTACAGTACAGTCAAATGTTACAAAAGCAAATCCTCTCTTCTTGCCACTGCCTCAGTCAGCCATGATTTCATTCACTTCAATTTTCCCATACTGTTCAAAATAATCTCTTAGATGATTTTCCTCAGTGTCTTCTTTCATGCCACCAACAAAAATCTTTTTCACAATGAAGTGGGCACCAGACCAGGTCTTTGAGAATCTTCTGAGACAGCCCTTTTAGTTTTTACAACTCTGCCAACCACCTTGTGTGGCCTTGCATCAATGGCTTCATCCACCCCTCCACAGGCATGTGTGACAAACCCAAAGCCCCTGGAGCACTTGGTGTTTGTGTCCCTCATGACCACACAGTCTGTGAGTGTTCTCCATTGCTCAGAATGGCTTCTCAGGCTCTCATCGGTTGTTTCAAAGCTCACACCTCTGATGAAGAGCTGCCACAGCTGTTCAGGCTCTTCGGGAGATTCTAATTTAGACATGCTGGCAGTGGGAGCGGGGACTTTAACAAGGCTTCTCAGCGTCATCCATAGGCAGAAAGACTAAATTATCATCATTTTAAAAGATAGACTTTCATATATAGAAATATGATTGACGTGGATATTTATTACATAAGCCATTTTTATATGCTGAGAGATTAACATTAAATTAGAATTCCTTAAAGACATTCAGGCAAAGGCGGACAGTATGATGGGGATAGTGCCATTTGGTGATCTAATACGGGATTGGCAAATTTTTCCTCTAAACGTCCAGGTAATAAATATTTTAAGCTTTGTGAGCTATGCAGTCTCTCCTACAACTATACAAGTGTGCTATTGTACAGGGAAAGCAGATGTAGAGAGTACATGAATGAGTGTGCGTATGTTCGAGTAAAACTTTATTTACAAAAACCGGTGGCAAAAACAAACAAACAAACAAAAAACCCCGGTGGCAGACCAAATTTCGTTTATGGGCCTTTGTTTGCTGATCCTCCCTCTCACATAATACAAGATTGAGCTTTAAGATTACGTCCCTTTAGGGGTGCCTGGGTGGCTCAGTGGGTTAAAGCCTCTGCCTTCAGCTCAGGTCATGATCCCAGGGTCCTGGGATGGAGCCCCATATTGGGCTCTCTGCTTAGCGGGAGGCCTGCTTCCTCCTTTCTCTCTCTGCCTACTTGTGATCTCTCTCTCTCTCTCTCTGTCAAATCAACAAATAAAATCTTAAAAAAAAAAAAAAGTTTATGTCCCTTTAGCATTCTGTCTCACTCTATATCTCTAAATGAGCCTTGTGTCGCAAGTAGGTCAAAGAGGAATTATAAAACACGTATGCATATTCTCTATTATGGCTCCATGAAAGTTTGATTCTGTGACCAGACAGCAAGAACCAGAGTTTATGTTGTGAAGATGTGGGCTATGGCACACAGCTGGCCAGATTGTACCCCTCCCAAAAGAGTTTCAGCCATGGGAGCTAAGAGACATGGAAATCCAGCTAATTCTCTGCGGCATCCACCCAGGGGAAGGGGTGTCTTTTTCTAATTCTTCCATCTAGAGGAGGACTCTTTTTCTAATTTACCTACTGGGAGGGATGTATTTTTCTAATTCCTAAAATGGTGTATGGAGTATGTACTAACAGAGGCCCTGTGGAAACCTAAGAACCTGACTCATATCCTTCCCATTTTTGTGGGCTGCCACTTAAAAAACAATCTTTGCATGATTCTTTAATAAGAATTAATTTGAAGCCATAGGGTTTGGCGCCATAATCCAGGAATAAGACACATCAGGCCTGAAAAATATTAAGGGTAGCTGTTAACAATTGACTGTTGCAACCAGAGCATTGTGAAGTTGCATTTACTCTCTGATTTTGGTTTTAATAAATTGACATGGACTTTTAAAAATCCCAGCCCTCTAACATCTAGGAAAATTATGTAGTTTGCATAATGGGCCATTACTTCCAAGGGGATTAAATGCTGACTTAGGATATCAGACAGTGTGAAGAGTCTCAAATTGTCTATACTTGTTTTCCAGTGAGATACACCATTAAACTGTGATCAGTTGTGTAATCTTTGTCCTTAAAATTTGCTCCGTCTTCATACGACATCAATGAAACCTGTGTTGCAATTTGTTAAGAAAAATGCTGGCATCGGCTTGTTTTGTTTACTTCATGGGGTTAGTTTTATTATTTTTATTATTAAAAAATCCTGATAGAAATTAAAACAACAGTGAACAGTTATACAAAGGAAAAACTGAAGTCTCCCATGTTTTCTGGCCTTTGTTTAATGCTGAGAAAGAAGTGTCCCAAACCAGGGTTATTAAAAAAAAAAAAAATTCTTCTACATTTTCTTCTAGTATCATTTTGTTTTGTTTTTGTGTTTAAATCTCCAAGAGGATTGGATTCTCTTTAGGGCATGGTGAGGTAGGGATTTGGCTTTTCCATCTAAGTGAGTAACTAGTTTTCAACCATTGATTGACTACTCCATCATACATTAGTATACAGGAGAAATGTTTTATGTGTACTTCCATTGTGTCATACAGATTATGAAAAAGGTATTCATCTCAAGAGTGGAGCTTTAATTGAATCAATAAATTCTGCTTCATCAAGAACATTCATAAATGAAACTGTTGTTGTTGTTTTTTTAAAGATTTTATTTATTTATTTTTCAGGGATAGAGGGAGAGAGAGAGAGCGAGCAGAGGCAGACAGAGAGGCAGGCAGAGGCAAAGGGAGAAACAGGATCCCTGCCAAGCATGGAGCCCGATGTGGGACTCGATCCCAGGACGCAGGGCTCATGACCTGAGCCGAAGGCAGCCACTTAACCAACTGAGCCACCCAGGTGTCCCTGGTGTTTTTTTTTTAAATTGAAAGTGCCTAATGGGAGTGAATACAATGATCATGCCCAAAGCTTGATTTATATCAAGGTGCCAGCATTTGTACCCACCATTGTCTTTGTATCATCAGTGTAAATGTTAACATGGTGTCAAAGGAGAAAAAGCAGATAGTATTTTAGTATTATTATGAAAATAATTTTGACCTTGCACACCTTCCCAAAAGGGACTCAAGGACCACTGCCATAGTCTACAACTTCTATAAGAATAAGAATTCTGTCCCTCTTTTGGAACAATTTCAGAAGAATACATATTAATTCTTCTTTAAATGTTTTCTAGAATTCCCCTGGGAAGCCATCTGGCCCTGGGCTCTTGTTTGTTGGAAGATGTTTGATGACTGCTTCAATTTCCTTGTTGGTTATGGGTCTGTTCAGGTTTTCTATTTCCTCCTGGTTCAGTTTTGGTAGTTTATACATCTCTAGGAATGCATCCGGATTGTCCAATTTGTTGGCATATGTTTGTTCATAATATGTTCTTATAATTGTTTGCATTTCTTTGGTCTTGGTTGTGTTCTCTCCTCTTTCATTCATTTTATTTATTTGGGTCCTTTCTTTTTCCTTTTTGACAAGTCTGGCCAGAGGTTTATCAATCTTATTAAGTCTTTCAAAGAACAAGCTCCTAATTTCATTGATCTGTTCTACTGTTCTTTTGGTTTCTATTTCATTGATTTCTGCTCTGATCTTATTATTTCTTTTCTGCTGGGTTTAGGCATAGTACTATAAGTCCTAGCCTCAGTAGTCAGACAACAAAAAGAAATAAAAAGCACCCAAACTGGCAAAGAAGAAGTCAAACTCTCACTCTACATATGATATGGTACTTTATGTGGAAAACCCAAAAGACTTCACCCCAAAACTGCCATAACTCATACAGGAATTCAGTAAAGTAGCAGGATATAAAATCAATGCATAAAAATCAGTTGCATCTCTATACACCAACAAGACAGAAGAAAGAGAAATTAAGGAGTCAATCCCATTTACAACTACACCCAAAACTATAAGATACTTAGGAATAAATCCAGTCAAAAAGGCAAAAAATCTGTACTCAGAAAACTATAGAATACTCATTAAAGAAACTGAGGAAGACACAAAGAAGTGGAAAAATGTTCCATGCTCATGAATTGGAGGAGCAAATATTGTGAAAATGTCTATGCTACCTAGAACAATCTACACATTTAATGTAATCCCTATCAAAATATCATCAATTTTCCTCACAGAAATAGAACCAATAATCCTAAAATTTGTATGGAACCAGAAAAAAACCTGAATATCCAGAAGAATGTTGAAAAAGAAAAGCAAAGCTGGTGGCATCACAATTCCGGACTTTAAGCTCTATTACAAAGCTGTAAGTATCAAGATAGTATGGTACTGGCACAAAAACAGACACATAGATCAATGGAACTGAATAGAGAGCCCAGAAATGGACCCTCAACTATTCAGTCAACTAATCTTCAACAGAGCAGGAAAGAATGTCCAATGGAAAAAAGATAGTGTCTTCAACAAATGGTGTTGGGAAAATTGGGCAGCCACATGCAGAAGAATGAAACTGGACCAATTTCCTTACACCACATACAAAAATAGACTCAAAATGGGTGAAAGACCTAAATGTGAGACAAGAATCCATCAAAATCCTTGAGGAGAACACAGGTAACAACCTCAGCTGCAGCAACTTCTTCCTGGACACATCGCCAAAAGCAAAGAAAGCAAGGGCAAAAATGATCTGTTGGGACTTCATCAAGATAAAAAGCTTTTGCACAGCAAAGGAAACAGGCAACAAAACCAAAAGACAACCAACAGAATGGGGGATGATATTTGCAAATGACATATCAGATAAACGGCTAGTATCCAAAATCCATAAAGAACTTACCAAACTCAACACCCAAAGAATAAATAATCCAGTCAAGAAATGGGCAGAAGACATGAACAGACATTTCTGCAAAGAAGACATCCAGATAGCCAACAGACCCACTAAAAAGTGCTCAACATCACTCGGCATCAGGGAAATACAAATCAAAATCACAATGAGGGACGCCTGGGTGGCTCAGTTGGTTAAGCAGCTGCCTTCTTCTCAGGTCATGATCCCAGCGTCCTGGGATTGAGTCCCACATTGGGCTCCTTGCTCAGCAAGTAGCCTGCTTCTCTCTCTGCCTCTGCCTGCCATTCTGTCTGCCTGTGCTCGCCCCCCCCCCTGATAAATAAAATCTTAAAAAAAAAAATCACAATGACACACCACCTCACACCAGTCAGAATGGCTAAAATTAACAAGTCAGGAAATGGCTGATTTTGGCAAGGATACAGAGAAGGGGAGCACTTCTACAATGTTGGTGGGAATGCAAGCTGGTGCAGCCACTCTGGAAACAGTATGCCAGTTCCTCAAAAAGTTAAAAACAGAGGTATCCTATGACCCAGCAATTGCACTACTGGAATTTACCACAAAGATACAAATGTAGTGATCCAAAGGGGCAAGTGCACCCCAGTGTTTATAGGGTACCCCACTATAGCCCAACTATGGAAAGAGCCTAGATGTTCATCTACAGATGAGTGGATAAAGAAGATGAGTATATATACAATGGAATATTATGCAGCCATCAAAAAATTGGAATCTTGCCATTTGCAACAATGTGGATGGAAGTAGAGGGTATTATGTTAGCAAAATAAGTCAATCAGAGAAAGACAATTATCATATGATCTCACTGATATATGGGATTTGAGAAACAAGGCAGAGGATCATAGGGGAAGAGAAGAAAAAATAAAATGACAAAATCAGAGAGGGAGACAAATCATAAGAGACTCTTAATCTCAGGAAACAAACTGAGGGTCACTGCAGGGTGGGGTGGGCTGGCTGGGTGACAGACACTGGGGAGGGTATGTGCTATGGCGAGCACTGTCAGCTGTGTAAGACTGATGGATCACAGACCCATACCCTGAAAAAAATAATATATTATATGTTAATTAAAAATTAAAAAAAAAAAAGAATTCTGTCCATCTTGCTAGTCATTGCATCTCCAGTGCCTAGAAACCAGTAGGACAGTTAGTATTTATTGAATAAATGCTTATTACTATCTGTATTAATTAGCTTTCACTGTAAGTTATGTATAATAACTACAAAATAACCACAAAATCTCAGTGGCATTAGAACAATAAGCATTTTCTAGTCCTGCATGTATTGGTTGCCTATGGTTCTGCTGATCTTGGCTGGGCTCATCTGGGCAATTTGGCTTCCCCCCTCTGGTCTATGTGTCTGCTGGACTGGCCCTGTGCTTTATGCCTCTCATCCTCCTTGGGTCAGTGAGCTAGTTAGGGCCTATTTCTGAGACACAGATAAAAACCTGAAATGCACTGGGTCTCTGAAACCTCAGAAGAGGTACACTGTCACTTTTTCCCATATATTTTTGCCTAGACAAGTCATGTGGCCAACTCCAGAGACAAGGGACAAGGAAGTTATAATTTGCCCATAAAGTCCTGGCAAAAATGTGGATGCAGAGAGATAGGATGGAAAAACTGATACCAAATTACAAATAGGGAGACCAGCTCACCCCAGTTTGCCTGGGATTTTTGGGATTTACCAATGAAAGTCCCATATCCCAAGAACTCATCAGTCCCTGAAAAACTGGGACAACTGGTTACCCTAATCATTGCCCAGCATATTTCAAGCTGTAAACAGATTGAATTTCATATGATATGGGAGCTGGTCCCATTTAAAATTTTCCCCTTTCTCAAGCACTGTAACTTTAGTTGAGAATATTTAGTAGAAAACACCTGGTTATAAAGGGGGGAGAATAAATGTCTCATAATCATTTTAACTGTCCCCTAAAGAAGACGTACTCTGTGTGTACAGAATCATCAGGTCACACATTCATATAGGGCATTTTACTCGAACACATTTTCAAACCATATACAAAGAAATTTCAATTTTAAATGTATACATACTATATCATTTATATGTGATAAACCATGGTAGCAATATCTTACATTTTGCAAATATCATTTAACATTTTCTTCAATTCAGTTCATTTTTATATCCTTAATCATAAAACTATAAAAACAAGAAGATATTGTTACTGACACCATGTAATTATGTAACAGGTCATTGGGCAAGAAAGAGCACATTTAAAGGAGTGATGTAAGCAAAGGATATTTTGGGGGGTATTAATGACCTTGGGTATCGAAGCTGAGAGACTGAAACAAATTTATGGGGTTACACTGCATCTTTAGCAGTTAACACGCAAGAGGGAAGTAATAAATCAGCTGAATCGTTGTAAGAAAATTGAATATTGTGTAGAGAGATTAACAGAACTATGCAGAAATTGAAAGACATATATGCCTGTTGCTGGGAATGGTAATGAGAATATCGGAAATGAATGGTTCTGCATTGTCCTTGAAATATCATTACCTGTTATTCATAAAGGCCCATTCCCATTTGTATTTTTCCTTAATATAATTCATGTGTTTGCATCCTTGTTTGGTGAAATTGTTTGAAATATGTCAGAAATGTTCTCTAATTCCAGTTGAAAATAACAATGTTCCAGGAGCTCAAAAGAAACTTTAAAAAATCACTGGTGCTTAAAAATATGCCCTTTTAAAAACGTAATATTGGAAACCAATGAATCCACTCTTGCTCTCAAATGAAGATGAATATTTGTTAAAAGGATTGACTACCACTACAAAAAAGACATCGATGGAAATGTATTAAAAATGAAATAACAATTAAATATACATTATATGTTGGGAGTATTTTCATTCACTATCATGCCTACCACAAGTGAATAAATATTTAATGCAGAAGAATAAAACCTTATACTTTAGTGCAGCAAAGATCTCAGTATAATGAAGTCAGCTACCAATGTCCCATTTATTTGGAGCAACTTGAATTCAGCAAAATCTGAGGTCAGCAAAAATGTGTGGATGGTTATAACATTTATCATTGCCACAGCCCTTAAAAGTTGGTTGAATCACTCTGATTTGTCAGAAGAAACAGGCTCAGAATGGCTAGTGGTTAGGCAACACACAGCTTGTAGGTACCAGTGTTGAAATTGACACCATAATCTCCTAGCTCCTAATCCATTGTTCCTGCATCTGTATCTCCCTAGGCCCCAGATGGTGCCAAAAATATCCCTCTCTTAAAAGCTTTCCCTGATGTCTCTCTGTCATGTACGTCCCTTGCTTTTGTCTGCTCAGTATTCACCTGGTGAGAAACTCTTCCCCATCCCATGTAGTTCTGCTGGGGTTGGGAACGACAGTGCCTGCCTCCTGAAACGTACACACCCCCATACTTCTTTTCTCCTTCATGCAAGGTTGTGCTATCCCTGGATTGGGCCACTCTTTATACCTGTTATTTTTCCATGAATTCATCCTTTCCATGGATTTTCCAAACAGGGACAAGACAGCTTAATCAACCAAACTCTCTGTTGCTCTGTCTCTGTCTCCCTTCTCTCTGTGTCTGTCGTTCTCTCTCAATAAACTAGAAGCAGTTAGTCCTTTCAATATCAGTTGTCATTTTTCCACTCCACCTCCCAAACTCCCAACAGTCACAGCCACTAGAGAGAGCATATTTGCATCAAAAGAATCAGCCCAATACACAAAAGATGAAGAGAAGCAAAGATGAGAGGTGAATGGGAGAGAGTGAGAGAATCCAGAGGGCTCTCTGGAGAGCTGTGGATCTAGCCCTGCTGTACCTTCAGTTGAGAGGAGCTACTAAACCTTCTCCTTAGTTAAGCTAATTTGAGTTAGGGTTCTATAATTTTCAACTAAAAGGCTCTGCACCTCTCTCTTCTGTGGTCTTATAGCACCTACTGCTTGTCTTTATTATATATATATTCATATGTGCACACTCCTCCCCAGTAAACTGAGAAGTCATCTAGGATAGACACTGTGCCTCATTGATTTTGTATTCCCAGCCCACGTGTAGGGTCTAAACAATGTGCTCATTCATTATTAAAACCTAGTCAAACAAATGAACAAGAAACAGATAAACACTCCAATAAAATATGGTCAATGACATGTTCAGGTATATCGTAGAAGAGTGCTGAAAAAATTCTCCACCTAACTTGTATCCAAGAAGTACAATTTCAAACCACAGAAGTATCATTTTACAGCCATTGAGATAGGTAAAATGCTTAATTCTAACAATAATAAGTATTGGGGAAGATGTGGGGAAACATACCCACGAGTTCTTAGTGTTGAGTGTTGGTAAAACCATTTGGAAAGGAATTGGGGAAAACCTAGTAAAATTTAAAGCATGCATATCATTTACTTCTGTGATTCTACTTCTAAAAATAACCCTTGTGCATGTGAGTAAGGAAATGTGACAACAATCCTCACTGTAGGCTTGTTGGAAAAAAGGAAAAGTGCCTAAGATTCCACCTTTAGAAAAATAATTTTTAGCATGCTTATAATGGAAGACTCCAAAGCAGTCTGAATGAATGGAATGGATCTACATGTACCAATCTGGATCTGCTTCAGAAATGTAATGGTGGGTGTAAATCAGATTGCAAGAGGATACATGGAAGGTGATCCCATTTACCTGGATGTTTAAAAAAACAAAACAAAACCCAAATGGGGTCCATATACTATTCCCTCTAATTTTATGTTTAAAATATCCCTTAATAAAGTTCGAAAATAGTTTATATTGCTTACTGTTACACAGAATGTAGTAAAAGATAAAAAGAGATGCATCTCTAAGAAAGAAGTATGAAATAAGCTTCCATTGACTCTATAATGCTTTATTTCTTTGAGAAAAAATTCACCTGGAGCAAATAGAGCAAAATATTAAGAATTATCAGGTCTAGGAGGCAGGTAGATACTTGCCTATGTGTTAGGAAAAAAAAACCCTTTTTGAAGAATGATGATTACAAAAGTCAAATACTGAAAAGTCAAAAAATAGTTAAAAAATCATTAATCAGTGTTCAGTTAATTAATTGGTTATTGAGGGATTGCTCACCCCAGAGCCCTTCTGCTACCAGGGAGGAAATGGCTTTCTGTCTTGCAAGCACGATGACTCCAGCAGAGAGAGAGGGAGATATGAAAGTCCTTCAGTCTTTTACAACACATAGCAACCTCAAGTTGCGTTGTAGCAATTTAATATAACAGAAAAGGGCATCTGAATTTCTGACCTGCAGATTTTGTGAAAGCCACGAGAGCTTAATTTTATTTATTTATTTACTTACTTACTTACTTATTTATTTTTAGCCTTCACCATTACATCTTCAAAGTCCCATTTATTGGAACGAGGATTCCATACCTGCTGCCTCCTGGGGAACTCTGATAATCTATTGACTTGAAAGGTCCAGGTATCTGAAAGGAGCAGATTAGTGAGGTTTTACAAAGCCCTCTCTGAGGGCAGGATACAACTTATCCTTTTCCAAGGTAAGAAAGTTAATTCACCATTTATGGGTACCAACATTTATGGTCAAAATACTTCCCATTTTGCAAGCAATTGATTTAATTGTAATAACTTCTATAACCAGTGGTCTGGCCCTGAGCCAGCCACCACCATTCCCTGACAATGTGCTTATGCTCTGGGAGGCTGAGACCCTGCACTGTGTGGTTGAGGTAGAAGAGAGGACAGTCTTCGTGCTCCTGGAAGGTCAGAATGTCAGGAGAGCAGGAGCAGAAACACATGTTTTAGAGTCAAAAGCTAACAGAACAGGTGCCCTTGGAATAACTTGGGGCTGATGACGCCCTCCTCTTCAAGCAGTGGAGGAGGGGTACTGCATTCGGGGTGTTTGTGTGGGTGCTCTGCCCCACCAATCCAGAGGAGCCTATGATAGAGCATAGGTACTACAGAGGTTGTCCAGGGCAGTACTCCTAAGTGCTTGGGGGTGGGTTTTCTTGTTCTTTCTGCCAAGGGGAGAGGCAAAGGGACCTTACTTCTCCCAGGAGGAGCAGCTGTAGAAATTGTGGAATGCCAGAGGCAAAACTGGCGATGACTTGACAACAGAACAACATGGTGTTGGCTCTTGGGTTGACCACTGACAGTAGTCCAGTAAGAGAGACCTCATGTTCCTTTAATCATAGCACCTGAGGCCTACCTTCAGAAACTGAGCAAAGCCAGGAACACACTGCAGAGAGCATGAATGTGAGGGAAGAAGGGGCTGTTGATGCCAAATACAGCTCATGGAAGAAGATAACCCAAATCCAACCTCCCCATGGTAGATTGTGAATGGAGGGTGTGGCCTGATCCCCTCTATCTACACTAATCAGCTGGCCGCCAAGAATCCCAACCTCCTGTGCCTGGTTTGGTTCATCACAAAGTTAACAACAAAAGGGTAACAATGGTGGGCCTTGATTTGTAACCTACCTGGGCATTTTCCTCCAGCTTTAGTGGTTTCACATACATTTGTATTGCTCTGTATTACCCCTGAGTTACACCTATGCATCTGGAACAGCACATAGATACCATCTAGGGTACAGGAGCCGGGTGACCCTTTTAAAATATAAGTGTCACCATGTCACCTTCTGCTCAACACCCTGCTGTGACATCTCATCTCATTTGGAGCAAAACTCAAAGTCCCCATCATGGCCCTTGGGCTCCCTGCAATATAGACCCCTACCACCAGCCCCATGTACCTCTAATTTCACCTCCTACCCTCCACTCAGTCACCAAGGCTAGCTGCATCCCTCTGGCATACACCAGGCACATGCCTGCCTGGAATGTTCTTCCCCTGGTACCTGGAAGGCTTGCTTCCACATTTTCTTCAAGTCTTAGGTCTCCTGTCACTTTCTCTTCCCAGCCAACTCTCTATAAAAGTGTAACCCTCAGCCCCAGCCCCCATACCACATACACATATCCTCTTTCCTATTTCATTTTCTCCATGGTCTGTATCAGCATCTGACCTTCTGCATGCTACAGTCATTTGTTTAATATTTGTCTCCCCATCCTCTCAGTTCATCCCACAGATGCAGGGAGTTTTGCCTGTCTTGATCCCTGCTGTATTCTCAGAGAGAAGAACCTGGCACATAGAAAGTGCTCAAATATTTATTGAATCCAGGAAGTACCAGAAAGAAAGATTTTCAGTGAGCCCAAAAGATGAAACAAAATACAGTCATATCCATTAAATCACGTTCTAATGGATATCTGTCACCCACCTGTTTTTCTCGACACCCTGCCTTTTTCCCAGCATTCCTACCCAACTTGGATGAGCAAGATGAGGTCGTTCAGTCCTACTCAATTCTTAAGAACAAAGCCTTCTCAAAGCAAACAAATTTTCTCTTGCCCACGTTGACTACCTCTTGAGGTTTAATATCAACATGTGGTTATGCTATTAACTTTACTCTGTCCAATGAGAGACCATGTTCCCAAAAGAGAGGATGGAAGAAGGGAAGAAGGAGAAGGGAGAAGAAAGTCCCATCAGGTTACATCTTTACAGTTCACACAGGCAGCTATACCAGGCAGCAAATACCAGTCACTGTCCCTTGATCTCATGAACAAAATATCACCAGACTAGGGACTTTGAAATGTCTTTGGTAGCTACCCACAGTAAGAAAAACATTTAACGTGCGCAATGCCCATTAATATTTCTGAAACAGAAGATTTATGAAACAGTATTATTATTTGGTGTGTTGCTTTCTGACATTCCTCAGTCTATTCTATTTCATTTTAAAAATGCCAATCTTAGTCTCTGATTTCATTTCATAACCCAGTGGATCATACATCATAGTTTAAAGACTTCCGGTCTAGCGTCTGGGCCCTTGCACTAGAATGTCATGCACACTTTTGCAGCCTCTCGGTAGAACATACAAGCATTGCACATCAACACTTTCCTGTTACATGAATACAAGTGGGGTGTAAGTAAAAAATACAATATAAATGTAGGTCTTTTTAAGATCTATTAGGTCCAGAAGGGAGATGTATTGCACATTAGAGATATTTTATTAGAATAATTAAAAATTATTATAGTACCAGGTAAAATGCTAAATGCAAAGAATATTCCATCACCATGTGAGCAGTTTCCAAAGCTTGCCCTCTTGTGAAGGTTACCAGATGACTGTCACTTAGCACTAAGTGAACTTACTGAGAGCTCTCCCTCCTTCACTCTCTCTCCTTCCCTCTCTCTCTCTCTCACACACACACACACACACACACACATTTTATCATAGCTCTCAGAACTCAGGCACTTTCCTGGAGTAGCACTTGCTACGGCACTTTGTAAACTAAATACCAAACACTGAAAGGGTGAATTATCTGTTGAAAAATTGGTTATACCTACTGAAAAAAAAATGTTCAAGAGGTGGTGAGTGTATGACAAGTGTACAAATTTTATATTAGATCATGCAAACAGACAAAAGCGGATGGCTTTGAGAGGCTGCAGCTTAGCTCAAGTGGGATTTTTGTATGGAGGGCCCTCCTAATTCTAGTACCACCACATCCTCTTCCTACACTGACTCAGACCATTCTAATATCAGTGTGTAAAGGAAGTGGGCAAGTGTTGCGATTCTCAATATGCAGTCGTGGAAACTGGGTCTCCAAGGAGTTAGTCACACTTGAAGGAAAGCCTCTGTTTCCCAGTTTCTACTGCAGGCAGGAAACCAGCCTCAGTGTCGTGGTTAGTGGTGCCAGTTGATGGGAATGAGGGCGGGGGGATCAGTCTGGAGGGAAATGGTTGGACAAACATTAGTATCTATTCTAAAAAATATTATGCAGCTCTTTAGGATCTAAGCAATAGTCAGATCTGAGGTCACCCAGAAAATCAAGATAGAGAAAAAGAAAAATATAGAGAGATTTATCCCCCCCCCTTTTATTTTAATTTAAAAAGAAAGGAACAGGGCACCTGGGTGACTCAGTCAGTTTGGTGTCTGATCTTGATTTTGGCTCAAGTCATGATCTCAGGGTCGTGAGATTAAGCCCGGGGACGGGTTCCACACTCAGCTGAAAGTCTGCTTGAGATTCTCTCTCTCCCCCTACCCTTCCCCATGCTCATACATGCCAAATAAATAAATAAATAAAATCTTTTAAAAAGAAGAAAGGAACACACTACACTGTATGTGGATAGAATTACTTGTAGGTGTTTCTAGTAGGTTGCTGAAAAACATGAAGAGATAAATACTAAATGATTACTATTGGTTATTTGAAGAGAGCTAGACCATGGGCCTGGACAAAGGAAATGAAGGGGTGTATAATTGACTTTTTTGTTGCATAATTGCATTTTTTAAAGATTTTTAAAAATTTATTAACTTGACAGATAAAGAGAGCATAAGTAGGTAGAGCAGTAGGGAAAGGGAGAAGCAGATGTGAGGCTCGATCCCAGGACCCTGGCATCATGACCCAAGCCAAAGGTAGACACTTAACTAACCAAGACATAGAGGCACCCCTGTAATTGCATTTCTTTCAAAAAGCAATGTTTGGGGGGCCCCTTGGTGGCTCAGTCAGTTGAGCCTCTGCCTTCAGCTTGGGTCATGGTCTCAGGGTCTTGGAATGGAGCCCCACATTGAGCTCTCTGCTCAGTGCGGACCCTGCTTCCCCCTCTCTCTCTGTCTGCCTCTCTACCTGCTTGTGATCTCTCTCTCTCACTCTCTCCTTAACAATTAAATAAATAAAATCTTTTTTTTTTTTTTTTAAAGCAATGTTTTGGAATTTAAAAATTCTGACAAAGGATGTTTAAAACAACCAAAGCAAATTATCTATTTTGTATGGCTCAAGGTAAGGTGACCTTCTCAGGGTTTCCCGGGTTGAAATGGGCAGCTTTAGGACTGTCATTAGAACTGTGTTTCTGACCCCAAGGCTGCACCATTTCCTCAAAGCTACAGTTGCCTCTTGTGTATCAAGTGCATGAAAAACCCTATAGCCTTAAAACTAGCGTTGAATTGAACACAGAGTGAGGAACCAAATAATGCCATGTAAGAAAATGGCCCAAATGATCGTTATTATTGTACAGTGTTTAATGCAAATTTAAGCATGCAAGTCAGGTATCACAATAGCTGTTGAAGAAATGTAATGCTGACAGTATTTGGCAATAAAGTAATAATCGCTGTGTGTATCTCTGATGAAATAAGATTTAATCCATTTGAGCTCCTAATTGTCTGCCACACTACATTAAAGATGGATACAACTATTGTCTTCACTGCTCAGAAATATGAAATTCGAAGCAATATGCACAATGTCTTGAAATAAGCTAGCTTAATGAACCAGCAAATTAGACCTTTCTATCTCTTTATTTAACATCCAGTTCCATGAATTTATCAGAGTTCATTACAAAGGTGCAAAATTTAAGGAAATGCTGCTAAATTCATTTATGATTAGAACTAATGACTTTGAAAAAGACTTCTCATATTTTTAGAGAGAGCCATTATTTATTATTGAATTTATATGGTTTCGGGTAATAAACGTTCAATCTTCTCCCTTCCTTCTGTTATTTATAGTTTGAATTTTGTAATACAGCTACCAAAAAACTCTCATGTAAAGAAGTAAACTTTTACCCCCAAACACAGCAATGACATTCAGAGAAGCAATGGCAGAGCTTTCTTTTTGACCTTTGGCAGGTTTTCAATGGGTGGATGAAGGGGGACTCTGCCCCTAAGATACATCTGGCAATGTCTGGAGACCATTTGATTTTCACAGCTGAGGGAGGGTGTTACTTACATCTCTTGGATGAGATCCCGGATGCTGGTAAACGTCCTCTGATGCCCAAGACAGCTCCTTCAACAAAGAATTATTCAGTCCACAATGTCAGCAGACCCAGGTCTGAGAAGCCCTGACCTCTATGAATAGGTCTCATTCAAAGAAAGCTCCATTTCGTTCCACGTTTCTTAAATGAGATTATTTTTCATCTTGTCACATAGATTTAGAGCAAGACCAAATAAAAGTATGGCTCTGGATCAAAAGATTTTTTCCCCCTAATAGTTGTAGTAATAATGATTTTTAACATCTGTAGTGAAGACAACAGTGCTGAATGCTAGAATGGAACCCTTAAATATAGATTAGAGATATGATTTTCATTTATCCAGACATTTATATATTTTTAAGGGGATAGCTTTCCCATTTTAAACCAAAAGCATCTATCTAATAGGTTTTAAGATGTTAGCATTTTAATTCAGAATCCTTAAAAGAAACCTGCTTGGGATTCTAATTTAGATGAAGAAGGGTCTATTTCCAGAGTCAAGAATGATGGCAAACAATGGGAAGATCACAAGGTCTGATTTAGGTAACTTGTATTTACCTAGAAGATTGTTTTTGGTCAATTCAAGGTCGCAGTTCTACACTTTTGATAGAGATAGGTTTGATTTCAATATTACTGGATTTCTCTTTTAAAATTCTGGTCTTAGCTCTTAACTTTAATCTGTCTCTATGGCGTGCATCAGGAATGCAGTTAATTTGATACGATTTAACTGGGTACTTTTCGTATCCCTGTGATAACGATGATCAACGTTTTTATAGGCCTTAGGTATTTAAAGGAAAATATAATCATAATGAAGTGGCCCAATGAAGAAGAATGAAGAAATTAAAATTCTTCTCATCCAAAAGAAAATAACAATCAAGAATCCAAAATTAGGGACGCCTGGGTGGCTCAGTTGGTTAAGCAGCTGCCTTCGGCTCAGGTCATGATCCCAGTGTCCTGGGATCGAGTCTCACATCGGGCTCCTTGCTCGGCAGGGAGCCTGCTTCTTCCTCTGCCTCTGCCTGCCATTCTGTCCGCCTGTGCTCGCTCTCTCCCCCTCTCTCTCTGATAAATAAAAAAAAAAAAGAAAAGAAAAAAAAAGAATCCAAAATTAAAAAGATTGGAATCCCAATTTGTTAAACTTCTTGAGAACCAGGGTGTTTTGAAGGAAAGTTCATTCAATATGTTGGTATTCTTTGATCTCATGAAGTGACCATAATTGAGGCAGCCATAATTTAAGGGTTGTGCAACTTAGCATTTTTTATAGTGAGGGAAATGGTTTACTGGTTATATGCTTATTGTCATGTATTTTCAGAAAAAGAAATGGCATTCACACATAGAATGCATGATTTTACTATTACTATTCTCAAAACTAATGGAGTAGGTCTCGGCATTAGACCCAACTCTATTCAAAGACAAATATTAAGTAATTAAGTAATATTAAGTAATTCAGTAATTCAGTAATATTAAGTAAATGATGATGGTGGTACGCAGGGACGGCAAAAACTGACTGGTACACAAACGAATGAAATCTTGGGTCAGTGTTTCAAAGTCATCATTCTGAACATTTTCATTGTATAGCCTTTTGGATGAACAAAGTAATAGGGTAGAGATACAATGGCCTCAGCATACGTCATTACATTGGTTTTTACAACTAATTAATGTTTATGGGGCCCTTGTGATGATCCATAGTAACATTTATATAGTGCTTACTACATGTCAGGGTGTTGCAAGAATGTTACTTACATGGTTTTTGTTGTTGTTGTTGTTGTTGTTTTGTTTTTTAAACTCATTTAACCCCCCAAACAACCCCACCTAATTAGTCACAGTTAGTACATGGTAAAGCTAAGATTGCCACCAAGCATCTGCCTCTGGAGTCTGTCTTCGTGACTGTGCAGTACTGGGTCTCTTGTGATAAAAACAGGTGCCATGCACTGTGTCAAAGGCTTTCACATATCATCTCATTTAACTCTCACGGTACTCTTCTGCTGAGCTTCATTATCTCCTTGAATACATGAGGTTGATTGGGTGAATCAGTTCATTTCTCTCTAAGATGTATAGAGGGATAAACTTCCAATAATTCAAGACTCTAAGTTAATGGAAATCAAAATGGGGAGAACACAAGAAGAGCCATAGAGATGTGAAAAGAAAAAAAAGTAGAATTTGATTAGCATTTATTCCCTATCTCAGCCTTACTTTTTTTTTAGGATTTTATTTATTTGAGAGAGAGAGAGAATGTGCATGTGTGTGCACATGAGTGGGAGATGGGCAGGGGGAGAGAGAGAAGCAGACTCCCTGCTGAGCAGGGAGCCCAACATGGGACTTGATCCTAGGAATCTGATATTATGACCTGAACCGAAGGCAGACTCTTAACCACCTGAGCCGCCCAGGTACCCCATCTCTCCCTTTCTAATGTTCATTCTTTCTGTAAGGTTATAATGTACTTCAATAACCAAATAATAACATATGATATAACTTATAAATGAATATGAATATATTATATTATATTATATGAGTGTTTGAGCAGAAATTTTATACCAATGGATGCATACTTTATAGTTACTCCAGATTTTCTCCCTGCCTGGGCCATTCCCTTGGCATACACAAGTCAATTTGGAAACTTACATTGTCTTCTTACAGCCTGTATATATGGACAGCTTTGTTTGCTATGTACATTTAAATCCATTTAAGCAGGACATTGTCACTAATTGCTGGAGCATATCTTGGACATAAAAAGAACATGTCATTTTAAGGATGAAACCACAAGATGAAACGAAAAACAAAACAGCTAGTCAATTCCAAGAAAAGATGCCATTGCTTAGAGGAACCTAAGAGGTTAGCTGAGTGAGCCATTTGGGTATCCACTTAACAGATATTCATACAGCCTTATGCCAGTCACAGCAGGTGCCACCCCTGGTGGTTCTGTCCTCAGGTTGCTGGCAGTCTAGTCCAGTGGTTAGGAGCACAAATCCCTGGCTGTGTGACGTTGGGCAGGTTATTTAGCCCCTCCGTGCTCAAGGTTTCTCATTTGTACAGTGGAAAACAGTCCCTACCTCAAAGTGTTGTGATGAACTACATTTATGTAGTTCATAAATGTTAAGTGCTTAGCACAGTGGTACCTGCAAGCACTGAATTCTCATTATTGTGTGTAACGGTATGTGTCAATTTGGCTAAGCCATGGTGCCCAAATATTTGGTCGGACATTATTTTATATGTTTCTGAGAAGGTATTTTTTAGGTGAGATTAACACTAACAAATTTGACTCAGTTTGCTTCTTTGTAAAATGGGGGTAATTGGGCTTTTATGAAGAATAAGTGAGATCATATTTGAAATGTTAAATAACATGTATGAAGGGCTTGATAAATACTAGTTACCTAGTTACCGTTATCCAGTAGTGTATCAGCCAGGGTCCCCTTGAGTAAAGCAGATGATCAGTAATGTGGATAGGTCTCATTCGATCAGCTGAAGGCGTTGACAGAAAAAGACTGACCTTCCCCCGAGGAGGCATGAATTGTGCCATAGACTGCCTTTGGACTGGAATTGCAATTCCTGCCTGGTAGGCCAGCCTCCCCAGCAGATACTGGATTCCATATATATATATATATACACACACACACACATACACACATATATACGTACATACACCATATATATATATATATACACACATACACATATGACTATAACTATGCATAGATATTGGTTCTGTTTCTCTGGGGACCCTGGCTGATACACTACTGGATAACGGTAACTAGGTAACTAGTATTTATCAAGCCCTTCATACATGTTATTTAACATTTCAAATATGATCTCACTTATTCTTCATAAAAGCCCAATTACCCCCATTTTACAAAGAAGCAAACTGAGTCAAAGAAAGGCATCTGACCTGCCCAAGGTCCATCCAGCTAGTACCTGACAGATGCAGGACTCTCGCCCAAATTCCTCTTCCTCCAGCAAATACTGTCATATTTAACTTAGGGTTAAAAAGTTAGGACTGAAAAGTTAGGACTTCCAGTTCTTGGTGGGGTGATAGGTCTTCAGCTTCAAAACGCTGGGTGACAGAAATATTTATGTAGCTATTTTAAAACATTTTTAAGCTATTGAGAGACACTAAATGCCAAATAATAAATGCCTAATGAATTTTGCTCACCTTTGGTTGTAATTCTTGCCAGAATTGAACTGCTTAAGTGCTTCAGTGAAGCTATTCACAATATTGCAAACAGAAGCCAACTAGACAGGAAGGAGTGTGGAGCCCACCAAGTCTCCTTATTAATTGGGCTGTCTAACAGAGGGGAGCAAGTGTTAACACCTTAAGTGAAATTAGCCAAGGTTCTGAGACCACCTGTGGTTTTGAGGGGAACAAATGTCTTTTGAGTTAGACGGGAGGTTCAACTCTTTGAGAACGGACTTTCAGCCCCTCTCCTCCCCTGTCAGGGGAGCACATTAGGGAATTGGCAAATCCAATCAGGCCTCTTTCAGTAAATAAGTAACTGATTCTTGAGTGAAGCTTATCTGAGGGTTCACCAACAGCATTTAAACCAGTCCTAGAACCATCAGGCAAAAACAAATTAGCTAGCATTCAGAAACAATTTCTTTTTATGTGCAAAGCTGTTCTATAAAAAACTCTACGGAGTTCAAAAGATCTGTAAGGAAATATTTGTACAATCTGTTCCACTGGGTAACACATTGAATTTAGCCTCAGCTGGTGATTTTTGTCTCCTTAATTATGGGCAATAACAACACTTTAAATTGATACGGTGCTTTTAACTTTGCAAAAGATGGTCAAGTTCATTTATCAACTGATCCACTTTGTTGTACTGTGCTATGATTTTCAACTGATAGTCCAAGACAGCAGGCTAGCACATAATGCAGAAAGGCATGCTAAGAAAGGTTGTCAATATATCTTTTTTTCTAAACAGAATTCAGGTGATGATGACATGATTTTAGAAAGTATCTGATACAGTTTAGTCCCCAGAGACAAAATATCTACATGTAAGTAAGTGAATAAAGAGCACTTGATAATATAAAAAAATTTTTTTTTTAATTTCACTTGCATGTTTTAAGTATAAAAATGCAAACCAAAGCCAACTAGGAATGACTGGGGAATGAACTTGTCCTGTGTTTCTCTCTCTGTGAGTGCAGGCATTGAGAGTTTTCTGTGCTCTAAGGGTTCTAGAAAATACTGAAACAGGATTAAGAGCAAGGAGCTTAGAACTGACTTTTGAAAGATACATGCTGTGCTTGACTATAGAAGCGTCTTTATCTGGTTTATAAAAAAATTCAGATACTCACCATAATAAGGAAGCGATAGTTACGTTGGCAAACCTTTCAACTGTAAAACTTGCTAAATGGTGTTTAAAACAGCAGGGGGCCTTTGTCTATACATTTCGTATTTCTGAATTGAATTATATGAGATAAGATTATATGGCATCTCTTTTAAACTATGTGACGAAGGCAAAACACTTAAAATATATGAGGCTCTAAACTTATATTTAGATATTTCACTATATAAAGAGATGAGTTTGGGGGTGCCTGGGTGGCTCAGTGGGTTGAGCCTCTGCCTTCAGCTCAGGTCATGATCTCAGGCCCTGGGATCGAGCCCCGCATCGGGCTCTCTGCTCAGCAGGGAGCCTGCTTCCCCCTCTCTCTTTGCCTGCTGCTCTGCCTACTTGTGATCTCTCTGTCAAATAAATAAAATCTTAAAAAAAAAAAAAAGAGAGAGATGAGTTTGTAAAATCAAATTAATTGGGACACGCTTACACAATTTTGGAAGCTAAATCAAAGAACTAAGGCTATAGGATGTGGAATTTCCATCCCAGAATAATATATGACAATGAGAGGTATGTGTATATATACCAAAATATGTGCTGAATTATATTTTTTCATGTTTGAAAAGAAGAAAGCATCATCAAATTAACTATAAATAGCTCTTCTAAGCAAGAATTTTTACACCAAAATTGAAAAAAAAAATTCTCTCTGTGATTAGGCAAAGTTCACAATTCATTTGGTCTCTATCCATCATATTCCATAATGCTAGCCATTCCTCTTCCAGATTTGACGCTGCATAGCTCCAAGCACTGAATTGGAGGTTTGTTCTCTTTCAGTATGCTGTGGTCATTGCCTGTTGCCTCAAGAATGAGATTTGTTTGTCTCCTTTCTGTAACTTCCATGAGCTCTCTATCTGTAATGGCAGAAGAAAAGAAACCCAGGTCTGAGGTAATTGTATAACTCCATGGGCAACATGCACATTTTAGTCCAAGTGAATCTCTAGCACTGTTTATATAGACTACCAGTTAGTGGTGCTTTAGGAATGATGCAGATGCCTTCAAGTTAGGTTAAACTCTAGAAATTAACAAAAGTAGATAAGGTTATATCAAAAACATAGAGCATTTCTCTGCTGTTTGGTAGTCTCTCTCCACTTTTTCAAGACCCAGATGCTTCCATCTCATCTTCCTGGCTTTGCTTGGCTCCACAGTTCAGACACCTAACAGGACAGACCATACTGGAAAATCCAAATGACGTGATATGAACCAGGGTGTGGATACCTGGCCTATGCTGCAAACAGCTGCAGGCACGAAAGTGTTTTCATGTGGTTCACTTCGCAAGAGAGAGAATCCCTGAGAAAAATTTACGGACTAGGCAGGCAAGTTGGTGACTGAGCTTCCTCTGGTTACATAGATAATGCTGGATTTTGTCAGGAGAGTCTGTAATCTCTAAGAATATTCCCATTATATGGAAGTCATTCACCCTAAAATAGTTACTCTTCCATGATAGTAAACTACTTCTCTTCATAAGTAGATTTATTTATTTTAAAATACTTGTTTCCCCTCCCTGTCAGTGTATAGTTTCCTGTCTCATTGAAGTCAGACTTGGCCATGTGATTTGCCTTAGACTGTGAAATGCTTGTGAACATGGTGGCTGTCAGTTATGAGCAGAAGCTTTAAGAATCATCATGCACTTCCCTCATTCCTCCTTTCCTTCTGCTATGGTAGATGCAACATGTTAGACAGTCCTCCATATAGCTTAGATCATAGTGATGAGCCAGAACCAGATGTGATGATCTCTGTCTTCTGATGGAAATATTTATCCATTAATATTTGATGCAATTATCAACATGATTTCCTTTAGATATTTTGCTCTATTGTTTTTCTGTTTTTTCTTTCTGCCTTTTGTTTCTCCCTTTCCCCTTTCCCCCTTCTTTCTGGATATAATACAGAAACTCTTATTTCTGTTCTATGCCTACAGACTGTTGATGATTTTGTTTTAGCAAGCAATTAACTTGGACAGACTCAAACAGGGAACTCTGTGATGCCTATGGAAGGAGTAGCTCACATTTCAATACACTTCTCTTAGCCTTCCTCCAAGCTGCTTTAAGTCTGCCACACACATTGTTCAGGGATCAGAATCTTGGGACAAATTTTATGCTCAGAATTAGTGGCCCTACTGCTCTGGCTTCCTCATTTCTGGAATTGCCTTCTCACTTCGCAGCAGCAATAACTGGCTCAGAACCTATGGTTCTTCAGGCCAGAAATACAGCAGATTTTCTAGCAGAATTTTAGTCCACCCATTCTATGACTTCACCCTGATCTCACATGGAAATGGGAAATTCATGTCATCATCACCTCTGATGATGATTCTTCCAAGTTTTGACTCCCTTCCAAAATCTGCCTGCTTTTGCTAACTTTCAAGTGCCTTTGGGTAGTTTTTATTGTTGTTTTGTTTTGTTTTTAATGTATTTTGTTCAGAGTTCAGAGTCCTTATTTGCAGGAAGAGCAGTCTATTGGGGACCTACTCTGCCATACTGGAATTAGAACTTTCTAAAGCCAGTTTTGAGCTAGGTATATAATCAGAATCAGAAATAAGCTTTTATGATTGAAAATCTTTGAGATTTCAGGGTATATATGTTCCTACAACCTGATTTACCCTAAACTGACTAATTAGCCACCTAGGGCAACCTGGAGTATTACTATTTAACTATTTCACAACTGTACTGATAAAATCCACTCAAAGGTAAATGAATTTCCCCAAATCATTCTGATTTTATGAATTTCTTCTGACACTGTTAGCATCCTCTAAGTGGTACCCTTTGCTTCTTAATTTTCAATCATAAAGAGTAATCTCCTTAAATTGAGAAGACGTCTCCGCTTTCATCCTTATCACTGAAATCACTAAGTTTGAAGACCAGGATTCACGACCTAACTTGAATGTATACAAAATTAGGCCCAGTAAAATTATGGACTATTTCATTTAAAAGCATATAATTAACTGATTTTGGCTTAAACATGGTAACGTGTAGAAGTTGTAGAAAGTAGAGATAAATGGAAACTAGGCAAAAGAGAGCATTTTTCTTGGGATTGCCATTTCAATGTTTACTTCCCCTAAAATCGATTCGGTAGAAAGTAGATCTTTTTACTGCAATATAGCAAAGCAGGTCTTTGACACAGTTGTTCCATGTTATATATGATATTGCCTTTAATAGGAATGCAAGATTATGACTATATAAGCTTCAAAATTCAAGCACATGTTATCTCTCTTAGTTGGCTAAAATCATGAAAAAAAAAAAACCCACACAACACACACACATGAATACACACAAACACAAACACACATTTATTTATTTCCTAAAATAGTTAATTTGCAGCTTATGATCTAACTAGTAATAAAATTTCTTCATAAAAGTCTATAGGAGAGTTGGAGATTAGAAAATTCTTTTGGACCACTTGGGTGGCTCAGTTGGTTAAGTAGGTAATTCTTGGTTTTGGCTCAGGTGAATGACCTCAAAGTCCTGGGATCAAGCCCCACATCTGGCTCCCTGCTCAGTGGGGAGTCTATTTAAATATTTTCTGCCCCTCCCCCTACTTGCTCACTCTTTCTCTCTCTCTCTCTAAAATAAATAAATAAAATCTTTTTAAAAAAGAAAAGAAAAGTATTTCAGAAGTGCATCACAGTCTTTGTATATTGTTGATTTCCACTTAAATTAGGAGGAGAGTCTGGGAGGCTGACCCTAGGGTATGTCCTATAGGCATCCTTACAACTTGCTTTTTCTTATTTGAACATGCATCTATAACTCCTTGTAAAGAGTCTGAACATATGTCCATAAAACTAAAGTTATTACATTTATTTTTGTCCTTTACATATTTTCATCAGACTCTGGTAACTCTTTATTCAACAATTTTTTTTCAGCAAATATTTATTAAATGGCTATTTTTTGCCAAGCACTGAGGATACGATGTGAATGAGACAAAATTTCAACCTTTCATGGTGCTTCCTTGTAGAGGAGAGACAGACAACAAACAAATATAAGTAGTATCTTTCACATTATAAAAGATGCTGTGAAGAAACATAAAGCAGGTTAAGGAGCTAAAATCCACTAGAACTTTCTTTTGCTCTGTAATTTCTTTACCTTTGCATCATCACTAATCACAGTGACTGTTCTGAATTTTAAGTAAGCCCTGCATGAGAGATCAATGGTTTATCCACATTTTGCTTCTGTAAACCCCAAATCCAGCCCACTTCGTTGATACTGCTCTCAATAAGGACACCAGTAAGCTCCTTGTTTCTAAATCCATTGAACACATCTCACTCTTTGTCCGAGTTGAGTCCTTTGTAGCAGCTGACATCATTCCCCACCTCCTCGAAGAGCTCTCCTGAGCTGGGGACATCTCTGGTCACGTTTTCTTGGTCTCCTCTGGGGTCTCCTCTCCATCTATCCGGTCATTATATTCTGGCGTTGTGGAGCCTGAGAGGCCTGGGCCCTTGACCCTCTTTTCTTCTTCTCTGACATGTTTTCCTTCACATATCCCATGCACCCCCACACCTGCCTTATTATCCACCTCCAGTGGCTCAAAAATCAGTGTCTCCTGCTGAGCTGTTACTCCCAAACTCCAGACTTGTGTCACCAATAGCCTTAACACACATGTACTTAGATGTGTTCTAGATTTCTCAACTTTAGTGTGTTCAAAACTGATTTCACCATCCCTACTTCCCCTCTACCATGCCCCATCTCCAGATTTATCCTTCCTATCCATTCCCCATCTCAGGAAATGGCACCACACTCTAATCCTAAGCTGCCCAAGCCAGACTGGTATCATCTCTCTCCCTCACTCTCTACATCTACTTTATTGCAAAGTACAATCAACTTTGGTCAGGTCTGTCCCCCTGGCTTCATGCCACTCCCGATCTCTTAGACCAGGCTGCAGAGTGGTCTACACATTCTCAGATCTGCCCTTTCAACCCACCCCCCACCTTTACATTGCAGCCTATATGAGCTTTCTAAGCTCTAACCTGATTGTGGTTGTCCTAGGCTTGAAGCCCTTCAGAGCTTCTTTCAGAAAAAAAGATGATCACACACACATCTCTACGCCCTTATAGATTCTTTTAACTTTCTTCTTTATGAGGAAGCTCAGCTCTGCTGGCTAGGACTCAAGTTGAAGTGGCAGACCTGCATGGTCTTCCAGTCTCACATACCAACCTCCACTTGCAGAATTGCATGAAATGCCGCACAATGGGGTGTAAGATCTGACTTCCCAGGCAGTACCAGGTGATGCAACCAGAAAGATGGAGAAGTGAACTTCCAAAGGATATTCCTTGAATAAAGGAAAGTAGAAGATGGAAGGGAGCTGGGCAGAGAAATTCCCCTCCTTGCTACTTTTGTGGACTACGAAAAGAAGGGGTTTCTTCTCGGAGCATTTCAAACAAAATCCCTTGTCCCAAGCAGATTCATTTGCTTGAGTCATCTGCTGTGTCTGATTTTGGCTCATTGTAATTTGGTGGCCATCAAGACCATGTATTACAGCTCCCTCAAACTGCTCAGCTTCTGCATTTGCTTTACTTCCCTTTCTGACTTACCCCCGTTGCCCCGGGCTTGCATCTTCCACATTAAGAGGCACTGCGTTCATTCTTGAGTCAGGGTCCACTTTCTAGAGGCCCTGCGCTTAGACCCAAATCAAACTCTCTGGCCACTGCCTAGCTCCCTGACTCTGGAGTCTGCCTTCCCCTCCTCTGAATGCTTGCCCAGCCCCCACCCTCAGCAGCATGATGGGATGCCACGTTCTCTCTTTCCTCCTGAAAGTCCTCTGTGGGGTGCTCTCTTGTCTCTGCGGAAGTCTTCCATCTCATCTGGGAAGCGTTCCTTGACACCACTCTTGCACCAACTGTCATTGTGAACCTTCATATTATTAAATACTGTAGAGTTCAATGGTTAGGTTTTGCGCAAGGAGTAAGTTTGGTTCCAGAGCCAGACAGCAGATGTTGAAATCCCAGGTCTGTCGCTGACTTGTCTTGGGGGTGTTTGTGTGTGCATGTGTGTGTGCATCCTTGAGAACAAAGATTTCCTCATCTGAAAATGAGGCTAATAACAATCTCTACCTCATATGATTGTTTAGAAGCATAAGTAAGTAAAAGAGCCAAAGAGTTTGGTATAAGGTTTGACACAGTGATGAGTAAGTGTTGGTTATCATTACTATTATTATTTGAAGAAGGCACTTTTATTATCACCACCTAAATAATTTTCAAGTCCATTAGGTAGGATGTTTTTGGTTGCAAGGTACTGAAAAGCCCATGCTAAATGACTTACACAAAAAGACAATATATTATCTGACGTAACTAGAAAGAGTGGGACCATCAAAGTTACTATCAAATACCTGGCTCACTTCAGCTCTCTGCTCCATTTTCTCATGCTGATGGAAATGTAGTTCTGGAGTACCATGTGATTGCGACACCCCTTCAGTGGCACTTGAACCTACAGCTTCTTTGTTCTCAACCGTCTGATGGTAGAGGGAAAAACCACACCCAGAGAAGGAAATGTTAATCCTTCCTTCTTGGTGACTGGGTCAGCCTTAATTATGTGACCAATCAGAAACAGAGAAGCAGAGCTAAGGGGAAGGGATGATGTATGACTGACTCAGACTATTTAAGACCCACCCCCAGAATGTAGTCTTGGGTGGCATTCTCCTGAGTGGTGAGACATGTGCGATGGTGAATACTTGGCCAGAAACTGGGTTCTGCTTTAAGAAAAAAGAAAAGGGGGGAAAGAAGGCTGACTGGACAATCAGCAATGTTGACTACGTGTGCCATTGCTGTCAGAAAATAGGGAGATGCCTCTATTAATCAAAAGCATGAATTCTAACACATTGTATTATGCTTAGAAACTATGTAACCAGGAGTAAAAAAATGAAAGTATATACTTACATATATATTTAATTATGTATAGCTAATATTTAGTGAGAGATTACTTTGTGCCAGACACCATAAGTCCTTTATGTTCACTGTTCAATCTTCACAAACGCCCCATTCATTAATAAGGCAATACTCATTGAGCAAATACCATATACTTCAGGCACTGCCTAGTCACTAGGAAGATAGTAAGGGTCAAAAAAGACCAAGACCTCTTTCTCTCATGTGCCCTCCATTCTATAAATAGGGAACTGCAGCCCAGAGGGATTGAATGAGTTGTACCATATCACAGAGCTTGAATGTGACGGAGTTGGGATTTGAACTTGAGGAGTCTAACTACACACCAAGAGTGAGTAGTAACAGGAAAATGTTTGGCTCCAAGCGATGTAATACAAATGTGAAGTAAGATATTAACTGAAATTCAGACACAATACCCAGCCAATCTTAGACTCCCTTCTTTCAAGCCTCTACTCTCTGTGGCTGGGAAGAGGCTGTGCTCCAGGACTCAGGCACCAAGACCTGCAGCAGAGTCATTGCTGGAGAACACCCAGGACCATGAAGCATAGACAGAACAAGAAAGAGAGTAATGAACAGAAACTCTGAGCTCTGAGGCCCTGGGAAAGCTCTGCATAGATTTAAACTCCCCATAGGAATTCACTCTTCTTTCCCAACCTCCATTCTCATCTGTAGTAACTTCATTTAATGTCACCTGTAGCTTTGCTTCTGGGATGCCATCATAGTCAGCCTGCTTACAAGAAGGAAGCTTTTGTGGTAGAGTGAGACTACTGGGCTTGTCACTGGGCACCTGACACTAATTGAGGAATGAGACACATTTTAAAATTTTAGCCCGTCTCATATTATATGAATCCATCACCTCAAATTTAAGTGAAAATTTAATATCCAACATTGAAGAGATTACTTTGAATTTGAGTTCCATTAAGTAGAATCAATCTATATAGAGAATTAGTAATTGTCACTGAATCATGCGAACTTGACTGAATTCAAACATCTTTCACTAAGAACTGGTTGTTTGGCTGAGTTTACTATTGTTTTGTTTGTTTTTTAAAGCAATCTTGCAGAGGTTTTTGAGAACCCACTTTGTGTCAGGCACTATACAAGGCACTGGTGAGTAAAAATAACATGGTTTGTTTCCCAGAAGCAGACTAGGAGAAAAAGATTCTGGTGAAAATGATTTCTTAAGGCACTGTTCCCAGGAGACTCTTGTAAAGCAGAAGGAGGGTGGAAAGACAGAGCAAGAAAAGGAAGAAAGCAAGCCAGGGGCTGCTCTCAGGCAAAACTTCAGCCTGTAGAGAGCCCTGGAGAGTAACTTCACCTCTGAGTTGCCTCCAACAACTAGCACATAAGTAGCACTCACTGGGTACCCCTCTGGGATGGAAACCCTCAGGCATTTCTGGTTTCCTGCACAGGCAGAATGAGGCCTGTGAGCAGTCCTGCCCCTGGGTCTACTGTCAGCAGCAAAGGTATAAGCGGCTGGGAGAGGAGAGCACAGAAACAAGAAAGATGCGAGGGCAGCCAGGCAGAACACAGACCAGGCTGCTCCCTGCTCCTGTTGGGGTCCGTTATCAAAGGAACCAGACTGAGACAAAGTGAAAGTTATGCAAACCCTTATTCTATGCCAAGCATTAGAAGTTAGAGTGACCGGCCAGGGGAATGAGACTGAGACATCGTGAAAGTTATGTGAAGCTGTATTCTATGCCAAGCATTAGAGGTCAGACTGACCGGCCAGGGAGAGCGACCCCCTCCCAATCTCACAGGCTGGTTTTATAGGGCATAATCGCAGACCCAAGGTACGTGACTTCTATTGTTAAGGCGTTTACTCCCGGAATCGATACCGGAACCATACCAGGAACTACAGGGGCGTTTATTCCCAGAATGAAGTCCATGATGTAAACAACAATATGGCTACCTAGGCAATATGGAGTCGCTCTGGCTAAGCAGGCCCTAATAGTTAAACAGGTTTTAACATTAAATTGGCCCTAAAACTCCTTACAAAGCTTTTCATCTACTGGGTTGAGAAAAGGGACCAGTAGCAAGAAAATGGATAACTGAACTATGTCATTATCAAATATGGTAAGTGCACATGGGCAATGAACAGAGTATGATTTTTAGAGACTAACAGTTGAGGATCTAGTTGGAACGGTCACCAGAGGTGGACATTCTCAGCCCGCAGGCACCCTTTACCCTTTGCTCTTCTCCCCTCTGCCCCACGGTTGTCGATGGAGTGGCCATCTTACCATCCTGAGGGGACATGCATGGGGACCAAAGTGCTAAGAATGGCAGCGTGGAAGAGTGGAACAGTCCCTTGTTTCTGGCATCATGGAGCCAGTGTACCATCCTGGAGAGTCACCTCCAGACTTCTATTTTTGTGAGGAAGACAAAAGTCCTGTTTCTTGAAGCCAGAGAAAATTGGGTATTTCTGTAATGGTGCAGCCAAATGTATTTATTTTTTTTTAAGATTTTATTTATTTATTTTAGAGTGAGAGAGCATGAGCAGGGGAAGGAGCAGAGAGAGAGAGAGAGAGGGACAAAAGTGTCCATGCTGAGTGCAAAGTCTAACATGGGGTTCCATCCCAAGACCCTGAGATCACCTGAACTGAAAATAAGAATTGGACATTTGACAGACTGAATCACCCAGGTGCCCCAGCAGAATTTAATCTTAAGCAGCTCCCAAGCTGTGGAGGAGACATTGACCTTCTAGGAGAGAAGATCAGTTTCCCAGGAAGGAAGAAGCAGAGGATAAATACAGAAGTAAGCTGGAAGGCTTCTCACATTAGCTTCTCTACAGAGATACAGGGTCATTATGACACTTTAATAGAGTAGCGCTGAACAGACCAAGTACAAGAACATGGTTTATTATCTTTGTGGGAATCTTTACCTGCATTAATGGGTTCATTCAACCCAGGCTTTTCTTCACATCATCACTAGTAACTTTGGGGGCTGGGTCATTCCTTTGTATAGAGGCTGTCTTGTACCTTGTAGGATGTTTCCCAGCATCCCTGGCCTCTACCCACCAGTGGCTGAATTGTATCCTCTCCCCCTTGGTTGTGACAAATAAAAATGTCTCCAGAGGTTACTGAATGTCCCCTGAGGGCCAGCCAACATCACACCCAGTTAAATGCCAATGGCTTAACCTGTAATCTTTTCCTTTCAAAATACAACTTAAAACCTCTAAATTTTATCTACAAACTTTGTAATTAATGATAAATTACAGGGCCAAATGGGTGGCTCAGTCCCTTAAGCATCTGCCTCTAGCTCAGGTCATGACCCTGGGGTCCTAGAATGGAACCTCTCATCTGGCTCCCTGCTCTGTGGGGAGCCTGCTTTTCCCTCTTGTTCTGCTTGCCGCTCCCCCTCTCTATGTCAAATAAATAAATAAAATCTTTTTTTAAGTGATAAATTATGTTTAAACTACAAGAGAGCTATGAAGAAAACAATTCTCTTTTGTTCCTATAGGCTTATGTTCTTTTAAGTAAACATTGAAAACAAAATCTGCATTTACCAAAAAAAAAGAATAGTAATACAAATCACAGAAGAAACTCACTTTAAGTGTGCCTTAGGTAAGACATTCTTCACCATGTATCTCAGTTTCCAAAACTACAAATGGAAGAACTTACATAGGATAGCTCAGAAGTATTTTTTTTGCTTTAAAATTAAAATTATTCCATGATACACTAAAAAGTTTTTTGATGTCACCCTGGACTTGAAATGATGATTCAGTTTATAAAGATGTGATTTACATGCAAATTTGTGGAAAACAGGTCTATAGAATGAGGCATACTATTTTTTCTTCCAAAAGTCTTATTGAGGAATATAGGAATATAATTATTTTAAAGAAGGACAATAGTCATTGATTTATATCTATATGTAGATATATATTTATATATCATATATAAATATATGTTATAATATATATAAATTTTTATATATAAATTTACATATATAAAGTCTACAAAGCAATTGTCTATCATTGATTCAAGGTCAGGTTTTGATATTGTTATCTTCTGAAAGCATTCATTATCAGATTCTCTGCATTCTTAAAATCTGACATGGCCACAGTTAAAAAGAGAATAGGCCAAGGAAAGGTCAGTAAATGCTGAGGTGAGTCAATTTGCATAGGGGAGAAAAAGAGGGGGCTGTTTCCATGGCTTCTAATAGAAGCAGAGAGAGAAATGTGAAAAATGAAAACTAGTTTGCAGTGGCAAACAAAATGAACTGGTCTATAAATATTTCATCATTTTAGCCCCATAAAGTCTCATTGTTTGGTGGTAATCTTTATTATGACTAATCATGGGTTGCTTTTGTGTTTGTTTCTGGCTTGTTCTGCTGATCTCTGTGCCATACATCTCTGAAATAGCACCCACTAATTTCTTTTTAATTTACCTCACTGTGGTATAGAAAGAATATATGTAGTCATCAAGTAGGAAGTAAGAGTCGTAACTATCCAATTTAAATGAATAAAGTACATTTTTAGAGTCAAAGAGTATTGCATGGAAAATGGAAACCCAAAGATAAAGTCTTCAGTCGTGTTTTCCTTTTGGAATAGGATAATGATTTAAATATCCTAAGAGGTTAAGTCAACCATACCCAGGAGCAGTTATCTTGTTTCTTGTGTCTTGGTTGGGGAAGTGGGGGGTGTATACAAGGCCCATCAGCAACAGAGATGTGTACAGAGTAACCCTTGCCTTGGCCTGGCTATGCCCACCCCCTTTCTTTGTTAACAGCGCCTTCATTTTCCCAAGGAAAACCAGCTCTTCTCACCCTAAGTACAAACAGCCTGGTGGGGTTACTCCCATATGTGTATCAGCATCACACCCCCAAATCAACATCCAATAGCCCATTCTATCCCCGTGATTATAGAGATTGGTTCAGAGATGCGCACCTACCCCAGAATAATCCACTGAGACTAAGTCCTAGGATTTCTGTTGGAATTGTTGGGGCAGGGAACAGGTATAGAGCCCCGTTTTGGTAAATAAGAAACAGTGAGAGTGTCATTGTAGAAATGCTGGGGTTGTCCATTCAAGAGAGTCTCCTGGAGGAGACTGACCCAACCCAAAACCTGATTAAAGACCAACCTGGACTCACGCCTGGCCTTTTTTGAGAGTGCACATATTCTTTCTTTGCCTAAACCAGTTTGCATTGGATTTCATTACTTGCCATTGGAAGGTTCCTGAGGAATTCAAAAGTCAGGTTCTGCAAACCCTAGAATGGACTACGGGCTCAGAGATGCCTGTGGATTGGAGTTAGAAGAAGAAAGAATCCACCTTAATTTAGGGATCTGCACGTAGTTGGCAAAAAGACAAAACACAACTGGGGAAATGGTTAACAGACCGGAAATTGAGGATACGTATTTGGGGGGAACACCCAGAGAGGGTTTTGGGAGCACCGGCAATGTTCAAATGCAGCAGCTTTGCAGCAATGTGGAAGAATTTTAATTTGTACCTATACTGTACCACATGGTAGTCACTAGCTACATGTGGCTATTTGAATTTAGATTTAATTGAAAAATGTATTCCTCAGTTACGTTTGCCACATTTCAGGTGCCCCGCAGGCATATGAGACTCGTTGTATTGTTATGGACTGCAAGGATGTGGAATATTTCCCTCATTGTGGAAAATTCTTTTGGATCACACTGTGCAATTCTGGGAGTGACTGAAACCAGAAGTGGAAGAGCATAAAACTCTCCATGTGTGGAGCTTGGAGAAAATGCACATTTAGGGGAAGGTTTTCTGGCTATATCCTGAAAGGGGCCACAGGTGACTGCTCACCTTGACCCAGTGACAGTCGTCCACTGTCTCCTTGACCTGTCTGCACCTCCAGAGAAGGAGCAGAGCACTTAGGATAAAAAGGCCTCCTCAGTTTGGGTCATGAAATCAGAATGCCAATCTGTTGCTTTAGGATGAAAACCCTCACTGCCCACGGACTGACACTCAGGCCCTCTGGTTCCCAGAGCCTCTTCCTCCAGGCATAACCAGAGAGCTGCAGTGAGCCAGAGTCCGAGCAAGGGCAGCAGTTTGTGTGGTCTGAATGTGCTGTTCCCCAGGTTCCGGGGAGACCTGCCTGTCACTGGAGCTAGACAGGCAGATTCTTAGGCCAGAAGCCGCTAGCCCAGTGATGGTCAGCTTTGCTGAATTTGTATTCGGAGACTCCCATTTCTCTCTCCTTCCTTCCTTCCTCCCTTTTTCTTCCTTTCTTTTTTCTTTCTCTTTTTTTCTTTCCTTTTTTCTTTCTTTCTTTTCTTCCTTCCTCTCTCCCTCCCTTCTTCCCCCTCTTTCTTTCTCTCCCTTTCCTTCTCTTCCTTTTTCTTTTTCTTCCTTCTTACCTTCCTTCCTTCCTCCCTCCCTCTTTCCTTTCTTCCCTCCTTTTTCCTTCTCTTCCTCTCTTTCTTTTTTTAACTCTTTATTTTGAACTAATCTTATACTCACAGACATAGCAAAAATGCTACAGAGAGCTCCTGAGCCTCCCCCCATGCTCCCCCAGCAGTACCATGTACATGGCCAGAGCACCTTTTCAGGACCAGGACACTGACATTGACACCTTTTCCTTTGATAAGAGCAAATGTCTCATCGGATCGTTTTTACTGCATCAGGCACATTGTCTATTTCTCATAACAGCCCTGGCCTGCAGGTATGACCATATTTAGCTCCATCTTCTTGATGAGAGAACTGATGCTCTAAGAGCGTAAGTGTCTTCCCCAAGAGTGGTCAGGCTGTCGGCGGCTGAGCTGGGACTGGTCGTCATCAGATCTAACCCCAGAGCGACACTTTCCAAATGTGACGGGGGTAAAAAGACTAACAAGCAGGCCTCAGAGACCGGACCGGAAGGGCTTTCTGCTTGTTTGCTTTCGTATTCTCCATCTCTGAGCGGATTCTGTGTCTGTTAAACCTGCACATGCCCCAGGTGGGGGAAGGGAGGGCAGTTGACTGTAGGCCCCAAATTGTGATGACATGGTTAAACCCCAAATTCGCTATAACTTTCCAGTAAATTTATTGTGATATTTAAGAAAAGGAACCAATGGCATTCCAAATATAGAGTATATTGTAGATGTACTTGTACACCCTGTGAGTTCAGGAGCTCATTATTTGATATTATGGTTCATTATAATTGAGACAAATATTCAATAATGAAAACATACCCACCAGAGGCCTAATATTGAGGAAAACCAGAAAAACTGTAGATAGGCTTACTCTGAGGAAATATAATAATACAAAAGAATACACAGTGATAATGGCTCACATTTTTCAAATGCTTATATGTCAGGCACTGTGCTATATTTTAAATATATTTTAAATATTTTATATTTATATTAAATATTTATATTAAAATATATTAAATATTTTGAATATTTAGATAGGTCACTTCCTTTATTCCTTACTCCACAGCTCCATGATCTGAAAAAAATCTCCATGGATTATACATGGGTACTCATCCCTAAGAGGGATACACACAGTTGACAAAACACGATCTCATCATCATCACCATCATCTAATAGGTATCAAGCCACGTATGCCATGCAGTCTGCTTTCTCATTTAATCTCGTTTTAATACTCTCAGTCCTTTTGTTCTTGCCTGCCTGTCATTTCCTACCTGCTAGGGAGGTGTGAGGATACTTTAGCTTACAGTTATTGCGCTCTTATGACAATACAGTTAGTGGATCACAGTTAGTCATTATTTCATTTAGTTCCCATAACAGCCCCCTGAGGACGGAGCCATCATGATCCTCGTTTTACCAATAAAGCTCAGAGACATGATGTCACAAGCCCTGACTCAGGCCGAGATGTATCTCAGGAGTGTTCGAGGGGTACATTCCAAGTGCTCTCGGGTTTTAGAAAAGGAAGTTGAATGTGGACTGTAGTCATGTGGGCACAAGGGTTGCAATGCTTTGGCCTTCAGGAGCCAGTAACTAGTAAGACAGGCAAGGGACAGTCCTGCAAGAGTGACAGCAGGAGGGGTATGCATACAGCTTGTGTGATGTCCAGGAAACACATCTGCCTGCTTGGAATTCAGAGGGGAGACTGCAAGACAGGGAGCTGGATTCCAAGCAGAGAACCTGGAGTGCTTTTCAGAGGGGTGTAGATTAACGAGTTTTTAGTTTAGAAAGTCAGCCCCTGTCGTGAGGAGCACCCTGTGATGTATGGAATTGTGGAACTGCTATGTTGTACATCTGAAACTAATATCACTGTATGTTCACTGTCCTGGAATTTAAAATAAAAGAAAATCAGTTTAGGACTCTGAACATGGTAATGGTGAGATGGTTGCTCTAAAGAGAGCCATCTGGTACAGGCATGTGGTGTGGACTCGTTCTTGGGGCACTTTCCTCAAGGCGCCTACAGACCCGTGTGTCTCTAGTGGGTAAAATTGCTTGTGCTCTCTCTTCACAGCTTCCCCTGCCCTATCTGCCTATAAAAGCATCAGGAAAAAAGGGCAATCAGGAAGAATTTATCTGACAGTGGTCTTCCCAAAACTTGGATGTTCCACTAAGGGGGGAAAAGAAAGTTTGAAGTCCACTATTTTACAGAAACTGAATATATAAGAGATCCGTTTGCAAATCAGATTAGCTGTTAAGTAATTTAAGAATAACTGAATCAGGGCACCCGGGTGGCTCAGTGGGTTAAGCCTCTGCCTTTGGCTCAGGTCATGATCCCAGGGTCCTGGGATCCAGCCCCACATCAGGCTCTCTGCTCAGCAGGGAGCCTGCCTGCTTCCCCCTTCCCCTCTGCCTGCTTCTCTGCCTACTTGTTATCTCTCTTACCCTCTGTCAAATAAATAAATAAAATCTTAAAAAAAAAAAAAAAAGAATAACTGGATAACCCCAAGCAGCTTGTGCTAGGATAAGATTTGGGGGGTTTCATCAGCTTTAAGGAAGACTGTGAGCTCCTCAGTCAAGGAGGGTTTCTGAAGCACCACCTGCTCTACAAGGAAAACACTTTTTAGCACCCCAGTAAACCCGTCTTCTGACCTCACTCGCTCTCCTCCACCTCCAGCTATTATGATGGGGGTCTATTAAACAGACAAACTCAAAAGAAGTGGAGGGGAGAATGTGTAATAAGATCATAAAAGCACAATTACTATGGATCATTGGCTAGGGCTTGGAAATACTTTCATTATGGAGAATTGCATCTATCAATTCAAAGACATTTTAGAGGTAAACAAATGAGTTAGCAGTTTACCACTTAGGGTTTAGCTCATCAAAAGCCATTTTCCAAAACCCAGCATCCCCTAGCCTATGCTATCCTATTCACCAATTCACAGACCAAATGTTGGTAATACTTATATATACCTTTACTCTTAATATATATGTATACATTTAATTATATATATATATTTACTCTGCTGAACCATGTGAAGGGCAAATGACACCAGTAGATAGAGGCCAAGGGTGCTTTCACATCGAATGCATGATCTGATGGTCTTCTCTCACTGTAAGGACAGTGGAGCCCATAGCTAGCATGGCTCAACATACAGGGCACAAATATCCACAAACTAGTTTCCTTTTTTTGGAAAATGTGTCTATAACTGTTTTGTAAATGGGTACCCATACATCAAAGAGGTGCATGTATAGTTGGGAAATTTTTGAATTTTGAATTAGGAAGCAGGAGAACCATGATCTGCTCCCAGCTCTGTCTTCTAGTTCCTCTAAGGTACTATCTTCCAGATTCTTGGTTTCCTCATCTGTAAAGCAAGTTAGATGAATCTGAATATTTCAGCATTTCTTGTATTTGATTGAGGAGTTCATCTAAGACTCACTACATGGTCAAAGCATTTATTCTTAATTTAGTGAGTTTTTTGTTAAGGCTAGCATGTGGTCAAGTTAGGGGATTTAGATTTACCTAAAATTTTATTCCTGACACATGAGGAAGTGCTCCATTAACAATTGGTTGGAAATGCTGGGTTGCAGCAAGTTGGGCTGGTTTCTTTTTGCAGGACTTCTCAGGGCCTATAATGTATTGCCAGAAATGGTGACTTCTTAGGAGGTCTCTTCCTACCTCGTAAGCAAGCAGGATGACTTTGACAGGGTAGTTATGTTGTAAGCAGAGGTACCAGTATTCTCTTCCAACTCTGACAAATGAAGCTGAAGAGTAGAGATATTGCTCACCTGTTTACTTACAAAAATAAAGAATAAAAATAAAAATAGAAAATAATAGCTCTTCTGACCTTTGCTGTTGTTGAGGGAATCCTTTTGGACAAAAGCTCTAACAAAAAATCTAGGATTATACCTACTCTCTGACATTTTGTTCTTGAGTTTGGTCTCTTAGTTGATAGAGAGAGAGGGAGAAAGAGAGAAGGAAGGTTTTAAGATAAGTGTGAGGAAAATTCACATGATAGCCATAGTTCCTTGCTTCTGGTTATTGGCTACCTAAATTTTGTATGGCGATGTTTATGTAAACCAGAAAAACAGGGGGCAAAGCTATAATACTGAAATATTTGGTATTTGACTGACTGGCTTGAAACCCAGCTCTACCACTTTAGAAATTATTATGATTCTGTGCAACATAGTTCAACTCCCTAAATCACTCTTTTCTCATCTGTAAAATGGGGATTGTGCTAATAGCTACCCCAGAGAGTAACTGGGGGTCTTATACAAGCTGTATTGAAATTTATTTACCATGTGCAAAGATAGAAATAGTCAGCCTTTACTTTTAGAAATAAAGGCTCTGTGAACTGGTTTGTGCCTTAAGTTCCTATGCCCACATGCCTTCTTATTCCAAGTCATTTTCCTCAGTGGAAAAATATGATCCAAAATTAGGGGAGAAAAACAAATTGCTAAGTGAAATTTACTTGCGTGGGATAGCTAATGAATGTTGACCTAAAATAATAAAGCAGTAATTACCTAGCCCTGGTTTTTATCTTAAAACTCTTTACTATATGAGCTTTTTCTCTTTCTCTGTGGAAAGTTCCTAAATATACTACAGATTTGCATAACAATCTCTTCCCTTTAGTAAAGTACGTAATATATAAACCTTAGCCTTAAGCCCTATCTTCATTGCTAAAAATGAATATTAAATACATTCAGCATTATAATGAATAAAACCTAAATCTTTTAGAAACAACTATTCATCCTGACCCCTCCTATTCTCTCAGATGAGTTTTCTAATAATTGTTTTAAGAAAACCTTTTCTCAGGGATTATATTCCAACTATTTAAAAATAGGTAAACTTTACTGTACATTATCACTTGAATAGACTAAATAATTTTAGTGCCTCTATAGACAATTGGCTTTCAAATTGAAGCACGGTGATTTATTTTTAAAAATAAAGAGAAATCATCAGCATTGAAGTAGATTAAAATAGGTGTCTTATTTAGAATTAGAAAAGTGGTTCATTTTTCATAAGTCACATTTAAAGCCTGGTTATTATTTTTAAAAAATATTTCAGTCTGATAATATGGGCTTGTTAACAAGAAAAGCCACTGTGTAATAGTACGATGGTAAAAGATGAAAAGTGAGAAAACAAGCAGAATATCTATTTTACTTCATTTATTTATGAAGAGAGAACATACACAAGGAGGAGGGGCAGAGGGAGAAGTAGACTGAATATGTATGTATGTATGTATGTATGTATGTATATATTATATTCTGTTAGTCAGCATACAGTACATCATTAGTTTTTGATGTAGGTAGTGTTCCATGATTCACCGTTTGCATATAACACCGTGCTCCATGCAATACGTGCCTGCCTTAATACCTATCACTGGGCCAACCCATCCATCCATCCATCCCCTTCCCCTCTGAAACCCTCAGTTTGTTTCTCAGAGTCCATAGTCTTTCATGGTTCATCTCCGATTTCCCACCTTTATTTTTCTGTTTCCTTCTAATGTCCTCTATGCTCTTCCTCATGTTCCACAAATAAGTGAAACCATATGATAATTGACTTTCTCTGCTTGAATTCTTTCACGTAGCATAATCTCCTCCAGTCCCATCCATGTTGATGCAAAAGTTGGGTGTTCATCCTTTCCGATGGCTGAGTAATATTCCATTGTATATATGGACTGCCTCTTTATCCATTCGTCTGTTGAAGGGCATCTCAGCTCTTTCCACAGTTTGGCTACTATGAACATTGCTACTATGAACATTGGGGTGCATATGATCCTTCTTTTCACCATATCTGTATCTTTGGAGTAAATAACCAATAGTGCAATTGCTGGGTCATAGAGTAGTTCTATTTTTAATTTTTTGAGTTCCCTCCACACTGTTTTCCAAAGTGGCTATGCCAATTTGCATTCCCACCAACAGTGTGAAAGGGTTCCCCTTTCTCCACAACCTCTCCAACACTGGTTTCTTGCCTTGTCATTTTTTGCCATTCTAACTGGCATAAGATGGTATTTCAATGTGGTTTTGATTTGAATTTCCCCTGATGGCTAATGATGACGAATATTTTTTCATGTGTCTGTTAGGCATTTGTATGTCTTTTTTGGAGAAGTGTCTGTTCTTGTCTTCTGCCCATTTTTTGACTTGATTATTTGTTTTCTGGGTGTTGAGTTTGAGAAGTTCTTTATAGATCTTGGATATCAGCCCTTTGTCTGTAATGTCATTTGCAAATATCTTCTCCCATTCCATGGGTTGCCTCTTTGTTTTGTTGACTGTCTCCTTTACTGTGCAGAAGCTTTTTATCTTGACGAAGTTCCCAAAGTTCATTTTTGCTTTTGTTTCCCTTGCCTTTGGAGACGTGTTCTGAAAGAAGATGCTGTGGCTGATGTTGAAGAGGTTATTGCCTATGTTCTCCTCTAGAATTTTGATGGATTCCTGTCTCACATTGAGGTCTTTCATCCATTTAGAGTTTATCTTTATGTATGGTGTAAGAGAATGGTCGAGTTTCATTCTTCTGTATATAAGTGTCCAATTTTCACATACCATTTATTGGAGAGACTGTCTTTTTTCCATTGGATATTTTTCCCTACTTTGCTGCAGATTATTTGACCATAGACTTGAGGGTCCAAATCTGGGTTTTCTATTCTGTTCCATTTGTCTATGTGAAGGAGACTGAATCTTAAGCAGACTTTGTGCCTAGCATGGAGCCCAACGTGGGGCTCCATCTCACAACCCTGAGATCCTGACCTAAGCAGAAGCCAAGAGGCCAAGGCTTAACTGACTGCACCAACCATGCACCCTAATTTTACTTTTTTTAAAAAACCCATCTAAATTAAAATCATTGACTAAGACAAATGGGAGCCAGCTTCATATGAAGTTAACAGGCCCACCTATTATGCTATAATAATCAGAAGTCATATGAAGAAGACACACAAGAAAGTAAGTCCTCAATCAAGCTGGAATCACTTTAAAAACTAGAATTTAATATACAATAGTAATAATAGTTTGCTTGGTGTATATGGTGGAGAAAGTGTTTCCGGCTTCTAGTTCAACATGGCAGAAAAAAACAAATTTATTGTCCTTCTTCCTCCAGCTCTACCAGAAAACATTCATCGAGTACTACTATGTAAGAAGCAGTTGAAATGGGAGTACATACAACAAGGTGAACATGCTAGAGGTCCATCAGGACCCCAGCATTTGGGGTAACTTTCCAAACCTGGGAAGCTGGTGGATTAAACTGATAAACCAGGAGAATTAAAGTACAGCCCATACAAGGCCCAGAAAATTCTCATGGTAACAAGTTTGACCTGGGGAACGGTAGAAAAACTCCAGATTCCTCCTTATTCTCTAAAGCAAGAGTCAGCAAACTTTTGATAAAAGCTTTCTATAAAAGGCCAGATATATGTTTTTAGCTTTGTGGACCATACAATCTCTCTCTCAAAAATACTGCACTCTGCTGCTTTGGTATAAAAACAGTCATAGACAATACATTAAAAAGTGTGGCTGCGTTCTAATACAACTTGATTTACAAAAACAGGTAATAAGTCACAGTTTGTCAACCTCCAGTCTAAATTCTTACCATTGGAGCTATATTATATGATACAAAGAAAGGAAAAGATTTTAATGGAAACAGTCCAGAATTATTCCCAGCCCAGCCTTTTTTTCTGTACTGCCAGGCTTGTCTGACTGCCTCTCTCCACACTTGGGTATATTTACTGCATCCCCAGCATCACTACTGTTGATACAAGGTGAATCTTGGGGATAAATCTGATTTTTTTTCTTCTCCACTCTTTATCTTAACCAATGGTAAACTCTACCTGCTTCACTTTTAAATTCATCAGTTGACTTTTACCCCTCTTTACTGACAAAGATGTTAGTAGAAGCCCCCTGGACCACTCCAGTAACCTGTCATTGGTTCCATCCTTGTCCATTCTACCCCACCGGCAATCTCTTTTCCACATTCCCAGTAACTTGTTCAGCAAATATTTGTTGATTACCTACTATATGACAGGCATTCTTCTAGCCATTGGAGATAAATTGGTAAACAAAAGATATTTTTTTAAAAATTCTTGACCTCATAGAGCTTATATTCTGGTCTATGTGTAGGGTAAGTGGGACAAAGCAATGAACCTATTAGTAAATAACAGAGTATGCCAGAAGATGTTCAGTGCTATAGGAGAAAGCCAAATATGGAAAGTAGGGTAAGGGGCTCTGGAGTGCTGGGGCAGTTGCAAATTTAATTGGAATGGTCAGTAGAGGCCTCCTTGAGAAGATGAGATTTGAGCAAAAGGGAGTCAGTTGCATTTCATTCTATTTGGTAAAAGAGCAGTCCTGACAAAAGAAGTTTCAGGACAAAGTTCCCATGGTGGGAGCATACCTATGTGTTCAAGGATCTCCAGGAGGCCAATATGGACAAGCCAGCAGGAAGACAAGTGGTAATCAGAGTAGATGAAACTGAAGAGCTCAAGTCTCTGTGAAGGAAATGGGAAACCACTGCATGGTTTTGAGAAAAAGGTCTGACTTACAATTTTTTAAAAAGATTTATCCATTTATTCCAGAGACAGAGAGAGTGTGTGAGTCAGGGGACGAGCAAAGGGTGAGGGAAAGAGGGAATCCCAAAAAGACTCCCTGCTGAGCACAGAGCCAGATGTGGGGCTCGGTCCCTGGATTCTGGCATCATGACCTGAGCTGAAAATCAAGAGTCAGCCTCTTAACCCTGACTGAGACACCCAGGTGTCCCCTGGCTTGTATTTTTAAAGAAGAGCTTAGGCAGCTGGGGCAATGATGGGATGTAGAGGGCAGGGGTGAAATCAGGACACCAGGCAGGAGCTGATGGCAGCAATCCAGGCTGGAGATGATGGTGGCTCAGAACAAGGAGAGTGGCCATAAAGAGGGCAAAGTGGTCAGATTCTAGATATATTATGAGGGCAAGGTCAACAAGATTCTGGATAGATTGAATATGAGTTATGAGAAAGGGTCAAGGATGACTCCAAGGTCATCCTCAGCAGGATGGATCTGCCTTCAACAAAACAGGTTTGGGTGGGGGCCACAAGGAATTTGGCTCTGGACATGTTGCATCACACTTCAATGAAGGTCTTCTTTTCAAAAGCTAGTCTCATCATGCCTGGTTCATCCTTATGTTTTCTGTCTTCCCTGGCCACATAAAGATGGAATTCCTCTAGGCTTATGACCCTGCATTGGATTTCTACCACTTCTCAGCCCCATATTTGTGTCAGATTTCTCCTTAGGCTCATTCTTCCAACCACGCTCATCTCTCTTCAGCTCCTTGAATACAGATGCTCTTTCTAATCTCCAGCACAAGTTGATTCCCCTGCCTGGAGTACCCAGCACTCTCCACTTCTGCTGCCCCCATTCTCCATCCCATTTAAATCCTGCTCAAGCTTCAGATCTCAGCTTCTGCTTCTTTACTTGAAGGAAACCTTCAGGTCTCCCCCTGTGTCATGTCCTAATGCACTACATTTGTTTCCTGTAATTATGTAATTGTATGATTATTAGATTCACGGCCTTCCCACTAGACTGTAAGCTCCCAGGGGGCTGGATTTACAGGTTTTACAGGTGAGGAAACAAGCTTAGAAAGGCTTAAGCAGCTTGCCCAATGGTCATTGAGGATTCAAATCCAGGTTGGTCTGATCAATGAATTTGGGTTCCTATGGACTTGACTGACCCTTCCATTCAGATCAGCCTTGGTAGCCTGCTAGTATATGGTAGTCTACACTCTTGAACTACACCAAGTTTGGTTTTCCTTATACAGTTATCCCTGGGCTGAACTTATCATGTTGCAGTATCAACGGCTTGCAGTAATAAATAGAATAAAATAGTTAAGCTACTCTTCAATTTCAATCTCAGCATTGTTAAATGGGCCTTTCCACCTGATTTGTCTGAACTAATCCAAACTCAACCTTTCATCTTTCCCTTTTAAGATGGCACTTTCAGACTTTAATTCTCTAAGCTGGCCATGGATGCAAAAATTTGTCATATCAGGAGCCATCATTTTTCCTCTACAGCATTAAAAGTAATTAAAAGAAACATGATCAAAAGAAACAACATGGAACCAACCAACCAACCCTATTTTTAAGTGTTTCCAACCTTGTTTCAAAACAGTCTTATGACGATTGTTTTCCCAACAGCCATGTATGAAGCCATCCACTTTTGAAATCTGATTTTCCTGTGTAGACACATCCTGTTTTCTATGCTTGGAGAAGCAGGGAATACCCAAGCTGGCACTTAGTTGTAGCAAATATGAAATAGACCATTTTTTAAAAATCGTAGGAATGTTAAAACCCATGTTGACTGGTTTTTACATTTCCCCGGCAGCATTCCCATGCTAGCGTTGGCATGGAGACTGGAAAAGGAAACTTTCCACCAATCTGTCACTTGCTACTGTTTCCACTCACTTTACTGGGAGTCCAATTTTAACAATTTTTTAAAGTTAAAACAAGTTTAATTCTTTTTTTGTTTTGTTTTGTTTTGTTTCATTTCAGAATGTTTCTCAAACACAAAAACACAGGCAAAAAGATTTTAAAACTCCGTCAAAATTTTGGTTTTCCAAATATTCAGCTGTTTAACATTCAGATAATTGCCTTCTTTTTTTTTTTTTTTTTTTTTCCACATTTAGTCTGAATGCTTTGGCATGGGGAACCCCACAGTCTGAAAGTAACTTTGTCCTGACTCTCCTCACTGCCTTTATTAAAGAGGCTGAAAGACGCATCTGCTTCCCAACAGTTTCTGGTCCCTAAGGGACCAGGGAAAGCCAGAGGTTCTCACCATACAGGAACATAGTTGGGCTTCCCAAAACCTCTGCGCAAGCAAAGTTGGCAGTGGTCACGGCGAGGTATTCTTGAAATCGTTTTCATTGAAGAAAAACTGGCCGTGATTCTTGGATCTAGGCTTGGGTCAGAGATGGAAGGCAAATTTATCACTCATTCTCTTGTGGGTAGCCTAGAACCCAGTAGGCACTCAAGTCCTGTTTGCATGAATGAATTCATCACAGTGATGGTGTATGGCATCTCCCAAGACTGAAGGGTGATTTTCCTGGACTGGAAAGTAAAAGAGAGAGCTGCTTACCTACAGTTCAGGGGGCCTCATCCTGGCGGCCCCGAAGCCAGGCGTTCTCATTTCCACTTGGCATCCTCCTGAACTGCTCTGCCTGACGCTGGCGCTGGCGCGACGTTACAGAAGGGAGGAAATGCATGTGAGGAGAATCAGGGAGGAGAGGGTCGGGAACAGATGTGAGCATAAAGGGAAGCATTAGAAATGAAAGAAAGAAATTGGACGCCCACAGCTGGAAGGACAAACCGCACAGTGTCGTCAGGGATGTGGGATTAGGGGTGATTTTGCTTGCCCTTTGTTCTTTTTTCCTGTCTTCCACGCTTCCCCGTGTATTTGATGTGTCTTTTCTGTTCGGTTATTGGACCATGAGGCCAGACCCCAGTGGCCAGTACCTGGGCCCTGTGAAGACCTGCTGAACAACTGAACGGGTTCGGGGGCTCCTGTCCCTCCTCTCGCTGCCTCCCCGGGGTGTCTAACCGCCTGGCACGTAGTAGGCGCTCCCTAAACATCTGCACAGCAAATGAGCTGCAAGTTTTCGGCGCCGAGCACGTGGAGCTTTGGAAACCAGGGCAGTGAACGAGAGCGTCTCAGACCACAAAGCGACTGCGGCGCGTGCGAGGAGCGGCGGCGGGCGGAGGCGAGAGGCGGGAGGCTAGGCGCGGGGCCCGGAGCGGGGCGCCCCGCGGGGGGCGCTGCCTGCGTGGCGCCCGGGGCGGGGGCGCCGGGAGCCGCGCGCCGGCACGTGCTCGTCCCGGGGACGCCGGGCCGGGGTGGGCGCGCGTGTGCGCGTGGGGGCGTGGGGTGTGTACCCGCGCCGTGCCTCCCGCGCGTGCTGCCGGGCGGGCGCCGGCGTGAGTCACGGCGGGGCTCGCCTTTATAACGGCCCGGAGGCTCGCGCCAGCCGCCCGCCAGTCCGCCCTCCCGCCGCTCCGCGCTCCAGCGAGCGCGCCCCGGCTCCGCGCCCCCAACCGCCCCCCAACCGCCGCGTAGTCCCGAGGGCGCCATGAGGGGCCCGCGCTGCGCCCCGCTGTTGCTCCTGCTGCTGCTGTCGCCGCTGCTGCTCATACCCCCCGCCGGGGACGCCGCCGTCATCACCGGGGTAAGCAGCCCTGGGCGCACCTGTCCGCCCGGGATGCGCGCCCGCGCTGCGCCCCGGGGGGCTTGGGAGGGGAGCGGCTCGGGAAGGGTCGCCCCGGGCGGGGACATCTGCCCCAGGTGCCCTTTGGCGCTCTGGGAGAGGTGCCGTACTCCAAACGCAGCGGACGGCCCGGGATCTTAGGTGCGCTATGGAAGAAAAAGTGACCAAAGTGTCACCCACCTCCTTTATCACCACCTTCTCCCCCTTGCTTCCCTCTTAGAACCCTGCAAGCTCTCTCCTCGAGTTTGATCTGTTTTTCTGTTAAGCTGAAAGAAGTTTGCTTTTAGAGTCTTCTCTAGCACTTCTTCTAGGCGTTCCAACCTCGAACCGTAAAATTTGGGAGGCCCTTTCTGAAATGCACAGGGGGCAAGACGAGTATCTCCCATTCCTGAGACTTAACCCTCTGGTCAGGGAGTTTGCTGCCCTTGCACCCTCCACAGAAACCCCTTGAAATAACTTGGTCCGAGGCCCTGTGCATGTTTTGAAAAGCAATGTGGGCACTTCCTTCTGGTTTCCAGAGGGTACCCCCCCCCGCCCCCCCCCCCAGCTTCTTGAGGCTTTCCTTGTAAAATTTTTCCATTTCCAATTCCTGATAAAACACCACCAGGGCTCGGGCATAATTATGGAGTAGGTTACAATGTAGATGTTTGTTTCAACTTAGTGTAGTTGTCCTCATCATTTCTGAAAGTAGGAACTGAGTCAGTTCTCTCTTATTCTCACCAACAATTTTCTGTGTGGCTCTGAAGGATGAGTTTACTATAGTCTACTTTGCATCAACAATGCAAAATCCCTACCGTTTCCTGATTGCTCAACTGCTTTACTCTTTTAATTTTTTTTTAAGATTTTATTTATTTATTTGACAGAGAGAGACAGCGAGAGAGGTAATACAAGCAGAGAGAGTAATAGAGGGGGAAGCAGACTCCTAGCTGAACAGGGAGCCCAAAGCAGGGCTTGATCCCAGAACCCTGAGATCATGACCTCAGCTGAAGGCAGACACTTAACGATAGAGCCACCCAGGTGCCCCTGCTTTACTCTTTTATCTTTTTTTTTTTTAAGTCTTAAATTATTTTACACCTCCATTAAATTACCTAAATTATCTAAGTGCACATTATAGGATTTTAAATAAAACTTAACATGTTTGAATTGATGATACATAATGAAATATTGAAGTTTGAGGGAAATCTGTCCTGGTCTTGAGAAAATAAAAGTTCCATAGTCTCCCAAGTGAGTTCATAGATTTATAGCATCTTGAAAGCCCTTGTACAATAACAGTATTTGGTTTTATCCAATAGGATTATAAGCATTGTGATATTTATTAAAATAGTTAGAGGTTTTTTGAAAGTGTATTTGAATAGCTTTGTCAGTCAGTCAGTGTGGTTGAAAAAAACTTTTTACAGGTCTTTCTAATATAAGAGCTGGAACATGATTGGTTTTTTTCTCCCACTCTTCCCCTGCTGGCTCATTTTAAATTTCTGCTAATCCTCTGAGCCCAGAATTCCTTTGCAATATAAGTATCTTTTTGTTCCATTCACAGGACAACACTATTTGAATAGATCTGCAATGGGTTAAGGATGAAGGGCATTAGGAAACAGCAGTCTAATTAAAATTATATAAACCTATGCATTTCTTTGTAAATATTGCCAAGAAGTGAAGTTTTTTGTTACAAAAGTGAAATTTTATCATATGGGGTATTTATCCGTTAGAGAGGCTTAGAGTGGACTTCTATGAGCTGTTTTTGTTGTTTTAACTCAGTGTAACCAAAAGAGAATTTTTTTAAAATTCCTCTAAGCAATGTAACAATAAAGAAACGTATTTATGTCTTCACGACAGGAACCATATGGAGCCAAATGAAAAACCTGGTAACTTATCATCCTCAGGATGTTAAATATCCAAGTGATTGACCGAATTTTGGAAAAATTTTGGCTGGATTTTTATTGTCTTTTAAAAAGGGCTAGTGGGGTCTCTGAATTCCAGGTCTTGAGCATCTGTTGACAGAAAATACTGCCTAAAACCTCCACCTTAAATATTTACCTTTTTTGGTAATAGGTGTAGCTATTTTGAAATTGATTTATGTTCCACATAGATTTGTTAAAACCATATTGGAAAAGATCACATACTGAACTTCTCATTTACAAATTTTCATGGCCTTGTATACATGTCTCTGGCATACAGCTAAAAATTGGAAAATGGAAATGTTTGGATGTTTTCCTCTGAATGTCCTAACGCCCCAAGGTGAAAATTGGAGTTTTGTCCACACAGTCATTTTAAATAGGCTGAGAAAAAAACTCTAATGAGGGAAATAAACCAACCTTAGAGTAGGATGGCTGATAATTTTAAACAAAAAAACATGAATGAGGGTGAGCCCATATACTTATGTTTCGAGACTTGTGGCTGGCCCCCAAACTTTAAAGGAGAAAAGCCTTGAAGGAATGTTTTAGTTGTTTACAATAAATATAAAAAATTTATATTTTTGTCTAAATTATAGACTTTTTAGTTTCTTATATATATAGTACAGCATGTTTTTACCTTATCACTAGCAAAACAGATTATTAACATACCGTTCAAACAAAGCATCCTATTTTTTTGTTGGTTCTAGGAAGGAACAATAGTTCTTCAGATCTATTTTCATGCAAATAAATTCAGACAGCATTATTTATTTCTATTTAGATAGAGTATAAAATCTCCTCTATAGTGGATTCTTTAATTATTTGTATTTACAATTTTTATATTGAGAACAGATGCCTCGAGTAACTGTTGTTAAGAATTGCATCTGTCATTTGAATTTCTAAATCTGATTAATCTTAAAGGATAGTTCAACTGATTTTGTAATGTACACATGATTATACCTTAAGCCAATAATTTCCTTTTTGCAGGTTACTCACCTGAAAACAAAACAAAACAAAACAAAACAGTAACCTAAGGCAAAAATCTTGGTTTGTCCATTCCCAACCTATGAAATTTCTTTCTTTAAAGATGAAATGTGAAAACAACCCAGTGGTTTGAGAAACATCAAATCTCATGAACCAGAATGCAAATATATTTGAAAGGGAAAATGAGCATTTTTAAAATTTACATCAATACCTTTGTGGGTCTGGAGCATTTCGTGCCAGATTTGGAGACCATTTAAATCCCTTTAAAAATAAATAAATAAATAAATAAGTCCTTTTTAAAAATTGGGCCCAATGTATTCTGCGGTTAATAGTCATAAAATATTGTGATTCGAATTATGTAGTTCCTAATGGCCATGAGTGGTATAAGACTAATCCAGACTTGTTTTTCAAACTCAAAGCCAATTCAGCCACAAAACACTAGAAAAAGAGGTGATTTTCTGTGTGCTTATTTAAGATTTTCGTAATGTGTGGGCCATTCTTTAGGCCATTTTTTTTTTAAAACTAGGAAAATCTCTTCTGTTCAGATTTTATGGTAAATATGTACAAGCAAATGAAGATTACAGTCCTTTTTTATATGTGTGATTATTAAAATCCTAGTGGTTGGAGATATAAAGAGCACTTTTGACTGCTAATTTTAGATTTCCTCAGCCAGAGTCTTGCCCGCCATCTACATTTATCTGTTTGTTTGTTACATTTCAGGCCTGCGACAAGGACCCCCAGTGTGCCGGAGGCATGTGCTGTGCTGTTAGTATCTGGGTTAAGAGCATAAGGATTTGCACGCCTATGGGCAAAGTGGGAGACAGCTGCCATCCGCTGACTCGTAAAGTTAGTACATCCATTCGTATTCACGGTGGTTCTCTTACGTTGTGGTAGCTGAACTCCCAGCAAGGCCTGTAGGACATGAAATCCAGGGTGTTGTGCTTGAAATTGTAGAAGATGGCAGTGGAAAACTCCCTCCTCTTCCCTCCCACTTTAAAGAACTGGGTCCTCTACAATCATTACTTTAGTGAATCATTTTCATAAACTTGATGTCATGACATTGGCAACTTCTCAGAAAAATAATTTCAAACACGGGAATTTGCCTAAAAGGGATTTAGGACAAAAATACGTGTGTGTAGTATAGTGTATGCTTCTCTGCCAAAATCGGAGTACAGAAGTTCTTGAAAAGACTTTTCATCTCAGACCCACTGATGAGGCAGAAGTAAATAATTGTGTTTTGTTTCTTGCAGAAAATTGTGCATGATATAGTTATCCTTGTATCCTAATTTAAAAGTCCTTAATTTTCACTCCATCTGTGCAGGACACTGTTCATAATCGTAGAGGTTAATGATACTTAATTTTCCAACTTCTTCAGCTCAGTGTCCCGATGACCTAAACAACACTTTTGAACCATTTTGGCAAGGAGCAGCAGGACCCGACGTAGGCGGGATTGGATGGTGCTTTTGAGGTGGGATGGCAGACGCTCCTGCCCACGAGGCCAGTCAGCCACATCACTTCAGGGAGCCGGGTGGGTGAGAGGCAGAAGGGAGTAGAAAGGTACGTGGAGCTTGGAGAGTCTTGGCCGTTCTGAATCAAAACTTGAAAACGGTGGGATCTCAGTAACATGCCCCAGGGACGCCAGGTGGTGGTGCCTTGCTCCCCTAGCGCCACCTCCTGGTTTTACCCAGCAACAAAGGGAAGTCAGGAGCCATAGAAGGGCCCGTCCGGAGCCAGGTGGCTTTTTGGAGGCAGAGCTGCGTGTGTCCACAGCCTTCTCTCCTGTTTAAAATAGATGGAATGTTTGCAAAGTAGTCTGCCTTCTGGACTCTGCTTTCCACCTTTTTTTTCCCCCCACATGTGGTTTAGGGTGGACAGCTGTAGTAGAGCCCACCATCTTCGCTGTCCTTGACAGTTGTGGGTGACAGTTACTGTTTTGACTTCTCAGAGTGAAGGTAATGAAGTAAATGGGCTTCTGTTGAGCTCTGAGGGCTGTAATAGGAACCCCACTTGTTTGGGTTGCACTGAAGACTGAGTTTGGCTTTCCTGTGGTTTCCTTGAGAAATACTTCCTGTTCCATTTAGACCATCCCTCCCTGTGGCTTCACTGTCATTGTCACATGTGACATGCACCTTTTATTTTTGGCCACTTTCAGACAGGAAAGGTTGTAAACTGTTAGTGGTCTGTCTCAGTGCCTGAATCCCGGAGAGGCGGTGACACCAGCCCAGCCACCTTGGGCACTGATGGCACTTTTGCCCTCACCTTTATCAAGTGCAAGTCAACTTTTGTACATTGGAGCCACTGTCCTTGAAAAGTTTCCTCTCGGTCTTTTAAGAATGTTGTGGTTTTTTTGTTTGTTTGTTTTTGTTTTTTTAAAGATTTTATTTATTCATTTGACAGATAGAGATCACAAGTAGGCAGAGAGGCAGGCAGAGAGAGAGGTAGAAGCAGGCTTCCCGCTGAGCAGAGAGCCCGATGCGGGGCTCAATCCCAGGACCCTGAGATCATGACCTGAGCTGAAGGCAGAGGCTTTAACCCACTGAGCCACCCAGGCGCCCCAATGTTGTGGTTTTTGTGCAGTGTTGGTATACCCTTCCACTCCCTGCATGCCAGAATTGTGCAGCCTTTTTGCTAAAACAAATGAATACTGACACATTCTATGCAACTGTTCTTTGCCATAGTAAAGCGCAGTTGTCCCTTGTGGAGGTCTGTGACATCCCAGACACCCTGCCCTAAATATTGTATATGAGCTTCTCGTTTCACACAATGAGCCCATGAGGCACATTTGTTTCCTGCACATTCTGCATTCAACCATGATAAGCCTCAGAGGGACTCAGTGACAGGCTGAGGTCACCAGGTGAGAGGGCACACAGCAGCATGGGACTTCGTGTCTGGCTGGTGCTCCCCTGGTTGTGGGGTGTTAGTCCCCATACTCTCCCACCATCCTGAAAGTGGGTTTACCTGAACACTTTACCAAAGCTGGTTGGTGTGGGATGAGAAACAATGGTTCCTCTTGGGAATTTGTCACATCCCACAGTTCTGATGAGTTTTCCAAATCTGAGGTATTTTAATAAGAGAACCAAATTCTCTTTCCCTGGTGTCTGAATAACTTCCAGTTCAGGTATATGAAGTGCAAGGTCATATCCGAGAGTAAACAATACCATTCTTCTCCTGGAAACCCAGGTACACCTCTACACCTTTGCTTTTAGTCACGGTTTTAATAACGAAGTCTTTAATAACAAGTTGTGGCTTTCATAGTAGAATTAAGTTATAAAAGAACTAAAGGACTAAAAAGAGGAAGGTTTTAATGTCAGCTCTTAAATATTCCCCTATTCAGATACCCATTTGGAAAGTGTTTCTAGAACTCAGTTTTATACCTTTTCCTACTGGGTACTTTTCTGTCTTAAAAATACATTTTCATATGTCATTTCTATTTTTAAACTAGGTCCTGGAGTTGTTACTTGCTCTGGGTGAAATTAACTTATCCTGGTAAAAATCTAGTTACTTCCAGATTATCTCTCTGCTATATTCTATTCAAAACAACCTGAGAAAAGAAATTTTTGTAAATGTGTCCTAGTGAATGTTAACATATAGTATTCAACTTCAAACTATAGTTTGATGGTTCATCAGTGAACAGTAAAAGTATAGACACTGCATAGAAAATTCTATTTTAATATGTGTTCATTCCTTTCTTTTTTCTTCCTTTTTTTTTTAAGGGGGGATTGTGGTCACAGGGCTTGGTGTTTTAAAAACACAAGACTATGAATAAGTCAAGACTACACCTGTTTAAATTTTAAACTTTCCATTCTGGCTTGACTTAGTCATAGCCACAAATGTCTGTTTATTTTGATAAAGTGAGTAATATTTGATGAATGAAATTGCAGACTACAGGTAGAAATTGATAGTCACAGAGTTCAGTTTACTATTTTATTTGAGATACATCCACTAATTTGTGGAGTTTACAGTGACTGCTAGGCTATACCTTATAATTGTACAGTTTTTAAATTTACATTTGATAATTGAATAATAGAATAAAAGATCAGTTTACCTAAGAAGAACAGGATGTAGGTTTTCCAAACACATTTTTAGTCAAATAAAATTCTTAACATATATTCATTTTTAATACTTAGGGATGAATTACTGAATCATGTCTGCAAGGAATATTTTGCTATTTAAAAATCACACTATTTTAATATTTCTATTAAAACTTTTCAGAATTTACAAAGATTGGCTATTTCTATCCCATTCTGATTACTGCTTGGCTTTGGAAGTTTACAATTATGTAGTTAATACTTTTATTTTTATTGCTTATTAGTTTATAATTTTCTTCAATTTAAGAACTGTGTTTCCTCCCCCAAAATTGTTTTTGCTTCACTTTTTTTTTAAGATTTTATTTATTTATTTGACAGAGATCACAAGTAGGCAGAGAGAGAAAGAGAAGGAAGCAGGCTGCTCCCTGCTGAGCAGAGAGCCCAATGCGGGACTCAATCCAAGGACCCTGAGATCATGACCTGAGCCAAAGGCAGTGGCTTAACTCACTGAGCCACCCAGATGCCCTTTTGCTTCACTTTTTATGTTAACATTTTTAGTATCAATTTTACTTTTTGTTTTCTGGTATGCTTTTTTGTTGTTTTTTTTTTTTTTTTAGCTACACTTTAAGATTTGACCAATGTATTTTCCTTTTCTGAAAAAAAAATTTGAAATTAAAACCTGGGGTTTGTCTTTGTTAAAAACAAACAAACAAACAAACAAAAGGGCGCCTGGGTGGCTCAGTGGATTAAAGCCTCTGCCTTCAGTTCAGGTCATGATCCCAGGATTCTGGATCGAGCCCCGCATCTCTGCTCAGCAGGGAGCCTGCTTCCCACCCCCCTTTCTCTCTGTGCCCTCTCTCTCTGTGCCCGCCTCTCTGCCTACTTGTGAAACTCTTAAAAAAAAAAAATTTAAAATTATTAGCTATTTCTGTCTTAAAAAAAAAGATTTAAAAAATTATTAGCTGTTTTTGTCTTAGTTCCAACCAATGATGAAACATTGTAAACATACTTCCAGGATAAAGTATAACCTTAAAAAATATTAATTAAAATATGACTAATATAACGACAGAATTTAGTGGAAGCTGGGTGGATGAAAGCCCAATATGTTAATTTCCTCATCTTTCCTACCACACAGCTCAAGAGCCATTATCTGCATTTTCTCTCCTGGGGCAGCATCCCTGCTGTGAATACAAGTTCCTTGTCAGAGAGACTCAGGGGACATAAATACACTTCAGTGTGATAAGGTTTCTCAGCCTGGGAACTTGACGGTATGGGTCTGACAGCTCTTGGTGGTAGGGGCAAGCCTATGTATCAGAGAATGTTCAGCAGCGTCCCTGGCCTCTACCACATGACGCCAGTAGTCTCCCTCTCTCAGTTGTGACAACCAACCATGTCCGCAGACTATGACAGATGTCCCCATGATGGTTTGGGGCATGGACCTTGCCCTAGTTGAGCACCCCTGGCCAAACACTACATTGACTTTGCCTCACAGGACACAGTGTAGGAGATGAAGCAGCATCATTGCATTGGGAGCTCAGCAGCTACTGAAACCCACAGCTTGGCTTGCCCTCTCTTCCACACAGGATACTTGTAGCTGCCCCACTTGAGAGCTAAAGGGGGGGGGAGGCCCCCCCTTGACTCACAGAAGCTACCACCCTTACTCTTGCAAATATTTTGCACCTCTCTAGACCCAGAGGCCCAGACCTGCAAACCAACAGTTTCTCCAATCCAACTCTAGTTCCGCACAACCCATGAGGCTGACCCCCTTATTCCCTGTTTTTCTTTACTCTTGCTGAGGACGCAGAGCAGTGGGAGGCCAGATCCCATGGTAACCCTCTGTGCACAAGAAGATAAATCATTGCATCATTTAGGGTTGTATGAATATATAATTATTCCAAAAACGTTGGAAGAAACATTAAACATTAAAATACATTGGCGACCCTCCCAATTATCAAAGCTGGAAATTGTGAGAGAGGGACAGGAACTGTGAGACCTTTAGTTTGTATTTTATGTGCCATCATGCTATTTGAAATTTTTTAAACTGTGTACTTATTGATAAAAGTTATGGTAACAAAACTGGCATTCTTTAAAATTGTCGTTTTTTATTGAGGTAAAATTGGTATATAAATTATAGAAGTTTCAGGTATACAACATTGTAATTTGACATCTGTCTGAAGTACAAAGTGATCACCATCCTTCACTATTCAGTTGACCCCCTTCACTCATTTTCCTACCCCAAACCTTTTTCCCACAAGAGACCAGCGCTTTCTATGTGACATGACCAGCCTTCTCTATATTTCTTTCTTTAGCAAAGTTGACTCTGTTTTGAGAGAAATCACAAACAATACGTGTGTTTTGGGTCTTCTCTTTACAAGTGCTGCCGATGGCTAGGAGTCATGCCTTGTGGAAAGCACTGCAGGTCCGACCTCGGTTTCGTTGAGAATCTGCTGTTTGGCATTCTGGGCTTGTGGAAATGCTGGAGTGAGTTGATTCTAAAATAAACCGTCAAGTTGGGACTGAACGGTTGGCTCCTGGGCTCTCTCTGTGCCTCTCCTGTGTCCTTTCTTGTGTCTCTGGCTATTAGACACCTATCGACTTTGTCACACAACACGTGTAGAACTAGGGGATGCCTGTGTGGCTCGGTGGGTTAAATGTCTGCCTTCCCCTCAGGCCCTGAGGGATCCAACCCTGAGCCAGGCCCCCTGCTCAGCGGGGAGCCTGCTTCTCCTCCTCCTCCCAGCTGGCGTGTGCCTGGGCACACAGGCGTGCTCTCTCTCTCTCTCTCTCTCTCTCTCACTATCTCTCTCTCTCAAATAAATAAATAAATAAAATCTTAAAGAAGAAACATATGTGTAAAGCTAGAAATGGAGGGGCCAGTGGAGAAATTGCCAAGTGTATCCCATCAGAAATGTTGCCCTTTGTCAGTAGGGGCTCGGCGAGAGAAGGAGAGGAGGAAAACTGCTATGAGCAGGCACAGATGAAAAGGCTTGGCAGGGGGAGAGACACGGAGCAGATCTGGCAAAGGGGGAGTGGGCTTAAGAAGAAAAAAGAACAGGGCTGCAAGGTATAAAGATCCCTGCAGGACAGTGTGATCATGATGTCAAGGTTGTTGGGGCAGATCTGGGCTGAAGCCCATAGTACCTTGTCTCCTTCAATAAGAAAAAGGAAAATGCGTGATATTTTTGAAAGGATCACAGAGACCTATGACCTTGGGAGCACGTTGTCAGGGTGCTCCCTAGGCCCTAGAACTATCCTGGAACTATCCCCAGGAAGGCCCTCTGCGTCTTTGGCTTCACGTGAGTCCTTCTCTGTTGAGTTTGGTGGCGTGGGTCACTTTGGGCCTGCTCAGTGCCGGGCAGTGGTGTATGGAGTGAGGAGAAGCCACAGTACCTGGGAAGGACACCCCTCGGCCGTTAGGCAGAGCACATCTGGGGAGATGGGAGGGGTCACCGACAGGAGATAGGCTTTTGATAAGTATTCGCTTAAGCGTCTCCTCTGTGTCCCAGGCTAAGTGCCGTGTGTTCACAAATGAGATGTCCTTTCCTCAAAGAGCCTGCAGTTGGGGGAATAGTGGTATTTGAGAAAAGAGCAAAATCTGGAAGAAAGTGGGGCTGGGTTTGGTGATGACAGGTTCCCTTTCAGCTGGGTGACCTCAGTCAGCCGTGTCACTTCACCTCAAGAGGAAGCCACTTAGCTTGGGTCAAAAAAAAAAGGCAAAAAGCTAGCGTACAGGTTTGGTGTGACGTTCATGCACGATGCCTCATGAAGCCTGGGTCTGGCTGGCCACCGCTGTCATTTTTCTTTGCAACTGTTTTCAAGGGACTAGGAATGCACATAACAGGCCAGAGAGCGCCCATGGTGCCTTGGGGCCCACGTCACTGGACGGCAGGTACCCCAAGGGGCTTCTTTGGTATTTAAACTATCCTCCTGGTCCTCTGTCTTCTGTCACTACAATTCACGCCACATAATGGGCCCAGGCCTTTCCTGTTTTGTTCTCACTGTCTCTTTAGCACGTGACATAAGGCCTGGTAGGTCAGGGACAGTAAATGTCTGTGGAGTGGGCAGATGAAGGAAAGCTGCTTGGCGTAATCTGTGCGTAGCAGTTTGACGCAGTCATTATAGTTACACCTCACTCAGGTCAGGCTCCTTTAGCTTGGATGTTGCTGCCTCTGTTCATTTTTCTCCACATCAGCATCATTGGCCCTTTGGGCCGGAGAGGTCTTCTTGTTGGGGTGGCCATCCTGTGCGTTGAAGGCTGTCTAGCAGCACCCCAGGCCTCCACCCACCACTCATGCTCCTTCCCCCAAGTTGTGACAAACAGAATTGTCTCTGGATACCACCTGATGTCCTCTGGGGGAGGGGGTGGGGTCACCCCCAGCTGCCCACGAAGTGGTCTTAGGCGTGACACAATGAAGCTCTCAAAGACTCAGGCCTAGAGCAGATCCGAGAGGTCCAGGGTTGGGACTTCTCCTGCTGTCCCCTTGTAATCCCCCGAGCCAGTGCAGCTGGGCCCACCTCCTCCGACACGTTCTCAGGGCCCACAAATGAGCCAGCCATCCACATGCCCCTGCCGCACACAGTGACAGAACCATTCTGAGCATGAGTCTGAGGGGCGTTGAGGGCAGGCAGGCACTGTCACCAGACCCTTGACAATAAGGCCCTTGTCAAAAGGCAGAGGAACCTGGGGTGGCTCTGCCGCTTCTCCACGTGCATATCAACGCCCACCTGTGGCTTCCCTCTCTTCCTTTTGTATTTATTGACCTCCGTCATTTCCCTGGTCGTTCCAGAACCATTTTGGAAATGGAAGGCAGGAAAGAAGAAGGAGGAAGAGAGGAAAAAGGAAAAAGGAGGTAAAAGGAACATGAGCACGGTGCCCGCCCGAAGATAGTGCCCACTGTACTGAGCCCTGACCACCGTTTGGACTACCATACAGTTGAGTCTGTCCTCTTAGTTCAGCCCCAAAATAAGGTTAGCATGGTTCTGTCACTGTCTGCAGACATTTTTTTTTTTTTTTTAACGAACAAAGGAATTATTTCAAAGGCATCTGGAAGATGCGTCTCGGACTTTTTCATTAGGACAGATAATTGGTATGGGCTGACCTCTCTTGGTGGCATAGACTAGGAAATACACGAGAATGATAGAAAGCAGACAAAAAGCAGCAGAGTTGAGAAACAGACAGGTTGCATTTTTTTGCCCTGTGTAAACCGTAGAAGGATCCCTGCGGCATGAGTCTCTGATAGCTTGCCTCTCTCAACTTGTCCTGGACCAGAGTAATTTGCTGTCCCATTTCACTGACTAACTATTGCCTCCATGCCTGGGGAAAATCTCTCCCTCTAACTTCCCAAGGAGGCAGAGTCTCAAGAGGACACCATCCCCAGGGCAGAGAATGAATTTTATTCTTTGCCTCTGGAACATATATGTACTTTGAGGGACTCCACTGGCCCTGAGACAGAGAACCATGATGCTGGTTGCTGATTGACCCCCTCAACCCTGCTTCACTGGTGGCATAGGCAAGACTCACTTGGATGTCTCTTAGAATGAAGCCAGTCTTTCTCTGCTGGCTCTCCCTGAGCCTGGGTTTAGTTTGTTGCTTTTCTGTGACTCAGGCTTGCCTCCTTCCCTAGTTTCCCTTTTGCTCCTCCCCTACCCACACTGCTCAGAATTCTGACCCCTCCTGCCATCTGTGTGCAAATGTGTGAGTTTATACATTGCTTGTTTTCAGTGACTCCATATTTACTCGTTATAATATCATTGTTGTCATACCCTTAATGTCATCCCCTCCTTAAGGAGCTTACTAATAGGATGCTATAAAGAGAATCAAAATGAAGAAGTAAAAGGCAGTATAGCTTGGTGGTTAAAAGCTTGGTCTCTCTGGTCCAGCTGCCGGCCAAGCTTCAAGGTCTGCATCTGTGAGCTTGGGCAGGTTGCTGATCTCACTGTGTCTCAGTCTCTCACCTGTAAAATGGGTATAATAAAGGCATTTGTCATCTTCACAGAGTGGTTGTGGGATGAAAAAAGGATAATAAAGTGCAGAGCGTATTGCTTGATTAAGAGTTCCAGGTAACACTAGCTGTTCTTATTCAAAGAGATTTCTCAAGAATCAGGTTTTTGGGTTTTGTTTTTTAACATTTCCTGCTCTGACTCAGTTTTCTTCTTCTGTCTTAGGTTCCATTTTTTGGGCGGAGAATGCATCACACGTGTCCATGTATGCCGGGCTTAGCCTGTTTACGGACTTCATTTAATCGATTTATTTGTTTAGCCCGAAAGTAATCACTTGAGAGTAGAAACTTTAAATGTGAACAGCCACATGATGTCTGTAAAGTCTATTTACTTGTGATTGTGCCAAACAAATAATATGCCAGAAAGAAATGCTGTTGCTTCCTCAGCTATCCAAGTAACATTTCTATCTTTGATGTTTAAATGACTTTTTTTTTTAATTGAAAGTGGATTTTAATTTTGGATATGAATATAAAATGCAGGGCATTATGGAACCAGTTCTCATTTTCCCGTCTGTGTTTTGATTTGGCTGACTTCTTTTAATGCCAATAACTCACCTATTTTCACAGAAATGAGAAGAATAAGAATTTGATATTTTGTCACAGGAAATTTTTTTTTCTTAAACCCTTTCCCACCAGCCCTGCCCACCACACACACACACACACACACACACACACACACATACACACACTCTAGGGTCTCTTTTCTCTCTTCAAAGAATTTTAAGGCTCTCACTTTATTTTTCACCATTTCCCTCACCAGTCTTCTAGCCTTTGAAAGTGGGGAGCAGGGTTGTTCCACAGACTCTCATTTGCTCGCAGAATCACTGTTGAGACTCGAGCTTTTTGCCTGATACTTAAATAGTGAAGGGTGTGTAGTTGAACTAGACACTCCAGACTTCTAGATGGAGTAGAGGTTGGAGTGCTTCCAAACTTTCACGGAACCTGTCCATGCGACAAGACTTCAGGTCCACTGTGTGACAGGTGTGAGTGAGTCCAGAGGGAAGGGAAAGTCAAGTTAGTCCATATATCTAGATTCGGGTTTGTTTAAAAAAAAAAAAAAAACTAAAAACTTCTCCAATATGACATTACATTTATTTCTCTTTCTCTTTATGAAGTTTTTTTTTTTGAAGTCTCACAGAGATGTTCCAGAAAATGCCACTTGAAGAGGAAGTATTGATTTTAATCTGGCATAACCCCTGTTACCATTTTAAAATCGGTATTAAGTTGTAATTTAAACTTCATTTGTAACCAGAAGATCTCTTATAATGGATTACCTGACATTCTGCCATGTGTACCTATATCAATATTGCCGTGTAAAAATTCTGTATCAGAAAAATTCTGTATCAAATTGTATATCATTTGATTTATTTTAATATTATATCCTTATTTTTGTCACTGTTGTCGTCAGTTTTTATTAAAAGCAGCTTTCTCTTATCTCACATTCTAAAATGGGCAAAGACCCCCCAACGCTGGGCAGATGGCACTCAGAGGACCTGCTTGTCACTCACTTTCCATACAGGAAAGTTCTGTTTGCATGAATCTTAAGGTCGTACAAAAAACAATGTGTAAATCAGTAAGGTTTGGGAACATGAAGGAAGATTGTGACGTGCTAAACTGGCTGTAATCAGGAATGCACTCCTGTGATGTCACTGTTGATTCAGCAAATCATGACCCAGTGTTTATCACGAGCCGTTAGGCAGGAGGCTAGGTGCTAGCCGAACAGTGATAAAGAACCTTGAAAAACCCCACCAAGTATTGTAAATGGAATCAATGTTGCAAATAAACAACTTATGAAATGTGTTTAACTGACTAAACTTGACCATGCCAACCCACTGACTGTTGCCAAAAAAAAAGAAAAGAAAAGAAAAAAATCTGTCCATTTTGTAGTTACTGATTCAGCCAAGGCTGACAGTTGCACGTTATGTGTAACTTTAGCCTTGGGGCTAATGTGTCCTGTAAATGTATGGGATTTTGCTGTACTCATTACCATACCTGGGCATAGAAATATTATTTTTGGTTCAGTTTCCTATGTGTGCAAGAAGCATTCCTCAGTGAGTCTGTTGGAAAAAACACCGACTTCAGCAAGTGGAATTACAGATAAAGAAACATACTGCAGCCGTTGGGCTAAATGTCACCTTCATATAATGGTTGAGACACCCTTTTTCATAAATTGTAAACACTTGATTGGATCAATCATCCATTTTCCCCCAAGTTAAAAAAAAAAATCGAACAAACATAAAATTTTAGTTTTACAAATACCAATTCAATTTAAAAAAATGACTACAAAAGGGTAGACCATAGGACACAGCCAGGACAAGGAATGTAAAGTGTGTGTGGGAAACAGAACCGTGTCTCCTGACTTGCTCACCGCCATTCAGAGAAAAACAGAACTTCATCATTTGGTATCTCTGCTCTGGGTTATTATTTTTATTGGGGAATAACTCCTACAACTTTATTTGGTTAGTACTCTTTTTAGCTTGTCACCGAAGTTAGCACTTTTCAAATAATTATTTCAAAAAACTTATAGTCATGTTCCATGGAGATTTTTTAAGATAAATGCATGCAAAGCACACAAAGTCTTGCACTGTAAAGACTGTGGTACTGTTTCTTCCCATCCCCAGGATGCTTTCTCACTGAAGTTGGCCAGATCTCATAGGCCAGAATGTCTGCAAGGAAAGGCAAAGTGAGAATTTACATAAGAAGTTGTTAAAGTCAGCAATCTACTTTTTGATGTAAATATTGTGAATGGATTCTATCCATTCTAAGAGAGAAATAGATCTGCCAGCACCAGCCAAATTCAGGTGGACCTTTAGATTCCTTTACAAACATTGACTTTCATGAAAACTGTCAATTCTGACTTCAACCTCTTTCCTTTTTTTTTTTTCTTTAAGCATCGCTTTTTTCTTTTTCTTTCTTTTTTTTTTTACCATGGAAGAGTTTGTGCCACAACTATTTCCTTACAGACCCTCTTATCTAACTGAAGACCTTCATCCTTCCCAGCGTTTCAGTGTTGTTCTCTGGTCGGAGCTCTACAAATTCAGTCAGTCCAGGGAGAGATCACACATGTAAGCCAATTTTCTTCTTCATTGGTTTTAATATCAGAAATTTCATCCCACTCAGAATTTCCTAACCTCAGTTTTTGAGAGGATTAAATTTGAGGACCATTTTGCTTTTAAAAACGGGATTTTTTTTTTTTTTGGTAGCTACTTATTTGATTTTCAGGTGCACCCATGATTGAGAGCCACTGAGAAAGAATAAAGAAATGTAATTCTATAGGAAAGCTACTGCTCCCCTGGGACATCCTTTGGCAAGACAACTTTCTAGTCAGATTAGAAGTAGCTAATTGTCTTGCCTTTTCTTGCCACCTTCAGAAGTTCCCATGATCCTTAAGCGTAAATGGATCTATTTGTTTGGGGGATTTCCCCCCGCCCCACGACTTCTGGAAGGATAATCACAGAAGGGTCCCGTGTGAGAGTTTTAGCTGCAGTTTCATAGCTCATTTGAGGAGTCTATTCAAAGTCTCTTGGAATTAGATGAGGGAAGCAGGCTGGATGCAGCCTAGCTGGTCCCTGGGCTCTGGACTAGCCCTGAGGCAGGGCGTGGAGCCATGCATCTCTTCCTCCAGGCAAACCCTCCCAGGTGACTGTTTTCCCAGCTGGCCCCTCTGCCAGCCCCACTTTCCAATATCTCTTCAGATTTCATTCCATCTTACAGGGCCCATAAATCATCCCAGTGCTCGAGAAAGTCCAACGTTGCAGCAAAATGTAAATGAGTAACTCCCATTAGTAAGCATTTAAATAAAACTTATATATGCCACAAGAGAGTAAAAGCCAGAAAGTGGAAAATCAGGATGTGAACCTGATTTCTGATGATAAAAGCACAGTCTCTTCTATATCACATGCATACATGAGTCCACGGCGTTCTTCATCCCTATGAAGGAGCCCTGGGGCCCCTACTCATGAATTGTGCTGGCCAGGCAAGACCATGGCCTGCCCCCCGGAACGGCAGCTGGAAGGGATGTTTCCAGACATCCACTCACTTTAGTGGAGATTTCTGGACACCGACACTACAGACATTCTGCGCCAGGCCATTTTTTTGTTCTGAGGGACAATCCTTATAGGCTGTTGGGCAGCACGCTTGACCCCTACCCACCAAATGCCAGTAGTTCCCCTGAGCTGTCACACCCCAAAATGTCTCTAGACTTTATCAAGTGAATGTGTAGGGGTAGATAGTCCCCCTGCGAGAGCCACTGGTTTAGTCTGAAGACATTTTCCATCTGCTCGTATAAATACTTTTTTAAAGAATTTTTTTTTTTTTTTATTTGACAGAGACACAGCAAGAGAGGTAACACAAGTTCGCAAAGTGGGAAAGGGAGAAGCAGGCCTCCCAGTGAGTAGGGAGCCCAATGCAGGGCTCAATCCCAGGATCTTGGGATCATGACCTGATGAGCCCAAGGCAGCTGCCTAACGACTGAGCCATCCAGGGGCCCCTAAATTTTGTTTCAGTATCAAACAAAATTTGAGATGACGGTATTAAAAGATAAGTTAAACCTCCAAGTGGGGCTCTACAAAATAGGTCTGCTGAAAACAAAGTATCATTTGTATTCAAAGTCATGAAAAGGTAAACATTGGATATATTTTAATAGCCAACCAAAGAACTCTTAGTTGTACATCAGCTCTGTACAGTTTACTGTTGCAAGGAAGCCATTTTTTATAAGCCACTCTTTAAAGCTTAAGGCAAAGGCTCACATAAAATAACCTCAGTCACAGATGAGAGATATCACAGCTTTATAGTGCACTTCTGAGCAAATTTCCACGTTGTTTAAATCCAGATTTTCACTGTCTTGAGTAAAATGTGATAAAATTTGTGAAAAACGTTTCTGTTGCAGAAACTCAGAAGCTTTACAAGAAGTTGGAGAAGACTGTGTTTTTGTATTGTTAGATCTGAATAGCTATTGGTAAGCTTCCCAAATTGAGTTTTCTCAGTGTGACGGGGAATGGACCTGTTCCCTATAGGTGGGGCTGAGGCTGGCTTGAGTGTATGTGGCTCATCCAAGCAAAACAAAAACTTTTTTTTTTTAAGATTTTATTTATTTGACAGAGAGAGAGACAGCGAGAGAGGGATCACAAGCAGAGGGAGGGGGTGAGGGAGAAGCAGGCTTCACGCAGAGCAGGGAGCTCCAATAAGATGCGGGGCTCCATCCCAGGACCCTGGGGTCATGACCCAAGTTGAAGGCAGACACTTACAGCTTAACACTTAATGACTGAGACACCCAGGCGCCCCCAAACCAAAAACTTTTTATTATGGAAATATTTAGACATAAAAGTAAGCAACCTAAGAAAATGCGTAAATCCATTTCCTGCTCCCACTAAAATATGTCTAAAATATGTCATCTACCCATGGATTAAGAAATTTTGGAGACAGGGAACGCCACTGAGGTCCATTACAGCTGTAAATTTTCTTAGGATGTTTAAGTGAATTTTAATCTCACCCAGAGGTGCTAGATAAAAACTTTAAATGACAAACTTTCAGTGAACAAAGCTGTTTTTTCAAGTAGCAAAAAGTACAATAATATGCCATTAGCAGGAGACTAATTATGCCTTTGTATAATTGTGTTCCTTTCAATAGAGGCAGGTTATTAAATATATATCTAAAGGTGTTTAATTCTAATATCTTTATAAAACTTATAAGGTAACTTAGAAATTTAAAAAAATCTTTTGTCAGACCACATGTCACCATACTCATAAAGGATTAGAACAATTATGCAAATCAAATTCTAGAAATAGCTCCGGGTATCCCATAATTCCTCAAGATAGATATGCTAATTAAATGGCTTGTGACTGTGGGTTGAAAGAATTACACACTGTACAGTTTCACTCTTTATGTCACTCTGCCGAATACCTGGGACAGGGGTTCCTCCTTATCTCCTCTCCTTCTGCCTCTTCTACGAAGCATACCACCATGCAAATTGGTCAGTACTCAGGAAACACATGGGAGAAACACATGGAGGAATAAAAGGGGAAAAAATAAATATGTTACATGAAAAAGACAAGGAAAATTTTCATTTACATTTCATGATCTCCAGAGAATATTCTGTAAGGCATGTATTAAGTCAGCATTGAAACTTTGATAATTTTTCAAAGCCTTTTGAAATTGTAGCACATCTATATTTCAAGAAAATGAAACCGTTTATTACACTTTGCAGGTTCCAAGACAAGTCCTAACCAAAAAACAGTATGTGCTTCTCAGATATCATAACCGGGCAGAAAATAAGATTTCCCATCCTAGAAGGCTACACAGGCTGGCATAATTCAGGTAATAGAAATGAATCAGGTAAATTTTAAAACATACACATAACCAATAGTTTGCATGTTCTCCACCTAGCGTAGGCTGGCCACTTAAATCTTAATTTATAAATGACTAAATTATTCCTCCTAGAAGCCAAATAATAATAACCTTAATGTACCTGTCTGTCTAATGTTACCAAGAAGTAAGGGAATTGCATTTATGCCTTGACATTGCAACTTAAAATAGTTTTACCTGTTTTCACTGTGTAATTTGAGGTGACTTCAAGACTTGGGACTTGTGCGTATAAATTTCAAGCTGTTTATCTGACATGACTGAAACCAGGACACAGCGTGAGTTAAATCCCTACTAAGTCTCTCCCCATCCCTTATCCTTGACCCAAAGCACAAAATACCCTTTTCTGTGGGGTAAACCTGCTTCTCTTTCTTCTTTTGGGAGGGTAGTGGAGTGGTCTTCTTAAAGACTATCTGTTTGATTTCTATTAAGTTCTGACTCTTCTAACCAATAATGTCTTTGCTGGCTCTCCTTGAGGCAAGATTTTGTGTAACAAACTTTATTAAAATGGCTTCATTCTTTACTGGCACTTGAATATTTGAAGAGAAGTGTAATAGAAAATGCTGAGGAGAGAATCAGGTGGTTTTATTGCATTAGAGAGATTTACTTTATTTTTTTTTTAAAGTTTTTTCTTTTATTATTATTTTTTAATCCAAGGCAGAGAGAGAGAGAGGAAGTGAGTGCACACAAGCAGAGAGGGAGATCCAGAGGGAGAAGGAGAAACAGACTCCTCTCTGAGCAGGGACCCTGACCAGGGGCTCGATCTCAGGACCCTGAGATCATGACCTGAGCCAGAGGCAGACACTTATCCAGGCAGATGCCTAACGAACTGAGCCCCCAGATGCCCCTAGAGAGATTCACTTTAAAAATGGACACCAGAGTGGGGAAGATGCGGCAGTGAGAAGGTAACTTAAGAACATGAGAGGAGGGGGAACGTGGAAACTGGGCAATTTTTGTTCCAGTCTTTTGGTTCTTTCTGCTTTCCTCACTTGGGTAACCAAAGCATTCTAGCGTTTTAGCCTGTCTCAGACAATCGATTATGATGTCTGATCTCCTCATTATCCCCAAGCTTTCTATCTAGATCTCGCTTTGGGCATATATTATGTTCTGACTTGATTTGTGGTTTGAGACATGCGTGCCAGGTTTCTCCACTTAGCTTGCTAACTCATTAGCAAGAGAACTAGAACTTCCATACCCCTGTGTCCTCCTGCACTGCCAAAAGAAACTGCCTTATTAGCTTACAATACCTATTGATTACTGTAGATGGATTCATTCAAGTGGTTTTCCATTTTCTTGTAACTAGATTTATTAAATCAAAATCTTAAACATACACTGATCAAAACCAGCCCAGTAATAGGTATATTTTTAATCTTCCAGATTTATTTCATTCTAAGAAATAAAGTGAAATCTACTTTCTCCAGAGACAGGAGAACTTAATTTAAAGAAATTAATTTAAAGAAATTAAAGAAATAAACTGTTAATTTAACAGTTAACAGCAGGCTGAATGACCTGATAGTTGGAAAGAGTGATTAAATAAGTCTTTTTTTTTTTAACTTTGTAAATACGGTTCCAAGATATCTAGCATACCCATCAAAGGAGTGGAGGGAGTTGAATATTTTAAGTATTGTTGCAGTTAACTATTATTTCAAAAACCAACAATATTAGTGCCTAAAGCACTGAATACTAGTGTCTGAAGCAATAGTAGTATTTATTTCAAGACCAGAGTCTGTAGATATGAGGTTGCTTGTTTGGTTAGGTAGCTCAACAATGTTAAGACAGATGCCTGTTCTTTTTATCTTTCTGGTCTGCTACCTTCACTGTGTCGACAGTATCTTTTCTCATGGCTGCAAGATGGCTGCTGTGGCTCCAAGCATCTAATCCTCACCAAAACATCCCAAAAGAAAGGAAGCAATGGGGGTGGGGGAAAACAAGAGAGTTCTATTCATGGGCTGGGTTGGACCCCAAAAGTCTTGCCTAAGTTGGAAAAAAGGTATAAGGAACCCCTTGGAGTCAGATCAAGTCTGCCGTAACTTCCATTCACTCCAGAAGCAGCTAATAGTGCCACAGTGGTCTAGAATAAGGGTGAGTAGAGGTTTCCCATTGCCTCCTTTACCCCTCATGGAGGGAATCCTGAAACTCAGTGGTCTTGGCAGGTGACAAAGAAAAACACATCTACTAGAGAAGGGTATTTTGCATCCACTACATTTTATAACCTAGGCCACCTTGGTGCAAAGACTACTCAAAATGCTGGTAAGACGATACATTTGCTACTCAACCCACCATGGCACTTGGATCTAATGCGTGGGTTTGGAGACTTGAATATTTTGCACAGTCTGTCCTAAAATGAACTCCCTCTCTCTTTGCATAGGTTAGTTCACCGCTTATATCTGGGAATTCATCCCTTACATCTGAAGGCTTAGTAGCAATGGAGTTGGGGTCAAGGGCCTGAGGACTTTGGACACAAGGAACAATACATGTAGAGCCATGTATAATACATAACACAGTATTATCTGGGCACTGTATTATTAGGGCACTGGCACTGATGGAGTGGCTGGAAGACAGGGCCTGGGAAAGGAATGGGAAGAGGTGAGACCTAAGGGAGCTGGGAGCCATGGCCATGCATGAGGATTCATGCAGGTAAACAAAATGGGCCAGGAGAACCCAAGGAGGGGTGGCTGGGGCTAGAAGGGGCTGCAGAAATCTTGGATCTGGGGCCAGCACAAACCTGATGGTCAGCCAGGACCCAGGGGTATGGATGTAGAGTTGAGTTAGCCCTCTGCCATCCCAGTTCTTAAATATCGTGACTATTGCCTCTACCCTGGAGGGGTGGGTGAAGGATTTCCAGACAGAGAAGGGGACATGGGCTTTCCAAGGAGAGCTTATACAAAGGTCATCAGAGAAGGAAGAGATGGAAATGCACAGAGAGGATGAGGCCAGGGGCATGGAGGGGCTGGGCAGTGAAAGGCCTTTTGTGGCAGGCAAAGAAGGTTGCACTCCATCCTATATGCCTCAGAAAGACCATAAAGGGTAGACCTAATCCTGCCCATCCAATCATCTTCCTGCAAAAGGAACCCCTAACTCAGCGCTAGGACCCAGGACCCTTTTACCTCTTAGCCGGTAGGGAGGGCATTAGAAAAGGTAGGGGGTGGGGGTGAGACCAAAAACTTGGCAAAAATAATTGTGTCTTGTTTTATTTCTCTTAAAAAGAGAGAAGAAGAAAGGGGGAAAAGGAAGAAAGGAAAGGGAGGGAGGAAAGGATGGAGAAAGGCAGTAAGAGAAGAGGAACAAAGATAAGAAAAAGGAGTCAAGGAAAGAAAAGGGCAGTGGAAACCAATATGGCAAAACTGGTAAGATTTGTCAAGCTTGGATAATGGATACAGAGATTATTGTCATTATGGTTATTGATTTATTACAGCTTTCCCATTTGAGATATCTCATTTTTTTTAAAAAAAGGAAACACGGGTGGAAATATAAATAATCCTTTTTTCCTGCGAAACTTTTAGACATATGATATGAAAACACCTAAGAATTCTTATTTTTGACCCAGTAGTTCCGTGCCAGGACGTGCTGATGAAGAGCTATATACAAGAAATCTACTTTCTACTGGTTCAAGTTCAGGGAGAACTTGTTATCTCATGGGAGCAGGGGGAGAGTGGAGCTGTGCTAAATTAACTTCCCAAATAAACAAATGAGCTATTTTAATGAAAGTCTTCCCCAAAGACCTTGTACCTGCCCTGGTACAATGAGTAGAGTATTCTGAAACACAACTAAACTTTTTCTTGATGATGTTTTATTAATATAATTAGCAATCAAAGTACATGTTAATAGAGTCATTGATCCAAAGAGCTGTTGAGGTGTGAGGGGCGTTTTGCCTCTATTCCCATAGACCGCTCATTTCTCTGCCTCTCTTTGTTCTTCTGTTCCCTTTACAGTTGGCTGTCATTTCTCATTACTCTTCACCTGAACTCTCATTAGAAATCATCCATCTAATCAGAATAAAACACAACAAAACCAAAACCAGATAACCGAGTTTATAGACATGGCATCTAAAATAGATCTTACATCTGAACACAAAGGCCTATTGGTCTCTCTCCAGCCAACTGGGGTAACTCTTAAGGATGTTCTTTCTTGGGTCCAACCTCAATCCCTCCTAATACGAAATCTCTGGACTCTGCAAGCACTTCACGTAATTATAATGAATATTAAAATTTGAGGATCACTGACTTATGGATTCTCCTATGAAAAAAATATCCATGAACTCAAAGCCATATATATAGGGCCCACGGGTTGTTCCGACAGGCTGCTGTGTAAGGCTGGATGTGTTCAGGAGTCAGATGACTTGGTCTCTGAGCCATGCCAGGTGTTAAATACTCTGAAAATCATATTGGCTTAGAGACTTCTTCTTCTTTTTTTTTTTTTTAACATGGATGGGGGGGGGGGGGTTAAGATGAGATTTACTTCCCCGCCTCTCTGTCTTCTGGTTAGCTGAGATTTCTGACAAGCGGCTCTTGGAGAATTAATATCTATCTGGCATCATGATCTGGGAAGAAATAGGGTAATATTTAATCATATTTTCCAAATATGAGACCATCTTCACAGACTGTCTGCTACAGACAAAACAATGCCTTTGTCAGAGATAAACTGGCCACCCCTTCTTATTTTGGCTTAGGCCTCTGGCACTGAACACTTTATATTATGCTCAATTATAGTAAACTTCAAGATATTTACTGCACCTTATTAGTTATTTTTATCAAAATGCTCACACTCGTGTTTTGTATGTTCATTTAAAAAGTTATAAAAGCAGTATATACATCGACTGTTTCTTTAAAGAGAAGATTTGCAGATTTTTATCTTGCATTTTAACTTGCATTTTAAGTTAACAAGACTCCAAATGTCTTAAATATGCTGATGGTCAACCAAATAGGCATGCACAAAAGGCTAATGGAACATGAATATCATATTTAGAAGTGTCTTACCACCAGGTACAGCCTCAGGCAACAGCAACAAGAAACCACTCCAGAATGAAAATACTGGTATATTTGTATAATGCAAAGAGAAATACAGATATAAATCCTCAAAACGTAAGGTACATTAATAAAAATGTAGCATTATAAGCAAAAAATATTGTACAGTACTTGCAGAATTTAGTCTTTCCATTTAAGATTACAATATGTCTAACAAGTATTTAAAATTATGGTTGTCATTATTAATTTAAAATATCCATCAGATGAACAGCACAGCTTAACCTAGCAAACATTTTAAGGAAATGCTTTGTCTTGTAGAAGTAGAGTATCATTATGTTTCATTCATTTATACCATGAACAAAAGAAGAACCATTTTCAAAGTGGAAATTCATTTCATAAGACAGAATAAAACTGGGCTTCTCAAAGCACAAGCTGCTTCCCTAAACGTATTTTAATCTTTATTGGCAAAAAATACCTAAGCAATTCTGATTTCGTACTCTGCTTCTCAGAGCCTTCCCAATCCGTGAGCCACAATCAGCACAAAAACATGCAATACTGTATTTTCTTCACACCATCACTAACCAAAACACTTTTACTCTTTTAAAAGTTACAATTTTACAGAAATGTTTCCACTCAAGATTGGTATAATACAGAGAGCAGTTGTAGCTGATGTGTATTTTCTAGTAGTAGAAAGTAAGTCGGAAACAAATCCCATTACTTGTTACTGCTTACAAACACCGCCTTGCAACTTTACACTCCGGTTTCTGCTCTTTAAATTCATTATCAATACCGAACAAAGTTTTCAACCCTTTCAACAAGCCAGGGCAGCGCAACGGACCCCACGGCCGGCCGGCAACTCAGAGGGAACTTAAGACAATTTCCCCCCCTTTCTCCTGCTTCCAACAGAAGACCCTCAAGAAGTCAAACTTGTGAAGTCCCCCTAGGTTCCTCTACTTCACTGCAAAATGTAATGCCACTTGAGGTTGTCAAAAATAGCTTCTGTAGAAAACTGGCCATGGTCTTTAGGAAACGTTGCATGAAGAAAATTAGTTTTAGCCTGTATTAAAAAAAGAAAGGAAGAAAGAAAGAAAAACACAGAATAAAAGACGTCAGTCAGTACCAGTACAAAGACTCCAAGGCCTATTGTCAGGATGAAAATACACTTAGTAGGACAAAAGCACGGAGCTGGGGTAGGGCTGGAACATCGAAACCCATCCCTCCCGCCTCGAAAAAAGTAGTCTCTCTGTACAGCCCAAGTGCTGATCCACTTGGAGAGTCATCTCGAAGGCAGCTTAGAAAATCAACAAGGGGGCCGCAAGGGGGGGGGGGGGGACGACGTCCCTGTCCGAGCCAAAGGGAAAGGCCGGGTGGGGCGTCCGTGGCTCGAGAGCCCCTCATAAGCCGATGCCTTTCAAGTCGCAGGGGAGGGAGGCCTGGGTGGTCTGGGGGCTCTGGCAGCAGGGGAACTGGGCCCTGAAGCAGTCTCTCAGCTCCCTGTTGAAGAGGAAGCACACAACAGGGTTGATGCCGGCCTGGGCGAAGGTCAGCCACACGGAGGCCGTCAGGTAGGCCTGGGGGACGGCGCCGGGCCGCACCAAGACCCGCAGGTAACTGGCCACGACGTAGGGCCCCCAGAGCAGCAGGAAGAGCAGGGTGACGGCGTAGAACATCTTGCACAGCCTCTTCTCCGTCTTGAACTCCTCGAGCACGAGGAGGCGGCGCGCGCCGCGGCCGGGCCCCGCCGGCCGGATGCCCACGAGCGCCGGCGGCGTGGGCCCGCGGCCGAAGCCCGCCGTCCAGTTGGCGGCCGCCTGGCCGGTGGCGCCGGGGCCGTGGAAGGTCCAGTCGTGGCTGACGGCGGGCACGAGGCGCGCGGGCCGCATCTTGCGGCGGTCGTGGATGAAGAAGAGCAGGCGGAGGTAGACGAGGTGCGTGGCGCCCACCACCACGGCCAGCAGCAGCAGGAAGCCGAGCGCGCCGGGGGCGCCGTCGGGCCGCTGCTCCAGGGCGCACGGCGCGTCCTCGTCGTCGCCGCCGCCGCCGCCGTCCAGCACGGGCGGGAAGGCCGCGGCCAGCGCCAGCGCCCAGGCGGCGCACACCAGCATGGCGGCGCACGGCCAGCCGGCCAGGCGCTCGGCGTAGAAGCGGTGGTGCGCGATGGCCAGGTAGCGGGTGACGCCCACGCCGAGCAGCAGGAAGGCGGCGTGGAAGCAGAAGAGCGCGGCCAGGAAGGCGAGCAGCTTGCAGCCCAGCGCGCCCGGCGGCGCCCCCGCCGCGGCGGCCGCACGCCGCGCCGCCAGCATGACGGCCGGGAGGCAGGCGAGCGCGCGCAGCCCGTCGGCCAGGCACAGGTCGAGCAGCAGGTAGTACGGGGCGCGGTGCAGGCTGCGCTCCCGCACGATGAGCAGCGCGAACAGCACGTTGCCCGCCAGGCTCACGCACAGCAGCAGGCTGAGCGTGGCCAGCTTCAGGCCCAGGGCGGCCGCCTCGCCGCCGCCGCCGCCGCCCGGCTCGCTAGCGTTCGCCATCGCGGCCTCCCCGGGCCGTGCGCTCCGCTCCGGGGCCGCTCCCGGCCTCGCCGCCCTCCCCAACCCCCGGGCCTCCGCGCCCGGGTTCCGCCGCCGCGCGGGCCCTCCGGCGAGCTCCCGGCCGGCGGGGCTCAGCCCGCGCCCGGCTGGCCCCTCCCGGGCTCTCCGAGCCGCCGCGCCGCCGCCGCCATCTCAGGAATGATGCGCGCAGGAGGCGACGGCCACTCCCTGCACCTCGGGCGCCGCGGGCTTCACTGCGGACAGGGCCGCGCCGCCGCCCGCAGCCCCCCGCATCCTCCGCCTTCTCCTCCTCCTCCGCCGCCGCCGCCGCCGCAGCCGCGCCTCTTGGCTCTGCCCCCCGCCGGGCCCGCCGCCGCCGCCGCAGCCTCTGCCGCCGCCGCCGCCGCCGCCGCGGAGCCCCCTCCCCTTCGCCGGAGCGCGCAGCGTGGCCGCCGCCGCCAGCCCCGCCGAGGCAGCCCGCGCCGCCCGGGGCCGGGCTGGGCTGGGGGCGCCGCCGCGGCAGCCGCGGGGCCGGGAGGCGGCCGGGAGGGAGGCAGGGCCCAGGACGCGAGGTGGCGACAAGTCGCGTTTGGCCCCAGGTAACGGGGGTCCGGCGGCGGCGTCCGGCGCCCGCGCTGGGGTCACGGTGGCCGTGCGCAGGGGGAGGTGGCTAGGGACGGCAGGGTCGGGGGGCCTGGGGAGGCGGGGGCCGAGCGGAATCTGGGGGTCGAGGCTTCTGGCCGCAAGCTAATGATTAACAGTAGCGATCGTCACCGTCGTAATCCTGTAACCGCGGGGTTCAGGCGAGCCCTGATGTGGCAGTCTTGGGGGAGCTCTACGAGCGTTATCTCCCTGACGTTCCCAGCAACTCCAAAGTTGGTTCTATCCTTAACACCACTTTCTACCCGAGGGAGCAGAAGCCTGGGGCTCGAGGGAGTTGAGAGCCAGCAAATGGCAGAGCGGGGACCCCGATGCGCTGGGTCTGATTGCCAGGGCTGGACTCTCAGGGACTCTGCCGCGTGCCCTACTCTCGGCCTCACCTGTGGTCCCAGTGAAGACTTAAGTCAGGGAACAGAAATACAGCATTTTCTCTCAGGTGCACTCCATGACACCTTTCTCCAGGGGAATCTCTTTTCTGGGTGAGCCTGAAAGGGCAGCCTGTGTTCTGGTCATGAAACTCACCAGATTCTCTCAAGGTTTTGCGTGTGCCTTTCCCTCTGCCTGGTCCAGTCCCAGAGCAAGCTTCCCACTCTGCGGGCCATCCTTCTGACCAGTCCGCCTTGTTCGGTACCTCTGCCTGCTCATTTTTTTCACAGCACTTATCATTTATCGTTTGGTCGTTTTATTTTCTAGACTTCTCTCCTTCCAGCCTGTCTGTAAGCTCCATGAAGGCAAGTGGCCATGTCTGTTTTGCTTTTTGGCTGTTTTTGTTGTTGTTTCTTTTGGTGGTGGTGGTGGGGGGGGGTGTCTTTGTTTTGGTTTGGGTTTTGGTACTACTCTATCCCCAAAACAGAAATGAGGAATATGTTGTTTCTCAGGTACCCTGATTTTTTTTTTCTTTTACACAGAACATTATTTATGGCCCACCTACGGTGTGCATGACCGGCACTTTGATGGGCCTTTCCAGGAGAACATAAGCTCATGGAAGGCCTTGACCATCAGGCTAAGGAGTCTAAACTTGAGTCTGTAGGCAGTGAGGTGACCTGAAGTATCCCAAGGAGAGTGATATTGTTAGAGCTGTGCTTCAGGAAGATTCTTTCGGCAGTAGTGCTTAATTAAGAGGAAGGACAGAGTAGAGCCTGGAAGTCTAGTCCGAGTCTCAGACTGTAAGGTACACAGAAATCACTGGGATCCTGTTAAAATGCAGATTCTGAGTCAGTAGGTCTGGGATGGAGCCAGAGACTTTGCATTTCTAACAAGTTCCTAGGTGCCATTAATGCTACCGGTCCTCACACCACACTGAGTAACAAGCACCTCGAGGACAGTTTGGACCTTTTGTAAAAATTTAAGGGATGGCCAATGGCAGTCTGTCTTAGGACTCCTAAAGGGGTCAGGTACAAATAGGTGGCTGACCTTGTAGGTCTGCAATATTTGTTGACAGAAAAGAGAAATAGATTTTGGAGAATATTTTGGCTAGGAATTGCATATTGATACCGGTAGCCTGAATGTGAATGTGTGTTTACTTTCTTCATGAAACAAGAAGTCTGGAGGTCAATGGTTGCTGGCATTGAATTATTGGCACAAGGACCAAATCTCTGAAAGTCTTTTAGCCCTTCCCTTAGGACCCATAAGCTGCTGAAGCTCCAGCCATTGCTTCTGCATTCCAGGCAAAAACAAAGGAAAAGAAGGGAAGTGCAAAAGTGTTCCTGCCATTTAAGTAGGCCCCCTCTGGAGAGCTTTTGAGAAGTCCTCTCCTACTACAAATACATCATTGGCAATCCCTAGCAGGAAGGGAAATTAGAAAATTGTTGTTGTTTGTTTGGGGTTTGTTTGTTTGTTTGTTTGTTTATTGAATGCCAGACCATAGCCAAGAATGAAATCCTGCCTTGAAGTGGACCTTAGCACTTGGGCTGCTTCTGCCCTAAAGAAGGGATGCCTTCTTAGAACCCACACAAAGATGCCAAATCTGGTTACTGTCATGTTAATGGCAGCCTCTCTTTATGGGTATTTGCTCTGTACCATGCGCCGTGCTGAAACCCCTGAATCCCTGATGTTAAATGTTACCTCATTTAATCATTGTGAGGGCCAGATGTAGTAGGTACTGGGACAGTCGTCGCTTTGCAGATGAGGCAGACAGGTGAGGTAATCTGTTCAGGCTTTCCCTCCTCATACACGTAAGGGCTGGAATTGGGAGGCAGAGTCTTGACTCTCAAACCCATAACTTCTGTTCGTATTGTGTCTTAATCATAGCTGCAAAGAAAGTTCCTGAGTTTCTGGAAAGAAAAACAAGCAAAAACTACTGAAGTCCATGTTCACAGATTTATAGCCCCTTCAGAGAGGAAAGGATTTTTCAAAACCATCTAATCTGACACTTTTATTTAATAGAGTCTCATTAATGGCTGAGTGCAAAGGCAAATCCAGGTCTTTCCACTCTTAGATTGGTTAGTTGAAATAATAATATTAATTGTCCTAATGAACACATGACATTGGACAAGCCACTTCACCTCATGGAATCTCAAATGTTGCCATTTACAAGACTTATAAGACAGGACGATGGACGAACTGGTTTCTGGCGGTCATCAGTGATGATATTCAGTGTGTCAGTGAGAAAATGAAAGTTAAATGATTATATAATCCCAAATGGGGTGAGTTTATTCCTCAGAAAAGGACACAAAAGGAGGGACATCTGTCTCTTATAACTTATATTTCCGTGTGTTTTCTACTTCTCTTTATGGTTCAATATGCTTCTGCTTGGGATTCGAGATTTGGTTTAGTTTATTTGCCCACGATCAAATAGCAGAAGCAGCAAAAGAAAATACATATATCATGGCTCTCACAGCATTTACATGACTACTACTTTCATTCTCAACATTTGTTCAGTAGATTAATACTTAAGGAAAAACTATTAACATTTTATTGCCAACTTATTTTCCTTTTATTGTTTCTAGGAAGCATCAGACAAGAATTTAAAATATAGTTCTAAGGCACGGATTTAAGTTGCTGCATTTCAAAGCAAAACAGCTCTATGAGACTTTTTTCTACAACCAAAATGTCTGTTCTGCATATAACCAAATTCTTCCTTTTGTAAGTAGATAGAAAGGTTGGGATTCCACCCCCAAATCAATTATGTCACTTCTTTTGCTGCACCTGTAGACAGTGTCAGTGGTATTGGGAATCCAAACTGGAGGAACTGGTTGATGCATCTTGACAGTTAGACTAAAAAGTCATGGGTCCTGTGGTCATGGAAGCCAATTTGGCTGATCTCTCTTGTCCAACTTCAGATCCCTGACCAGTCGCCTGCCAATGGGTGCATTGAATACTGAGTCAGAGAAGATTGGTTTGATTTAAGCCCATCCTAACTCTTAGAAGACATGAGCTAGAGTCTATACCTACTGGATATTGGGTTATCAAAGGAGAGCTCTCACATTAGCCTCTCCATGTGAGGGAGTCATACAGTAGGAATGAAAAGGGACTGGGAGTTAGTGTACCTGGGCTCACATCTAAACCCCACACATTACGAGGGTGCATCCTTAGCCAAGTCCCTTGCATCCTTTAAACCTCTGAATCTCAAAGGCCTGTTCTGGGGAAGATTGTCAATGTGAACCATTACAAAGAGTATACACAGGGTGTGCACACAGGTGGTGTGTAATAAGTGATTACTACAGTAACTGTTTTTGCTGTTAGCACACTAGCTTTGGCTAACCATGTCTTGGTGAGCTTCTGTATTTTTGCCCCAGCTTAGACTAACAGAATACCATATACATAGAGGTTCCTCAGAATTTGTGTGGCGGTGTGAAGGTCAGTCTGTAAAATCAAGGGTACATTACTCGTGCCGCGCTTCCTTAGGAACCTCATTTCTGACTTCGAATGCTCATTTTGCCTTGCAGGTGGGGAGAGAAAATGTAAACTTCTCAGTGCTTCTTGGGTTTCCATCATGACGCCTGCTTTTTCAGGGTGTGTCGTAGTCCCACACTGCATGTTAGGCCATCCTTAAGGAGAGTGTGGGCCTGTGTAGGTCAGGTATTCCATCCAATGTTTGGTCGATCGTTGTTGTGGTTTTGTGATTCTTAGCGCCTCCTGCCAGACTTAGGGTTGAGAACCTGAACGACACCCATGATATCGATGTAACCACACACCCTCTCAGCACTGTCTGGGATACCAAGTGCAGGTCCCCTGTCTCTTAGAAGCCTCCCTCTCCCCTTCTGCTTCATCCCCGGAGACTCCCTATCCACTCCGATAGTGGGAAAAACCAGTCCTTCCTTATGTTTCTAGGATTGGGTCCGTTCTCCTAGGAATCTGTGCTTCCAGAATTTAGGTGTTTGGAAAAATAAAAGCCAGGAGGCCACCTGTCTTAAACCTGTCGTAGGAAAGGAAGGCTGCCTGCTCTGTACTTGAATGTTGGGAAGGAATAGTTTGGAAAATAGGGGAAGAAGATGGTCAGCTCCTATCTCAAATATTGTTCTTGCTGCATGTATATGTTGAATGAGTATCTTTATGTGTATACATGTGGTGTAGTGTAACACTGTAGTGAAAACTCTTTTCATGGTTGGGGTTCTGCACATGCAAAAGAATGAAGTTGAACCCCTGCTTCAAACCATATACAAAAATTAACTCAAAATGGGTCATAGTCCTAGGAGCAAGAGCTGAAACTATAAATTCTTAGCAGAAAACATAGGAGTAAATATTCATGACTTTGTGACTTTAGATTAGGCAGTGATTTCTTTGATATACCAGCAAAAAGATAAATTAAAAAAATGAAAAATAGATAAATTGGATTTTATTAAAAACTTTTAAAGTTTGTTCTTCAAAGAATACCGTCAAGAAAGTGAAAAGACAACCTATAGAATTGGAGAAAATGTTTTTGGTTACATCTGGTGAGGGGCTTGTGTACAGGATATATAAAGAACTCATATAACTCAACAATAAAAAGACAAATAACCCAATTTTTAAAAATGGGCCAAGGAGTTGAATAGGCATTTTCCCAGAAAGGTACACAAATGGCCAATAAAGTCAAAGAAAAATGCTTAACATCTTTAGTCTTTAGGAAAATGCAAATCAAAACCATAGTGAGATACAGCTTCATACCAACTAGGATGATTGTTATCAAAAAGACAGTAACAAATGCTGGTGATGATGTGGAGAGATTGGAACCCTCCTGCAAGAATGTAATTTGATGTAGGTGTTTCAGAAAAATAGTTTGGCAGTTCCTCAAAAAGTTAAACATAGAGTTACCACATGACCCACTTAGACTCCTAGATATATATACTCAAGAGAAATGAAAGAATGTCCACATAAAAATTCATACGCAACTGTTTATAGAAGCATTTTTCAGAAGGGCCAGGAGGAGGAAGCAATCCAAATGTCCGTCAGCGGGTGAATGGATAAACACAATATGGCGGGTCCATAGAATGGAATACCCACTCATAGAAAGGAATGAAGTGCTGATATCTACGGCAGTATGGATGAACCTTGAAAACATTGTGCTGAAAGAAAGAACCCAAATACAAAAGACTATGTACTATAGGGTTCTGTGTATACGAAATGTCAAATAGACAAGTCCATGTAGACAAAAAGTAAGTTGGCGGTTGCCAGGGGCTGAGGGTAGAAGAGATTGGAGAGTGCTAATGGGTTACTGGGTTTGTTTTGTGGGATGCTGAAAATGTTCTAAACTCAGGTGGTGTTAGTAGTTCCCAACTCTGTAAATGTCCTAAGAAAATACGGAATTGTGAAAAAATTCATAGTATAGTCAGGTCACCTCTGTGTCCTTTGGCAGTGTCCTTTCTGAAAGGTAGATGGTGGGGCACCTGGGTGGCTCCATCAGTTACACATCCAACTCTTTATCTCAGCTCAGGTTTTGATCTCAGGGTTGGAAGTTCAAGCCCCAGCTAGGCTCCTCAGTGGGTGTGGAGCCTACTTAAAAATGAATGAATGGTGGAGAGGGCCCTGGAAAACAATGGGAACTTCTTGTTCCTGCTTTCTGAGGGAATGTATGCCTTTAAGGTGTGAATTCATATGTCCTTTCCTGGGGTGAACCACAGAAGTAAGTCGTGCCTTTCCCTGTGATCACGTGTTGCCTCTTTGGTCGGCTTCAGCTCTTACATGCTTTGATGCAGAAGTGAACTTGGAAGGAGGGGTAAAATTCTTATTTAGTCGCTTTATATTGTGCTGTCTGCCCACTAGAAGACTAGTCTTTTTTAGACCCACTAATGTTTTTTTGTTTTTGTTTTTGTTTTTTTATTAAACATTTTATTTATTTATTTTACAGAGAGAGATCACAAGTAGGCAGAGAGAGAGGAGGAAGCAGGCTCTCCACGGAGCAGAGAGCCCCATGCGGGGCTCGATCCCAGGACCCTGGGATCATGACCTGAGCTGAGTCAGAGGCTTTAACCCACTGAGCCACCCAGACGCCCTCTACAGGGGTTTTGCATACATTATACAATTTACTCCTACAAAGCCCTATACCCCTATTTTACAGAAGAGGAGCCCAGAGTCTCATGTTAATGAGAGCAGTTAATCACAAAGTCTGTGGTCACACAGCACAAAGCGGTGAAGCAAGGTTACAACTGAGACCGTCTGGCCCGATGGGCCCAAGTGCTTAGCAAATATGTACGGGCTGCATTGATGAATTCATAATGAAGGAAAACCTATCAATATCATATAAATATCAAGCTGGGGGTTGCACCACCTGAGACAGAGTTGAGAAAAACCATTATGTTGTAGGCAGTATTTTAATCCCCTGAAAATGAACCCTTCCAATATGGAAAAGAAGCAAAAATCTGCACTAACATGTTATCACAATTTAAATTCTCTCTCTCTTTTTTGTTTTTCTGTCATCTTTTTTTCCCCTAAGATTTACGGCCATGGCTGAAAGTGAGAAAAAATCACCTTTCAGGTGACCCCCCTCTTTTCCCACTATGCTTAATAGCTGTTGAAACTCCCTCTAGTGGTTAAATCATGATGTGACCCTAAACTTGACTTTTTTAGAGATTGAGTGCGACCCCCTTCTGTGAATGCAGAAGACTGTAGGGTCACACCTGTCCCTGGACTGTGCCCCTGCTGTGTGTGGACTAAGAGTATAAACCGCATGTGGAAGAGCTCTGCTGCTATAATCCTCTCTCCCACCTCTGTCCTCTTGACTCAGAAGTCAGATTGTGCATTGATCACTGTTACTGTCCAGACCAGGAACCACTGAGACGGTAATTTGTAAGATAACAGATCGTGGGGCACATCCTTATAAAATGCTCTGAGCTGTGGAAAGGAGACCCACAAGACACACCTCTAGAGATGTACCTCCTATTTCTTGATTTGCTGTCTTACCTATTATGCAACAACTTTCTTATAATGAGAAAGGAAAGTGACTACTTAAAATACCCACCCTCTGTACGCGTACACATCCCACACGTGTACCAATTCTCTCTCTCCCCTACCCGCCGGCCTTGGCACTGGGTTTTGATTTAGATGAGGCAGAGACAGACTTTTCATTGGCTAGAATTATTTCTGTTTTGAATTAATGAATTATTTGAATTCTGTTTTGAAACAGAATTATTATTGTTTCGGGGAGAGCAGCTTCAAAAGTAAGACCCAGGCTTAGCTTAGAGACAAGACAGATTTGGACAGTGAAACAAATCACACACTTGGGCACATTTCTTATTTGACATGATGGTTAAACAGCTCCATTTCTCTGAACCCTCACCCCCTCCCTGCCTCTCTTAAATTGCTTTCTAAACGTGCATAGAGCTCACTTAATGAGTACAAGCTCAAGTCCGCTTAGCATTAGTGGGATGTGGGATCATGAGATTCCATGTGGAATAGTGTAGATCACAGGGGAATTACATAATTGCATTTGTCAATTGTACCACCGTTTTGTTTTCCTTAAAGTGAATAATTATCTTTTCTCTCCCCCGTCCCCGCCCTTAATGTGATATGTGCCACTTTGACCTCTGACTTTTCTGACAGAATCTTGAAGTTTCTCATCATCTGGTTGATCAGTGGTGTTTTCATCCCTGGAGACCTCTCTCCTGGAACCTTGTTTCTCTTCTTTCTGGTCTGGACAGCTCTCTGCACAGCTGTTGCCCTCGCCCTTTCCATCAAAATCATGCTGGCCTCTTCCGTTCCCAGCTGTGTCACATCTCCCATTTCCGGACACCCACATCTTTCTCTTTCTTGTTTTGTTCTTTCATTTCATTCTTAGGTGGTTGTATGTACATCAGAAACTTCCTGAGAAAGGTGATTTGGAGGTAACTGTTTTAAACTTTTACACACCTGAAAATGCCCTTATTTTGCCTTTATTCTGCAGTAGTGTGGCTGGGAACAGAATTCTACCAGGTTGGAAATGATGACTAATGACATTGAGCACCTTTTCATGGGCTTATCTGCCATCCATATATCTTCTTTTCTGAGAAGTCTGCTCAAATTTTTGTCCATTTTTTCACCTTAAGTCTCATTTTTATTGACTTTTGAGAGTTCTTTATGTATTCTTGAAGCAAGTTTTTTTTCAGACACATGAGTCCCAAATATTTTCTCTTGGTCTGTGGCTTATCTTTTTATTCTTTCAGTAGTGTCTTTTGGAGAGCAGAAGATTTTCATTTTCACAAAGTCCCATGTATCAATTTGGATTATTTTATAGATGTAGTTTTGGTCCCTTTCCTGCTTACACCAGAGTCACAAAGATTTTCTTCTATGTTTGCTTCAAGAAGTTTTATTTTTCTTTAAAGTTTTCCATTTAGTTTTAGGCTCTGCATTGAGCCAATTCTTGTAAATGAGTGAGATATGGCTTGAAGTTTTTGTTTTCATTTTTCACATGGATATCCTCCTGTTCCCAGCACTCTTTGTTGGAAGACCAGTACTGTTCGTGCAATTGCCCTTGCATCTTGGTCAAAGAAATCAATTGTTCATACATGTCTCTATTTCTGGACACTCTCTTCTGTTCACTTTCTCTAGCTTGATGCCAATACCACACTTTATTGATTATTGTGGCTTTTTAATAAGCTTTAAAATCAGGGAGTGTTATTTTTCCGGATTTGTTCTTTTTCAAATTGTTTTGACTGTTCTAAGTCATAAGGATTCACGTATGGATCTTAGAATCAAGTTATCAAATTCTACAGAAAGGCCTATTGAGATTCTAATTGGGATTGTGTGTAGATCAGTTTGGGGAGAATTGACATTTTAATGATAGTACAGCTTTCTGTATGTGAGCAAGGCATATGTCTTCTTATTTAAGTCTTCTTTAATTTCTCTCAGTAATCTTCTGTTGTTAGCACTCAGTTCTTTACATCTTTTGTCAGATATTTTCTTAAGCATTTCATAGTTATCATAGTATTATAAATGGCATTTTGAAAAACTTTAGTTTCTATCAATGCCATTATGTAAATACATAATTTATTTTTGTGTATTTATCTTGCATCCTGAAACTTTGCTAAGCTTACCAATTCTAGTAGCTTTTGTGGGTAAGTTCTGTGAGGTTTTTTTTTTTCACATAGATAAATGTATTATCACCAAATAAAGACATTTTTATTTTTTTTTTCTTTTCCAATCCAGATACTTTTTATTTCTTTTTCTTGCCTTATTGTACTGGTTGGAACTCCTGGTGCAATGTTAAATAGAAGTGATGGTCTCTTCTCTTGGTCTCTTCCCCATATCAAGAGAAGGCATTCATGTTTTCACCAGTAAGTTTGATATTCGCTGCAGGATTTTGTAGATGCCTGTAGATGAGAAAGTTCCTTTCTATTCCTGTTTTGCTGAGAGTTTTTTTTTTGTTTTAATAAAAAATGATTGTCAGCTTTTGACATCTATTGAAATGATCACATGGATTTACTAGTATAATTTGTTAAGTGATGTGTTGTATTGATTGACTTTCGTATGTTAAACCAAGCTGTATTCCGGAGAGAAATCCCAGTTGGTCATGATATATTATCCTTTTTATAGATTCTTATATTCTACTTGGTAAAATTTTGTTTGGAATTTTTGCATCTGTATCCATGAAGGTTATTGATTCTTTACTTTTTTTTTTTTTTTTTTTAGTGATACTTTTCTGGTCCTTGTTTTGTCTGTTTATTTTTGTTTGTTCTGAGGGTGAGGCTGGCTTAATAGAATGTGTGGGAAGTACCCCTCCTTTACATTTTTCTTAAGAACACTTATTTATTTTAGCTGGGGAGGGGCAGAGGAAGAGGGAGAGAGAGTCCTGATCAGACTCCGTGCTGAGTGTGGAGCCTGACGTGGGGCTCAGTCTCACAGCCCTGAGATCATGACCTGGGCTGAAACCGAGTACCACCCTGTACCACCCAGGTGTCCCAGCAATATTTATTTATTTATTCACTTATTTATTTATTTATTTTTTATTTGACAGACAGAGATCACAAGTAGGCAGAGAGGCAGGTAGAGAGAGAGGAAGGGAAGCAGGCTCCCTGCTGAACAGAGAACCCAACATGGGGCTGGATCCCAGGACCCTGGGATCATGACCTGGGCTGAAGGCAGAGTCTTAACCCACTGAGCCACCCAGGTGCCCCCCTGCAATTTTTTTTTGAAGAGTTTTTGTGCTTGGTATTATTTTTCCCGTAAGTGTTTGGTAGAATTCACCAGTGAAACCATTTGAGCAAGTTTTCTTTGTGGGATGGTTTTTAACTGTATATGTCATTTCTTGTATGTATGTATGATGTATGGCAGTTCGAGTTATCTGTTTCTTCAGTAAACTTTGGGAGTTTGTGTCTTTCATGTTGTTTGTCCAGCTTATCAATGTTATCATTGTCATAAGGTTAATAATCTTCCCCCATTATCCTTAGAATTCCCTTATTATCTATAGACTCTGTGTTAATATCATCTCTTTCCTGATTTTGCTGATTTTTTTCTCAGTTTTTTTCCTTGAACCGTCTGACTGAAGGTTGATCAATTTTTTGTTTTATCTCGAAGAACTATGTTTTTGTTTCATTGATTTTCTATGTTTTCTACTTGCTGGGTTCTACTCTGATCTCTATCATTTCCTTTCTTGGGTCCAATTTGCTCTTCATTTTAGTTTCTTAACATGAGTTAATGATCAAGTTCATTGATTTGAGACTATAACTTAAGCATTTGTATTATAAATTCTTCCCTAAATTTGTGTTGTAAATTCTACTATAAATTTACTGCTTTAGCAGCATCCCACAAGTTTGACCTGTGTGATTTCACATGCATTTCTTTCAAAATACTTTCTTTTTAAGATTTCATTTGTTTATTTGAAAGAGAGGGAGAGCAAGAGCAGGGGGAGAGGCAGTGGAAAAAGCAGGCTCTCCACTGAGCAGGGAGCTCCATAAGGGGCTCCATCTGAGGACCTTGAGATCGTGACCTGAGCTGAAGGCAGACACTTAACCGACTGAGCCACCCAGATGCCCTGTATTTCAAAGTACTTTCTAATTTCTTTTTTGGTGTCTTTTTTAAACCATAAGTTATATAAAAAGTGTTTTATTTAGTTTATAAATATTTGGGGATTCTCAGAGATATTACTGTTACTAATTTTTTGTTTAATTCCATTGAATCAGAGAACATACTTGTATGACTTGAGTTCTTTTACATTTATTGAGAGTTGTTCTTTGGCCCAGAGTATGGTTTGTCTTGCTAAACATTCCATGTGCCCCTTAATATATATTGTGTGGTTGTTGGGTAGAATTTTCTGTAAACAACAACCAGGTTAATTTGAATGTTTTATATTCAATAAAGTTAAAATATTTTATATTCTTACTGATTTTTTGTCTACCCATTCTATCAATGACTGAGAGGAGGGTTAAAATCTTGGGCTGTAAGTGTGGATTCACATATTTGTCCTTGTGCTTTAACTGTTTTTTCTTCATGTATCTTAGAGCTGTGTTGTCAGGAGTAAAAATGCTTAGCATTGTTATGTCATCTTGGTGAACTAACTTGTTTATATAATTAATTTCACTTCTTCATTCTCCATACTATTCTTTGGTCTAAAATTCTCTTAGTGTGATATTAATATAGCATCTCCAGCATCTCTAGCTTTCTTTTGATAAGAAGTAGCACAGTATATCTTTTCTACTCTCATTTTTTTTATTTTAAAATTATTTTATGGTAGATCATGTTCATGAAATCAAGCTAAGGATCGAGGTAACTTACAGTTTTGCTTACAGTCTAAACCTGGGATTTAAGGTGTGCACCTGTGTTGGCGCATGTCCTCAAGTGTGTGGTTTTGAATGAATTCTTAAATTCTTTTGTTCTCTTAACAATTTTTCTCATATATCCTTGGCTCATAGTAGGTGCTCAGTAAATATTTGTTAACTTGAAAGCTTTTGTATACTACCTGTAGAAAGGAAAACATTTTGATCCTTTTACTTTTTACCTATTTCTGTCTTTACATTTCAAGTGTATTTCTGGTAGGGAGTATTATTGGTAGGTCTGGCTATTTTATCCAGTCTGACAAGCCCAACATTTAATTAAAATATTTAGACTCTTCACATTTAATGTGAATTTTAGTGTGGTAAGATCAAAATCTATCATCTTGCTATTTTTTACTTGTCTTACTTGCTCATTGTTCCTTTTTCCCTGTTTTTATACCTACTTTTGGATTAATTAGATGTTCCTTATGATTTATTTTTTTGTCTCTTTTGTTGGATTATTAGCTATAATCTTTTACTTTGTTATTTTAGTGCTTTATTTAGGGTTTATAGTGTAGTCTTCAATGTACCATGGCCTATCTTCAGGGGATACTGTGCACACATATACACATATAGTATACAAGCTTACAAATAGTGTACTTTCATTTCTCCAAACTTTGTGCTATTGTCACATATTTTTCTTTTATTTGTGTTTTAAATCTCATACTGCCTTGTTTTTTGTGGGGTTTTGTTGTTGTTGTTGTTTAGACAGTCCATTTTCTTTTACTTTTTTTATTTTTTTAGTCCATTGTCTTTTAAAGGGATTTTAAATGTAAGGAAAATTTTCATCTATTTACCCACGTGATTACCATTTCCAGTACTCTTTACTCCTTTCTGTAGATATAATTTCCCTTCAGGTATGATTTTTCTTTTTCTTGAAGAGCTTCATGTGACATTCTTTGTAGCATGGGTCTGCTGGTGATGGATACTTTCAGCTTTTGGATGTCTGTAAATATCTTTTTTTTTTTTTTAAAGATTTTATTTATTTATTTGACAGAGATCACAAGTAGGCAGAGAGGCAGGCAGAGAGAGAGGGAAGCAGGCTCCCTGCCGAGCAGAGAGCCCGATGTGGGACTCCATCCCAGGACCCTGAGATCATGACCTGAGCCGAAGGCAGCGGCTTGATCCACTGAGCCACCCAGGCGCCCTGTAAATATCTTTTTTAAAAAAAATTTTTAATTTTCACTGTTTTTTCTCTTCCATCTTCTTGATTTGGTTTACTTTACTCGTCTCCTTTTAGTTTATTAATGTAGGTATTTATGTTATTGATGTCAGACTTTTTTCTTTTGTAAAGTAAGCATTTCACACTCTAAAATTCCCTTTCAGCTGTGTGTACCTGCATCTGACATATGTTTGTATGTTATATTTTCATTTTCGTTTAGTTGTATGTATATTTAAATTTTCTTTGAGATTTCCCTTTAGTCGATGGATTATTTATATGTATACTGTTAGTTTTCATGTGTTTGGAAATTTTCCTGCTGTCTTTCTATTAGTGGTTTCCTTTAAATTTGTTGAGCTTTGTTTATATCCAAGATGTAATCTGCATTGGTGAATATTCCAGGAGCACTTAAAAAAAAATGGCACCTGGGTGGCTCAGTGGGTTAAAGCCTCTGCCTTTGACTCAGGTCATGATCCCAGGGTCCTGGGATTGAGCCTGCATCCAGCTCTCTGCTCAGCAGGGAGCCTGCTTCCTCCACTCTCTCTGCCTGCCTCCCTGCCTACATGTGATCTCTGTCTGTCAAATAAATAAATAAAATAAAATCTTTTTTTTATTAAATTACTTTATTTATTTTCAGAAAAACAGTATTTATTATTTTTTCACCACACCCAGTGCTCCATGCAATCCGTGCCCTCTATAATACCCACCACCTGGTACCCCAGCCTCCCACCCCCCACCACTTCAAACCCCTCAGATTGTTTTTCAGAGTCTATAGTCTCTCATGATTCACCTCCCCTTCCAATTTACCCCAACTCCCTTTTCCTCTCTAACACCCCTTGTCCTCCATGATATTTGTTAAATAAAATCTTTTAAAAAATGTGTATTCTGCTGAAGTGCAATATATGTCACTTACGTACTGTTGGCTAAACTGTGTTATTCATTTCTTCTGGAAACTTCTGGAATCTTTCTTCCTTGCTTGCTGATTTTCTGCCTAGTATTTCTATCAGTTGCTGATAGTGGGGTATTTAAGTTCTGAAATGTAATTGTCCATCTCCTTTCCACTCTTTCAGGGTTTTCTTTGTTGTATTTTGAGGTTCTGTTGTTTGGTGCACACGTACTCGGGGTCATTATGTCTTGAGTTGATTTGTTCCTCATTATGTGGTATCTTGGCTCTGGTAAACTTTGCTTTGAAGTCTACTTTAACAGATATTAATATAACCACTCTTAACATTTTTTAGATTAATGTTTACATGATATATCTTTTGCTATCCTTTTCTTTTCATCCTACCCATATTGTTTGTTTGAAGTGAGTTTTTTTTTAATAGATGGCATATTATTGGATCATGAGGGGTTTCTTTGTTCTTGTCATTGTTTCTTTGTTTAATCTCCTCCCCCCATGATGATACATGCCTACACTCCTGTGTTGGCCTTGATGACTTGGGTGGGAAATGGGATCATAGATGTTCTGTGGTGTTTGGCTGTTGTACAGCAATTCTTGTCTGAAAGTTTTCCTTCTTGGCAGGCTGCTGCTTTTCTTGTCCTTTGGCTAGAGAGAAAGCCAATTTTTCTTGGGCTTTATCTGCCTCTGCTCATTGGCATTTCGAGGATGCCAGCTCTTCCAGCTCCAAATCTGGGATATATGAGGCACAAAGAAAACCCACAGCACTCACCACCATGTTGTTCCTTGGGTGCCAAGGCTCCTAGCTGGTGTGCCACCTTCTTGCCACTTTTCACAGTCCTCTTCTGTTTAGTTTATACGCAGTATTCAGGATTTTTCACTGTACCAAGTACAAGGAAATGGGAAAAGCATGTCGACTCCATCTTTCTGGAGGCAGCGTTCTTTCCCATTGTTTCAGAAGAGACATTTCACTGCATCTAGAATTCTAGGTTGGCTTTTTTTTTTTTCTTTCAGTGCTTTAAGTAAGGAGACTGCTTCCCTATCTTCTTGCTTTTATTATTTCCTATGAAAAATCTTCTCAAATCTTTATTTTTGTTTCTCTGTTCATAATTTGTCTTTTTTTTTTTTCCTGGTATTGAGCAATTTGATTATGCTCTGCCTCAGTGTAATTTTCTTTATTATTCTGTGTCTGGAGTTCACGGAGATTCTTAGACCAGTGGGTTTACGTCTCTTAAGCAGCCCCTCTCCAAAAGCAAATGACTCAACCAACCCTACGGCAAATGCTCCACTACTGTTCATGTGTAGTTCAACTCCGTTGTTCACCAGATTCCATATCGTTATTTAGTAGGTGTACATATGCTGTGTACACCAGGTACACAGGCCCTTTTCCTAGGTGTTTTAGTTTTAAACATTTGGGAGCATAATTTGAAAACCTCCCTAAGTCAAAAGCCCATCTCGTCTTTTATTTTATTTTATTTTATTTTAAAGATTTTATTTATTTATTTGACAGAGAGAAATCACAAGTAGGCAGAGAGGCAGGCAGAGAGAGAGAGAGAGGGTAGCAGGCTCCCTGCTGAGCAGAGAGCCCGATGCGGGACTCGATCCCAGGACCCTGAGATCATGACCTGAGCCGAAGGCAGCGGCTTAACCCACTGAGCCACCCAGGCGCCCCCATCTCGTCTTTTAAATGTTAGAGAGATAAATGGAGGGAGGTGGAACTTGACCTCCAGAGGTGAGTTGGCAAATGTAGGAACACAGACTTGGAACCAGGCTGACTTGGATTTGAACTCCACCTCTTGCTGTGTGATTATGGGACTGTTCTTTAGCCCTTCTGAGCCTTCAGTGTATAAAATAGGGATGATAATCATACCTGCCTACAGGACTATTATGTGAAATAGATAAGTAAATGTGGAACATGGTTAAGTACTCATGAAATGGTACCTATTGTCATTGCTGGTAGTTTGTTTTAATAGCCTTTTTTTTAAGATTTTATTTATTTATTGACAGAGAGAGACACAGTGAGAGAGGGAACACAAACAGGGGGACTAAGAGGAAAGCAGGCTTTCCGCCGAGCACGGAGCCCGATATGGGGCTCAATTTCAGGATCTTGGGATCATGACCTGAGCCGAAGGCAGACGCCCAGCAACTGAGCCACCCAGGTGACCCAATAGCCTTTATTTTTAAAGCACTTTAGGTTCAGGGTAAAATCAAGCATCAAGTACAGAAATTTCTCTTAAACATGCACATATACAACTTCCCTTACTATCAAAATCCTCCTGTAGATTTGTACATTTGTTATAATCAGTGAATCATCATTATCACCCCCAAATCCATAGTTTACATTCGGGTTCACTCTTGGTCTTGTATATTGTGTGGGTTTCGACAGAGGTAGGATGATATGTGCTCACCATGGTAGTATCATACAAAAGAGTTTCATGGCCCTAAAATACCCCCTTTGCTTGGTCTGTTGATTCTCCCTTCCCCTAACCCTTTTGCTATCTCTAGTTTTGCTGTTTCCGGAGTGTCATCTGTTTTGACTGATAGGGTATAGGGCCTTTTCAGGTTGACGTCTTTCACTTAGTCATATTCAATTAAGCTTCCTCGTGTCTTTTCATGGCTTGATAATCCCATTTCTTTTTTGTCACTGAATGCTATTCCATTTAATGGGCGTACCACTTCCATTTACCCACTCACCTACTGAAGGACGTTCAAGGTTGCTTCCATATTTTGGCGACTGTGAATGAAGCCGCCATAAACGTCTGGGGGCAGATTTTTATACGGACACATTTTCAACTACTTTTGAGTAAATACCAAGTAGCTGTATTGCTGGACTGTATGGTAAGAGTGTGTTTAGTTTTATGGGAAACTGGAAAGCGTCACCCAAAGTGGCTGTACCATTTTGCATTCGCATCAGTGTGATTAGAGTTTCCATTGCTCCGGGTCCTCAGGGGCATTTGGTGGTGTCAGTGTTTGGGTTTTGTTCATTCTGATAGGTGTGTAGTGGAATGGAATCTCGTTGCTTTAATTTTCAGTTTCCCAATGACAGACAATGTGAAGCCTCTTTTCATATGCTTATTTGCCATCTGTATATTTTCTTTGGTGAGCTGTCTGTTCAGATCTTTGCCCATTTTAAAATTAGGCTGTTCATTTTCTTCTTGTTGAGTTTTAAGAATTCTTTGTTTATTTTGGAGCTGTTGGCATTTTGATTTGAATTATTATTGTCTTCAGTGCTATATGGGTTTTCTTGACACCTCAGCATTCTAGGCTGCAAAAAAAAATTTTTTTTTAATCTGTTTTCTCTTTTTGGAGGGAAGTAGAGAAATTATCTTCACCTGAAAAAAATTAAAAGAGTTTTCCCCAGGATTACCTTGATCCAAAAAGAATTTCAGGCTGCCTCTTAGGTACAACGGTGGCCTCATGGGGCTTCCATGCTGTAAATCCCTCCCTACAAAATTAGCTTATTCCATGTGTTTCTTAATAATTATCTTATTAAGTAGTAGGAAATACTTGCTCAGCACAGCATTGCCTTTTTTCTGTGTCTTCTGTAGGTGAGTGTAAATGAACAAGGACCTCTGCTCTAATCAGCCATGGTGACAAGTAACAAGCCACCCTAACTTCTAGAGGACTGTGCTGGCCTAGATCATTCTATAACAAATAGTCACTAATGCTACTGAAGAAAAATAAGTCCCATTGCAGGTGAAGGATGTATTATATTCTCTGGTTTCCCTCCTCCCACCCCTTCACTATGTGTCAGGAGATTTATATCAGGGGATTCATTTTCATTTTATGTCTTTTTATTTACGCACCAGTTCCTTTGCAAGTAATTTTAATTCTCCCTTTTATGAGAGTGAGGTATTGTGTCTGTGTATTTCTATATAAGATAAAGGAAATGATTGTTTTTAATGCAGATTTGAAAGAAATATAATGGATTTCAGCGACAACAATTTCTCCCCATTTAGAGGAGATGAACACCTAGTTAGATGAAGAACGTCATTTCTCGTATAATTTGAATACATTCTGTTTCCATGACAACTTGTACTTACCAGCTTGCCTAGTAAAAGAAGTGTTTGAATTCTTTCTTTGAGAGAAGATTTGACCAGACACTGGGATTCCAGTTTTTTAATTCCAGTTATTTAATTCCAGTTTAGGGGTATGTCTCTTCTTAACATGGGCTGCTTTTGAAAGAAACAAACCCAAAGATCATTGGGGGGTGGGGTGGGGAGGTAACTCCACCTTCAGAATAAAAGGAGAGGATTCCCAGGCCACTAATGAACCCAGGAAATGATATTGCTGTAGGTTGTACTCGTTTTCTGACATTCTCCAGTTAAATCAAATCAACCGGGTGATGTAACAACTTATTAAGATGCTATTTGATTTGAGAGAATGACTCGGTTACTCATTGCCATCTGGACACTATAATCATTAGGCTTGTTTCCTCACTATGAACTTAGGTCTTGCCTTTATGCGTGGTCTGTGCCCTCTTAGTGCTGAATTTTGATTCTTGCAAGGAGTATGGTTTTATTAATGATTTTCCCTCAGAACGAACGATAGGAGATTATTTGCATCATTAAACTATGCTTGTGCAAAACATGAAAAAGATAGTACTATATTTTATGGACAAGATGATGTTTCATGTCATATGAAATATTTTTCCATAAGGCAAGAAAGAATGACCCCTTTAGGGCCCTTTTAAGGGCATTTTAGGAATGATAGAGAGTTAACTCCAAGTTAGGATAATTCGGAGTTTAGTTCTGAGGGACCTGGAAGGTTTTGAAAGGACAGAAGTGATTCTTAGCGATCTCCAAGATCGTGCTCAATGATAATAAATATTTGTGACCCAAAACACATGTGCACAGTGGTCTGTGGGGTACCAGGTTTATCATAGCTCCCATTAGAAGCCACATTTTTAAAAGATTTTGTTAGAGAGAGAGAGAGAACACAGTGAGCCAGAGAGAACAGAGTGGTGGGAGGAGGGGCAGAGGGAGAAGCCAACTCCTCTCCTCGTTGAGCAGGGGGCCTGCTGAGCCCAGGACCCTGGGATCATCACCTGAGCTGAAGGCAGACGCTTAACCGCTTAACCGTCTGAGCCACCCAGGCACCCCTGAGTATTTATATATTTACATATATATATATATTTTCAACCCTGAGATCAGTAGTCCCTGAACCAGCGTGGTGCCCCAAAACTAAGGAATTGTTAAAGATAACCATACCACGCAACTTAATGTCATGTGCATAATATGTAAAAAATGAAAGCCAACAGGAAAAAAGGAAAAAAAAAATCACAATATCTCTATGTATTGGGAATACGCAATTCTAGCACTTGGCTAATGGAAAGAGATTGAGTAGCTACAGAGATTTCTTTGACCTCAAATTCTGTTTCCAAATTTTGATTCCTAATGTTGCACTTTGCTCAGTAGTTGCAGTTCTGAAAATTTTATGCAATTCCAATTTTGGGGGGGAAACAAATAATATGGCTTTACTCCAAACTTGCTTTATTTTCCTTTTCTAATTGCCCATCAATTGATAATAGCTTTGCAAATTTTAGAGGACTCAGCTCTTAAGAAGAAAATGACTTGTAAAATATTTTAATATTCACTTTAATGAATGTTTTAATCATAGATTCATTATCCAGATATTTGTTGTATATTCAGTACACGAGGAATCTTTAAAATACTCTGCTTGGCGGGGGAGCCTGCTTCCCTTCCTCACCCTCTGCCTGCCTCTCTGCCTGCCTCTCTGCCTACTTGTGATCTCTGTCAAATAAATAAATAAAATCTTTTTTTAAAAAAATGAAGCTTTGGAAAGCACAGTGCCTTTCTCAAGAGTACAGGCTTGCACAAGCTTCCCCTAAGTGAACCGTAAGTGAAGGCACAAAATCCGATCTTATCCCTGAAGAACCTCTTCACTATGAAGAAGTAAGCAGCTTTCTGCGGACTTACCCCACCGCGCAAGCCAAGCGTCACCTTGCAGTGGGGACTGGAGGCCTCCTGCTTGCATGCGGGCCACCAAGTACTCTGTGGACATGCTCCTGGTGTGACCAAGGCTTCTGGATCGCCCAGGACGGGTTGGGAGGTGGGTAGTTCTAGGATGTATGTTGCTGAAATTGGGACAGTCTCAGACAAACTGGGATGGCTGGTTCTATACACTCTTCTTTCAATCTCCAAAGAGTGCCAAGAAGAACACCTGTATCCAGGTAGCCTAGAGGCTGTCACGTTAGCTCTGCTGGGAATTGTAATAAGGAAACAAGAGCCAGTGACTGTGTGGCATTTTGTGGCTCGTGGAGGACCTCACCTCCAGGCAGCACTGGGAAGCCAGTATTAATAGTCCACGCATTTTTTCAATTGGTGAGAAAGAAGACTCAGAGAGGTTGATAGATTTGTCCCAGATCACACAGCTGTTAATTGTGGGCTCCAACACACACTTGGAGGTCTTCTTCTGATCACGTTACCCCTCTACTGACCATCTCTCCTTCCCTTTAAAACATTTCCAAAGACCAAGCTGAAGCCTGCTGGCTTTCCTTTTTCAGGTGCATTCTCCACCCTGAGCATCCTCACAGCTTTGGTTGATTGAGAGGCCAGGGGAGCTTGGATAACTAGTCTGTGATAGGGAGCCACTGATTTGCAGAGAATTACACTTGCTGCAGTGTTGCACATAATGGGGACAAACCTTGGTAACAGTCTGCATGCCAGCAGTAGGAGTGGGTTATGTTAACCTTAGATATGAAACCTCCAGTTACTTATTCAGAAGTAACAGAGAACTGGAATCCAGTAGAAGCCAATTGCGGCCAAACCACTGGCAAGTCCAGAGAACAAAGGAGAGGAGCACTCTCCTCTGGAAGAAAGGGGGAAGCTGGCAGGCTGTTAAAAAACAAAAATCCACTAGAGTCCACTGGGAGCTCAGAGTATAGAGACTTTCCATTGGCTGAGTTGTGACTGCATCTCAGGAGCTGGGCTGTTGCTGGAGGAGGAGAAGGAAAGCCTTCCTCCTGCTGGGGTAGTGGTGAAGGTGGGTGTATTGGCTTGCAATGTACGTCTCTTCCTGTTTGGTATGCAGTTAGCCACAGTGGTAGTGCTGAGAGCTTCCTCTGGCCTCCTGACTCCATTTTACATGAGGTTTCCTGTATTAATTTTCACAGCTAGATGAATTGTTGTTCTTCCAGTCAGTGAACTACTGTGCAGTCACAACAAAGATCCCTTAACCTGAATTCTTGGGCCACAGAACCAATGTTCCTGAAGTCTTTGGGACTTCTTTCCTAAGGCAAAGCAGGCCATGGTAAGGGGCTTGGGCTCCTGCTCAGCCATGCCTCCAGAACCCTAGCTATCTTGCCCCTTTCTGGAGTTTTGTTTGGTCACGGAGCTCCTGTGACAGAACTTACCCTGGCCCTTGAAGGATGGAGAATTTGGGTGAGCAGAGAAGAGAAGGCTCAGGGAAAAGTGGGAAGATGAGAGTGCATACAGTAGGTTTACTGAGAGGGGAGTACATGGATCACATCAAGTCGAGTCCCCCATGTGCCAGACGCTGCACAAGGAAGTGGGGAGGCACGGCCCGGGGCGGGGGGGGGCAGTGGGAGGAGCTCGCAGGCCTGCCTTCGAGATCTCCTGCCCTGGCAGAGTTGAAGATGCAGCAAGGAGAAGACGATGCATCCAAATACAGATTATATATATATATATATATATATCTCAAAATACATATACTTGCTCTATGTTAATACATATACATATGTTGGAAATATATTAATATATCTTCAAGTATATGCAAATTTAGGTATGTGTATATATAATGGAATATATTTGGAAATATACTTGCAAATGTATTCGGAAAGGTGGCTGGAGTAGGAAGACTGCAAATGCTAGACTGGATTTGCAGACTTCAGCCTGTGGGAGAGAGGCAGCCCTGCAGGTTGAGCAAAGAAGCAGCGGGGAAAAGGTGCTTTTTATGAAGAGTAATATACCATCCTCAGAAAGGATAAACCGGCAGAGGAGAAAGATTAGACATTGGGAAACAGATTCACTGACTGTTCCTTTCAACCAGCAGCTGTTGTATACCCAGTTCTTTTCCTTCACAGACCTTGGCGATGTGCCATCCACGTGGCCAGACCTAGGCTGTGTACCAGGGGCTGGTCCCCTTGGACCAGATGTCCTGGGGTGGGAGATGGGCAGTAGATCCGTGCAGCTATGACGCAAGTTCGGGTGGGCATCAGTGGGGATGAGGACCTGCTCTGGAGCTGGGTGGTGGGGCAGCCCCTGCGCAGGAGGCCAGGGTGGAAGAAGAAGCTAGTCATGCAGAGCAGAGACCGGGTCCGTTCAGCAGAGGAAACTGCTTGTGTAGATGCCTCGAGGCTGCAGAGAAGCTGTGAGGAATGGGGCAAGTGCAGCTATGTGGCTGGAAAGGCAGGAAGCCTCTAGAAGACCCTGAGCCCTTTTTGCAACCGGAAAGAGATGGTCAGAGCCAATAGGAAGCTGGCGAAGCACGTTAGGCACGATTGAATCGGTGCATTGGAGACAACGGCTGAGACTACTGTCTGGCCCTGGGTTGGAAGGGCAAGTGCTGGAAGCAGGGAGACTGGTCAGAAGCGTGTCGTGATTGGCCAGAACTCAGGAGGTGAGGACTGGGAGTGGACGTTATTGGTGGGAAAAAGGAAGGAAAACCAATGCAGGCGCTGCAGGAAGAGCAGAACCAGGACCGCGTGGCTGTTAGGCAGCTGTGGATGTGGAGGGTGCGTCTGCGGAAACTTGATGTCCCCTTTTCCAGGCGCAGTGGTTGCAAGGACATCAGTGTCCTCATCGCAAATTCTCAACAAATGCTATTTCGTTTACCCCTTTCCCTTGTCCTTGTGGCTCTAAGCCAGACCCTCAGGGGTCTTCTGGATTCTAGACAAGGAAAATGGGTCGAGCTTTTCCTGTGTGCAGCTTACGAGGTGCATAACAAACCTGTTTTCTCCTACTTGCCTCACAGCAGCCTGTGGAGTGAGAAATCTGGCATTCAGCAAGGTTAATAAATGACCGAGGTCACACAGCTTACCCGTGGCGGGATCTTGGTTAAAGCAGGCTTCGGGTCTCACTAAAGCAGTAACTCTTAAACCACCTCATAGCCTCCCGCGACACCCTCAGTGCCCCAGAGCTGTTTCAAACCTCCTCCTCGTGCTCCCGCCCCGCCCCTAGCCCGCCTCCTCCGGGCCCCACCTGGGGGCCTCTGCTGGAAGCTTCAGCACGGCCTGGGCCTCCTTGTCCCCTGAATCTTGAGAGACTGAGGTCTGCCATCTAGTGGCTACTGCTTTCCTTTTTATTCAGCGCTTTTAAAAGAAAGGAAACCGGGAGTTCCCACAGAGAAGACAGGCCTGCGTATTTATAGCATCACACCCTGTAAACAGGAAACTTCTCAGTCTTAGAGAAGGAGCCTGGTAATGTAAACATAGCATATTGGCAATGAGTTCCGCCGCCCATTCAATAAACATTTAAATATATATATAATGCATGTATGTGTATATACATATATATTTAAGTGTTTGTGTTTATATATATTCATTTATACACACACACACACACACATACATCTATATTCATTCCACTGGAAAGTAAGCTCAGTGAGACGGGGATTTCTTTTGTCTGTATTGCTCACTAATGAATTTCAAGAGCCTAGAACAGTGACATTTGCGTAGCAGACATGCAACAAATATTTACTGAATGTACAATAAATGAGTACCTAGGATTAGTGCACCTTTACTGTACACTTGGTACATGGGTGTTTGCTCGTTTACTCCTGGCGATGACTTAAGAGACAGGGAATGTCAAGATGCATGTGCCTTAGATGTAGAGACTGAGCCATAGAGGGACAAGAGGTTTACTAGGTCTGGGGAGAGCTGCTGGGTTTTGACCCAGGCTTGCTGACTTGAGAAACACTGCCTTGAACTACGTGCATAGTGCCCCTCGTCTGCTCTGTGTGCAGGCGTTGTATGCGACACTGCCGCCATTTTGATGGGCGGTAGAGGTGCCTCCAGGGAACCACTAGCCCTTCTCCTCCTGTGTTTTGACTTCCCTGAGTGAAGTTTTCCATCCCATAGTTTTATGACAGGAACAGCAAATTGAGGGAATTCAAGAAAGGCTGGCCGGCCAACAATGAGTCCCTGTCACTAGCTAGCTGTGTGGCTGTGTGACCTTGCACAGTGCCCCCACATCTCAGCTTCCTCATTAGTCAAAGGCAGAACAGAGTTAGGATGCCTGCCTTCCCTTCTAGCTCCAATATTCTACTATTCCTGTGACTCCCAGGGAGCTGGATGAGAGTGTAGAGAGAGGACCACTGGTTCCTAGGCAACCAGTACCCGCCTCACCCATGTTGCCATGGTGACGATGGAAGTTGGGCTGATGGGATTACCAGCTCCTGCTAATTGCATATGAGAGCTCAAGGTCTCTGTCTCGTGCTTGCTGGCTGGCTTGCTCTTACTTTCTCATTCTTCTAGGAACGGTGGAAAGATCTCTCCTCCATCTGCAGCGTCCCCAGGGCATCCCTAGTGCAATGGAAAGCAACTGGAAATGCAGTCTAGTTGTGTCTCTGAATAGCTGTGTGACCTTGGGCAGGTTACTCGGCTTCTCTGAGCCTCTCCTTCCCCATATGGAAAATGAAGGTGTTGGAATAGGGACCCCCCTCTAAGGCTCTTCTTAGCTCTCAAATCCTTTGATGCCTAGGGAGCATGTCAAGGGAGCAGACCACATTGTTACTAGGCAACCAGCAGGCACCCTGCCCAAGTTGCCTTGGTGACTGGATACTAGAGGGGAGGGGAGTAGCTGCTGCAGCTAATTGCTTAATTATTTATGAATGCCTCAAGTCCTTTTTGTTGTTTTCGTTGCTAGGGGCTGTGGGGTCACCTTCTCTTCCTCCCTCCTGCTACCCCAAGTCGTCTGAGGTGCGCATTACCCAGTGGGAGAGCACGTTGGCCTGGATCTCAAGCTACTTGCATTCTAGTCCTGCCTCTGTCATTTCCCAGAGCTGTGGCCTCGGGTAAGTCACCTCACCTCTCTGGGCCTCAGTCTCCTCATTTGTAAAATGGGGGGCTCACTGCGATAATCTCCACATTTCCTTTTTACCCTGAATTTCTAATTCCTGCTGTTCAGTTGTGAAGTGGGGGAAGAGGAGGGGGAATTTTCCTAATTTTTTATCTTCTAAGGAGGAGTCTGAAGAGCAGTAACAATAGTTAAGTCTCTTACACATTTCAAACAGGAAGGGGATGAAAATTAGGCCCATTGTTCTCTGCTTGCCTCTCATCCTAGCCTCGTTGCCTGACCTATTTTATTAATCTTAAGGCCATTTAAATTTTATGCTTTTGTACATCACCTCCTTCCAAAATGGATCTGCGGAGTTCACAGTGTAAGATGCACATGTGCAGTTAGGTCATTAAAATAAATATTGGAGTAAGTTAATATAAAAATACTGATGCTGCTTCATTGGTTATTACCAATGTTCTGATTAGGCATCAGAGGTAATTCTGAGCATCCTGGAAGCCAAAGCAAAAAGAGGGAGGTACATAATTGTTATTTAATAAGGAAAAATTGCCAGACAGATCCTTGTTGTAAATTCTGGAAGTAATTTATCATGTGGTACTTAGTCTCTTTGAGAAACTGCAGATAAAACTTTTAAGCTAACCCTTTGTTGTCAACAGTATTGTTGAAGGACAGAAGTAAGAAACTAGACTAGACAATTTGGCAAGTCTTTATCTAATTAGAAGGCAAAAAGTCCCTCCCTACCTCAGAATTTTATGAAGATAACTATCACTTAATAAACATAACTTCAGAATCAACCATTACTTCTAAATCAGTTATATAGAAATCCATGTACCCACTTTGCACCATAACTTAGCAATATGTGTCAAATTTTTTTAATGCAGACCAAAATTCTACTTCTCCTAACTTATTCTGAAATAAACTTGGGCAGCTGAAGAAAAACACTGAATATAAAAATGCTTATGATAGCATTATTTATAAAGGAAAATGACTGAACCACATAAGTCTTGAGGGCTAGTGAATTAGATTACATTATTTCTTTACAATGGATTGTTTTGTAGCCCTTGAAGTAAAGGTATATTTTTTGATATGGAAAAAAGAAGATCTTCAAATACATAATGTTAAGTACATAAGGAGGTGCAGCAGTGGTATAAGATGCTTCTATTTCTCTTATAAAAGATACAGATAGGTATACAATTTCTGTATCTAGATACACACTTTCATGTGCCTACTTGCATTTTTCCGGAAGGAAACTGTTAACAGTGGTTTCCTCTGGGCAGGAAGATTGATAGCCTTGGGTGGGAGGGAGACTTACTATTCACTGCCTTATTTTTACTATGTGGACCTGTTCATTCTCCACTTAGAGAGGCAGTAGAGCCTGGCAGTTAAAAACCTAGACTCTGGGTTCTACCCCAGTTATATCACTTATTAGCAGTGTGACTTTGGGATTAATTTACCTTCTGCATTCTTCATCCATAAAATAGTCCTTTCCTCACTGGATTGCTGTTAGGATTAAATGAATTAATATACTCAGAACAGACTAAACAATACCACATATGCTTTTTCTTGGAAAAAAGTAAAAGGGAAAAAGCACACAAACAAAAAAACCCTGTATCTAACCAAAAGGAGCCTGGGATCTCAGAGCCAGAGGATTTTATTAGTATGTCAATGCTTTCAGCATCATATGTTGTATATAAAGTATGTTTGAAGCAGAGATCACAAAGCATTGGTCTCATTTAGCTTGTCATTTTATCTGAACTTGAATACCTTTTAGGCAAGGCACCTACCTTGGGCTTCACAATAGGCATTTGCAATCCTTGAACCTATCTGGTCTACAGCTCCTGCTCTAGTCCATCCCAGTGAATGCTCAAGCTAAGAGCTTGCTAGGTCAGGTAGAAAATCTGAGACGATGGAACTCTCCATCCACAGCTGCTACAGGAAGGAAGGGGCTAACCGAAATTCGAGCTTCAAGAGGGCATCCATGCCCATGCCAGTTATGACATGTGTTCACAGCCCCCAAGGAGCGGTGCCAAGAGGATTCCTCTTTCTTTGGACCCAGGAATCTTACAGCCACAGGGATTTCCTCTGTCTTCAGAAGTTCAGAGAGCAGAGGGTTCTGTGTTCAAGAGGGCCCGGTTTCCTCTTTCCTTGCAGGTGCTTTGGGGCAAGTCTGGGGACTTGGGCTGACTTTGGGAACCTTCCTCTGAACTCTGCCACACTCCGGGCCAGACTTAGTCCCTTACCATGGACGCCTGGCGGCCCTGAAAAGGGCGGGATGGGAGCTGTGTTCCCTTGAAACTAGCTGAGTTAGGACATGTGCTCACCCTGAGGAACGCAAAACTGACCTATCACAACCTCATGCCCAAGTCAGTGGCTCCTGGCTTGTGTCTGCCTGGCCCTCCCTTCGGGCGCTCTCGGGCATTCCATTCTCTTCATCCATTTGGCCAGCGGTTCCCCTTGCCATCTCTCCGTCGCATCCAACTGTGCTTCCATCTGCCCTTCCATCCCTCCGTCCTCCTCCAGCCGTCTGCCGGCTTCCGCACCCGTCCTCAGACCGCTGGTATTAACACGCACCCGTCCTCCCCTCCCACCACGTGCGTCTGAAACGCCGTCCGCTGGTCCATCCATCTTTCCGAAACCCGCCCGTCCACCCCCACCCCCGCCCCCCGGCCTCCGGGCTGGCTGCAGAACCAGCCCCCTCTCTCCGGCCGGCCCTGTGTCCCCGACCCCCCGGAGTCCGCTCATCCGTGCCCGGCTGCAGCTCTGCCCTCCCCCGGGCCGGCCGGCCAGCCGTCGGTCCGCCGCCCGCCGGGTCCGGGTCCGGGTCCGGGTCCGTGCCAACCGGGCCCCGCCGCGGGTCGGCCGGCTTCGGTCTGGCGGCGCGGCTCCCAGGCCAGGCGGGCGGCGGGCCCGGGGCGGGGCGGGGCGCGCGCGGGGCGGGGCGGGGCGGCCGCGCCGGGGCGGGCGGGCGGGGGCCGGGGTGACTCAGCCGCCGCTCGCCCCGCGGTCCGCGCGTCCGCCGGCCTCGCAGGCGGGGCGGAGAAAATGGCGATGCCCCCGGCCGCCGTGCCCCCCGCCCGGGCCCGGGAGCCGCCGGGGCCCCGCGCCGCCGCCGCCAACGCCGCCAACGCCGCGCCGCCGCTCGGCCTGCAGCAGCTGTCGGCGCTGCGGCCCGAGCCGGGAGAGGTCCCGCTGCACTCGCCCTGGACCTTCTGGCTCGACAGGTGAGGGGGCGCGGGGCCCGCCGCGTCCGGCCCCGACCCCGCCGCCGCCGCCGTGCGCCCGCCCGGCCAGCGCCGCCGCTTTGTCTCGGCGCCGCCCGGGGCCCGAGCCCCGGCCCCGCGCCGCGGCCGCCCGCGCGCCCAGGACTCGCGCGGAGCCGGCTCGGGAGCCCGGGGCCGGGCCGGGGCGAGCGAGCGTTTGGCGGCCTCGCCCCGGGCCGGGAGGGCACAGGCGCAGCCCCGAAAGTTTCGGCAGCACTTTCCCTCGTTATTTCCATCAGAGGAAGCGTGCCCGCGGGCGGCCGTCCTGGCCGGGCGCTGGGAGATGGGCCGGCCGGGGGTCGCCGGGTCCTCGGCGGAGAGCGGGGAGAGCGCTGCTGTCCTGGCGGCCCCGCGGGGCTCCTCCGACCTCCGCTGTGACAGCGCTCGGGGAAGTGGGCCGGCCCCCTGGGAAGTGTGCGGGGCGGCTGGATTACGGCCCGGCGGGGCCTCCACTCCGCGCCCCCCCCCCGCCCCCGAAACTGCCACGGACACCTCTTGGCATTCTTTCTCAAACACTGGGCGGGGGTTTTCTTGACAATTTACTGTGCAGCCACACGCCTTCTAGACGCTGGGAATTCACTGGTGAGCGATACCTCACTTTGTCAATAAAGTGGGGACGATTATAGCTTTCTCAGGGGACAGCTCAGGTGCCATCTCCTCAGAAACGCCTCCCTGACGGCTGTGTCTAAATTAGCACACCCCCATCTTGCAGTCATGCTGTATTCCCCTGCCCTGTCTTGTTTTCCTGTTATGCTTAATGCTGCCACATAGTATTATGTATGAATCTGTTTATTTTCAGTCTGTCTCAGGGACAGGACTGTCCTGTCTCGGGACTTTTCAGAAAGTCCCTCAGTATTTTCCCCTTGGTTGAAACTCAATGATCAGGGCCTTCGTTTTTGACACTTGCTATATCCCAGCACCTAGAACCGTGCCTGGCACATAGTAGGAGCACAAGAAAATTTTGATAAATGAATAAATGCATGAATGCAAAGCCCTTCTTAGTATCCATTACCCTGTGGGTCCACAAAGAGGACACCTCAAGGTTGTCCCAAAAGCTTATGGAAATTTTGATGACACTGCAACTGTGGTTAAATGTTTGGAAGAAAGGTATATGACTGTCTTCTACGAAATTTACTTAATAGACCCAAATCTGGTCTTTAAAAGCCTCACATAAAGTTCTTGCAAGATTTTTTAAAAGTGATAATCATCCTTTTAAGGAAGTTAAGTTCATTTCTTTCTTCTTGTTGGAATTAGCACCCATCTATAAGAATCTATAAGAACTGACACTTGGAGCAGCGGTCTCTTCCGGGACCCGAAGAAGTTGGGGGTGGGGTAGATACAAAGAGTCTCCTTGTCTGAAACATTTTCACTTTCATTATGGGATGCTAAGAAAGCATTTTACTGTCATAGTAGGAGTGGTTTTGGCTAACATGAGCAGAATGAAATCATGTGTCTTTGTTTTCAAAGGTGTGCTATAACTATTGTTGCTAAGTATCTGTTTTCAAGACCTTAAACCTGGGGCCTCTAGTCTAATGTTCTAACTTGTGGAGATTGTTGCCTGGTGGAAACAAGTATCAAGAGAGTTTCTTTTTAAAGGCTCAAAAATTAGTCTACCTAAAGGCACATCATTTTAAGAATGGTCCAAGATTTTAATGCCGCATAACAACACACAACTTTTTAAGAATATCTGGTATCTTTCAGGATAAGAATACAGTAACTTCAATGAAGACACAAACTCCAGCTTTCCTCGTATGCATTTGGGTATTTTTGTTCTCTGAAAGCCAGTAATCCAACGAAATGTTATTGCCACATTGTCCACATTTGGAATAGAAATAATTAGATTGATCTAGAAATTACTTCCAGCATTGCTCATTTGAATTCATTTTGCCTGATCAATCATCCCATAGCTTTTACTGATGCTGTTTCCACTTCTCTGGGAGTCCATTACATTTATGTCAGCTGGCCCCGTTCCCTCGGGGTTATGAACACATTGTGTTCTAGAAGTTCTGTTTATAACTTTTTCCCCCTAGGGAAACAAGATTCTAGAGAGAGTAATAAGGCTCTCAGGAGAGCCCTCCAAGGAAGTCTCCCCCTCCCCCAACCCCCAGCGTAGGTGGTGTCTGCCACCAAGGGCATCAGTTTTGAGTTCCACAGCATCCAGAGGCCTTCTCATCCCTAAAACTCTCCTTTGGCACATACATCTGCCCTGTCCTCCCTTTCAGTCTACTTTGTGACCAGAGACAAGTGATCTACCCCCACTAAGCCTCAGCTTCATTGTCTGTAAAATGAGGATATTCATAGGTTCTCTCTCCCAGGGGTTGTTCTGAGGATTAATGGATGAATATAAAACACCAACATGGGTGCCCAGCCTAGAATAAGTGCCTAATTAATATTGATAAGTAACATTGTTACCTGAAGTTCGCCCATTACCCCCACCCCCAACAGTCCCTGGAGCAGCTTGTCTGAACTTAGTGTTAGGAAGCCAGCAACCTGAACTCATTTCCCCTGCTGGATGAAACGGAGAGCCCCTTAAGTAGAGTTACTTGCATTTTCGATAGCAAATTCCAGTAAACCCATGTCTCTGTGTTATTTGGACTGTATGGCTTAGAATGCAAGCATTTGGGGTATGATTTTGAATGGGGATATAGAATGAAGATACCGAAAACCTAATCCTGTCTTGGTCTTGGAAGCTGCTCTTGGTTGCATGTCTCTGAGTGGTGACCCCCTTTCCTCAGTTTTATCCACAGCACTCAGTCCTCAGGCCTCTGGTCCCCAGCCACACCAGCGACAGCATTCAGTTACAAGGCGTTCAGTTCCCCTGGTGCGCTGGTGATTTCCCACAATTTTATACTTGTGCATGCGTCTCCTCCTCTCTGTGTCCATATGGATGTCTAATACACATCCAAACTCAGCACATGTCAAACCACCTCTTCAGCTTCTCTCCCAAATTTGCCTTCTTCCATCTGTCCCATCTCAGATCATAGCAGTTCGCAGTCACTCCTTCCATCTGGTTGCTCAGCCTCCAGATCGTGGTGACCTCTGTGACTCTCCCCTTCCTCCCCTTCCCCATTCCTTCTCCCTCTCCGGCACCCACTCTGCACAGAGGCTGTTGATTCTACCATGCAAGGGTGTCCAGAATCCAGCGCGGTCTCACCGCCTGCATCCTGGACCTGAGCCTCACAGCCTCTCCCACCTGGACCGCTGTGGGAGTGTGTTCTCCCTGCTTCTCCCCTTGCCACCTACGGTCCCTTCCCATCGCAGCAGCTGAAGTAATACCCAAGTTAAGGCCTGTCACTTCTCTGCTCTCCTCTTCACTCAGAGCAGAAGCCAAAGTACTTACAACTGCCTGCGAGACTCTGCAGCATTTCCTGTCCCTGCCTCGTGTGCCTTGCCCCCCCCATCCCAGTCCCCCCCCCCCCTTCCCTCTCCCTTCTACCCTTCTAGCTATTTCTCCGTCATCCCAAGCATGGGCCTTGACCACCAACAGTCCCTCCTGCCTGGAATGCTCTAACTTCTACCATCTGCTAGGACTGCACTTTCTTCCCCTTCTGGTCTCTGCCCAGATGTCATCTTCTCACAAGGCCTGCCCTAACCACTGAGACAGAAACGGCACGCACATCCTGACACACACTCCCCGTGCCCCTGACCCCACTTATTTTCTCCATATGGGATTCTGTGTCTGTCTGCCTTCTCTCACTGGAACGTCCACTTCACAGGCTTCTTTCTGCATCATTCTGCCCTCTCCTCCTGGACCAGGCCGTGGCACAAAGTCACCCCACACTGAAGGGTTCGGGGCTGTGGAATTCTGCTCCTAGTGACTTCTCCTTCTCCCATGGTGGTTCATCTTACTCCAAGTATCATTTGTAAACCTGCATCCTTAGCCTGACCGCTCTCCTGAGCTCTGGACATCCTGTCTACCACGTGCCGGCTAGCAGTGCCACCATCCAACACATTTTTCGGAGTTGGAATTTCCTTTAACCAAATCCTCTTCTCTCTTGAGTCCACTACTCCGTCTGGCTCTGTGCTTCAGAGGTTTGATCCCCTGTTGGAAAACCTGCTCCAAGCCTAAGCCATCCCCTCCTCTCCCTGTGCCTGCTCCCTAGGCACCTCCGCTCTCTGGCCTCAGGTAGACTGGTCCTGCCTGCTCCTAAGCTCTTCCCTCCTCCCAGCATCCCTGCCCTCCCCCCCCCCACACACACACACACACTCCCTACCCTACCCCCTCTTCCCCCACCAGCTGCCAGGGCTTAGCCTTCTGCCTTCTAACCTCCTCCTGGTCCTGTCATTCCAAAACTCCCCGCCTTTCTCCTTTGCCACAGCTGTGTATTGTGACTCTGTCTCCCACCACCTAAGCAAGCATGCCTCTCTTGTGGGCTTGTGCGCTCCCGGCAGGTAGAGTTCTGGATCTCCACCCCTACTTTTACCAGAGCAGCTCTGATCCGGTTTTGTTGTGGTGTTTGTTTTAGAAATGGGCCACTCTAATTTGAAAAGAGCACTCCCCAGCTTAGAAACAAAAACAAAACCTAAAACCCACAACCTTCAGATCATGCTACAAACTTCTATATTGCTATTTTTAACTTGAAACTCACTTTTTTTTTTCTAAGCCTCATCCTCTATATGTCCCCAACTCCAGAATACCACTCAGTGTGTCCAGTCTCTGCTAACAGTGGACTTGTGGCCTTTTCCTGCATATGCCATGGACTTGCCAGCTTCTGAGATTTGTCTCCTGATGTCATTTGTGCTTGGGATGCGCTTCTGCCCTTTGTCTACCTGAAAAGCTGTTGGGCATCCTTCAAGGCCTTGCAAAGATTGCCCTTAACAGCCTTTGACCCAAGCAGGATTGAGCCCACCCCGTCTGCACTCCTACCGCACGTTTTTACAGGCCATATTTGTATTAAGGATCATTGGTGGGTCCCCTGTCCCTCCCTCTTGACCATGAGACTCGGACTGCCTCATGCCTGACTCCCCAGAGTAGACTTCATAGTACACACAGAAGGTGCTTAGAGAGTATTTGTGTTCTTGTGTCTTTAGTCACAAAGGTAGGCCAGTCACATATGTCCCCCACCAACCCCCCCCTCAGGGTTCGCCTCTACCCAACCAGTGTTCCTCACGGTCATCCCTCACCACCCACATCTGAACCACCCGGCTGGGCCTTTTCAAGTGTCAGCTCCCAGCCTTGCCCAGGACCCGCTCTCTCAGACCTCGGGGGTGGACTGCACGTTTGGAGCAAGCGTCTTACGCATCACCCCTGGAGAACTAGTGCTCTCTTTATCGATCAGGTCAGTGGAGCCTGTTGACTTGTCCATCGCTGCTCTCGCTGCCAAGAATGCAAACACTACGACAGCGTGGTCCTGGGCCTCCCAGGAGGGATGCCTCTCATACCACATGTTTCCACGGCATCAGTGGAATGTCCTGGGAGGTACCACGTTCCAGAGGGAGACCCCTTTCACGGTGTGATGCTTTCACACACATCGCCGTGGGGTGCTCCATAATAGTCAATCTGATATGGGGTGCCAGGCCAGGCTTGATAGAGAGGATCCCAAAACCATCCTCATTCACAGAGCGGCCTGTTGGGACCGGGTGAGGGTAGAAGACCACGTAGAAGGATGTAGAAGTTGACAGGGAAACACCGGCTGGCATCTGCATCTGTTGCCCCCATTTTTGCCTTTCTGAACCCACAGACTTTCTTATAGCCCAGGATTTTACTTTCTGGAAGTGGGGAATGGTGTTCACATAGGTCAGGGAAAGGCTCTGCCTCGGGGGCCCACAGCCTCTCCTCCTGTGCGGCAGTGCTGGCTGGCTTCCTGCCGTTGGGCCTGGAGGCCTTAAACACCCTCAGAAAAGTTACCAGTCCTCCCCTGGTACTAGCTGCTCAAAAAATCTATTTTCTTTCCTTTAATATTACAGATGCCATTTCCTTATTTTCAAACCTAAGACAGCTGGCAGGACCTTAATGGTCTGGCAGGGTGACAGTCCAGAACCTGGCCTCAGTTTGCTGTCACCTCTCTTGCACCCAACCTCTGTGTACCAAGGGATTAATTATCTGGCAAAAGGAAAAGAGTCCTAGTGGCTCGTGTCAAGGAGCTTATAGGCTGGGAATGAAAATATAAGGAAGCCTGGAAAAGTGAAAATGAGCTAAACATGCAAAAAATAAAGCATTTAGATTATGAAGTGTGTTTCAGTAGATCCCTTATTAAATGTTAATAATATGGCTGGGACCATTTTTTTGCGTGTGACTCTCAAACAGGAAGCGGCAATGGCCACAAGCCACAGATCTATCTAAAAGTAATTAAAATGCAATCAGCAGTAATGGAGCGCATGATCTCCGAGGGATGCTCTCCATCACAGAACTGAGCCTCTACAGATTTTCCCTCTGACGGCTGAGTCTGATGTGAGCACATTCACCTAGACGGGCTTTCAGGAGACACATCCCTCTGGCTTTAAAGTTTCCCTCTCAGATGAAAGCCGTACTCTTGGCTCAGACGCAGGTGTCACTGAGGTGGAACGTTGTCCGTATTCATTTCTTCAAACAACATCTGTCATATGTGTGTGTGTGTGTGTGTGTGTGCGCGTGCGCGTGCATGGGGCATGCGCTGTCCCTGCTAGGTATGACCCTGGGTGTTGTACACAATTCCCCACGAGTCCTCACAATACTGAAGTAGGACATACCAGCCACGTTTTACATGTGAGAAAATTGAGGCTGGGAGCAGCCACTTGACCAAGGTCACACAGCTAACATAGTGGAAACAGGATTGGAGCTAAGGACTGCGTGACCCCAAGCACTGGTGTCCCTCACCCTGCCGAACACCACTTCCCTGTGACTATGAACAGTGCACGCAACACAGTTCTCCCACGTTCCACATTCTGAAATAAGGAAGCTGCGTGGGACTTGATGGGTAATCTGGGCCCACCACCGAATTTCACAGATGAGGAAACCAAGCTCCCACTGCACGGGAAACAGTTAAGCCAAGGACTCCCTGCTTCACAATTTTCAAAGAAGAGACCCTTCCCATATTTAAGAACCTGGGTAGGATTGTCCTTCACATTTTTTTTTTAAGATTTTATTTATTTTATTTGACAGAAATTACAAGTACACTGAGAGGCAGGCAGAGAGAGAGAGAGAGAAGGAAGCAGGCTCCCTGCTGAGCAGAGAGCCCGACGTGGGACTCGATCCCAGGACCCTGAGATCATGACCTGAGCTGAAGGCAGCGGCTTAACCCACTGAGCCACCCAGGCGCCCCTTGTCCTTCACATTTATTGATGGCCTCATCTTGATCGTCTCTTTGGGCGATGACACGTCTGTGAGAAAAGTGATTTTTATGTGTTTTTGATGATGCTATCTATAGTTCATTAGCTTTTACTTGCCAGGTTGTTAGCATTTTTTCTGGTGACTTGATTTAGATGTATATACTTCAGTATATACACAAATCACATAGGATTCAGCAGGTGTCTCATGGGCCTGGAGATGCTGTAGCTCTCACACCAGATGATGCTACCTGTTGGCCGAGCACACTTTGGCAAGGATGCAGGCAGGATTTGGGGAGAAACCTTTCCAGCTTCTTCTCTGTGTAAGAAGCATTTCCAGGTGTCCAGGTCACTGGTAAGTGGTGCCTCGGCCTGTCAAGAGCTAGCCAGGCAGCGGTGACGATCACTTCCTTGGGTATTTACCAGGGCTTCGGTCTCCACGAATTATTCATGAGCCTTGCTCACCTGTAGCAGACATATCTTCTTTTTTTTTTTTTCAGATTTTATTTATTTATTTGACAGAGAAAGATCACAAGTAGACAGAGGCAGGCAGAGAGAGAGGGGAGCAGGCTCCCAGCTGAGCAGAGAGCTCGATGCGGGATTCGATCACAGGACCCTGAGATCATGACCTGAGCCAAAGGCAGAGGCTTAACCCACTGAGCCACCCAGGCACCCTGTAGCAGCCATATCTTTAAGGGTGCCTGTGGGGTTGAGGGGAGAAGGCCCATTCGTAATACAGGGAGATACAAGAATTGCAAGCTGCAGAGGATTTGAGACTGCTTGGTGCAGAGCTGAATTCATGGCACCAAGCAGAGGAGGGGTCATGGAATAAGTGATCCGTCTAGGCTGGTAACTTCGAGCAAGGCTTCCCACCACCTGTGGTTCAAGTCCCAGGTCTACCCCTAGCCAACTCTGTGTCTCTGGTGGGTCACCACCCTCAGACTGCATTTGCTTATCTGCAGAATGGAAACGCCAACCAGTATTTGCCTCATGGTGTTTGAATGAGGATGGAGTGAGATTGTGCATGCACGGAACACAGGATACACAGGGTTGTTTCTTTCTTTCTTTATTTTCAATTATTGGAGTCTCGGTATGTATTTCTAGAATAAGAGAGAGGATAAAATGCTTTGAAGCACTGCAAACTTAAACTGAGCTGAAAGTGTTCTGTGTTGTGAGAATCTCGGGGACCTGCTTTAATGAACAGATAAAGACAATTTGTAAGTAACACATTAATTTTTGCATGAAGTGGTGCTTAGGTGCCTAGAAACCATTTAAGTAGAACAGTTGGTCCAGACTTATGAGACTGTCTGCTTTCTCCTAACTCCCCAAATGAAATTTTAACCAATTTTACATAAAGAGCCTTGAGATGCATTTCCTGTTATTTTGTTATGCATTTGAAGATGCACAGACATCATGTAAAGCTGGGTGGGCGGTGTGGGTCATATGCAGCATTAAGACGTCCCCTCTTACCTGTGCACCCATCATCTACTTGGCAGACCTGGAAGGATCCCCTCCCACTTCTGCCATAACCATCACAACTTCTGGATTAGCCAAGTCCAAGTGGAAATAGCTGTCAGGGTAGTCCCGGCCTTGAGCCCTGAGATACTGGCACCTGATGGGCTTTCTTTTCTGAGGAAGGAATCTAGGAGTTTCTCAGCTCTGTGTGTAACTCCCACAGATTTCTTGGGATTCTTACTGGCTGCCCCACAGATTAGAAAATGTGTTCAGTGTCTCTTAATTCTTATTGCTCTCTTATCTCTTCCTGGTTCTCTGCCTCTGATGGTGATGATACGATGGTGATGTTAGCAACAATGGCTTATTAGATGCCAGATATTGGGTAAATGCTTTGTAGAGCATTCACTCATGTCATCTAAGTGGCAAAGCAATGAGTGTCATAGAGACCATGTTCTCAAAAAGGGGAAGTGGGGGCCAGAGAGGGTCAGGCTTGCCACATAGCTGGGAGTTGGCAGAACTGGAGCTTGAATGCAAATCCATGGGTTCCAAGGGCCATCCTCTTAACCCTTCTGCTTTCCTACCTTCCTGCTGTAGCTCATTTGTAGCTTTTGTTTGCTAAAGGTGTCTTCTTCTCATACCTAGCCCCAGAAGATGATGACCTGTATGTGTGTTCTTACTGAATTGTGTCTCTTATATGATGTTTTGGGATGTCATTAATGCCAGGGGTTCTGGTAGCCTCCAAGTCCGCCCTGCATCTCCGCATCTCTGCGCCCGCCCCCTTCCAGCAGCGTGGCCTGGTGGATGGCGGTGGAAGAATGACAGGCCAGAGTGGGTCCAAGGAGAGAGTAGATAACCTAAAAAGGGATGAGAAAGGGATTTGCCCTAAGATTTGCCGTGGGTGACCCTCCCATGATGACAGTGACTGCTGGGTTTTTACTTCTCCTTATGGAAGATCATGGGCATCAGAGTTAGACCAGGGAAAGAACCCAGATTTTTCTACTTAAAAAGCCTCTGTGCACCTCAGTTTCCTAATTAGTAAAGTGGGGATGATGATAGCAACTTGACGGGGTTGCTGTACGATTAGAGACTGCATAAGCAAACCCTCTATAAAAGGATCCCATTATTACATTGATTTCACTAAATCAAAGGAAAGACTCCTGGCAGACACTTCCAACTCCTTAATCTGATCCACCCAGGGAACATTTATTGTCTCACTGAGGGTTCCTCACCTGTAGCTGCGTGCTGGGAGAAGGCGGCATAGAATTCAGAGATGTGCAAACAGGTCCTGATTCCTTGGTTCTGTGATTAGCCACCAGTCGGACTATGTGTCCTTCTAGGAAGGGTCGTCATTGATACATATGCCCCTCTCACAGCTTTATCTCCCATCTCCTCCCTTCTGGGTGAAGAAGAGGGGATCTGATCAGAGTTGCTTTTCTTCTGGGGGACTGGGGAATTCAGAAAGCAGTGGGGCTAGTTCTAGAACTCCATGAGGACATGGACTTTGTCTAGAGTGACCACTGATATAGCCCCATCAGCTGAAAGAGGTGTGCACTGAATCTTTGTGGATTACATAAATCATAAATCCTCAGAGACTCTTTGTTACGTGTCTGTGTCAGGGTTTCTTGGCGTTGACTCTGGTGACCTTTTGGACTAGATAATTCGTTGTTGTGGGGCTGTCCTGTGCCTTCTACCCACTAGATGCCCCTGGTATCCCCCTCAGGTATGATGACAGGAAATGTCTCCAAATATTACCACCATATGTCACCCTGGGGGGCAAGATCATGCCCAGATAAACACCTTTGGCTGCAGAGCAAGGGCTGGGTTGGGTTTCTGTTGGGAGGTTTCTGTTTGTAACATGAATGGAATAAAAAGACTTTTAAAAGATAGGAGAGTAGCCTGTATATGTGAGACGAGTAAAACTGTGTCTCTCCTCAAAGTCCATGGCCAACATTTATGTTCCGGTTGGTAGAGCTCTCTTTCAGAGTAACGGGGAGGAGGGGGTGTGGGGCGGTCTGCCCAGCACTACAGCTCTGGCACGAGCAGCCTGTTTTGCTACTTTAAGAAACAGTAACCGTAGACACTACAGCTTCTGGTTCAACTTTGAACCAGTGAGTTCAGTCGGACTGACCTGTTTACAAGACAGATGATTTTAAAATCTCAGCCTGTTTACCCTGTTAAAATTGATTTTGTGGCTATGGTCCAGTTCTGCTTGTTAAAGATGTCCTAGGGCGGGCCTGAGGTTTAGGCACAGCGTGATTTTTCAAGGACTGTCAGGATCGGACTTGGCTCACGGAAGAATGTCCTTCCTCGCGCTGGCCAAGCCAGCCACCAAGTACGATCAGAAGTTCCAGCGCCGTTGTTTCCTTACTTTGAAACCTGGAGAGCCTTAAAACTGTCCAGCAGCTGCAAGAAACCCTTGAGACCCCAGAACCCAAACTTCCCTGTGAAGAACTTAGGAAACCAGAATACAGAGGAGCTGATGTATTTCCTTCAAATGCCCATACCTTCACATCACAACACGCTAATCAGAATAGACCCATCATGGAGGGTGATCTGTTTTAGCGGGAAGCTTCTCTCCTCGGCGGCCCCAGAAAGGCGATTCTCTGAAAGCTGGGTGGCCAGGGTTCAATGCCGTAAAGGAGGTAGAACGTTTAGCACACCAGTGGGAATGGAGTCACTGCACACCAGCCCTCATACTGTCATCTCACACAGACGGTGCTGCCTTCTCGTCTTATTCTAGAGCCCTTGCTTGGACTCTGGAAACTAGGCTTCTTTAAAAAAAAAAAAAAAAATTGAAACCGAGGGGCCCTAAATGATTTTGTACAATTTTCTCCTCCACTGGAATAGAATTAAAAGATCAGAATATAGAGACAGAGGCATTTAAAAAGAGGCAGAGAAAACACATGTTCATCAGAAACTTTTTCCAGGCTAAATGGTGTTATCCTCGCATTGTGTTAAGTTGATAGAATGCTGTCTGAGGCGAACATTCAAATACTCAAGTTCTACACGTTACACATGGAAGTGTGACTTTAAAAAATAGTAAAACTTAGAAATATGCTGTTTTAAAAATGAAAGAAAGGCAAAGTACATTTCTTTCCTTTGGATCCCAACAAACTTCCATCCTGTTAGTGAAGGAGCTCTCTCTTTGCTCTCCTGTGTGCTTTGGGTGATGCAGGGATGTCTTGCTGGGCATTTCTGGTGGAGAGGTCAGCTAAACTTCCCAAAGGGGGGAAAAAAATCAGCATTGGAATAAATGCCAATAGATTTTCTTGTAAAAGGGAAAGATTTTTCATGTGAAAATCTATCCAGAAAAAAAGTTCAAGGTCTGTTTAGTGGGGTTTTTTTTTCACCCAATCATTTTATAATCGAAACCAAAACCAGTATAAAAACCTGCATTAAATAGTAGGTTAATACTTAATCATGTCAAGGCAATCTCTGTGGACTGATGGATTCATCTGGGGCCGGGCACTGTCCTAGCTAGATGCTGACCGAATATCTCACTCTTCACCACTCTCTTCAGCATAGTTGTATTAGGCTTCAGGTCTAGCAAGAAAATGCGATCACGCTGGTTATTGTGGATTTGCCTTTTTTTTTTTTTTTAATGTCCAGCACATTTATGAACAACTGGAAAAGAATTGGAAGCCCATGCATTAGGGTAGCTTTGATTTATCACATCACCAACTTAACAGGCTCCTTTGTTTGCCCTCAAACTAGTCCACACTTATACTTCCTTAGTGACCTTGAAGCCAGGGAACTGTATTCAGAAGGACACTTTTCTGTTCCATGTAGACACCAGGGAACACTGGTCCATAGTTCCAGTTTATAGATTCCGGGTTGACTGTGAGCCAGAATGTTCTCTCCGCAAGCTTCATTTCCCACCTCGCCACCGGACACAGGGCTTTCAAGTATTAATTGAGAGGTGAATATTCCCCTTTGCCCAGACATTTCTGGGTCCCGACAGTCTTGAGCAAGAACTGCTAGTTCAATATAGGAAAAAGGAAAAGGTAGCAAGAAATGAGACTCTGCTTCTAAGGACTGATGAGACCTTGTTACGTTGCCCCTAAACCCAGGAATGGTGCTGGGGTAAGGCCTGTCCCTAGCGCCCAAGCTTTCCGCTGAATAAACCTGTCGTATGTTGCCATCTAGTGGACCGTATGGCAAACTAAAGATTAATGTATTCTGACCACAGAATTCCCCAGAACTAATTAAATCAGCCCGAGAAAATAACTGAGTTTTTCTGAAAGCACATGTTGGGGAAATATATGCAAATTTCAGGTGAAACTAAAGTTGACTTTTAGTAATCATGTTTTCTTAAAGTTGGCAAAAAGTTACTCTGTTTCTTAAGAGTTCCTGAATATTTACCACCAGAGAACTAACAAGTTTTTTCAAACATGTCACTGGGCCAAGAGCCTATGATTTCAGTCACCTGTACTCTGGGCACAGTTTCACATCCAAAGTCCTAGAAAAAGGCTTGGTTATTACAAGGTTATTATAGTATTTTTTTAAAAATGTGATTTTTTAAAAAGGTTTAGTATTTTTTAAAATGTGATTTTTAAAAGTTTCCAATATCTTTTTTACATACATTTACTTTTTTATTTTTCCCACCAAATAAATATGCTTGCTTCCTACTTCACAGAGTAGGAATTTCACATTTTAAATTCTAAATCACATCCCAGAAATGTCTGCTGCTGTGGTTTCAGACCTAATTTGTATGAAAACCTGCAGACTGACTTCATGAACATTGACTCCTTGTTTTGCTTGTGTCTTTGCTCTTTATTTCTGTTTCCTTAGATCCCTTCCTGGTGCCACAGCCGCTGAGTGTGCCTTGAATCTGAAGAAAATCTACACAGTTCAGACAGTGCAGGTAAGATCCGGAAATGGATGTACCCAGTGAACACAGTATATGGGGGACATTTGATCTTCCAGCCAGAAAAACGGCCGCTTGGCAGGCAGTCCCCACCCGGTGTTCTGTCCCCCGGTCAGCTCTCAGGTCTTTTGGTGGCTCTGTGCTTAACTAGATGTAACCCAGAGGCTGGTTGAGCCCATATCCAGGTGGCCTGCTCTTCTCCTGGGGACCTACTAAAACATAGTAACTGCCTAAATATTTTGTACCTCCTCGAGAGGAGCACACTGTGATGTGTCCTTTCATGAATCTGTGTCCCCATTCAGATGCCAGTGCAGGGGGTAGAGCTCAGTGGTAGAGCATTTGACTGCAGATGCCAGTGCAGCTACTCCCTCTCTGAGCTCTGAGCTCTGTTTCCCTTCTCTGAGATGCAGTAGCATCCCCCCTGTAGGCTTCCCTAAGGCTACAGGTCACACGGGAAGAGCAGAATCGGAATGCGGGTTGAGCATGAAAGTGGAAGGTCTCAAGCCTGTTTCCTACTTCCCGTTTAGCTTCCATTATTCTAAATTAAGCAAGTATCAACACCTTTAATTTCTGTAAAGTGGGTATAACACGAGTACCTCTCTCTGGAGTAGTCAGGAAGAGTAAGGTACTGTGCCTAGCAGGATACCTGATACACTGTAGCTTCTCAACACCTGGAAGCTCTTAGTCCTGGCCATTCTTTCTCTAACCAACCCTTCTGAAGAAGATTTCTGAAAAACCTGATTTATTTAGTTGATCACATTTCCATTTTCTTTAAAAGTGTGTCTTTTAAAGTCTGTCAAGTATGTCCCCCTTTTTGAGGTTAATGCACCGTTATAGACAGAATAAGGATTTAAGGCTGCTGTCTACTTGCAGTGACTCTATGTTTAGAATGTTCTAGAAGGGCCCAATTTAACATGTTCCTGTTGTGTCTCTAAATCTTTTAATGCCGCTGGACATTTAGAACTAGCACAAAGTTCCTTTTTTTCAGAACTTCTCCCACTCTCTGTTTCAGAAAATTTGATACTCTCAGTTTTCTGTGGTCCCCAAAATCTGATGGTAAGGTGCCATGCATGGCCACCAAGCCAGATGTAAAGACACAGTCCAGACCATAGTCCATTTCTGATCTAGTTGGGAAAATGGCATAAGCATGTGGAAAGCAAAAGAACAGTGCTGCCGTAAATAATCGTGTGGTGCCAAGTACAAGCAGTGTCACAAGGCAGCACGTGGGCCACTATCCAGAGGAATGAAGGCTCTCCGATTCCAGGAAAGGCTTCCCCTTGCTTTTTCCCTGTGGTGATGTTGTGGACTTTCATTGCCTCTTACATAGTAGTCATTGTATGAACCTCGGAACCCTTGATTTTGAAACCTGTTTTCAAATGGAAGTTCTTAGATCCCTTTGACTTAGGAGGGTGCTCAGTAGACTTTTCCCCACTCCATTATGACACAGGCCTCAGATCTCTGCCTGGGACTCCAGGGCGGACATTGGTAAAGTCAGATCGTGGGGTCTGTTTGTTTCCCTGACCCTGTGTGACCACAGACCATTTGGTTGAGTCTTGGCATCTAGCAGCAAGTCAGAAAGGGTCTTCAGGACCAATTTTTAAAGTACCCCCGTTGGCACATACTAGGAAATACTTTCTTGAAAACTATATTGGGAGATAATTTATATTCGGTAAATGTAGATTACGTAAGTGTGCAGTTTGATAAGTTTTGACAAAGGTATGCAGGCATGTAACCATAACCCAGATCAAGATAAAAAAGATTTGCATCGTCAGAAAGTCCCTCCTTTCCTTCTGTTTATCCTTCTCTTCCAAAAGCAGCCACTATTCACATTTCTATCACCATATATCTTTCTGTGTTTTACTGAACATTCTGTAAATGGAATCACACCATACCATATTCTCTTGTGTCTGTTATTCCTTTCCGCCAATAAATACCGAAGGATTGGGGCACCTGGATGGCTCCGTTGGTTAAGTAGCCAACTCTTGATTTTGTCTTGGGTCATGATCTCAGGGTCCTGGGATCGAGCCCCCTGTCAGGCTTTCCACCGAACAGGGAGTTGGCTTGAGGCTTCCCTCTCCCCCTCTCCCTCTGTCCCTTCCCACCACGAGCCCACCACGAGGTCGCTCTCTCTCTCTCTCTCTCTCTCTCAAATAAATAAATCTCTTATAAATAAAATCTTTTAAATAAATACATACATGTATAGGACATACTAAAGGACCGAAGGACTAAATGAGAAGTTAAGAAATGAACCACTTTTCCTGAACCACAACGAACTACTTGCATAACGATCCTGTAAGCTGTTGGCTCCATTCTTAATGGGGGCAAAAACTGATCCTTGGTGGGGTGAAAAATCCTACTCTTTTTATACATAAAGCATAGCTGTCTATCCAGTACATAAGCAAATGAACAGCTCTGCTGTGGTATTAACATTTCACAAGGGAGTGATTAGAAAAAAGGGTTCTTTGGGGGTGGGGCAGAGGGCCATGATAATGAAACACTGCCCCAAGTGGTCAGGAGGTTCTTTCATATCTCCCATGTGCCCCTGTCTGCCTTGGTTTCCTTATCTGTCTGGCTGAGGTCAGAGCGCTGCCTACTCCCTAAGGTTGATCTAGGGTTAAATGAGATTGCATATGTTTCTTAGTCGTGCTTGGCACCTCATACCCAGACTTTGGCAGCTTTTCCTAAAGTGGTGTTGGATGCTACCCCTTGGCATCATCAGTTGACAGGCGAGGATGTGGGTGAGGGTGTAGCGTCGTCACGCTGCCTGGGTTCCTATCCTGTATCTGCCACTCACTTGCTCGTACAAGTTGCTTAACTTCTCTGTATCTGCTTACTCATCTCCAGGATGGGAACAGTCTCAATACTGATTGTATCATGGGGCCCTGAGAGTGAAATGGCACAAGGAGGTGAAAAGCCCATGGTCAGGTCCAATAATAATAATAAGAAGAGGCCCGTCTCCCATGGCTCACCAGCTTCTCCTGAGCATCTTCTCGCGTTGCCCTCAGTCATGTTTTCTCTCAGACGGCTGCGCGCCACTCCTTTTCAGTGATTGATTTCAAGCAGTTGTTCCCCAGATGATGTTCCTGCTGCCACCCCGACTGTGGAAAACACATTTAACTTATCAGTAACTTCTGGGATTCCAGCCTCTGCATGTCCTCAACATTTGCGAACGGTCCTGAGTATTTAACAACTGGCTTTGGTGCCAGTTTTTAAGTCATTTGAGGACGTGCTTCGGTTCCCCTGTGTTCTTATTCTGTGATTATATATCAATTCTTGGACCTTCGCTCTTTCAGCACTAAAAAAAAACCCTGCATCCCTGATTGTGTCTGTGATCCCCCCCCCCCATCTCTCTTTGGGTGAAATTGAGCATCCTGTATTATTAATGACTGCTTTATACGTCTCTTTGTACTTTAAAGCCCTTCAGTAAATCAGAGGTGTTGATGGGGGTGGGGGAGGAATTGTTATTCCCATTGATTAGCTGCAGAGACTGAGACTGAGAGGTTAGTGCTCTAAAACACCCAGTGGAATCAGCCAACCTTGCCATGCCCCAGGGACTAGAACACGCCCCCCCCCCCCCCCCCCGCTTCTAGATCATTTCTTTCCTTTCACTCCGCCCTGACTTGGGGTTGGTGGGGGGAGGCCCATACCTCCAGACAGCCCACTAACCCCTGCTAAGGACACTCACTGTAGCCAACAATAATTCTCTTTGCTTGAAGTTAAATTTATTCCTTACTTTCCTGCCGTTCTTGGAAAATTCCATTTTTCATCTAGTTGCGTTTTCCAGATGCTTATTGATTCCGTTTACTCTTTTGTAAACATTTCTAAATTTTCCACATTTCTCCTGTGTTTTTATGTCCTAAATGGATGCAGTACAGAAGAGAACCACAGCTTCTGAGCAAGCCTAATTCTACCTGTGGGAGAAGGAAGAGCTACCTGCCAAATAGTATTTGCAAGGGAGGGCTCCCTCGTCCCCACTCTCTTTTAGCGTTGCTGCTGCAAAACCCAGCAATTCCACCCCCAAAATCCATTCCTCCGCAGCATTCTCTCCCACCTCGGTCATCTGTGTTATCCCCTTCAAGGTTTTGCCACACCGTGTCCCACTTGTGTTGTGTTCTACCCAATATTTTGCATAAATTGGCTGACTTTTTACTTAAATTTGCATAATACAGAAACTTCATGTTTTTTCTGTAAATGGATATCCAGCACCACTTATCATAAACAGAAAGGCTTTATCAAAAATGCATACCACATGTTAAAGCTATGACAATGTTCCTTCTGTACCTGTGTCCTGCCAGTGACGTCAAGACATCCTCCCTCATGGGTCGGCGTGATGTGGTCAGATCATCGAAGTTAGCATGACAGATTGCCTTCCAAATCATTGGGGAGCGAGAGCGGCCCCTTTCAGAAAGAGGGGTTTATAGGTCAGTACTGACAATGAAGAAGGAGGTGAAGATTGATTCAAGTTTTGAACACAGATGGGCAGCCCACCATGGGTGGCCTCTGCAATAGAATGACCTGGAATGAACCGTTTGGGGGAAGGTTTCTTCCTGGAGTAAGAAACACAAACATACCATGTTGAAGAGACGAAGAGAAGGACCTGCAGCCAGGTCTACCTCATAGGTCTGTGGAACACAGACTTAATTTGGAGTAAGACGGGATTCTTTATCATTGAATTTGTTCATGATGTATATAATGAGATCAGCATTCACAGTCACCACCCATTTGTGCAGAAACAGAACTGCAGTGGTTACCCGTGGTCCTCTCTCTCTGCTGGCTTTTCTCTACCTTCCTTTGGCTCACTACCAGGCTGGGTTTACCAAACAGAGGGACTTTAGCTTATTCAGTTACTAAGTAATTATGAATCATTATTCCAATTGAACAAATAGGAGTATAAGCCCTAAGGAAGTAAGTAAGTTTTAGGCCAACTGATTTTTGGATTGTTGAGCCTGTTGATTTGAACCAAGGTTATGTCACATCAAAACACCTGGTATCAGGTGTTTTGGCACGGGGGGCCACTGTGCTGGTGGGGGCTGAAGGCAGAAATGAAGTCTTGCACATAATTTAGTCACTTCAAATGTAAAACTGGGTCTCCAAAGGGGCTCAAAATATGTCACCCCTCAAAATGCGACTCTAGCATAAGAATTCTGTTAAGCTGAAGGCAGTTGAGAAACGGTAGGCAGGGGAGGAAGGCCGTGCTCTCCTGTCTGCCTAACATCAGGCATGAATTTCCCTTTGAAGGGTGGCATAAACTTCCATTTGTAAAGGTAGCCCCTTTTCTTATCCCTCGAGTCTGCATAGCAAAGCTTACTCCACAGCGGTGACTCCCATGTAGGTTCTGTCACTTCCTCCAATGGACTACCTGTCGGGGCCCCAAACCCCTTTTCCTTTATTCATTCCCTTTTTGCACTTTATCACCCTTTGTTATGATGGTATACAAGCTTCCGAGGCTGGCCACTTTCTTGAGCTTTCACTTCCATTTTCTGAAGCCCCTGTGCCCTTTAAAGTATTAACATTAATAAGGAAGTATACGCTGGTGGCCTTATGTGGGAAGCAGTGCTTCCTTCTGCAGAAACACTGCTCTGATGTGTTTCCCCAGGTTTTTCTGTGGGTTCTCGCCTCTCAAAGTACGAATCCCACTTAGCTCCCCCATTCAGACTCTGTGATTTATTCGGCAACTTCCTATAGGGTGGGAGAGTGCCCTGATTGCATTTTTACCCACGTGATGATTAGTCCTTCCAACTTGGGTTCTCTCTTGAAGTCAGGCCGCCTTGGAATTCAAAATAAAACCCATTTCTCTCTCAAGTACCCAGCTCTTGCCGATCAGAAGCACTTTGCTTTCAGCCTACAGTGTCTGCTGTCGGGTAAAAACATCCTTGAAGTTCTTCCCTTGTTGCCTTGTTTGCTCTGGGTTCTCTCTGTCCTCCCTGCAAATATCATTGATTCAGTTGGTGGGAAGCAAGCTCTAGATCTAGAAACCCATTCCTATGGAATAGAAATACTTGCTTCTTATTTAAAAAGTACTCTCCTGCTTCAGATGCAGTGGCCCTCAGAAGAAATTCTGGATTTTGTTGTTTTCCGGTGGGGGAGAGTGTTTGCTGAGTGTTTTTATTTTATTTTACACCTGCTCCTCTATCACAACACGGCATTTTTTTCTTTGCTACTATTTTCAAGTACGGTCTCTTTCTCATTTCTTCAGAACATTCCAGTAGAAAATTGAGGAAGAAATTTGTCAGTTTTTCTGGTAATGAAGGATTATCTGTTTGGCAGAAGACCATCAGATGGGGCATAATTGCTCCCATCAGAACTGGTAGATTGGGGATTTATCAGTTGGTCACACCGTCTCGTGAGTCTGACCACACCTTGCTTCCTTGCTGGAGGCATATCACAAACTCTTACTTCATCTCTAACCATTAAATCATCCAATGCAGTAGCTGTATCTGCTCGATACGTAGAGGAGGAAATTAGGGTTGCAAGTGCTTCATGAGCTGTGAAGGTGATCCTGAGAACTCTGGTCCTAAACGCAGCTAGACTTGAATTTTTAGCTTTGCAGGACCACCATCTGCCCTGCCTCCATTCTTCACAGAGGGTCCCTGAATGATGCTTGAAAACTTACCCACTGACATGTGGGCTCCGTGGGCAAGGCTGGCCCTCACATGTTCAGTTCTGTTCCCCCAAGAGCTCATCACAGTACCTCCTCATGACTGGTGCCTGCCAATGTTGCCCAAATGAAGGATGCCTGACTTTTATACCTTCCCTCACCCCAGGGGATCATTTCAGGCTTTTGAAAAAAGCACTTGGCTCTGATTTATCAACGTTGTGCTTAGTTTTACTCCAAGCTGCTGTTTGCAGGCCACTTTGAATTAATTATAGGAATTCTAAAAATTTTAGGCTTTTGAAATCTATGGGCAAGTCCCTATTGATAGTAAGATTTAGGTCTTTTTCTTTTCTTTTTTTAAAGATTTTATTTATTTGACAGACAGAGATCACAAGTAGGCAGAGAGGCAGGCGGGGTTGGGGGTGGGGGTGGGGGTGGGATGCAGGCTGCCTGCTGAGCAGAGAGACAGATGTGGGGCTCGACCCCAGGACTCTGGGATCCTGACCTGAGCGGAAGGCAGAGGCTTTAACCCACTGAGCCACCCAGGCACCCCAAATTCAGGTCTTTCAACAAAACTTAAAATGTGTACAGAGAACACGATCATGAATTTCAAGCTTCTGGAGAAAGAGCGCTTTTACTTTCTCGAAGCAGGAGGAGGGTCTCAGGAGTGTGTAATGCTGGACTCCTTCCTGAAACTGTTTCTCTATCATGTTTATGGGCATCCCCCCCCATATCTAGCAGGGGTGTCTTCCAAGCCCCCCCCATGGATGCCTGAAACACTGCGTAGTACTGAAGCCCATACATAGTAGGTTTTTTTCCTGCACATATGCCCTGCTGGCACGACTGACCTACTTCCAGCTGTTCCTTACGTGGTACCGCTTTAGTATAAGGGATCAAGGTGGCTGTTTTCAGTTTTATCTTCTATTTCGTTGTTGCTGTCCTTGCAATTAATTGGGCTTTAGTTTTTACACCAGACAGGCTTGAACAACTCCTAAGACTTATCATTCAGCGTATATAAACTTTCATTCCGCTGATGTTATTCTGTGGCAGAAGCCCTAGGATTTATTTTTCTGGTTGTTGTGTTGCTCAGGCTGTTTCCCTCAGATCTACCTGAAGACCCACCCAGCCACCCTTTGCTTACCCTACCACACAGAGTGGTATTTCTTGTTTGTGTAGCATTCATAATGCAGTGTTATGATGGCCCATTCCCAACAGTCTGGGAAGGGCTTTCTTATTTGTAAACTGAATCCTCATCCTAATCCCTGTGGTCATACCAAACACTGACTCTTAGGCAGATGAGTCTCGATGCCTGCATTCCCTTATGTATAAAATAGGAGTAGTAACCGTGCCCCCAATGAGGCTGTTGGAAGGATAGATGACAGGCATATGTAAAAGTTGGTATAACAGGGCCACTATTAGGAACTACTCTTATTGGTGTCATTCTTATTCTCTTATTTTTCTGAAATCTGTTTTTGTCCACTGGCCACTCTGCATCTGAGTAAGTTCCAGTTGCTATAAGAGAATACTGTAGTCTGGAGGGCTTAAACAGTAGACATTGATCTCTCACAGGTCTGGGGGCTAGAAGTCCAAGATCAGGGTGCTTGCATGGCTGGGTTCTGGTAAAGGCCATCTTCCTGGTTTATAGACAGATAGCCCTGTTCTTGTTATATGCAGACATCCAAAAGAGAAAGAGGGCTTGTTCTCCTTCTTTTCTTGTTGAGATACTAATCTCATCCTGGGGGTTCTATTCTTCTGACCTCATTAGCTCCCAAAGACCATACCTCCTAATTCCATTCCCTTGGAGGTTAGGGTTTCAGTATATGCATTTGGGGAGGACAGAAACGTGTGCTCCCATATTTGGGGCAACTTGTTGCTTTAGTAACTGAGCTGTTCCCTATTCCTTCTAGGAGGGGAGAGGAAAGAAGAGAGTGCATAAGGTGATCTCTCTTTGCCGCCTCCTCCTCCATAAGCCATCCCCTAATCCAAAGTGGAACAGTTTCCTTCTGGACTTTGAAAGAAAGTGGTCTGTGTTACAAGGAAATAAGGTTCATTACATATATTCAGCACTCAGGTCTGTATCAGATGCCATCCACCTGCTGGAAAAGTCAACAGTAAGGTCCTTGCCCAGGTTTACACGGAGATACATTGCATACGGAAGTTCGTTAAATAGCCGTAGCTTCCTGGGAAGCGAAGAACTTGGCCCACCATCAGCAAGGAACATTCTTTAATGCTGTTACATTTCCTAGCAGAAAACTAGAAAGATTACTGAAAAGAAAATCTATTTCAAATGGATAGGATTTAATGAGAACTGGCTTTTTTTTTTCCTTTAATGCATTAATTTTATAATCTGGTGGCACAGTAAATCAATACTGGGTATATTAAACAAAGTGTTTTTCTTTTGAAGATATTCTGGAGTGTGTACAATAATATCCCTCCTGTGACTAGCCTGCCTTTGAGATGTAGTTATCATTTAATGAGAGGAGAGAGGCGACCACTTTGGTAAGTGTCTAACTTGTAATTTGAGGTTAAGGCGGGAGGGAAGTGGTTGTGAACCTCATAAAATATTTACTTCATGCCAAATTGGAATGCCAAAGTCATCTTCTCCCGGTAATGATGGAAAGTAATTTCAGCTCTTAATTACGAAGGAAGCTGCTGCCCCAACTTTCCCCTTCACCCTGGGCTCCACAATGATGAGTAGTTTTCTCAGTGTTCCCCACTGAACACCCCATTGTGGTCTCACCAAAAATAGGTCATTGTTCACACGCCAGACTTATGATGCAGCTCCTTTGTATGGGGCGTTGCTGCATTTTGGTTTGTTCTTTCATTTGCACGATAATGACCTAGACCGTGGGGTATAGAAGCTTCTAGGCTGCTGGGAGATGAGAGGATCAGGTGGAGTATGCACGTCTGCTGTGCGCTCGAACCTCAGAGACGTCTCTCACATGGACCCCACAAAAGTGTGGGAATCAGGCACAGCCCAGGGTCTAGAGGAAGGGATCCTTCTTTAATAGCTTGGTGTCATGATGAGAGTAGTAGACGATGAGCCAGTTTGCTTGGGCTGGAGTCCCAATTAGGAATAAACTCGTATATCGTGTCCCTTGCGTGTTCTAAGTAACGGAGATGTCCCCTGGTAGGGCTGATTTCTGCCATACCCAAGCACTCAGATGTTATTAGGAATCTGACACACTCCGTCAGATTTGCTTTGCTTTCCTCAGAGTTGGTGTAATTTTTCAGAGAGGCTCTGTCTCCGGAGCGGCGGCATGGGTCTTGGGAGCTGCCGTCTTACACCCTCCAAGTTTATCGCTCTCAGCCTTCACCAGACCCCATCTGATGCCAGGGCTGACTGTCCTTGGCCCACCACGGGTTCTTTCCATCACTGGGCAATCACAAGGCCTAGAAAGAGGCAGTATTTTCATAGCAAACCTGGGTCAGAAGCCCATCTTTGAGGCTAGAATGCGGCATCAGCCCTATCAGAATGGGTCTGACATAGAAGTAGGGGACAAGTAGCTCCTTAAAGGGAAATCAGGGTGCTTTTACCAGATGAGCAGGCAGATACTAAATAGGAAATCATGGCGAGTGCCCACCACTGGGGCCGAGTCTCCTATCAGGCATAGAGTGGAAGGTCGATATGAGACTTGGACAAGGCAATGCCATGAATGCGGTGCTGAAGCGTAATGGCTTTCACGCGTGTAAAGCACTTGTATTGATTGTCCTTTCCCAGACAGCATAGGGAACCTCTCATCGCCACCTGCTTCAAGGTGAGCAGCTGGTGGCCCATTGCCACCCCTGCCCATGTGGCCACTGAATCCCAGTTTCTTCCCTTCCCATCTTCACCCCCTTTCTTTTTCTTTCCTCCACTTCCTTTTACAGTAAAAGGGCTGCGGGAGAATTTATTGAAGAATGTTCCATGGTTTGTCATTTTTAATGCCATTTGTGGATAAATTAAATGCATGTAGAGTTACTTAATCCTTGAGTCTAATTTCAAACCTCGGTCTCTGATCCAGGGAAGAGGAGAGTAATGCGAAGGGTGGCGTATGGAAGATGAAAGTCCCCAAGGACAGCACGGTAGGTTTGTTCCGGTCCTCTTCTAGAACTGGCTGTGGCTGGGTTGTTGTTGACTGCTTGTGGTGAGCATCTGGGGCTATTTAGGCAGCCCACTTGGTCCTCTCAGAGCAGGACTGGGGGTGAGAAAATCTGTTCTGACCTCGTGAATTTCTGCCTCCCAGTGTCACCTTGAAAAGGTAGTACCGTGTTTCTGTACAGAAACGGTGCAGCCGTGGGACTGTATCGAAAATTCCGAAGAGCTGCACGCTTCTAAACTTTACAGAAAGGCTGATGCTGGCGGTCATTTCCTCATGACTAGCATAAGGAAGTTGGTATATGAGAGAGAAGCACATCCCCGCCCACCCAAGCCTGGTCCTTCCTCCACTGAGCTTGGTGAGGACACAGGGATGCTTGGGAGGCCACGCATCACACCATGTCGGGGGGGTTCGTGTAAAGTTGTGCCCAGCCTCCCTGTGGGACCGGGGAGAGTCGGCTTGGTAGGATGGCCTATGAGACAACTGGTTTCTTGTGGTCAAGTCTCAGAAACCGAGATTTTCTAGAATAGGCTCAAATTCATCCTACTGACTAAAAAGTGAACATTCGAACCCATTCTTAAGCTTTGGGAAACCAAAACACTTCTTTGAAAATGGATGAAAGGGCAGAAGCTACCCGAATCAACTCTTCATGGTTTCTTTCATGTGGATAAGCTCAAAGAATTACAGTGTCTCCAGAGACCCATAGGCTTGAGTCATTTCCCTATAAGCACAAACCTAAAGATGTGACCAGATTTATTTGTTAATGAAGCAGACTGTCCCCAAGATGCATAGCTCCAGGATTTGCCTGTTACTTGGCTTTCCCAAAAATGTCAGGGCAGCCAACCACCAGGCAAGGCCTGCGAAGCTCCTCCTGCCCCACACCTTTAAGAGGAGAGAACGTAAGTTTTTAATTTCAGCGAGAGCACGGTTTCCTTTTCATGTGCTTGATTGACTCACACCAGACTTTGAGTGTTGGTAGATACAAATGTGTGATGTCCGCGTGTGATGAACGGTAGCTGATGGGCACGTTCGTCCTTTCTCTCCTCGTTCATCTGCCGTCACAGATACTAGCACATTGACGTCTGTACAGGTGTCCTTTTCACTCACTGCCACTTGTGGAGGAGTGGGGTCTGGTGGGCCAACCTTGTCTGATGTCACAGCGGGGGAGGGAACCTCCCCTTTCCCCTAACTTACTTGCAATGCTCTCAACTTCATCATGAAAGTGTAAGACGCCACAGGTGGGACGAAGAGAATGGAGAGGATGATCTCCAGAAGGGAGACCAGCGGAGCCAAAGGGAGCATCTAGAAAAGGGAAAAGACATTCTCTCTTGCGAGTGAAAGCTCCTGGTGCTTAACAGCTATCATCTTGGTTAAAAATTCAGCTAGGCTGCTTTCAATGTATTAGGACATAGTAATAAACACCATTATTTATAGTTAATATGTAGCGAGCACCTGGCATAGAGCAAACTTGTTGCTATTTGTGGAACAGATTTTAAGTATTAACTTCTTTTGCTGCAGTCACAGTGCTAAGCCCTTTGAATACATTTGTTGACTAATTTCATGGTCACAGCAGCCCTGGGAGATCAGCCTGTTGTTATTCCCCGCTCGCCTGAGGAAACTGATATTCCCTTAGTCTGTCTGCTCCCTGACCAAGCAGCCTGGCAAGATTCAAACCCAGTTCTGGGAGAGTTTAGGGCCTGTTAGCTCTGGCAAGGAAGATACATAGGACCAAGAGCTTTTTGAGGGGGAATAACTATAAGAACTTTTATGCCCCCGGCTGCCTGTGAGCGCTTGCTGGCTGTTGACTGGATGGCCTGAGTAGTCCCAGTAGTCCCTTGGGTAGAAGGGACTCCAGGTTTCTCACTTGCAGGAGGTGGGTGGGAACACGAACTGAGTCTTCCAAGAGACGCGTGCACACACACACATCAAGTTCTGCCCCTTGATGTAGCAGTGTGTCTCCGCTGGATGGGAATTTGCAAGTCTCTAAACTTCCTTAAGAGCTCATCACTGCGGTAACCTCTTAAGTACCTCGTAAATTGCCAGAAGAACAGACAAGGAAGGGTTTTGGAGAGAAGGATTTTACTAATAGCTTTCAACTCTAATCAATTGATACATTTTGAATCCGTGAAATCTCAAGGAATTGGAACCTTCTGAGTCATTTGAAAGCATTACCCACCACCCATCCCATTCTTTTGAACTTCATCATGGTTTCACTAGAGATTGACTCTGTGGCTTTGGACACAAAGTGTTACGGACACAAAGTTTGTGACTTTGGATCCCTGGTATCGATCTGTGTAAAGTTACTTGTGAAGCGATACAATATATGCCACTATTGAGTGTTGACACCTGTGACCCGGGGATGTCTGTGGGCTTCAAATAATGGATAAGAACAATGCATGTGAAGCTGAAAGAAATGTGACTTGTTGAAGATACTTGTCTAAAAATATATGTGTTGTTATTGGTTTTTGTTTCTTTTGTTTCTGGTTTTGTTTTATTTTTGTTTTTGTTTTTTTTTTTGGTTTTTGTTTTGATTTGTTTTTTTGTTTTGTTTTGTTTGCTGTTTTTTATTCTTTTCCCATGCCAGTCCACAGTTTGGAAAGAGTTGTTGTTAGCGACAATCGGGGAACAGTTCACAGACTGTGCCGCTGCAGGTAAAGAAGCCCATGCCGTCGGTCACCTGCTCGTGTCTGCTTGGCTTGTGCTTGTCACTTGGAGACATTTGTTTCTGCGTGTTTGACTTTTGACCTGTTTCGAAGTTCTTTACTCGGTAACTGTGAAGTTATAGGTTTTTTTTCATGTGATCATGGCATTTTGTGTCATATGTGTATGTACACATACATATTTATGTGTGTTAAATGTATGTACATATGTGTATGTACATATCTTTTTCCTCACATAGCTCATGTTAGTGGTATCCACAAACATCTGTCTAAAATCAATAAGTGAAAAGGAAAGAAAAGAAAATTTAGTATCAGTTGGTTCTTGACACAGTTTGTGTTAGACTTCTCATTCCAGTTCTTCCAGAGGGGTAAGTGGTGTCTAGTGGAGTGTGGAGTGACACCACAGTCCCTTGTGTCCCCCCTGGTTTTTCTCCCTTCCTCCTGTCCCACTCTTGGGCCCCTGCTCAAAGAGCCTTACAAAGGCGAGGAGGGGATGTACTCACCCCAGGACTTGTAACCCCACAACAGAAGCTCAGATAGAAGGTCCTCAGACATTTTCAAATACTGGGTGAATTTCTCAGAGCCTCCATGAAGTCCACTTTTATATTGCTTTGTTTTTATGATGAAACCACTCAAAGAGAAGAGTTGAATTGCATGCTTAACATTTTGTTTTCTTCCCGGCTAGTTACTTCAGAACCCTTCTGAGGTGACATTTAAAGTAACACTTTACCTGTTCATCTTTGAGTTAAATTTTTTTTTCTTAGCTAATTAGTACTGATTAATTAGTCCCCAGGTGCCTTAGATGGTGCTAACTTTGGGCCCCCCACCTCAGCCAAGTCATTGCCTGGCAACCTTCAAATTCACTTACTAGCCGTTTCCATAATTCTCCTTTTGTTTTGCTTCCTTATTAACACCAGTTTTTGTTCCCTTCAGACAAAACCTGGGATGAGATGAAATTGTCTTAAGAGTACAGATTCCTTCTATGTTAACAGGGAATAGTTAGCAACTTCACAATATGGAGCCAAAAATATGTCCTAGGCATAATTATAAACACATAAATCCCTGGGAGAGGAAGTTCCCTGTGCAAATTATTCCTGTTTCCAGAACCCCGGGAAAACAGTCTAAGTAATAATAAACAGGCAGGATTGAGTAAAGAAGGCCTGTTGTTCCGTAGTTGAGTTAGGAAACCGGTGCACCATTAACTGTGTGTTACACGTTAGCTCTGCTGTGACCCCCGCTCTGCCACCTGGAGCAAGCTGGCCAGTCTCTCCAAGCCTTACTTCCCCCATCTTTAAACAGTGGCTCCTCCTCACTCTTCTGCCAGTCCCCTAAAATAATTAGGGTTTTGCCGGTTGATTCTACTTATGAATATTACATGATTGCTGACAGATCTGCCTTGCGTAAGAGTTGCAGCCTTTGACCACGCCGCTTCTGAAAGTGCTAGGCTGGTAGGAGCTGCCTGGTTATCAAGAGCCAAGCCAAACTGAAATCTGGACGGCTCAGCAGATCCAACAGCCATCAATTACAGCACCCTCTGGCCAAGAGTGTAGAAATGGGCCATCCCCAAAGACCGAAGAATGCTGATGTTTCCCTAAAAGGCTGATCTAGTGTCTTCATGGCCATTCTCGAAAATGGTAATGAAAATACATGCACAGGGCTTCCCTCTTGATGTGTTGATTTTCCATGCACATAGGTTCTTGAGCTCGACCAAGTGCCTGTTGCAGGCGTAAATTCAAAAATGAGAAACCTGAACTAAAAATTTTTGATGCAACAATGTTTCTCTTGGCTAAGGAATGGCTGGGATTAGGTCCTTCCTATTTTTTTTTTTTTTTCGAAATTTTGATTTAGTTGTGACATACATACCAAAAAGTACACCAATTGTAATGTGTACAGCTTGATAAATAGTCACAAAGGCAATAGATCCCCAAAACTGCATCCAGATCAGGGAGCAAGTGGAACATTACTCGCACCCCAGAACCCCTTCTTCCCCTCCTTTCCTCCCAAAGGTGGCCACCAGTCTGGCTTCTGATACCATAAGCCAGTCTTGCCTGTTTTCAAATGGTGATATAAATGGCATCATTTAGTGTCAAATCGTACACAATCAGAAGAAAAGAAGGGAGGGAGTGAAGCAGTGGAGGGAAGGAAGGAGGAAACAAAGGAATGATTTTACTGAAGATGAATTCCTGTAGTAAATTAGACGTGCCCTCTTTTAAATTATATTAGAATACTGGCATGTTTTAACCCCCAGAAGACAATTGGAAAAATTGATGATATAAATATTTAGATGCACAGATTTAGAGCAAATTAGGCAAATTAGACAAAGCATATTAACTAAAGCAAAATTTCCTAATTTTGATAATGCTCATCTTTTGCATCCTGGGCACTCAAGTACAGAGAGCCAACTCTGTTTCATTAATATGGCATGAGCATATAAACCAGGAGTCAAAACCCTTTATTCCTGTCATTTTGCCACAAATTAAAAGACACAGAGTGGGTGCAAGGAAGCATTTGATGGTCCAGAGTCTTCCTTATCTGGCCATCCTTCTCAAATATCTACAGAGTAGCCCCCAGCCCAGAATCTAGTTAAAAATAGATAACAGACCTACACGAATCAGTATTGATGAATGCTTTAATGTCCATTCACAGAAGTATTAGACTAGCAGAGCCACACTCAGATATTTACTCTCAGTTTATACACAGTGCTGACAGGTGGTCATTGGTTCTCTAGCCCAAAGTTCAAAACGCCATAACCTGAAGGGGAGTAGCCGGAGAGGAGCGCTGGGGAGCAGAAAGCATGAAAAAAGAACGGGCAGACCAGCAAACCACGCAGAAACAGAATGAGCAGCTAAGAACACATGGTCTGGGTCCAGTTAGGATTGGGGCAAATAGCACTAACCACCCCACGATCTCTGAACACTTGGCAGGAAGTCCAGAAAAATACTTGCTGTTCTTAACAAAGACAGTCAAGCATCAAGGAAAAGTTCATTTGAGTTCACTTGGCTTTCAGAGGACAGAGCATTATGCAACCCATTTTAGAAAAAGTCTCCTCAAAACAGACGGAGAAATAAGTCAAAAAGCTTTGGTAACATGTTAAAAAGGATAAATTACTTATCTGGAAAATTCGTTTGGCTGGAACACGATGTTTATCTAAGTCCCTGGGTCAGTGTGACATGCCTGTTGCAGCTTTTGTCCACTAACTTGCTTTTTGTCCAGCGGTTCCCCTAGAAACAGTATTTATCATGTGTTCTTTCGTGCCACCTTTTTATTATCTTATCCGTAACTTATAGCTGTGATGATAAGTGCTAAGAAACAATGCAGACAGACTTGGAATTACTGCTCATTTCTTTATTCCCTGCCTTCCCCTCAGATGACGAAGTCATAGGAGTCAGTGTCAGCGTTCGCGACCGGGAAGATGTCGTCCAAGTCTGGAATGTAAACGCCTCTCTAGTGGGTGAAGCGACCGTGTTAGAAAAGATCTATGAACTTCTGCCCCACATATCTTTTAAAGCAGTATTTTATAAACGTAAGTGCTCTATTTTCAGTTATTACTTTCTAGTTTATTCTATGATTACTTTTAAAAAGGTAGAGACTATGTTGCAAATGAGGTGAAGGCAGAATCACTCAAAATTTTATAATCCAGAAAATAATTTGATAAAATACATGTAAGTGTTTAAAAAAAAAAAAAAGGTTCAGTATCAAGAAATTAAAATGAGCTTTTATTGTCACCCAAACACATGGATCAGAAAAGGTGATACGTGTTGTATTGGTTATTTTGGAAATTTAAACCTGACCTTAAATTTGTCACTCTCAGGAAAAAATTACCTTCTGTTTGAAACAAGAATAACAAGAATTCTATTATATGAGCTGGCAGGTAGATATTCAATCATCCCTTCATAAACAGGAATTTATAATGTATAACATCTATATTTGTGGAGGAACTCATTCTGAGCGCAGGGGTGATTGAATGTGCTACTGAAATGCTAATACTTCCTCATTACGGAGGACTGTGACACAGAACGAAAGAGAATTCACGCACAGTGGTGAAATGTTAACAGTATGAATAGGTGTGTGGACCCATTGTTTCCATCATGATTCATGTTCATTGCTTTTGTGTGCTCTTTTGAAAAAGTCATCTTTTTCATAATGAAAACAGCTTAGTACGATTAAATGAATGTTTGGTAGATCAAACTGCAGGTTACCCTTTTAACAGTGAGTTCGAGAAATGTACCGACAGCCCTCTACATACATCTGATGAATTCCCGTTTCCCAAACCATTCCAAGAGTCAATAACCCAGTGTTTTTTGTTTTTTTTTTTTTTTGGTGTTTTTTTTTTTAACTGTGTGGAATTTCATTGACTCTAAGATGCCTTTGATGATAAGTATTATTTTATAATCACCAAGAGAGAAAAATAAAAGACGCCCAATTAAACTATGATGTATTATTGATGCCAGGGGTCTTCTGATGTGGGGTGAGGAGTGCATCTCAGTCTTGTTGAAATACACTCCATTATTGTTTCACTTTTCCCGACCCCTTGCCAAAAAGGAGGGAAAAAAAAAATCAAATGTTCTTTTGGGATTGTCTTGGTATGACAGAGGTTATTAAAACAAAGGCCTCCCTCGAAGGAATCATAAAATCACAGGCCAAGGGATTTAGATTTTAAGCAACAAGACTGATATGTTGCTGTAGATATTCAGCAGGTGCTTAGCTCCTGAATTTTAAATAAAAGTTTCAATAAAAGAGACAGAAAAATGGCCCTGCCGAAGTGGATTCTTGGCTGTGCAGTGTGGAAACTGCACATTTATGGATACAATTTTCAGTCCTTGGGGAACCCTAATTGTATTTCAATCCACATATTAATTGAAAGGTCACCAAGGGTCTTTTCTTATTTTTTTTCTGCTTCATGAGACTAACTCTCTGGAAGGAAGTATATTTCATGGCCACTTACAAATGGGGCTACAGGAGTCTTTCCTACCTTTGAACCCACTCAAACGAGGAGAGAAGCAAATTTGGGATCATCAAGTCAGGCCCTCTGAATTTTTGTTCCCCTTAACCATGGGACCTCGAGCAGATCACACTTTTCTTGTCCTTTTACTTTGTCATCAGACTATTGAGGAGGTTGGTCTTAAATGATCTCCAAGGTTCCTTCTGCTTCAAAATTCTCTGATTAAATTTCCAAGTAACACAGTTCATAGCAGGTCCAAGATGATAGGAGTATTTCACTAGAAAATGAAGCCATTGAGCGGTTAGGCGAGTTGTTAGGGCACTGGTAATAATCAGGTAAGACCGAACATGGATGAATCACTGCTTAGTTGTTGTGATGGCTTGGGGAGGAAGGGGGAGGGCAAGCCAAGCAAGGGGGAGAAGCTGCAACCTGGCCCGTTGAATCGAGCTGACTAGTTGCCCTAAAGATAGATGCCATTGTGAAGTTTGTGAGTAATGCAGAACTGGCTAGGGTCTCTGTAGAAATCCATATTTTAATGGCATAAATTAACATTTAAAGACTCAAAGATTATTCAAATAAAAATTTGAATTGGAAAAAACAAGCAATTCTCTTTATTTTATATAAAGCAGGCAGTCCTTTACTCAGTAGGATTATTATACACCACGTGCTGCAGAATTGATTTGGAAAAATGAGGTTTGGGCAGAAATCTTATTCACAGCATGATGAAGAACAGTCGTAGCGTGAGCTAAGTTAGGAATGGCCAACTCCATGCTTTGATTCTGTCTTGTTAACAGGATCCTGTGTAAGTATTCACAAGTGTACAGAAGCCAGGTGACATGGCAGATTTCCCGTGTGGAAAGAGCCCAAGCATCTTGGGTCAAGGCCTCCAAGAGGGAGGGGAGATGAGTGGGCTGTTGTTAAGCTATATGGGATTTGGACACAGATTAATTATTTGACAGAGACACTCACAATGTACAGGGAGACCTTTCCAACACCCCATACCCATTCCGTTGTGTTCTTCAGAGCAGCTGAATGACATCTTTTCTGATGGGAGAATTATTTAGAGCAGAGGTTGGCACACTAGGAACCTTTTGCCAAATCTGCCCCCTCCTTGCCTTCTTCAGCAGGGGCTGCAGCTAAGAATGGTTTCACATCTTTAAATGGTTGGAAAAAATCAGGGGAAGAACGACATTTCGTAGCACATGAAAATTCTATGAAATTCAAATTTCCGTGTCCATATATAGATAAAGTGTATGGGTGCCTAGCGGTGCCCGTTCATGCACATACCGTGTACGGCTGCTCAGTGCCGATGGTGGCAGAGTTCACTGTTGGGACAGAGAACACGCGGCCTGTGTAGCGCAAAATACGTATTCTCGCCCCTTTCCGGAACAAGATCTCTTGACTCCCAGTTTCGAGAATTCTATATTATCTTCCACCAAGGCTCACCCAAGGCTGAAAGAACTTCTATCTCGCAGGACTCCCCCAGTTCTGAATGTTCTATTCAGCTAGCTCCATAACCCGTGACAGTTCCGCGACTCCCATGTCTCAGCCATGACTGCCGCAGACTGCCCTCACACTCAGAGTCATGAAAATCCCGGCTCAATCCATATGTCTCAGTTCCTCAGTTGGAGCCCAGCATCACCAAGAGTCTGGGCCTCCCCTACCTGACCCTGCGGCACTCTATATTTCACTGCAGAACAGACCATATTTGCTGTTTTCAAGAGAAAAAAGTGGAGGTAGGGGATATTTGTAAAGTTCTACATGCGAAAAGCATTCAGTTAAGTCATTTGGGATTGTAGGGTCTCCTTGGGAATTTGGCCAACCCACAGTAACCCTGGGAGCTAATAGGTATGATTCCCCCAGGATTTTATCCAAATGAAGAACAGGTTGGGGCGAACATCCAGGATGATCCTGAAGGGAAAACGGTCCCTGTGCCCACCGCTTCACCCCTGCAGACAACAGTCTGAAGAACTTAGTCTTTATTAAAGACAGAGAAATGGGAGGGGCTTGACAGGTGGAATGGGCCAGTCCATCCGTGCCTTCCTAGGACATCCGCACAGCCCGCAGGGGAGGGCCCAGGGAGACAAAGCACAGAGAATTGTGAGTTGCCTTGGGCTTTATCAGACCCAAGCTGGAGCAACATTTCCCTTCAAGAGAAGAGAATCTGCCCTTGCTTCATGACGATGTTAGTCAGATTCCAGGAAGTGGACTTTCACACTCAGCCTTTTTTGCCTTGGAGAAAATGTTATATGTATTATGAATGTCTTATTTCCCACTTCTTTATAAAATTTTAAGTCTTTGAAAAGTATCTTTGATAGCGCCATTTTTTATCCTAGGGTCCCCAGCTGTAATTAGTGACTTTGCCAGCCAGACAACAGGACTGAGGGGGAAAAAAATGAACAACATGATTGGAAAAAATAACAGTCCCATCCGTTTTATGAAATTTCATTTCCCACAGAGGGTGCTCAGCGGTGGGGGGATGTGATAGGACTGCTTACCCACTTGTGTTGTTCTTTGCTTTGCTTTGTTTTTGTTTTATTTTATTTTTAAAGATAGGTCCGTGCACAGCCCTGGCGTGGGTAACATTGGGTTCCCCCACCCTGTGCATCCCGTGGGGCACATTCTCCCCCACCCCATAGCATTGGAGGCCCTGCATATTCTCTTCATCAGCTCGTGGGGATTACTCATCCTCTCGGCACAGCAAGAAGAAACAGGCAGCATGCCCATTGCTTGTTTATTCCTTGTTTTAATTTTCATGATTACGTTTCTCAGGAAATGCACGCCTTAGCTAAGAGTTACTGGCACAAAAAGGTATTTGCATTCTTGCCAGCCTTTGGGGAAACTGAATGAGATGCCTTAGAGAAGGGTTGCCCCATCCTTTGCTTAAAGTTTTCTTTCCTTTTTTTCTTTTTTGTTTTTTTCTGTCCTTTAGCCCATGAAGAGCATCATGCTTTTGAAGGTGGACGTGGAAAACACTAATTGCACACTCTGTAAAGAATTCTTTGTCCTTTGCTGATTGGTTTTGGAAACGGTCTTAACAGGAGGGAGAGTGAAGAGAAGACTTGCCGAAGCCCGATGCTGGTCCATTTAGAGTGGGTTCTGTCCTTGCAGACGGGGCGATTAGGGCTCAAAGTGGCAGGTGGGGTGGGGGGAAATGTGTGGGGTTCTACCGTCACATTACTTGCTTTTTTTTTTTTTTTTCTCTCTCTCTCTCTTTTGCTTTCTAAATTCTCTGCTCTTTTCACTCTGGGTTTGTTTTTTGTTTTTTTGTTGTTATTGTTGTTGTTCTTTTTTTCCTTTTAAATTTCCTTATTCAGTCTAATTATTGTTTTCTACACTCCCCTTTCATTGAGGCACAAGAAATCGGTTTCCCTTTGAGTAGCTCTGCTGTACCTAGTTCATGAGAATATGCCTAATCGTGACAATACTGCTTTTGAAAACCACACTGAACTTGGAGGAATACTAGCTTGGTGAAACCTGTCTTGATTATTTGTTGTGACACATTCCTAAAGACTGTGCACTGGGCATTGTTTTCTTCTGTCCCAGGGAAAAGAAAAACCATACTTAATCTGATATTGCACTGACAGCACACACTTCTTTTATTTTTCCTTTTTAAACTTTTTTTTTTTTTAGCAATAAAAGGAAAATAATAGTTGGGTTGCTGAACATGAAAACTATAATCATAGTTGAATATTTCAGGATATAAATCAAACTCGAGGTCTTCACACCATCTATGGAAGTATATCTAATCAGAATTTCAATTTGGCCCTCTCCAAGGATAGGCATAGAGTGTGCAATGGATTTCTCCTGGTAGGAGACCTTGTATTTCTGATTTGAAGAGGTAGAGGTATTGTAATTGTTTGCATTAAAGCTACTTCTGAATTTTGGATGTATGTGCCCACTTAGGGCTTTCCAAATCCTTTCAAACACACTTTGTTAGATCATCCCTTTTTCCTGCTCACATTGTATATGATTTCCAATAATCGATAGTCTTCCTGCCTGGGCAGCTCTCCCCTGCCTTTGTCATTTAGGAGCAGGAAGGTAAATCTCATTTCCAGGATGAATGTGAACATTAGCAAAGTGGACCGTAGAGTGCATTGTGTCGAGAGTAATTTTTGGAATTGTTGATATATATTGTATTATGTTACCAAAGAAATGCCGGTTTTAGTAGAAGGAAATGGCCAGCCTCTGGAACACTGAGACTCTTTCCAAAATGTGCCAGTTTCCCTCTCTCGACTCTGCCAAGCCTCCTACTGCTGTTATTTGAAAAAGGCAGGGCCATTTGAAGACACTTCCTCTTCCCGGCTTTTTCCGAGTCCAGGGAGCTAGTGCACGCTATACATGTCACAGAAAGGACCCTCCCTGTGCCCAGAACTTCGTTGTACCCAGGATTTTTAATACCTCTTGCAGTATCGACCAGCAGAGAGAGGTGGGGCCTCTTCAAACCTCCAGCCTGTGTTTGTAAATAAAATTCTCCCATCAAACATTTTTAAATACTTCCAACGATATCTATTTATAAAAGTTGTGCCCTTCACTTGCATTGCTAACCATATCAACCATAATCTCAATGATCACAGTCATGAAAACCTCCTTTGTTTCTAAACTGACTTTCCTCAGTGATTTCAGAATGAGGTATAAGGATTTCAGACCCCTTTTTACAAAAGCCTGGAACTTGCTTCCTTAACATTGTACTAACATCCAACTTCTTTTTAAATTATTCATCAAGGATTTTTAAAAAAATTATTTTGAACATGAATTTAAATTCTTTTTTATAATATAAGTATTTTTCTGATAGAGTAGAAAAAAAGGATGATTGACCTATCTTCATTTTAATTGTCATATATATTTCCATAAGTAAATGGATTTTGAAGTATTTTTATTTTTTTTTTGAACTTTATTTAAAGCATTGTGATGACATGTTCAGCTTCTGCATGTATGTAGCCTTTGAAGAAAAAAAATAAATAGGAATGCTAGGCTCACATTAATGTTCTCGAGTTTCTGTTGTTTCTGATCGTGGCACATGGCTTAACACACAAAGTAGATTTTTGTCCCAGAGAACTTCTGCACCTATTTCTGACCCTGTGGAAAATACCAACTGTGAGAAGGATTTAATTTGCCAAATGTTAAGAACCTATTATCTAAATTACTCTAAGAGTGGAGTCTGTCAGATTTTGCTTTGGAAATTGTTTTAATTGAATATTTAGTTCCTAATAGACTTTGTATGAACTAAGCTGATTTAATCAGTCTAAAAACCTCTCATTACCTTCTTGGATTAAAGAAGCTAATACTCTTTTTGAGATACAAGGAAATATCTTGTGGGGCATGAGACTTTTGTTTAGGGCAGTGTACCCATGTGGGGGTGGGCGGCACCTTGGGGGGATCCTGATTTCAGGCCTGACCTTGCAGGTACAGCCTGTCCTCTCTCCAGAGAGCCTGATGGAAACCACAGTGCTGACTTGCTCGCTTTTGTCCTTCCTTAGGTCTTGATGGAGAGCCAGGGTCTCTGAGGGAAACCAGTGTGCACTTTCTCCTCCCACTGCGCCATACTAGGTCATTAGATCACAGGTGCTTGTTTACACTGGGGAAGTGACACCCATTTAATAAGGACAGGTGATACCCACTTAAAGTAACTTGTCTCTGTATTCACTTTTCTTCTGTAAGCACAACCCGAAGTGTTGGCTTATTCCACTTAAAGATTCACCGCCCAACTTTTCCACACTTCTGAAATGAGGGGATAGTTTACAGTGAACATGTACATTTACTATAACATGGCTATTAAATTCACGGTGAAAGTGACAGCAAAAAAACGCAAAAGGGAAAACACAACTCTCATAAAACTTTAAATAGTTTAACTTGACTCGTTCTCAACTCTCTTCTTGACTTCAGCTCAGGCCTGCACCATACACACAGTTCCAAGACCTTATAGATGAACGAAACTTTGGGTGTCATTGAGTCATAGACACACGGCGCCGGCTCCTAGCAGAGCCTTGACGAAACCCGTCCCTTGTGAAAGGACATGGGGTAGCAAGGGACAGAGCTGGGCGTTAGAGTCTGCAGGCTACATACCCAGTCCAGATTCCTCAAACTGAGAACACTCAAGTCTGTCAACCGAACTCCCAGACAGCTCACCCAGGCCAAGCACTACATACCCGAGCCCGTCTGGCCAGTGATATGCCCCTAGGTGGCCAGAAAGCCTCTCATTTTCTTCCTCTGACTCTCAGTGACTAAAGCGGTGCTCCAGTTTGGTGTTTGAAAATAACCTTGTTGGGACAGGAGGTCGGCCTTTGCTGTGAGAAGACCAGCTCCTAGAAGGTCCCATCTTTTGTGCTTAAAACAAAAGTGACAACATTTGGAGCTATCACATGAGGGCGCTGCCTTCCAGCCAACCGGTCCGGCTCAGCACCGTTAACCCAGCTAGGTCTGTGCGATTATTTTAAGATTCAAGTGCATTTTGCTCTTCTGCTTTTATAAAAATGCAGTTAGATACTACCAATAGAAGTTTAGCTCTCCAATACCGGAGAAGAACGTGTGAAAGACAGAACTCTCTGGATGTGCTTTAAAAAGCTCAATTCTTAGGCTCTCAGTGAGCCTCTAAGCAGTGACAAAGAGAAAGAACGAAATAAACTAACATATAGGAAATACCAGGAATGTTTCATCAAATATTGTGCCCAAAGGCAGAAGTAAAACTAGGGTTTGGTTTTCAGGTTTTTTTAAGGGCTTTCTAAATATGGAACTCGCCTTTAAAAACATAAGTTCGCTGTTCACCTTTCCTAGACTGTGTATTTCTGTACGATTTCACTCCTAACAAGGAAAAGTAGAGGACTGCCTGTAGGTAGTTTATTTCTGAAAAGAATGTATGCAGAGCAATTAAAAATTACTTAAGAGTGTGGCGACTCAGGGTTGTACAAGCCTGGGTAATTGCCTGGACAAGTGGGAGGGGTCACAAGGTGCCAAGGGAAAAGATGGGAGCTGGGGGGGTGTAGTGAACGCACTTTGGACCCATGCTTCTGCCTAGCGATTAGAGTGGGTTCTCCCCCTCGTCCTGTCACAAGGAAGAAAGCTCAAATAGGTTCTTTACACATCGGATTATGCTGTTCTGTTTCCGTTTTCTATATTCACATATACATCCACATCCAAGCACTTCTCAGGTTAGCGCATTCAGGCTCAAAGTCACATCTCGTGTCGTAGAAATCCTCTCATCTTGCTGACGCTACTCCGTTTCTAAAAGGAAACTCACCGAGTCTTTGAATTTTAGAGTGGAAGGGACCTTCGAGATCATCTGCCAGTGCTTCTCACCCCTTAGCGTGCAGAAGAATCACTGAGGTGCTTACTCAACTTGCACGTATCTCAGCCCCGGCCCTAGAGGTTCTGATCCGCCAGGTCTGGCAGGCCTAGATATCTGCCTTTTTTAGCAAGAGTCCCAGTGATTGTAATGTGGATGGCCCTCAGACCTCACTTGGAGAACCAGCCCTCACCTATCACAAAGGAGGAGAGCCTCCCACTCCATCTTCCCAAGCTCTCAGGTGACCTGATTGGAATTGTAATACCAACAACCCCAGGAAGGCTGGAGAAAGCCATTATCACTAAGACTTGAGAAGATCATGCTCGTAAATAGGAACTTTATGGCTAGGACCACAGCGGTAATAAGTAGCCCATCTCTGGAAGTCCATGATATAAAACCTTTACTACAGAGTGGTGGCTTTTCTCTTTTCTAAATACCATTTCAGCATGTTAAGAGAAAAGAAATTAATGTTCAGAAAAAGTAGTTACTCCATATGTGCAGTAACTACTTTTCTATAATATCTTATGGCATCTGGGGTTCAGCATCATTGAACAAGATTAAATGAACGTTATAGAGCTATAAAATTGCATGTAAAATAACGCAAAACTGTTCAAATGACTATCAAAGTAGCCTGGGAAGAATTTCCACTAAAATTGTCACTTCTAGACGTAGCTTAGCAAAGCCGTTACTAAAGTGGAGGGATTCTCTAATACAAAGAAGTGTCCAAAAAAAATCAAGTAAGTATTCCCTAAAACCATGTAAATGATAATCAGAAGTCATTGTGAAGTCAGTATTTTTCTGTCCATCATTGCTGCTGAAATTTAGAGTTCCATTGTATATGTGTGTGTTGAATGTACTGATTAGAATATCCAATAAAATGGCCTTTTGGATATTCTATGCTTTTGTGTCCTTCAGAAATCATGAGGTTGAAGAAATCTGTGTTTAATGTTTGTTTAGGTTGCTACCTCAAAAAAGCTATCTAACTCATTTAATGAAATGCAAGATTTCTTTGTGAGGATTTCAACTCCTAATGTTGAAGTGAGAGAATTTTTCTGAAACTTTTATTTTGGAGCAAGTGTTCGAGATTTATAAAACGGTCAGCTTTGTATTAGAGAAACAAGCATGAAGTAAATACAAGCGTTTCTGAGTTTTCTGTAGAAAATCAATGGTATCTTTTGTCTTTTTTACCTAAGAAAGTTTAAAGAGGTGAAAATTTTAATTATAGCACTTTTCCTTCTGTGATGAATGGGGACTTTGAACACTTTAATAAAACTTGTAGGGTTTCTGCTTTCAAATAGAGCTATTAATTTTGTGAGCATGCATTAAATTCCTCCCCAACCCCTATTTCTCCCCAACCCCTTAATCAGGTAATATGGCTCACAACCACCGTGTTTTGGGTTTTTTGTTTGTTTGTTTGTTTGCTTTTTAAGTTTTAACTACTCAGTTATCATTTAATAACAAGTTACCGTCCCCTGGTATGTGTCCTCCCTGAGATTTTAGTTTCATTTAAATTACTACACCAAGGATTTCAGAGTTTAAGCCAGTGAGCACACTTTAGCTGGAGACATCTAGCACCGGTTAGCCCAAATTTAAAATCTTATCAGTTGCATTCAAAGTTATTCATCCTTTGAAACTGTCCTACCTGTGTGAAAGCCGAAGCAGGTTTATTTGCCTTATGTTTTGGATCTGCTGCGCACCCCTCCTCATTGTATACCATCTGTGCCCTGTGCGGTTGGGGCCCTTCCACATATGGCTACAAGCTGGTGTAATGCCCTTCCTTTTGATCTGGCTTCATCCAGTGATTTGCTCAGTATTTTTAAGGTCAGACTGAAAACTTTTCTGTTCTAGTTATTTTTGATTTTATATTGTGTGTTGTGTTTGATGTTCAGATACATGTGAAAGTTGCTTCCATGAGTCAGTAATTTTTATTCCAGCCTTTTGCAGCAATAAGGTAAGACTAGACTGTACTTTTCTTCCTCGAAAATGTAGTGATTTATGTATTTAGGGCAAATGTTTAGGCTTTTCATGTAAAAGTTCTTGTAGTTTTCTCCTTTGGGACTGTGCTGTTACGAATCGGTGCTCCTTTTCTCAAGTTATAATTTTGTGGGGGTTTAAGGGTCCATGAGGTTGTAGGCTTTCTACTGAGATTTTTTTTCTCATCTGTTGCCACTCATTTTCACTCTGTATTGGGATTCTGTGGAACAGAAACGTCCTTCTCCTCCCTCGGGTTTAAAATTTCATGCCATTTCATTAACCACATTGCTTCATCTCAACTAGGGTCCGAGTGTATGTGTGGTGAGGGTCATCACACTGTTTATTCCCACTCTTGCTGAGCCTTTCGGTCCAGCAGGCATAGGGGCGTGAAGGTCCCAGCACGGCGTGTGACACACGGTGTGTGACACGTAGACAGCCGTCTGAGGTGCTCCGACAGGAAACACGGCTGCTTTTCTACTCCCCTGTTGAACATATTTGGTGACAGCGTTCCTCTTCAGCATTTAGAAAACACAATTCACTCATTTTCATTCCTTTTCACTACTTTTTGCTAAGAATGGTCTCATTTTAGAATAAGTCAATTACTCTTATTTCTCTCCTGTCCTCTGACTTGCCCCTAAGATCCAACTATCCCCCATTTCGCCACGTAAAGTGAACTTACTCTTCCTTTCTGGCTGTCCCACATATCCCTCTAAAAACAAAAAGAAACCAGCGAACTCGTACTTCCTCCCATTTATCTGCAGACTTTCCTGTCTCTCGCTGCAGAAGCAAGCGGTTCAGGATTATGTGTGTGATGCCCAGTTACCATGAACACAGCAGATTTTTTGTGAAATCTTGGAGGGGCGGGGCATAACACCCTGAAGGTGTTAAGATTTCCCAATATCTCCTTCTCACATTCGAGTCTAATTACTGCCGCCATGTATTCTGTGGTGCTGTATCATGTAATGGTTATCGATGCACTTTTGGGGGACGTGTTCTCGGTTGTGGGCTCTGCCTTCCCCCTGAAGATACAGTTTCTCAGAGGCCAACCCCAGTGATTCTTTTGGTTAGAGTAACCTCTGTTGCAGAACTTTTTAACTACTTTCCGTAATGAATGTATGTTTAAAAACCTCTGGAATCCTACAGGAAGATCGGTCTTTTGTTACAGGAAGAAAAGAAAACAGTAGCATTTACTGGGCTCAGCCAGTTAAAATGTGTACCATTGAAATATGTATCTATTTCCCATCATCTGGCTAAGCTGTGGCGCTGACTAGGTTATTTCTTGCCAGAGAAAATAATTTTAAATCATAAGCATATTTAACTAGCAAGCATAAATCATAAGCCCTTCTAATCATAAGCATGTTGGACTCTGGTAGGATTTGTACAGATGGTATGGTTAAATGTGTGGGCTCCTCCCAGCCTCAAAGATGTGGACAAGCTCTTACTCCCCAATTTCCTCTTTCACTTGGGGAACTTAAATCATTTGTTGTTTGCACATATAGAATTCTAGAAAGCATGGACTTAGAGGGAGGTTTCGGGTCTTAAGAAAGTTTGGAGTTTTGTGACTCACCCTGACTAAAGAATGCTGGAAATGAAGGGTAAATATTAATGCAGCATTCCCTTTTTGAGGCAAAAATAATTGGTGTTTCATAAAGATAGTCAAATGATAAAGGACAAGACGCTGATTTTCAGAATGTGTCTTTTTAAAAAAAAAAATCCAACGTCATGGAATCATAAATAACAGTTTAACAGAAGCCCGTTGGCTTTCAAAAAGTGTTCTCCAGGTGGTTGGTTCTACAGAAATACTTTTAGATACTGCAAACAAAGCTCCTATTGTAAAGTATATTTTTAAAAGTATTTTTTAAAGTGTAGTAACACAATAACACATCCATCCTGACATGCATTGCAAGGCAAATTGTTAACATTTTGGAAGCCATTCGGCATAATTTACATACTCATTGATTTTGTTTTATGAAACACCACTTTTTAGAAACTTTTTATTGTAAAAATAAAACAAAGATACAGAAAACCACCCAAAACAAACGTGTAACTTAGTGAATCATTATATGCAGAACACTCCTAGAGCAGCACCCAGGTCGAGAAATAGATCTTTGCCAGCCATCCCAGGAGCCTCTGCTCGAATAACCCTGATGCTGACTTACAGTAAGCAACTCCTTGCATTTCTTTCTGGTTTTATCACTCAGGTGATAAATATCACCTTTACCTTTTTATATAGAAGCTCCTCTATTCGTGAAAGTTGGGTTCAGCAAAGTTACTTACAAGCTCTCTGAACGCTAGGTGCCAAATGACCCTGTAAGCCCGGGCTGCCCGCATAAGCCAGGGAGCCGATGGGGTTTGGTACGCTTCTACTATGCGGTGTGGCTCTCTTCCTAGCTGTGACTTAATGGTAACTAATGGTGTTTGGAGCTCCATGCCATGGAAGCACAGAGACTAATTTACTTCTCCCCAAGATACAAGGAGGCACTGTCATGATTGTTCCCTCCATTTTCTGTGCATGGAATCTAAGACTCGAGGGGGTGAAATAACTTGCCCACAGTCACGCAGGCAGTTCGTCACAGAGCAAAGGGACAGCTCAGGTGCTGTGGCTCTAGCCTGTTCTCCTGACACTAGGCTTGATGGAAGATTCCAGTAGACAAAGATCTTGACACTGCTTAGAGGACTTTGTAAAGGAAAGGACCTACAGCTTTAAGAAAAAGATGGAAAGCTCGCTGGCCTAGTTCAACCTTTGCATTTTACAGATGAAGAAATGACCCAGAAAGCATAAAGAATTTGCTTAAGGTCACACAAGCAGTTGGAGGCAAAGTTGCAGCCAGCTCCCCGAATCTCCTGGCTGTTAAAATCAACGATCTTTCCTTCATTCCATACCTTATGTGGGAAAAATACACATTTCCTAATCCGCTTCTTTGCATCAGTTCCACATGAGCAGATTTATCTCGAAACCAGTGTACACCATCTACTTGCTTACTTGTTCAAGGTTTTAGCTGGGAATTAAAAAATTTGTACTTGAAGTTTGCTTTTCTGTCTCACTTATTGAGTGCCCAATCTGTAGACGCACATGCCTAACACTCTCCTCCAAAGAATGTACAAGAATAACACATTTGACTGGTGTGGATGGCAGGTGGAAAAGAATTACTGGTGTAGTGTAGGCCCTTCAACATATTCACGGCCAATTCTGGATTATCCCAGCACAGATGGATCATGCAAAATCCTCTTCTACTTCTTACTGGTGACCTTTAACTATTTGTGTTTGCAAATGCTTCTATTGGAGATTGGAAAGGAGAAGAACGGGGAAGATGGGATTTGGTTTCTTGACCAGAGCGTTAGGTGTCCTGGGTAATGGTTTGGTGGTTTTTGTGGGAGACTGTGGGATTCTCTCTGCGTTGAACCACTCTGGGATTTCCAAACCTTAGCCTTGGATGTCAGCAATCGGAAGGGAGGCAGACTGGCACAATGCAAAGAGCTTAGCTTGGAATTTGTTTTATTGGGTTGAAATCCCATTAGCTTGTGCCTCAAGCAAGTTACTCATCCTCTCATAGCCCCAATTTCCTAATCTACAGAAGGGAAGAAGACAGAGCTTCTTCAAAGCCAATGACATACTTAAGTACCCAGCTCAGCACTTTGCTCATGTAGAGAGCTGCTCGATGGTACTTCTATTAGTTGACTCTACATCCACATGGTAAAGAGAACGAACTGATTCAATGGAACTCTGGCACCTTCCCCTTGACGGATTGGTCTGGCTTAAGCCGTTCGAGGCCCTGCACGTTGATGGCAATGGTGGCCAAATCCAGTAGTCTCGTGACTGCTTGTCTACCAATCTCTCTACCTCTTCGCACCATAGTGGCCCAAACAAGTCAAACAAACAAGTTCTTCACTGGAGCTCTGTGGACCTGACTTCCGGGTCATTTGCTGTGAACCAGTTAAAAACCTGAATGAATCTTCCAGTTAATTATTTTCTAAGGACATTATTGCCATTGTTACTCAGGAGTAGATGAAGGAAGTCCAGCTGATGAAAACGTTTTCCAGGCTGATCCAATTACCGTTGAAACATAAGTCCCATGTTATGCTCTGTGGATTGTAGGCACTCAAACTTATCGTTGGAGGAGGACCGTAGGGGGGCCCCCGAGTGTTCCTTGTAGTCCATGCATATTCTTTTAATGCCGGATGCCTTAAGGAAAGCCAATGGGCATTGGGAGAGCTGAGATAAGGATTACATGGGATATTGACTCACTGACTCAGAAAGTATTTATTGAACAGCTATGACGTGCTCCTAGGCACTGGGGATACAAAAATAAACAATGCAAGACATCATCCGTTCTTCATGGAGCTTACTGTTGAGCATATTGGCAAATATCATTAAAACTTAGGAACTACTAGACTATAAAAAAAGCAAGAAATCTATCTTAAACATGTTTGAGCTCCATATACCTACACATACTATGAACGAACTCAATGCATGCTGGGGGGAAGGCATGTTTGAATGTCGCTATAAGCAGGTTTTGGGTTTTTTTTAAGTTAAAATATCCTTAGATTTCTAAAGCTGAGTGTTTTTACTAATCTCATTATTGTTTTTAAAATGCTCTAATAATAGTTCTGACACGGAATTCAGTTAACCACAAAGGCTGTTTATAATTTGTCGGTGCTTTTCAGACATCTTTAAAAGCTGAGGGAGCCCTGGACTTTGGCTGGGTAACTCACTGAGTCTTTATGTATATACCTGAGGGGTGACCATCATAAAGGAGGTCTGTGCGCCGACATGTTCAATGTGGGGATTCGTACACTGTGGAATGTCTCAAGATTGCTTACTCCGTAATTTTTAAAAGCCCTGTAATTCCTTATAAAGCATATATAGCATCTGAACAAGAAATATGACACTAAGTCTCGGATTAAATAATATCTCGGGGCCACTACCTTATGCATTTTCAGCAGTTCAGGAACTCCACTAAGTGCAGGTTAACAAGACCAGAGCATCGTAAATGAGCATCTGTCCCATGACCCAGCCGGAGACCCCTTCCGATTATTCATTCCAGAAGCACGTGCTGACACCGGGTTCAGCCCTCTCGAATCTCCCACTCGAAGTGGTCTTTTAAGATTGGCAGGAGGTCAGAGCCCCGCGCCCCCGTGCTTTGTGGTGTGGCTCAGTGTTTTCTGGGTCTTACTGGCTTTGTAGCCCGTCTAACTCTATTTTTCAGAGTTCAAGTAAACAAAAGGAGACTCTGGACGGGGAGCCGTCCAACTCGGAACCCTTGTATGGAAAAGGGTTCTCTTGTTGTTGTTTTTAGAGCGTTTTAAATGAGCACAGGCAGCTCCGGCCGCACAGAAGAACTCGGATTGGGCACCATCACCGTTTCTCCCGCTGCAGTCCCCGTTCAGCGTTCCACTTCAAAGGCCTGGCTCTGAGGGGATCACACATTTGCCTCGATGACAAATTAATCAAACTTGATTTCTTGGATGAGATGGGTACAAAAGAACTACAGCTCCCCAAGGCCTGAAAGTCACTACGGCCCTTCTGGTTCTGATTAGAGCAACAAAAGGATGTCTGAGAGCCATCTTCCTCCCCGCTCAGGCTGGGGGACAGAGCTGAAAGCCGCCGGCTTGTAAAGGAGAAAGGCCTTATTAAAACACATTTCAGCTGCGACCAAGTGCTCGGCGAGCCCTTCTGACAGAGAAAATTACTTTTTAGTAGATGCTCACCTTCTCTCATGAGCAAAGTTCCCACTTAGAAGAATGAGAAGAGGTAGTATATTAGCAATCTGAAATGTTTATAGAGCTCCCCTTTTATGTTTCTGTTGGGAAGGTGAAGTTAAAAAAAAAAAAAAGAAGAAGAAAGAAAAAGAATGAAATCGACCTGTGGTATCTGGCAGGCGTTAGGGATAGGCGGAGTTTGGCTAAGGAAATTCACTTGTACCTGGTTAAAAAGCAAATTCTCCCAGCTGGGAGATTTATGTGCCTTTAAGGCAGGCCTAGGACAAGGCAAAGAATGGGATTCAAAATGCGACTGCCGTGGGTCTGCTCCCGCAACCCACTCATGCAAGAGAGCGAAATAAGCCTTCTGCTAAATCGGGGAACGCAGGATTTCGATGCAAACCCTCTTAGCAGCTTTGTCATCCGCCTGTTCCGCGGAGCATCCAAGGACACTGCTCGCATCCCTCTTGTGATCGCTGTGCGTTCTATATTTAGAAGAATTGCTGTTGCACAAAATATGGTCCCCTGACTGTCCTGGGTGTGCTTTACGCCTTTCCCAAAAAAGACTTCAAAAAAAAAAAAAAAAAGGTTCCTACCTTTATATCGCAGTTTGGGAAAGAAGCACCCAAGGGGTGGTCCCCCCCCCACTTTAATATGGAGGCAAATCACACAAATCCACATACTGCGAGTTCCCGTTTTATTTGTGGGCTCTCCTTCCACGCAGCCGCACCACCGCCAGCCGCCGACTGATGGCTGATGAACACGTGCGCGGTGAAGTGGGGTCACACAGCTCGTCTCTCATTTCTGACACTTGGTTTGAAAAGAGCCTTCCGCCAAGCATCTTTGTGATCCTGACAGGCAGTTTTCAGAAGTTTGTGGCATTCCAGGATCCTTAATAATTTAAAGCTGTATTTTAGATTCCAGCCATGAGCAAAGTATATAGCAGGTTCTCCCTCTCCCCACCCCCACCCCCCAAAGCTGACGGCCGCACTGACCCCTGGGCCCTCTCTGAGTGCGGCCAGCGAGGCCCCTTGTGTTCCCAGCCCTCTGCCTCCCTCCCTGCCTGCTCACCCCTTCCCACCCTGTGAGTGTGAGCCAAGACCCCCTCCTCCAGGAAGCCAGTTCTGAGCTTTCAAGCTGAAGAGGAGCCTCCTTCTAGCAACATAGGAGGCCCTTACATTTTCTTTTAGCTCCTCTGTGGCACCAAGTGCTTCTCAGGCGTCTTCATTTGTAAGTATGGCCTTAACTCAAGAGTCCCCGGGCCTTACACACCCCACTCTTTTTTTGTTTTGTTTTGTTTTAAGATTTTATTTATTTATTGGACAGAGATCGCAAGCAGGCAGAGAGGCAGGCAGAGAGAGAGAGGAGGAAGCAGGCTCCCCGCTGAGCAGAGAGCCGGATGCAGGGCTCAATCCCAGGACCCTGAGATCATGACCTGAGCCGAAGGCAGAGGCTTTAACCCACTGAGCCACCCAGGCGCCCCAACACCCCGCTCTTACTGGGGCTTTCACACGGGAGGCTCTGCCTCGACAGTGCCTTGCAGGATCCTGGGGGATTGGTTTGGTGGTTGGAAAGAGCACTGCCGTCTGAGCGAGAAGACTAGCTCCTCCCTCCCTACACCCCAGCCTGCAAGTTCTGTGAACTTGCATGCGGCTCCCTGACCTTCCTGAGCTTCGGTTTCTTTCGTCTGGGGGACAAGCAGAATGAATGCTCCCATCACTGGGTGGGAAGATGAAATGAGAAAATCTGTTGTGAGACCCTTTCCAGCTGCTTGTGCCGTTCACGTGTAGGTCTTGGTAGTCCTACTTTATGATACTACAGTGTTCTGGTCAAGATAGGCCTGTTGTTTTACGCCAGGTGTTCGAAAATCACCTTCTAATGTAGAGCCCAGGAGCTTCTGGGTGGCTCAGTTTTAAGTGCCCAACTCTTAATTTCAGCTCAGGTCATGATCTCAGGGTTGTGAGATCAAACCCTGCGTCGGACTCCAAGTCTCTCTCTCCCCTCTGCCTCTGTCCCTACCCCCTCAAAAAAAAAAAAAAAAAAAAAAAAAAAAAAAAGTCCAGACACTTTATGTTTATAAAAAATCCTCTTTTTAGTATAAAAGTGGTAACATGTTCATTTTAACAAATGCAAACAATAAGAGCTACCCCCCCCCCAACCCGCAGCCAAATACTTTTTTTCCCCCAGAACGATACCCATGGGAACTAACCGTGTTTATGGATATCTGAGGATAGGCAAGAAAGTGGGGCTGCTTAGAGCCAGCTCAAGGCTGAGAGATGTGAAGATGTCAAAGGAAGGAGACACTAAACAGGAAAAAGGAGAGACCAAAGAACTGTGAGCCTTGCAAAGCGGCCTGACCTCACTCAGGTGGCACTGGAGAAGTCATTCATCTGCATTTTCTGTCTCCGGCCCCACATTTGGGGTTCTCTAAAGGAAAGCCATTAGGCTTCATTTGATGGGTCCAACTCCTGTAGGACTTTCTTCCCTCTGCGCCTGGAGGTGAGGTCTGAGGGCAGCTAAAACCTGCCAGAGCCCCCCTGACTTTCTAGAGTTCAGATGTCCCCCTCGAGGTAGTTAAGTCGGCCCTCCGCTTCATCAACAAATGTGTATGATCTTCACATGGAGGCCCACAGACTGCTGGTCCTGGAGAAACTACAGTGGAGGTTTGTGGTTTTAAATCTAATTATTTTTCTAGTCGGTGTTGTATCTCGTTCTCAAGAACGGCTTGGGCCTCTTGTGTTTAGGTAGCTGGGTGAGAGTCGTCATGACGAGAGTTGGACAGTGTTCACAGTTTCCTTCTGTTAGTCGTTCTGCTGGTGTTCGAGGATGTGCCCCATTCCAAGAGCATAAACGGGAGAGATACTCTGGTCTTCTTTGTTCCGCTGGGAAGTCTGTTATGGTTCTAGGCCTATGGAACCCCTGACAGGGTAGCCCTAGAAAGTCATTCAGATAAGGAGGGGGGAGGTGGAAGTTGTGTTAGGACTTCACTAGGACTTACAGGGAGCACCTTCCCCGGTGTTTTCTGGGCGAAGGAGATGATTTCCACCTTGCAAGAGGGGTCAGTGATTGCCTATTAGAACATGACCTTGTTCTGACCCATCTCCATAGCCACTTCACACATCCAGTTGTATATTTCGGTTTTAACAACACAGAACTTAAACTCTCACATGTTGCGGGCAAAAACCCCTAATTAGTTCACAGGTGGAATCGTTGGAGAACAAAGCGTGTTTATCTGTAACAGAATACAGGTTTTAAAAGGAGACTGTCTTCAAAGTCTGCTATAGTGACAGGCATCTTAACTCCAATTCTTGCAGATGCTTTTTTTATTGTATGAAGTTGAAAGTGGGTGAGAAGTGTCTGTTTCTAAAAGTTGTAGAAATTCTGAAGTTTATTTTTAGCGGAATAGCTAAATAAAGCACCTGGCCCATCAGAGTCTTTGAAAGTCACTACCCAGTTGCAACCTGCCAGCGTCAACCTTTATAAACAACCAGCGTGGTTTCTGTGGGTCCCTGTGGGCCGCCTTCCAGGTCACTGGCTGGCCGTCATCAAAAGATGAGAGCAGCTGCCCTTGGGGACTCGCGGGAAGAGTTTGTAGAGCGAGGCTCCATGACGGCGGAGAGGAAACTGGGCAAGTCCTGTCTTGCAAGTAGCAGGATGGTGGGATGGTCACACGCCTTGAGCACAAGAAGACTGGTGCCAGGCTGGAGACCCTCTCCCAGGGCTGCCATTTGAGATTTCCAAGATCCAGGACAAGCGAGGTTCTCTGCCGTTTGTCGGTTACATAATTGCACTTCCCTGAACACAAGCCCAGTGATGAGCCTTTCTCAGCAGCACCTGCCAGATACAAACAGGTGTGAGCTTTCTTGAAGCTAAGGCTTGGTCTATGTTAGGATATGAATGGGCCTCCTAAATCTGTGTTAGTCAACCTTGGATGATTCCAAAACAGCCTACGTAGCAGTCATCAACCTAAGTTGAGGTCCCGTCTAATGATGCTTGCTTATTCCATAGCTTTGATGCTGAGAGAGCAGAGGGCCCTTGCACGAGGTCACAGAGCTGGTGAGCCACAGAGCAGGGGCTGTGCTTCCGTCCCTCTGTTCCCCTTGCTCTACACCCCACCTCCTTTTCCTGTGCAACTAATTTTATAGTTGTTTAATTAATGCATTCCTATACTCTGCCTTTATTTTCATAGCTCAGTTTATTCCATGCTCAAAATTTCACTAAGATCATTTTTTTAAGTGAGAAATTAGCAAAACAAAGCAGTTTCAGCCGCGTGTGACACTAGGGGTACAGGATGAGAGGGTCATCGTAAGCACCATTGCCTTAGGGCTACTTCGTTGCAAGAGAGAGAGAAACCAACTAAGAATATGGTAAATATTCTCACTCAGAAAAGTTGTGGAGTATTGTGGCTTCAAGCAGAGTTTGATCCAGGAGACCTAATCTCATGGTTCTCTTTGTGCTGTCTTTATTCCCCAGCTCTAAACCCATATCCTCCCACTTTTAAGACCCCTTTCTCTCTCTCTCTATCTCAAGATTCCCAGGAATTTGCAACTTTGTGTGCCATTGACTCTAACTGGCTCTCTATCTTATTCCTGAGCCAATGGTTGTGACCAGAGGATGGCAGTGCTCTGTCAGGCCAGGCATAAGTCCTACACCCATGCCTATAGCTCTAGTGACGTCATGGAGATGGAGTTCCAGAAAAGGGGGTGTTGATTCTGGGTGACAAACTCAGAAACCTCATCTACAGCATCAAGTCCCAGTAGCAGGAGGTCCCAGGGTGAGCTACCTCACTGCCAAGCCTCCATTCTTACAACTGCAGGGTGAAGATGATATTGGCACTCCTCTTGTTTTGAGTGGTACCCTAACCTTTGTATGTGGTCAGTTTCAATACATGTTTGCCTTAGCTGAAGTTAACAAGCCAGTGGTGGGGCTGTGGTTTCCAGTTGCCCTGTAGAAGATATACTGACTCCTTGACTCACCTGCATAGAGCTAAGTCTCCAGGCTTTCCTCCTTTAGCTCCCATTATCCTTCCTTCCTACTCCTCCTTGGAGGCAAGTGACCCCTCCAGGGTGCCATTACAGCATTCTTCTCTGTCCCTCTTCCCACCTCGAGCGCCCCTCCTGTGTTCTCTCTTGGAGCCTGAACCTGTCCCAGGAGAGCAGAAGCACATGGCGTTGTGACAGCCTGTTTGTCCTTCCCACTAGACTTGGTGAGGACAGACACCGTCATTGTCACTCAGGGGGCCACCAGATCTGGCTGCTGGCCAGCATGCGATCATCTTTGTCATAGAAATCAATCAGGGCTGAACGATAGGCAGGCAGGCTGTCTCCCACGTGAGGGCTTGGTTGGCGCTGTGTGTCAAGTGCCCCAGTGGATGGGGGGCTTCACTCTGATCTATAAGCCGCAGTGGGTGCCCCCACCCCAGGCACCATCCCCACCATCGGGAACCGCTCCAGGTCCTGCTGGATAGTGTGGGAGCGATCACTTGCCTACTCCACAGACGCTTAGCACTTCTTGTCTAGATCGTAGACAACATTGTAGTTCCGTAATACGTGCTTGTTTTTAAAAGATGAGGTGCTTCTTGATTCAAAAAGTAGATTTTAATCCACAAAAGAACTTTGCCATTTGTAAAGATGGACTTTGTGGCTTAGAGCTTTAGAGCTCCTCAAAGTAAAGATGTCCCTGTCTGTGTGTTAAGGGAAACTTGCTATGGGAGGAGACTCAAAAATGCAAAAGAAACAGACCTGGAAATGACACAAGGGGCGACGAGACCCCCACCCTCTGCCGGCCATCCCCACCCTTCTCAGGTCCCAGAGGCTACCGTTCCCCTCTTCCCGGGGTGGGGGGGGGGGGTGATAGCGTGCCGATAGGCTCTTGGCCACAGTGAGGTATTTCATTTCTTCTAGTCAAGTTCTGTTTCGACATTTCATGGGTTGGTACCTAAGAGATGCCGCCTGGCTGTGAGGGGGTGGGGGAGCTCAAGGAACAGACCCCAGCTGCAAATCCAGGCCGCCGATCTGAGATCTGAGTATCCAGCGACCCGGGCCTTCGGGCTCAGCTTGCAACCCGACTTCTCTCTCTTCCTGGCCCCCGGTTTTCTTTTGTGGACCTGGTCTCTCTCTTATTGAAGTATTTCCCATGTGTTTGCTAAAGGGAAATCACCACCAAGACATCTGCAAAGTCTCTAGGCTTTGAAGTACCCACAGGAACTCAGCAAAGAGAAATCCAGCTTCTCTGAGTCTCCTGGGTGGGTGGAGTGTGGCGGGCCTGGTGTTAGCGCAGCTGGTGGTGGATCCACGGTCCTGGCACCGCCGGAGATGAAGCATCTTCATTCTTTTCCTACCTGAGACCAGAACTTTCTCATTCTCTGCCACACACACCACCCCCCCACAAAGGGATGAAATGTAGAAGCACATACACGCAAAAAAGGTGTTCAGTTTGCCCTGGCTCGAGTGAATATTCGGATGTTAGTGGGCTTTGAAAGTGTGTGCGCTTCTGAATTCATAACCCTTTAAACACAGGTAGTATTTATGAATTCACAAAGCACAGTTGCGTGTATTAACTCAAGTCCCCTGTTCAGCTTGTTACCACTGTTCTCCAGAGGAGCTGACTGTGCCAAAGAAGGCGGTGGAATTGCCCGGCTTCAGCTCGCTGGTGAGGGGCAGATCTAAGGCCTGTCTGATTCCAGAGGGAGTGTTTCCCAGCTTCGAGATGTTTCTTCCAATTTACTGGGGGATAGCAGACTGCCACAAACTGTTTTCCCTCCACATCATCTCCACATCGTAATCTCTCTCCATATGTATGGAGGCCGGTGTACATTGTTCCACAGATAAACTAGAAATAAGAAATGAAGCCATAATCTAATACAATTTATCAAGCACAGTCTTATGCCCAGTTCTGTCCTGCATTCTGTGTGTGAACTTTCTTAGTCCTCATGGGAACCTACCTTCTCCTGTGAAATGAGGTGACTTGCCCAAGGTCTCTGTGCTGGGAAGCCGGGGTGGGATTGAAAGACCGTCTGACAACAGACTCCTCCTGTAAACCACCTATGGGGATTCACTGAGCTCTTGCCTATGCTAGACCCTTTTATGCAGTGTATTAAGGAATTGTCACTGTCCCTGTTTGACAGACGAGGAGACTCACTCAATGTAGTTAAGTGACCTGCAAAAGGCGGTGTGTTTAGAAGTGTTGGAGCCAAGATCGGAACCAGGCTGTCCATCTCCCAAGCCCGATCTTGGACCCTCTTGCTTCACTGCATGCCCACGTATGCCATTTCCACTGCCGTGCACAAAACCACCTTGTGGATAAAATTGCCAACGAGGAACATGTAGATGGCACTGTTGGTTGGGTGTATCCCACTTTTGGTTTCTGCTCAGGTTATGATCTCGGGGTCATGAGATCAAGTCCTACCTCGGGCTCCAAGCTCAGGGCAGAGTCTGCTTGGGACTCTCTCTGCCCCTCCCCTCTACACTCACATATGCATAAGTTTTCTTGCTCTCTATCAAATAAGTAAATCTTTAAAAAAAAGAAAAAAGAAAAAAACTGCCAACAAGCCCACTAGGGTTGGATTCCTGGCCTTACTATGTCCTATCTCATTGAGGCATTTGAAAGATGGGGAAACTGAGACCCAGAGATGCTAAAGGACTTGCACAAAGTTTTAGATCTCATGGAGTAGTGGCACCAGGATCTGAATACAGGTGCTCCGGACTTAGGGCCTTGGCCTAGACGGTTGTGGCTCTTCAGAACTTGGCAGCGGAGGACTATCTGGGAGAAGGAGGTTGGGAACCCTGCTTCCATTTCTGCACCATCCCCAAAGTACTCCAGGCCCTTTAACCTCTCTCTGCTTTTCCCTCTCCTCAAGAACTATAGAGAAACTGCCACCCACCTTCTTCACAGGAATTTTGCAAAGATTAATTGGATAATTTCAGAATAGTTCTTTGAGCTGTTTGAAGGAAAGTTGCCATCGTGAAGAACAAAGTAGAATAACAATAATAATTATTATATTTAAATGTATTTATGAAGATCTCTTTGGGGGCAATTAAGAGGAGACCAGCTTGGACTTGTGGGAAATTCACCAGGCGATGGAATGTCCGTGTCCCTGCCCGTGGCCCCCGGCCCTGCCGGCGTGCTGGCAGCGTGACGGTACTGGGTCTGCAGGGTGGGCGCAGGAGGGTGGGGGCTTTCGAGTCAGAGCCACCCATGCTTTACTCCCAAAATAACTTGCCCGCCTGTCTCAGGCCTTCAGGAGGCAACACCTGTCATGACCCCAGACTAGTGACCTCAAAGTGCTCACACAGCTCTTCCCAAAGACTCCACTCCCTTGTCATCAGCGGTGGAGAACTTTATCTTCAGACTTCTGCGTCTGTCCTATAATTAATGACTGCCCATTCACCACAGGGACAGAAAATTCCTACCGCCTCAGCCGGGTGCCTCGGAGGGCTCCTCTCCCATCTGCTGTGGAACCTGTGTGTTAGTATTTAGCGGTGGGCCTGGCCGATAATGAGGTTTTGATGCCACAGAGCTGTTCAAGCAAGTTTATTCTGGGCTCTCAGGATCCCTCGGCTGCTCACATCTGGTCTTTTCAGACATCGCCCTCTCTCCGTTCGGAGGGCCTGGGTTTGGTGGGCAAGATGTTCTCTTTTACAATCGACTTGCCTTTGATCTTTAAGACTGGCTTTCCTGCTTAAACACCTGGCCACGCTTAGCCTCTGCAGCGGATCCAACGCGCCTGCACAGTGTTGCTTTTCTTTTGCTACACAGATGGCGGTCATGCTGTGTGCAACTGTAGCCACAGCCTGCTCGTCATCTAAGAACAGATTTTTTTTTTCCCCTGCAGCCTATCCAGACAGGATAACCTCTGAGGCGAACACTTGGGTACCTTCCCAACTCTCACAACTTCATTTTCTGCTCTGCACCAACCCCCACCAGCTCCTCTCCCCAACATGTGAGCAGAGGCTGGGCCCCCTGGAGCAGAGCATCTCCTACAGCCCTGTGCATACGAATCGTCTGGGCATCCGATTAAAATACAGAGTGTGATCCGTCAGACAGGGTGGGTCTCAGATGCTGATTTCTGATGGGCTCCCAGGGGAAGCGGATGTCGTTGGCCCATGAATCACATGTTGAGCTGGAAAAGTCTTAGATTACTTCTGGAATCATCTCCACACTGGCCTCCCCCTAAAATATTCCTATTTCTTTCCCTTGCTCTTAACCAAATGTCACTCTTTTATGTCCTCTTCCCGTAGACGCACTGTCCTGTCTGCACACAGGTGACTATTTCATACTCAAGTGTTGATCGCTGATAGAGAAGCAGGTTAGATAATTAGAAGAGAAAGGGGCGTAGGCTCCACATTGTGACTGCTATCTGAGGATCACTTTTCCAGTTGCTGTTTCCAGATTGTTTTTAATCTATCCTGACAACATTGTACCCTGGTGGAAGTTTTTAAAGTAGTGATTTTCTTGACGATATGCAATCACGTGTAGAATCTCTTTACACCCATTTTCCTCCCACCCTCCAAGAACACTGAGGATCACAAAGGTACAACTCCGTTCTTCGAGCACCCAGATGTAAGAATAGCCTCGTCCAGCTGTGGTCGAGAAGACTAGCTGTGTGCCCGACAAATTCCATTCCGCAGCTGAGACCACCTTCTTCGATTAGGTCTTGAACAAAGCACTTGCCATGTTGTATGTCTGGTAACATAACTGAAACATTGTCAGCACAATTGAATTGATGCTCGTATTTTAAAGAATCCTCAGGGATGTCCTTGAAGAAGAGCATGGGCACCTGAGCCGAGCTCATGGGGTGGCTCTCTCTAGAATGGACTCTCTTTTAATGAGCTGTTACGGTTCTCCCATTGCTAGATCGTGGTTGACAGGGGAATGGGGATCTGTGCTAGGATATCATATGATCCTAGGTTCATATCCTGGTTCCACAGTACAGTTATTTAACCTCGTTAGCCTAGTTTTCTTCATCTGTATAATGGGCATAACTATCAACCTTTATCTGGGGCTTTTCATGTAATAGGCTCTGTCGAATCCATCCCTGTCTCTAGAACAGCCTCATAAAGCTATGTAACAAGTGTATGACATGGGTCCCAGTCACAGAGGGCAAACCTGCCCTTCCTATTGGACAGGCTCTCGAGGCTCTGCTCTACCCACAGGTGCCTTTCGCTCGGGATTGCAGCGTAGCCCAGGGTGGGGTGGGGTGCTACCCAGGGACGGGCTGGTTGAGCTGGGATCCTGGGAGGGTGTGTGCTCTGGGGACTCAAGGCAACTGCTCCGAACACTCGGATGTGAAGGGACTGCAGAATTGTAGCGGGGCCATCCCCACTTGGCCAGTGAGAATATGGAGAATCAGATGAAGCCAGTTCCCCCAAGACTACACACGTAGCAAATGGCGGCTCAGGGAGGTCTGTGCGTAGCATCCATGGTCTTCCCCGCCCATCAGCCCTGCTCGGTCTGACATGAGGTGACAGAGGGGAGGGTGTGTGCTACAGTGCGGGGTGCTCGGTCTGTTGGCACTCAGGAAATCTCGATCTTTTTTGTCCTTTGTCCACACTCAACTCCTGCCTGTGTCTCCACTGCGTTCAATGCTGTCCTCTTCCTGGGGACTCAGGTAGGACGGCTGAAGCTTAAACCTTTGACCTCCTCCTTACCCAGCAGGGCCTGCCTGCTGCCGTGACTCATGGTTTCCAGTTCTCCCGGCTGCACCTCTGCGCACGGGAGTTTTCTAGCTACAGGTTGGTGAAGCCTTCCAAGGCAGGATGTTTACAGCCCCTAGAGGAATGGCACGGAATCAAGCCAGCCCTTGCTTGGCAACCCCTGGCTGTTCTTTCCAGCCTAAGGCGCCCTGCCAAACCCACTCAGGAGAAGGAAAACATAACAAGCGCTGATGTGCTTCCATTTTACATAGAACATAATAAAAGTTTTCAGGATGATTTATTTTCCTAAACAAGAAAATACAATGGACGCCATCCATTATTCAAAACGCTAATGATAACCTTTACCCCCCTTGTCGAGGATGATCTAAGGTGGTGTTCCGCTGAAGGACAAAGAACACACAGAGAAAACACATGTGTGTGTGCACACACACAACACACACACACACACACACACACAATCATACGGTCCCATGACACGCCATGCCATGACCGTGGGGAAATTAACTGTGGAACAAGGGGATTTGAATGAAGGAGAAAAACATGTTTTCACATTTGCAGTTTTCCAGACAACATAAGAACAGGGGCTTCTTGAATTTTAGGTGATCCACTCGGAAGTGTCCCCCATCCAAAGTGAACATTGATAACTGAGTGCGTGCTTGATTGCACTTTTTATGAAATCTATTCTTCCAGCTGACATTATTGAAGCCACATGGAGCAGAGGGCAGGGAGTTGGATCATTTCTCAAGATCCTTGCTTTTGGCCCAAGGAGCACAGGCGTGGGAGGTGGGAGTGGGGTGACCAGGACTACCACGGTTCCCTTTTCACCTGAGAAAACAGAGGAGGTCTTTTTCCCTGAGAGTTAACAGTTAACTGGGAAAAAGTGGAAGTTTTTGATTCTGAGCAAGTTTGATAGAGCAGGAGAATCTCCACTTTCTGACGAATGATGATTTTTTCCAAGTAGAAAGTAAACGGTAATTAAAGTTGTTAATCTCCAAAGTGTTGAGTGACATTGTGTATGTTCAAATGGCTACCGATAAAAATTAAATCAATCCAAATAACTTATTTGAGAATTCACACCATAATTCAAGTATGGATGCCACCAGACATGAGTTCCTTTCTAGAACTTCCTTCCGATTTTAAGTTTTTTAGGTAGTTTGTGCCCCAAGGGAGTGTGCTAGTAGGAGAGCCTTGTGAGTCGTTGGGAGTGAGTCATGTGACTCTTGTCCGTGTGTTCCAGGAAACTCTTATTTATCAAAGAAATAGTTTTTGGGGGGGGGGACAGCTAAAGCCTTTGCCGATTCCCTAAATGGTTTGTTGGCTGTGAAAATGTAAGCATCCCTAAAAAATTTTAATGGCCTGAGCCATTCTCCAGTAATTCCTCCATTTTGAGTTTTAGATTTATGAGTAAAAACAGAAGGCAGCATTTCTCAATTCTGAATCACAGCAGAACAGGCCATGTTTGGGAGCAGTTGGGGCTTGGGCTCTGGAGCTGGTTGGCTAGATGACCCCAGACAAGCTGGTAAACCTCAGGCAAGTTATTATTCCATTATAAGATGTGAAAGATTATAGGTTGTTGTGAAGTGGAAATAAAGCAACACAGGTAAAGTATTTAGGACCGTACCTAGCACAAAGGAATCTTTCAAGGAACGTTGCCCTTCCCACACTCCCCTCAAAAAGAAAAGAAAAAAAAAAACCACAAAACAAAACCCTCATATATGCCAAAGTTAACATAATAAAATGGAGAACTGAAGGAAATTTTCTGAAATAATGCAACATCATATACTTAGTACTCATCAAAGAAGTTCTGTTTTTATTCTTTGATCCTTCCCGGTAAACATTGATCGAGTGTCTATCCTGTATACGGTGCTAGGACGAATTTCCTTCTATTCCAAAGCTGCGGGCACTGGCTATGCAACCAATCATGTCTAATTTTAGAGGTTTTCTCAGCAGGAAGAAACGGCCAGGGGCAGTCCTGCTAAAGCCAACAGGAGATAGAATTGAACCGCCCCATCTCAATCTAGAGATTTCCAAAAGATAGTTCTAAAACTATGTTCTTCCTTAGGAAGGAGCTCCTAAAATTCTTCAGGCTTAACTCCACCATTCCCTACTTGCAATATCATGTTTAGGACTATTCTAAATGTTTCTGAGACTTTCCACAACTATGTCTATTTCAAGTCTGTTCTCGGAAAATGGAACTCCACAGAAGGCAGCTCACGTGATTTTTAGTCCGAATCTATAAATAATTGGTGTATCCATTTTAGCCCCCAAAACTCCCATCTGGTTCTCTGTTCACATGAGACATTGGGCCGAAAGCTTGGAAGGGTAACAATATCCCGCGAGGCATGAACATCGTAGGATAATTGTGATCATAGTAGATGCTCCTTACTTCCGGTTTTTTGAGGACTCTAGCTTGGGCTTCCCCAAGGTAATTTGCACAGGATCAGCTGGAGGGGGGTGGGGGGTGGGGGGGGAAAGCACTGGCAGGAAGACATCTATTTCATCTTCCCTGTTCACTTAGCCTGCCTGTCTGCTGGCATTAGGACTCTTCAGGGTTCAGGATCAAGGCCTGACCTCGCCCCTGCTCCGACTACAGACTTTTTATAATTCATGTCTGTGAGAGGCAGAAGAACACAGCTTGTTTGGGGGATCCCAGATGGAGTTTGCAGGATGGATATTAGAAAAATCATCTCTTTGACTGGTAAACTGAGAAATTTAAATTGGAACAGCCATGAAAAACCATACGTGTTGGGAGGTGGGGTGGGGGTGAGGCGGGCCAGGATGTCGCATTTGTATCTGTAAGAGTCCTTTTTTGTAGAGTCGGTCTGCACTTTAAGAATTCCTAATGGGTACAGTCCGTTCAGAATCTTAGCTGAATGTGTTAGAGTCTCTGATCGGTTACTTTGGATTAAAGGGGAGTGGGGGCAGAGGAAACAAAACAAAACAAAACAAAACAATGACACACAAACACACCCTTAACAAAAGATGAGGAAAATGTGAGCACCAGGCGTGTCCCTGCTGATCTGAGGATGGCAGTTGAAGAGGAACATTTCCAGTGCAGGGATTGAAGCAAAAGCAGCCCCAGGCAGGAGAGGAGAGGAGGGTCAAGAAAGGTAAGTTCATAAGCAAAACAGGCGGGGGTGGGGGGTGGGGGTGTGGAGGGAAGGAGAGTCCAAGTCAAAATGAGGGGGAGCAGAAGCCAAGTAAAGGAAACCCACCATGACGTATTAGGAATGTTTAATTTGCAATTGGGATCCCTACAGTTGTTGAAAATGGTGCCGTTAAAAAGAAGGCAGTTGCACTGTGACAGGGCAGGAAGAACCTGAGACATGGTTGACATTCAAACGCCTTTTTTTTTTTTTTAATAGCCTTTGTTCCAAAGTTCTTGTTTTGCATCTGATGAGATGCATATTAATTTTTCTTCTTTCGTCATGTGTGTTCCGTATCTTCTTTATGGAGACGAGAGGGGGGTGTCCGTAGATGGAAAACGGAAGGATACCCTCCCCGTCTTGCACCATCCCCTCCAACTTTTCATCTTGGCCCTATCGCATGGATGAGAAAACAATGGGGCGGTCTGGAAAGGAGATGGAGCTCGAACAAAAGCATTCTTGAATATGGGGGTTAGGAGCAGATCAGTCTGCTGGCGTTAGACGGGTCTGTCGTGAAATAGGGCCAGGCATTTGCTTTAGTACAAACCTCGCTACCACTCCAGGGCCCCCAGGATCCCCGTCTCATGACCTCCTTGATCCGTCGCCCCCCAAACAAACCTGGAACTGAAACCGTGTTTTCCCTTGCGCCTTTCTGAGAGTGACTGGCAGTGTAGCCACAGAACTGGCAGGTTCTGATTAGGAATTAAATTCAGGCCCATTCACGATGTACGTTAACTTTGTGGGTGGAAAGAAACCTGGAGAAGAGAGAGGAAACAAGCCTTTGAGCCTCCAAAAATTGGCAGGCAGACTTCCGGAATGAGGCTTCTCCAAGGAATCTTCTCGAATTAAACCTGGGACTGAAATACATTTGCAAATGATCAGGCTTCAAAGTGGGGTTGAGTTTCCTTGTGTCATGCTGATATGGGCCCTGGAGAGTTTTGTGGTTTTTTTTTTTTTTTTTTTTTTTTTTTTTTGGAGCTGAGAGGGAGAAATGATGCACCCTGAGAACGCAGAGTTGAAAATTCCGGGCCCGCAAATCACTTACTCAGACTGGGCCCTCCCTCTGATAATCTTCCCAAATACGTCATGGCATTCATGAAGAATGCTTGCTGCTTAAATGTCGGATTATGCAGTAATAGTCCCCGAATGCCTTTAAAAAAAAAAAAAAAAATCATCGATTGTCTTTAAGGTTTGTGAGGCTGCCCAAATATTCTCTGTCCTGTTTGGCCTTTAGCAGACCGCACGGAAACAGGTTTCTTATTTACAGACCATCCTTTCCAATACATTTCTTTGGTGTGATTAATTAAAGATAATTTGTAAATCCGTATTTTCTTGAAAACGCTGAAGAGCCAGCCCTGCGTTTCCCCGGCCGAAATGGTGGTCCCAAACTACCATAAGATGGCAGTCTAACATAAATTATGGCAGAAGTCAGCTATATGGTATAAGGACTGAAAAAATTAAAAGTGGATGGCCAGATCTGCAGGTGAGAATCCGGGAGAGAGTCCCACGGAGCTACATTCACTAGGAAACGCGCTGAGAGCGTGTCCTATTCGTATTGGACTTTCATCAGTGAGACGCTCTCCAGGAATTCAATGTAGACGGGCCCTTTTACATTTTCGGAGAAAAAAATGAGTTTAAATAGAGCCTGAAAGAAAAGATTTAAAATAATGGAGAAAAAACATCAGACCAAACCACAAGCACAAAAATGGAAAGGTGTTTTCCACTCTTGGTTCCGTCTCAGGAATATAATCACTAAGGTCAAAAGGAAAGCCTCGTTTAACCATGTTCCTGTTCTTGGCTCCCCTGTCATTAGGGGCAAGGGGGGCTGTAGAGGATCTCGGGCAAGCGGCCAACCCCGCGGGGCCTGGCCGTGGAGCCTGAACGTCGGTGCCAGCCTATGTATCCCCTTGTTTTGCACAAAGCAAGCATTGCCTTTTACAGATGGGCATTGGGGAATAAAAAGTATTCTGGGATACTGATGCAGCAGACGTCCTTTTTTTTTTTTTTTCAATGCTCTGTTGGAGAAGGGCTCAGTCAGTGCTGCCTCTGCCAAAGTGGACTCAGTTTAGTGGTAATCCCTTAGAGATTAAAAGGAAAGAGAGGAGGAAAACCTCATCCAAATTCCTTTGTAGGGGCTTCCTAGCTTCAGGTACAGTGGAAAACAGCAGCATCGCCAGCATGTTCTCTGGCTTCATTTAAAAAAAAAAAATAAAATCACTGTTTCTTGGCTCTCTTAGGCTATTGTGATACCAAGTGGGTAAGCTCTTGGGGTTGGCATCAAACTCGGCACACGCTTTTCTGTGCTTAGCAAGCAGGTATCGAGGTCCTGTTCAATAGAGCACACCCCAGGGAGAGGGGCGTCCTGCTGCTGGAGCATGCAGGAGCTGGTTTGCTGAGGCGGGTCACATCCCTGTGAACAGCATGGCAACACTGGGCCAAGAGCAGGTCGTTGGGGGAACCTGGCTTTCTGTGGAAACATCAGGCTCCTTTTCTTAATGATTTTCCTCCCCACCACTCCAGTTGAGAAAATAGATGGAACATCAGGCAACTGACAATGCTGGTCCTAGTCCAATCAGAAATGCCTCCGGGTGCGGGGCTGGGGGGGGGGGAGGTTGTAGTCTAGAAAGCCCCGATGATGATCAAGGGGGCTCAGAAGCCAGCAGAGCCCAACCTCTAGCTGATACGAAAAAGTGATGGGCTTTTCTCTCCGGTGGGCGAAACCTCCATTTTTAGGAAGACTGGCTTGGCTAGTCTCTCCGGCAAACAAGCCACGTGCCAGAGAGATTGCGGAACAGAAATGGACTACGGACCAGCCTTACTCTAGTAACCCGTGCAGCTTCTCACCTTCCTTCCTGAAATCGCTGTGGGATTGAGATGTCTGTTTTAAAGGGTGAAGGACATCAAGTGTAGGTTTGGGGATGGAGGGAAGAGAAATGACTTACCTCTTAATACACTTGTGTCCTCTGCTTTCTGCTGGCAAAGGTTCAGGGTGCTTTGTTTCTCTGATTACCTGTTCATTGGCAAATACTGGATTACCCCTTCCACCTCTTACTAATTGTCTGCATGAATGTTATTTTGAATATACTGTTTTAGCCATCTTCCCTCCACCTCCCTCTCTTTTTTTCCTAACGGAGTACTTTTTTTCTCAACTGGAGAAAATTATAGCTTAGTTCATAGGTGCAGGAAAGTTGATGTATAAGGTTCCCGATTCCTTACCTGAAACCCTTGGTGCCAGAATATAGAATTTGGGGGATTTTAGCAAGGTATTATCATGCAAAAATCATACATTTCATGCCCTGTAATGATAAACATTAATATTTCTGCAGGGAAATATGTGAATATTGGTATTAATGGTATAAGTAAACTCTATAAAGATCTTATATCAGGTCAGGTCTTGCCAACGTTAAGAAAAGAAAACTTTAAATTTCAAAATTATGAATAAGAGAATGTGGATCTGTATTTCTTTTTCTTTCTTTCTTTTTTTTAAGATTCTATTTATTTGACAGCGATCACAAGTAAGCAGAGAGGCAGGCGGGGTGGGGGGGAGTAGGCTCCCCACCAAGCAGAGAGCCCAATGTGGGGCTCAATCCCAGGACCCTGGGATCATGACCTGAGCCGAAAGCAGAGGCTTTAACCAACTGAACCACCAAGGCGCCTTTCCATTGTATATGTGTATTTTTATGTTAGTAGAAATCTAATATACAAGTTACATTCAAAAGCTATGGATAATAGAAGAAAAGCATAGCCTTTGCGATCTGGCTCTCGAATTGCCTCTAATCATAACCTCTTATATATTCATAGCCTTCTAGTTTCGCCTCCTCACCCACTAATTAGAACCTGTGGCCTGGGAGTTGCAAACTCAAGTGTTTCAGGAGACCAGAGAGATAATATAAACTGGGTGGGTTGGAGTAGGCAGCAGGGAGTGGTGAGGACCAGGGCACAGGAGAGCTCCCGCAACCCAAGGAGGCACCTACCACTAAGCAGTCCCTGATGATTGCTGCCAAGTGGGAAAGAGTCTAGTGCCCTGGCACCTAATTTACTTTTTTAAAAATTCCATGTAAAACATATCACTTGTGATGTTTTTACTATCCTCAAAACCACATATACATCAAAAGATAAAACAAAACAAAAACCGTAGGTATCTGTCCATCTTCTCCTTGCCCAATCCCCAAGTGGTTTCTCCCTGGTTTTTACTGGTTGCTGTCATTGCCAATCTGGCTTTGATGGCTTCCCTATCCCACCCTGGCCTCTTTACCTGACCTTGACCTCTGTGGACAGGTATTTAAACTGTGCATTGGATATAATAAATGCACCCCACTTTGTATAGACCTTTCCTTCACCTGCCATGTCTCCAAAGAGCCACATAGATTATGCCTCAGGATATTGTCCACTCTCTTCATTTATTTTTTTTAAATAAAGTATAATTGGCATGTAATGTAGTGCTTTCAGGTGTACAACACCATGATCTGATACTTGCATGCACGCTGCAAAATGAGCACGACAGTAAGTCTATTTAATATTGTCACCATACATGGTTAATTTTTTCTCTTGTAATGAGAACTTCTTTTTATTTCTATAAGATTTTATTTATTTGACAGACAGAGATCATGAATAGGCAGAGAGGCAGACAGAGAGAGAGGAGAAAGCAGGCCCCCCACCGAGCAGAGAGCCCGACGTGGGGCTTGATCCCAGGACCCTGGGATCATGACCCAAGCCAAAGGCAGAGGCTTTAACCCACTGAGCCATGCAGGTGCTCCTGTATTGAGAACTTACAAGACGTACTCTCAGCAACTTTCACATGCCCAATATAGTATTATTAATTCTAATCGCCATGCTGCCTTATAGCCCCATGATTTATTTATCTTCCAACTGGACATTTGTACTTTTGACCGCCTGTACCCATTTCAATCACCCCCTACACCCTGCCTTTGGCAACCACCAGTCTGGTCTCGTGAGCTCAGTTTTGTTTTAAGATTCCATATGGAAGTGAAATCATGCAGTATTTGTCTTTCTCTGACTTATTTCACTCAGCATAATGTCCTCAAGTTCCATCCATGTTGTTGCAAATGGCAAGATTTTCTTATTTTTTTTTAATGGATCAATAATCTATCATTGTGTATATGTATACTTTTCCCTATCTTGGTTATTTTAATTAATGCTGTCATATTGGGGTGCCTGGGTGGCTCAGTCAGTTGAGCATCCAACACTTGATTTGGGTTCCGGTCATAAGTTTAAGCCGCACATCTGGCTCCTCGCTGGGCATGGAGTCTCTTAAGATTCTCTTCCTGTCCCTCTCCCTTTGCCCCTCCCCCACTTAAAAAGTGGGAAGTATATATCTTCTCAACTGGGTGTTTTTGTTTTCTTCAGGTAAATAACCAGTAATGGAATTGCTGGATCCTATGAGAGCCCCACTTTTAATTTTTTAAAGGAAACTTCATAATATATTCCATAATTGTTGTACCAGTTTACATTCCCACCAACAGTGTGCAAAGTTTCCATTTTCTTCAACCCCTTGCCAACTCAATATGTCTTATCTTTTTGATGATAGCCACTCTAACATGTGCAAAGTAATAGCTGATTGTGGTTTTTATTTGCATTTCTCTGATGATAAGTGAATTTGAGCCCCTTTTCTTATATTCATTGGTCATCTTTATGTATTCTTTGGGACAATATCTCTTCAGATCCTCTGCCTATTTTTATTGCTATCGAGTAGTAGGAGTTCTTTTTTTTTTTTTTTAAGATTTTATTTATTTATTTGACAGAGAGAGATCACAAGTAGGCAGAGAGGCAGGCAGAGAGAGATAGGAGGAAGCAGGCTCCCCACTGAGCAGAGAGCCCGATGCGGGGCTCGATCCCAGGACCCTGAGATCATGACCTGAGCCGAAGGCAGTGGCTTAACCCACTGAGCCACCCAGGTGCCCCAGAGTTCTTTATATATTTTGGAAATTAGTCCCTTACCAGATATATGATTTGCAAATTTTTTTTTAATCATTCGGTAGGTTTGCCTTTCATTTTCTGATGGTTTCCTTTGTTCTGCAGAATTCTCATTCATTTTTCATCTGATGGAACAGATATAACCCAAGTCCCTAGTTTTACTGTGTTCTTCTTGAACTAACTCCATCATTTGCAACATTTGAAATTCTCTCCTCTCTGGTATCGATGTCACTACGTGTGTCAGCTTTCCCTCCTTTTCCCCTGTGTTTTCACTCTGCACACACTGGTTTCCTCCAGCCATTTCCTAGCCTCAGGTTTCTTCTTCCCTACACTCCAGCTTTTTTATTCTCTGAATATTACCTCCATCTTGGCCATTCCACTATCTGGACTTTTAGGCATGCCTTTTCTCCTTAGCGACAAGAACTGACCTTCCAGGTGTATATTCCACAGGAGACTCAGAGTCAATCTGCCCAAAACAGAACCTTACACATTCCCTTCTAGTCAGCACCAGCATCTCTTACTCGGCTCTGTCTTCCTGTCCGTGAATTAAAACCAGTCATCTGGGACGCCTGGGTGGCTCAGTGGGTTAAGCAGCTGCCTTCGGCTCAGGTCATGATTCCAGCGTCCTGGGATCGAGTCCCACATCGGGCTCCTTGCTCAGCAGGGAGCCTGCTTCTCCCTCTGCCTGCCATTCTGTCTGCCTGTGCTCGCTCTCTCCCCCTCTCTCTCTCTGATAAATAAATAAAACCTTAAAAAAAAAATAAATAAAACCAGTCATCTGTGACCCACATACTTTCCATCCCAGCAGTCACTGAAGCCATTACGGTCCATCTCCCTCATGATTCTTTTTTTGTGCCCACTGGTAGTGCTTTCCCCCCCCCCTCTTATTACTACTGTGCCCACTCTTAGACTCTCATTCCTCCAATCTATCTGTGAAATTGGGGAATATAGCTCCTAAAACCCAGCAACAGCCATGCCATCCACCTGGTTCTCTGTTGGCTCCTTATTGCCTTCCAAATTACGTTGACTCTCTTTACCAAGCTGTTAAGACTTCAATAACCATAACCTACCTTATTTTCAATCTTACTGATCATGATTCCCATTTGTGTACACTATAAATTTTATAAATTAGACTACTTGTTGAAACCATCTCATTTTTCTGGAAGGAAATGGGCTCATCCTTATCTATAGTGAGGGCTTGCTTGAATGCCCAGAAGCTAAGATGCAGATGATGATATAGTTTGACCAATTCATAGATCATGTGACACAATGTAGATATTCCACTGTCTCCATTTAGATTTCTAAGAATTTATCTTAAATGTACTCCCCATGATAAAATGGAAGAAGAGGGATTCATGGCCTCTGAATATATTTAAGACCTTCCTTATTGCATTACTTAACCCCTAAGCAAGTGCTAAAAAGCTGTAAAACTTAGCTAAATAAAAATAATCTGTATGGCTGAAGAATAAATGAAACAAGATGGGATTGGGAGGGAGACAAACCATAAGTGACTCTTAATCTCACAAAACAAACTGAGGGTTGCTGGGGGGAGGGGGTTTGGGAGAAGGGGGTGAGATTATGGACATTGGGGAGGGTATGTGCTTTGGTGAGTGCTGTGAAGTGTGTAAACCTGGGGATTCACAGACCTGTACCCCTGGGGATAAAAATATATGTTTATAAAAAATAAAAAATTAAAAAAAAAATAATCTGTATGGCTGAGAGGTAACAGATCAGTAGTGGATCATGACATATACTGAACCATGGTAGCACAAAAAGTCAAGGTCAAATTTTCTACTGATAGTGGTCATCAGCAGCATATCTAATAGGGCCATGATAACTTCAACATAGTTAAAAATGGGGCACATTACTGAAAAAAAAGGTTTTATATCAAATATATGGTTCATTTAAAATCCCCAAGGCAAGGAAACTTATTTTGTCTGTTGGAAAAGATTTCTGATTCTCAGTTTTGTGGTGGAATTTGTTAGAAAATGCTATTGGTGCATCACCAGAAACATACTCATTCTTTTCATTGGCTATCATTAGAAATGCAAGTCCTTTGTATTTTGTCTACACTCAGATTTGGGAATTTAACCGTTTAATCACGCATTATTTCTTTTAATGATACAATATTGATGAAAAAATTTTTTTTCCTATCATCACAAGAGACCGGTAGAAACCCATGTACCTGCCCAAGAAAATTCATACTTGGAAAAACGTGGTGACCCAGCATGGTACCAGGTTAAGAAAGCATTTCTAATTCATCCTGAATGTATTTTTTCCACTCTGAAGAAGGATTTTGGAGAAACACTGGTCTCTTCCTCCTCTGAATTCATAAGGAAGTTCCAAGCCCAATGATGAAATTTTGGGGAGAATGTAAATTCATCTTTCCCCACAAAATTGAATTTGGATAACCAGCCTTTTAAACTGAATAGTCTCTCCTTTTTCAAAGTAAGCAAATCAGTCTTCACTTTCAAAGCTTAAATTCCAACTCAAGTAATTGAAATTCTCACGTATCTTCCAGAAATGGTTTGGTTCCTTAAAATATTATTAATGACAAGTGCAGATATTTCAGTTGTGATTTGAGAAGGTATGATGCCTGAGAGTAAACACCAGTGATTTCAGCATCAACAGGTCTCATGTCCCAACAAAACACTGACGCTAGGGGAGATGAGTGCTTGGCCATCTTGTCCCCCTCTACTTTGAGTTTCAGAGCCTCAGCTTACACTGAAGAGGCCATTCCAACTCAACTTCAAGGCTGTAGCCACGGCACCGGTGGGTTACTAACCTATGGTCCACTATACAGTGTTAGGAAGCAAGTGTGAAGAGAATGTAATACACAGCTGAGGCTTTTGAAGTCTTCTCAAGTCAAACTTCTCTCCCCAAATTTCTGCACTTGTGGCTGTCTTGCTGGAGAAGATGATTGCAACGTGATTACCCAAAAGTACATTCCGGCATCCCCTACATCCCAGTTATGTATCGCACAGGTTGATATGCCAAAGGGCTGCCCCACACTTAGGATCAGTAGAGCCTAGATGCCTGCTTGTAACTGAGATTATCAAGATCTGGCACGTGCAGGTTCTTCTGTGTAGGTAACATTTGTCAGCTGAAGAGCAATCGCTCTCTCGATCTCCTCTTGGTACTCACGAGCTTACCTTCTTGCGCAACCACGTTTTTCTTTATACATCACCGGGATAATTTGAATAGAGGTGGGTGATTTTGAAACACACTTCGAACGCCTGCTTTTAGTCCAGACTCCGGCGCCTGCTTCTCAAGCTCATTGATCCTCGCTGTGACACGCCACATCTGGTTTTGTCACTCCCGTTCTGTTGATGTAACATAGCGTGGTGTCAAGTGGTACTGGGTTTGGCACCATCGTCAGCCAAAGACATCACAAATCAGACATTATTTCTGAAAACTGCAGTAGAAGTGCCAGTGTATTTTAAAATTTGTTCAGACTCCTTTTTTTTTCTTCCTTCAAGAAATAGAGCTATTTATTTTAAAGGGTTGTGCTTCTAAAAATTCTTGTTCAAAGAATCACTGTTCCCACAAACTAGAGGGGCAAAGAGTTTAGTTACTCACTTGAGCAAATATTTATTGAAGGGTTACTATATGCCAGGCACTGTGTCTGGCACCATATTCATTTTCTGGGCTGCACAGCAGTGAAGGAAATTAAGTCAAACATTCATTTCGATAAATGGGAATTGTGTGCCAACTCTTGCATATGCTGATGACTCCCAAATTTATGTCTCTAGTTCTCTTCTCTCCCTATCACCCCAGAATCAGTGTGTCGAAGAGCTCTTCAAGATCTTCACTTGGATGTCCAGTAGGCAGCTTAAATACACATATCCGCTAGAAAGGACATAGAGCAGGGATGACCAGGGCCTGGGAGGGGAGGAGAACGGGGGAGGGTAGTGTCGAATGGGTACAAAGCTTCTGTTGGGGATGATAGAAGAGTTCCAGCAAGGGACAATGAATGATACGATTTAAAATGATTACATGATAAAATGTATATGTATTTTGCAACAACAAAAGAACATGGGCAAAACCAAGCCCTTGATTTCCACTCCCCAGACCAGTTGCTCCTCCATCCTTATAACCCGACAGGAAATGACACTTCCGCTCACCCCTAGGCTCATGTTCAGAACTTGACGTTGTCATCCTCGACTCCTCTTTTGCTCACATCCAACGTGCAACCCCTTCCTAACCCTTGGTGGCTCTACGCTGACAGGACGCTCAGAATCCAACCTCTTCTCGCCGCCTCCACCTCGAGCTCTTGGTCCAAGTCCTCTCTTGCCTTCTAAGTGGGCTCCCTCCTGCCACGCGTGCCCTTCTATAGCTCGTCCTGCCCCCGGTCCTAGAGTGATCCTTTCAGCATCTGTGTTTGGTCCTGCCAGTCTTCTGTCCCCCACCCACCAGTGCTCTCTCATCCCAGCAAAATCCAAACCACAGTCCGTCTGGGCCTGGAAGGCCCCGAGGGGTCCGGCCCCTGCCACCTTGCTGAAGTAAGGCCTGTCCCAGTCCTCCTCACTTACTTGGTTCCAGACATGCTGGACTCCTTGGCGTTCCCAGAACAGGCCAAGTGCATGCCTGTGTCAGGGCCTCTAACTAGACTTCCTCTTAGTCTGTGACACTCTAACATCAGCATTGCTTCCAATGTCACCTCCTCAGAGAGCTTCCTGGCCATCTGCCGAAAATAGTATCCCACCCGGGGTACTGAGTGGCAAGAGTCAGTCGATTGTCTGACTCTTGGTTTTGGCTCAGGCCGTGATCTCAGGGTCCTGAGATCGACTCCCATGTTGGGCTCTGTGCTCAGCATGGAGTCTGCTGGTCCCTCTCCCTCTGCTCCTTCCCCTGCTCTCCTCCCGTACCCCTGCCTGGAATAAATAAGTAAAATCTTTAAAATAGCATCACCTCTTGTGATGCTATTTTCTTTCACTTTGTCCTACCTTGTTTATTTATATGTTTGGGTTTTGTCTATTTCTCTTCACTAGGATGTAAGTTGCCTGACGGCAGGATTACTCTTCTTTCATTTAATGCTTTATCCTCAGTAGCCTGGAACTTGGTGGGTTCTCAATAAATATTCTATAATATGCACTCACATAACTATTTTTTTTCCTAAATATTCTTAGTGCATTAGTTGGGGTTATTACAGAGAATTGTGTTATCTAATAAACTCCCACTTGGGAATAAAAGGGAGTTTTCCCTTTTAAATTAAAATATTGAACTTATGGGCAAAAGTTTTTTGTTTTTTTTTTTTTTAAGTAGGCTCCATGCCCAGTGTGGAACCCAATTCAGGGCTTAAACTCACAACCCTGAGATCAAGACCTGAGCTGAGATCAAGTCGGACAGTTAACCAACTTAGCTAGCCCAGGTGCCTCTGGGCAAAATAACCTTTTTTAAAAAAGTATTTCCCATTCCTAGTGTGGAGGCCAGTGCAGGGCTCAAACTCATGACCCTGAGATTGGAGCTGAGATCAAGAGTCAGACACTTAACCAACTGAGTCAAGATCTGAGATCTTGATTGAGATCTGAGTTCAAGATCTGAGCTGAGATCCAGAGTTGGACACTTAACCAGCTGAGTCACCCAGGCACCTCTGCGCAAAAGAATTTTAGGGCATGAAGTTTAAAAAAAAAAAAAAGAGGTGAAATTTAAAAATCTGTAAATCTTCTACAAATTGATAAAGATTTAGGAAAACAGAGCAATTCAGGGAAGGTAAGTGTAGTTCCAGAATACATGGTTGAGTCAATGGTATTACTTCTGGCTTTTATGATAGGAAATTCAGAGACCCCACTCAATTTGCTTAAGAACACAAGGAAGCATCTGCTTTCCTTTGTAACTACAAGGTCCAAGGGATTGATTTCAGATAAGGCTGCATCCAGGTGCTAGAATAACGCAATGAGTTTTCATTCTCCACTCCGTTTCTAGGCAGCTCTGCCACCTTCAGTGTTGGCTTTATTCACAAGAAGCTCTAGGATTATATCCTCCATCCCCTTTTTAAAATATTTTATTTATTATTTTGAGAGAGACAGAGAGCGAGAGAGTGAGCGAGCAAGCATGAGCAGTGGGGGAGAGGGAGAAGCAGGCTCCCCGCTGAGTAGGGAGGTGACTCAGGGCTCAATCCCAGGACCCTGGGACCATGACCTGAGCTGAAAGGAGATGCTTAACTGACTGAGCCACCCAGGCGCCCCAGATTAAAGCCCCTTTATAGCTGGTTATCCCAAGGGAAGGAGAGCTTCTTCATATCATCAGTCTAGCGAAAGCTCCCGGACTGAGTCACATGAGATCATTCGGGTGACCAGCTATGAACCAAATATTGTATGTAGAGGGATAGAAGGCATATAGCTGGCAAAACTGAATCACATGCCCATTTTGCACCTAAGAAGAAAGGAGGAATTAAGGTCAATTACCCTCAGCTCCCTGGACCAAGCACCAGGAGGGGTTTATTCAATGGGAAATCAAAACAAGTGAAATGGGTGGGATGGGGGTAAAACGTCTACTGTTCACTAGATCAAGAAGAGACAACGCTTCTGCTTGGCTCTGTCATGTCATGCACTGCTCTTTGACTTAAATATTTTCTACTGGTCTTAACAAGTTGTGGTGGGTTTTAAGCTGATTATGCCTATGTTCGGATGGATTGCAGAACGTGAAAAGGCTGTCCTCAGGACAGAAGAGGTTGTGTGTGCTTGTTAGACCATAGTGGCAGGAGACTGGAAGGGCTTGGTGCGTGGAAACAAGGGGGATAGGAAGACTGGTGACTCCGTCTTTATTGACTCAGACACGGTTTCTCCTTACGTGAAGCCATCTCTATGTAATTGAAAAAACTCATCGAACAGTGCAGTGGTTAATGGCTTATGAGGCCATTGCCCCCATCCCTGAACTAGTTGAGCACACATTGAACTCAGTTTTAATTCACCTCTCCTGTTGCCTTTGCGCCAGCTCTAGTAACCTGGTTTTTTAGCCCTGCTGGTGAGCCAAGCCCTTCGCCCACTGGAGACCATGCAGTACAGGACAGCAATTGCATTGGCCTCGGGAAGACGTGATTTTCAGTCCTGACTGCGCCACCCACCTGCTCATGTTCTTCAGCAGTTACTTCCCCTCCTTGAGCCTTACCTTTCTCATCTGCAAAATGGGCATGATACTCTTGACATCAGTGTGTAGTTGATGGTTGAAGAGAAAAATCTGGGGAAAAGACCTCTTACAGCTCCCGGCTCCCAGAAGCGCCCAGTGAGTGTTGTGGAATGTGAGAATACTCCTTGTCCGTGGCCATGCTGAACTTTACATCCTGGCCTTTCAGCACTGCCCTGGGTCCCTGTAGTTGAATTTTCTGGGCTGAGCACTGCCACAGATTGTACAAACATGCCGGTGAGAATGCAGAATGATTTGGTTGCGGGCGATACAAACCAGCACTGGTGCAGTGAAGCGAAAAAGAGAATTTGTTTGTTTCTCAGAGAACCGAAGGAAAATCTGATCATCTGGGATTGGAAAGTATAGGGACGAGGGTCAGATCCAGGATAAAGTGGGCTGCCCGCTATCCTGATGGGTCAGCTCTAGAAAGCTTCTCTCCATGTGTCCTTCCATACGCATGGCCAGGAGAGGGCCTGATGGGTCTAGGGCGAGCACACAACTCAGGCCTGCCCAGTCAGGGCACTTCTAACCCCACAGCTGCTGTAGAAACCATCCCATTGATTTATTACACACTGCACGCTGTGTTCATTCATTTGTCCTTAAAACATTGACTGAGGGCCAAAACTGTGCCTTGTGCTAGTGGTCGAGCTACCAAAGGCCAGTGCCTCCCCTCGTGTAGTCCACAGTCCAACAGTGGCTGAGTTAGAGAGGAGCCTCTCATTCTGGAGTGCCCCACTAAATAATATGCAGAAGGAGAGTGTGGTTCTCCAGAGAATAACTGAGGCTTTATTTAGCAGGAGAGTGAGATTGGCTGAGGGCAGGAAAGAGCAACGGTTATTCCACTACCCCTAACTAGCATAGGAACCCATCTTTCCGAGCCTTACTTTCCTCATCTGTAAAATGGGCATGATAATGATGCCCACCACATAGGGCTATTTGGAGGAGTAAATGGATTGACGCAAGTAAGGTGTTGAGAGGGTGCCTAGACGTAAAATGTGCTTCCGTGAATGTTAGCTCCGTCATCACCATCCCCATCACTGCTCCAAGCTTGAGATCTCCTATTCCTTCTCACGTGTTGTTTTCACAATGGAGCCCCGAGGAGTGGTAAACTCCTGGCCATACCCTCAAACCTCTGGGCAATAGGACTCTTTGAGCAGTAATAAGAAGAGGGAGAAATTCGGCACCCTCTCCTGCAATCACATGGGGTGGGCCTTCTCGTGCTTCCCCTTTGGCTGGGGGTCTGCAGCCTGTAAGTGTTAATTTAAAGTGAATTCTCTAAACAGCAACCTGGGCAGGCCTCCGGCTGTGCAGAGAGCCCATCTGCAGAAGATTCCAGGCTGGTGGCTTTGGTCCAGCCCTAACCCTGCACATACTCATAACCCAGAACTCACCGAAAGTGATTGAAATGCAAGTTTGTGTTGAGCTGAGATGCTAAATTCAGGATTGGGAGCATATGGATCGGCCCATATTTGTTTTCTGCATATCTGATGTTAGCAATTTAGAACATCACTGGGACGTTCCCTGGAGAATTTCAGTTCTGTAAATGAAACAATTATTTTGGCAGTTTGGGAAAGAAATATTCATAACTTTCATGGTATTTAAAGGGGAAATACACCTTCCCCGAGTCCCTTTTTTTCCCTTGCCAGATAGGAAGAATGAAATTAGCGTGCCGAGGGAATAGATGGCATAAATAGAAAAAAATTGACAGTGTGTTGCATTCACAATTGGATTTCTAGGATTGACAGGGAGACGGGAAGTAAAAGGGTTTCTCCAAATCTGGGCACAGAGAAGTTGGAGAGAGCACCAGGCCTGGGGCATGGTGTTCATTCTTTCAATCATAAGGATCGAGCAGAACCTTCAGTGTGCTCCTGCTAGGGTGTGAGGGGAAAGGGACCTGTGCTTGTCCTCAGTAACTGTTGAGCATCTCCAGTGCTGGACAGCAGAATTCTTGGGTTGCAAATACCTGAAAGCAGCTTAGAACAATCTTAGGTGGAAAAGAGAAAATTTTTCTAATGATGGAAGTGTGTCTTGTGGAACTCAAGAGAGGGGAGTCCTGCAGGTGAGAACGGGGCCTGGCCCCAGGCACTGGAAGTGTCAGGACTCAGGCGGTCCCTGCTGTGTCTCTCATCTCGCATACTCGCTCCGTTCTTCTGAGCCTCCTGCTTTTCCCCTTTCCCTGGTTCACATAGCAGCAAATAGCCAACCCACAGCTTCTGAGTTCTCGGATCCCTCCACATTTGAGATACCAACCAGGGAGAAGAGAATCTCTTTGTTTCAAGCCTCAGTGTCTGGGAGGAAAGCTGATGGGCTCAGTCGGGTCGGGCATTCACCCCAGGTCCAATCAGCTATGGCTAGTGGTGGATGTGGGTGATACGACCTGTCCCCCAAAGTGTGGTCCCCAGATCAGCCACATCAGTCTCCCCTGAGAGTTTGTTAGAAACGTGGCCTGCCCAGCCTCCCCAGACGGACATGTTTGCAAGCTCCCCAGGTCACTGGTATGCATGGGGAGGTTCGAGACCTCTGGGGCTCTCTGGCTGTCCTTCTATGCAGGAGGCGGGCAGGGCTGCTGGGAGCTGAACAAGGCGGCCTGTACACTAATTAGGCTGCTCCTTTGAACCAGATCTTACAGAAAGCAAAATAAACAAAACAGAAATAAGCAAGCAAAGTGATTCTTGTTGATTTTATTTTGTTAAATTTTTATAAATTTTTAAATTAACATATAATGTATTATTAGCCCCAGGGGTACAGGTCTGTGAATCGCCAGGTTTACACACTCCACAGCACTCACCATAGCACATACCCTCCCCCAATGTCCGTAACCCCACCAACCCTCTCCCTACTGCCCTCCCTCCCACCCCACACCCCCCAGTTTGTTTTGTGAGATTAAGGGGACTCTTGTTTATATGGAGTGAAGAGCATCTCAGCTCGCCCTTCAAGCTCTCCCTTCTCCCCTCAGGCCTTTCCCCGCTTTCTCCTATGTGCCAAGGACCCCAGGGAATCCATTTGGAAACATCAGCCTAACCCAACCTGTTCATTTCACGAGTGGGCACCCACCAGGGGGAAGTGGTGCTGTTGGTTTTACCCTAGGTCACCTAGTTTCTGACTGGGGGATTCTGGGGTCTTTCTACTTCCTCAAGGAAGACTTGTGGCGGATGAGCAAAGGAAGCCTTTCTCCAGAGTCAGGATCTTTAGGAAATCCTCCCTTCCCACCAGCCACTTTTTCGAGCATACTTAAAACGCATGGGGACCCTTCCTGGGGCTTATGGTTCTTCCCTTCTGTACCCTTGCTGAATGCTTCATGATTTACCTTCCAGATCCTTCTTTTTGCTCAGTTTATTGATGGTACCAGGTTTCAGACTAGAGATGACAGTGAGCAGTTTTGAAGAGGCGCGCGGACAGGGCTGAACCAAGTCACAATTGTGATGCTAACCACCCGCTCTCCCTCCCGCGGCCTGCCAAAGGGAGTGGCTAGGAACACCGCAGCTCAGCAGCTCACACCGGTCCCACAGCCTGCCAGTGCCGGGGACCGCTCGGGACCTGTTGGACCTGTCTATATGCCCTGTGACAGCCCACTTAAAAAAATTATTTGTGATTTGCGCTCTGCTATCAATCGAAATCGAGAGTATTGATCCCCACTGATTGCCGAGGACCGAAATAAAGTGAAAGGGTAATTGACTGCCGTGTCCCCCATCGATCGAGCGCCACAGTTCATCGCCCCTGAAATTATTTTCAAGTACTTTGGTTTATCATTCCTAATAAATATAGAAATTGAGTAATCAAAATGACTTACATTCACATCGAACCAAAAGCTTTTAAGGAAGTGTCTATGTTTAAGTGAGTCCATATTCTATGCTGGGTTTGTAATCAAGACCCCCGGGCCTATTCTGACAATGCTGGAATGCAGCCTGGCTTAAGAGAAGAAAAAAAAAAGTGTCATCGTCACAGCAGCAGGAATCCCAGGTACCAGCACGTTTCCGGAGATGTCATGGTAATGGTGGCCCCTGGGATTTTGAGGCTGAGCCCTCCCAAATCGTGGCACTGTCCACCCATCCATTAAACACTTCCCCGGAAGCAGCAAGTCTCTTTTGTTTCGCTCCCCTGGCGCCGCTCATAAAAACACAACAGTTGTCTTGATGTATACAGGGATGTTAGCAGGAAAGTTATTAAATCAAAGTCGGCCTTAGCCACATCCTTATGTTGCGTGGTATTTGGTCCTTTAGTGCTTCAGAATCGTATTGCCATGCATTTTTTTGAAAAGGTGGTTTTAAAGGAAAATCAAGCATCTTATTAAGTAGGTGGCTGAAGAGCGGGACTGAGGGGCTATAATGTGCTTTGGGAAACCAGGCTCAGGAGTGCAGCACCACCCAATAGAAGTACAGTCGTGGGCATTTTGGAAAAATACCATGATAATGCACACTCTCATCAGAAAAAATTCCAGGACTTAAGAAGGAAGTGGGGTTAGAGGCACGCCACCCAACAACTTTGTCAGTGGTGTGTTAAAAGAAAGATAGGAGCCTCGTAAAGATAGCCCTGTTTTGTGTATATTAAGTGATTGAAAGTACACACTATGCTGTCTATTGCATTTTACCTTAGAAAAGACCTGCGGGATGCCTGGGTGGCTCAGTGGGTTAAGCCTCTGCCTTCTGCTCAGGTTATGATCCTAGGGTCCTGGGATAGAGCCCCCAGTCAGGGTCTCTGCTCAGCAGGGGGCCTGCTTCCCTCACCCTGGCAAACCACCCCCACCCCACCCCACCCCCGCTCTCTGCCTGCCTCTCTGTCTGCTTGTGGTCTCTGTCAAATAAATAAATAAAATCTTAAAAAAAAAAAAAAAAAAAAGGAAAAGACCTGGGATTTGCTTGAGGAGTTGACGTCCACACCCAGTAGGCTGCTGCTTATGGGTTATTAGGAAGTGGTGGAAGGAGGCGTACCTGAAATTGGACGGAAAATTGTAGCGCCAGACAAGGATGCATGTGGTGCATAATGTATGTCGTGGACTGAAGTAGCTGGTAGGTGTTTAAGCTTTTTGTGAAGTCACACACAGCCCTTTTCAGGTGGTGCCGCTTTCGGGGTTTGCCTAGTATTCCTTGCGGGCCTAGGCAGGCGCAGTATCTGCAGGATCCTCAAATTATCCTTAATATAGCAATCACATCGGAACAAATTCACATTTTCAAACAAGCATTACAGTAGAGCGGACTATATAATATGAATCACACATGCAAGCCATGTATGTAATTTTCAGTTTCCTAAGAGCTGCATTAAAAAAAAAAAAAACATGTGAAATGAGCAATATATTTTCTTTAACCCGGAAGAGTCAACATATGATGTCAACATGTAATCAAGATAAAAAAATGACTGAGATAATGTCGTGTTGTATATGTATGCTAAGTCTCTGGAATCGTGTGTGGATTTTAGACTTCCAGGACTTCTCAGTGCAGACTAGTAAAATTTCAAGGCCTCCATGAGCCTATATGGCTTATGGCTACCATATTGGTCAGCCAGGATAGAGGGGATGAATATTTTGGACAGTGAGTCAGTAGAGAATAAGAAGAATCTACAGTGGAAAGTGGAAATCCATGGTCTGGTATAGGACCGCTTTGTGTTATCCAAAGCTATAGATTAGGCCCATATTCCAGATCTTTAAAAATACATATGTGTGGGTTGTGTACTTATAGTATATAAGTATATATAATACATAAAATTCTATAATAGAAATATTTGTAATTATATATATAATTACATGTATATATTATATTTATTTATATGATATATTAGGCTACATACATATATGTATATATATAGGCACATATACATATATATACATATACATATGTATTTATATATATATATATTTGGGAAAGACTATGTTCAGAAAATAGTTTCCTATGCTTAATACGCATTTCAAATCCACTTTATTTATGCCTTTTTTTTTTTTTTTTAAGATTTATTCAGTTATTTTAGAGAGAGAGAGAGCACACTGGGGGGTTGGGGCAGAGGGAGAGAGAAACTCCAGCAGACTCCATGCTAAACTTGGGGCTCGATTCCAGGACCCAAGATCATGACCTGAACCCAAACCAAGAGTCAAATGCTTAACTGACTAAGCCACCCAGGTGCCCTGTGCCTCATTTTTGGTAACAGTCACTTAAGTGTCGAAGCAGAGGGGTCTAGTGGTCATACAATGTCACTTACCTTCTTGAGTCACTTGCCTTTTCTTCTCTAGGACAAGAGTCAAATTCACAGAGCTACTATGAATGTTTAACATGTAGTAAATGCTCAAAAAATACTTCCTGAGTTCAGTTTAACTCATTTGAAACTGAAATTTTAATGGCAATACTGAAATACTAGAAATATTAGATTAGAATTTTCTTATTTGTGGCTCAAGTCCCTCGCCACCCATTTATTTTCCCATTTATTTACTAACTGTTAATTGACCTTGAGCCTCGTCTCCTACCCACTCTGTTTTCTTCCTCCGTGCTTTGGCCATACCCAGTTTTTCAGTTGTTCAAACACACCCTGCTCTTTCTTCTTTGGACTGTGCACATGAACTTCTGAATCTCACTGAGCCCAAGTTCCCCTACACCTTTCTTAATCTAGAGAATTGTCCTGACCTCTTTTCTGCAAAAGTTCCAGATCTCTCCACTGCACCAGTGACACCCTCTCCCATCAATGTTGTGTTATCATTACCACTTACTTTTCTGTCTCTGGATTAGCTCATGAGCTTTGCAAGGTCACAGACCATATTTGTTGTGTTTTGCCTGTGGCTTGCACACGTTCGCAGGGGGTGGGGGGTGGAATTGGATACTCTAGTGGTATCATGGGTAGGAGATCATGAGAGTTGGAATGAACACCTAGCACAAGATGGGTCAGATTACTAGAACCCCTGGGCTTCCACTCTTGCAGGTTCCAAACTAGTCTTCAAAGAGAATAAAATTTTAAAAACCCAATCCCGCCATGTCATGCCCTTGCTTAAATCCTTTCACTGGCTTCTTATGGGTCTTTGAATAAAATCCAAACCCCACATCCTAGCACAGAAGGCTGTCCATGGTCTGACCCTTGCTCACCTCTCCCCATTTATCCTGTACGCACTCTTCCTTGTCCCTTGTACTTCACCTAACTCCGACTTCCTTTCCTGTCCTTGGACATTCAGGCTCTTTCTTGTGGCCAGACCTTTACATATGCTGTTCCCTTTGCCTGTAATACTCTTCCTTTACCCCTAAATACTCATAGGTTTGGCTTATGCCTCAGGTCACAGGTCACATGTCCTTTTTTCCCCTGACCCCATTACCTATGGTGACCTTTCCCCACCTCCTCATCCTGTTTTATTTCCCTTATAAAACTCATCCCTGTGGGGATTGATATTGTTCATGTATTTATCTCTTCTTTGTCACTCTTTCCAATTAGAGCAAAAACTTTTGAGGGCTGGGAATCTGACTCTCTTGTTCACAGCTACAGCCCTAGTAACTAACATATTGGGTTTTTTTTTTTTTTAAGATTTTATTTATTTATTTGACAGAGAGAAGTCACAAGTAGATGGAGAGGCAGGCAGAGAGAGAGAGAGAGGGAAGCAGGCTCCCCGCCAAGCAGAGAGCCCGATGCGGGACTCGATCCCAGGACCCTGAGATCATGACCTGAGCTGAAGGCAGCGGCTTAACCCACTGAGCCACCCAGGCGTCCCACATATTGGGTTTTTTATCGTATTTTTGAGTGATTGAATAAGGTACTATTGTGTGTGCGCACATGCATGTGCATGTGTGTGTAATCAATAAGACATGGGTGTCAATGAGAGGGAGTTAAAGATTTCCAGCTCAGTCTGGGTATTCGTTGTGTCTCAGTTCCGGTTCCAACATGAGAAGGCCCAGATAGAAGGATTCGGTACAAGTGGTTTACTTGGGAGGTGAGACCAGGAAATGCTGGCAAAGGAGCAGGAGAGTGAGTCAGGCTAGGGAAGTGAGCCAGTTAACAAGCTTATGGCCGTTTTGGAGAACAGGAGCTATTGCTAGGGAACTCTGGGAATCAGAGTAGAACTCTGCCTCAAGGTGATCTCTCAGAAGGGCGAGGGAGCCAACCTACAGAAATCTTCTATAGCCATTGGTCGAAGGCTGTGCCTTGCAGGGAGGTGATCCTCAGCCTCTCCTGGTCTGTGGGCAGAGTGGGCTTCAGCTGCCACAACAAGCGTGTGCATCACTGGAAGTTGACCGAGTCAACTGTACCATGTAAGGTGTGAGGAAGTATAGACAACACCAGTAAGTACTCCACATTGTTTCCACAAACAAGCAACCCCCCCCCCCCACACACACACATACTGAAAGACTTAGGGATTTGAGCAGGAATCACCTGCAGGCTATCTAGGTGAAGACGGCCAACGTGCAGCTGGAAATGTGGGTGAGGAGCTAGGAGACGGGTTGTGGCTCTGTAGAGTACTTGGCAGTAGTTGACAGATAGGGGCTTCCTCAAGCCACTGGCTTGGTTGAGGTGGCCCTTGTTTACTGAGCCACATAACTGCATTTGGCCAAAGTTGACCATTTCATACTTCTCAAAGCAGCCTTTTCACATGTCCTTCATGATCTTTCCATGTTGTTCTTTCTCTTCTGCCTTTCCAGACACACACTTAGGGAGTGGATATGAAGTGATTCAGGATGTAGGCAGGAGTGAAGGAAGCCGATGTTGGTGCTACAAGCAAAAGAAGAAAATGATTGATCCAAGTTTTGGGTGAAATCGAGAACTCGGATTTAGGGTTTCTCTTTAGTCAGTCAGTAAATATTTCTGTTTGTGTTTCCAAGTGCTCTAAAGGCCTTGAAAAGAGCAAGGATTATGTCTTCCTCTTAGAGCAGGGGAAGCAGGATTGGGACTCTCAAAGGTAAACTAGCTCAGTAGCCACTGCCAAATAACAAGCAGCAATAAAATTTTGGTGACATTTTTTTAAAAGGTATCTATTTAGGCCACACATTATGGAATGGCCAGTGGTAAAGTGGCCAGACCTACGCTGGCTGGGTGAGGCCATCCACTTGTCTCCCATTCTCCTTCTGGGACCATTGGGCCATGCTGGGCGATGTCAGAAGCACAAGACAACATGCCCAATCTCTCCAGTGCCTTCTGAGCCTCTGGCCACCTCATACGGGTTAATATCCTATTGGCCAAACCCAGTTACATGGCCAAAGTCAAAATGAAGAAGCCCAACTCCATCCATGGAATCGATGAGGGTAGGAAGTGAGTATTTCTGAACAATAACCCACCCCATGAGAATAGGGGTCAGAACACAAAGAGATCAAGGGAGTACCCTAGTGACTTCTTTCTCAAATTAGCATTCTTTTTCTCTTATTCTTGAATTTTCCAAGACCTAGGAAGGGTGCCCTCAGCTTGGTTAGGGGTCATGAGTATGAGTGGATTAGACAGAACCGCTAACAAAGCTTGGCTGCTTCCTCTTCCTGAAGAACCCAGACAGAGACTTGAGGGAATTGCGGGGGGGACCCTCTTGAGAGGGGACATCCGCTTTGAGCCCTGCGTCCCCGCATGCCAGCTTCCTGGGTGTGACTGAAGGAGGCCTTGCGACTTGTGCCCGCGGTCTCACCCTCCGCGTGGCTAAGTCGCTGAAGGAGAAGGTACCAGGAGGTGGGGAAATACGGAGAATCGATGACTTTGACCAGTTGTATCTCTTCTTTTATCCCTGAGGTTCACAAGTTTGTATCTTCTGAATCTTAAGTTCATTAATCAGCATGAGACAGGAAGATAAAAACAGGCCACTAGGATTACAAGGGGCGAGCCAGTAATTACCATAGAAGAGTACAATTGAAAACACATTTTATTTAAATATTTATCTTAGAGAATTGCGGTTTGCAAGTTTACAGTGCTTCTGGTGAGCGCCGCGCGGTTTGGGAGTCAGTGACCTCTGGTTCTGGCTCTTTTGCCGAGTGTCAGAGCCTGGAAACTTGCTCCCCGGGGCTCCACCCTTCCCAGCACTGCCAGGTACATGGTAACGACGCAATAGGTTTGCACGGAATGAATAAACTGTACAATTGGAACAGAATGGCCCATGGAGATAGGAAGGCTATGAATGAAATGACATTTAAAAGAATCCTGAGTCTTCGAGGTAGAAAAATGCTGGATTCTCCCCACTTTGAGTGGAGTATAAATTCAAGAATATGTGATTTTGTGCAATGTAGGGATTGTAACTATCCCCAAATTACATAAATATGCTATTTCCCCCCTCCAACCTCAGTTAGAGAATTTTGTGGGCTCTTCAGTGTAGAGGATGTTCTATGCACAAAAGGCTTTGTTCTTTGTATTATCTTTTTTTTTTTTTTTTATTGACAGCCGGGTTGATGCACGGCTGATTCCTGTGTTAAGAGAGTGTCAATTGCTTAGTTAACTGCATTTATCACCCAGGGTTCTCTCTATCTGTGGATAGCAACTGCGTCTTTGGAGTTTTTGTGTGCTCTGCCTATATTTCCCTAGCTGCAGCGAATATGGTTTTTATATTTATGTGAAACTGCTAATGTGCTGCTCGCTAGATCACGAGCGATGGGCTTCTGACAGCTCCGTTCATTAGTCAGCTTGAGGAAAAAAATAAAAGAAAACACATTGATATAGAAACAGAGTGTGAGCCAGCAATTACCATCAGAAAGCACAATTGAAACCACATTTTATTTAAATATTTATCTTGTGAATTGATTCATACAAAACAAGAAACCTTTTTTTTTTTTTTTTTTTTTTTAATGAATGACTTCGCCACCGAAATTTGAAGCGTAAGATCCCTATTTGAGTTGGGTTTGGTGTGGTCCACGGCTCAGAGTACAGAGTTAAAGAACCTCAAATTATTCACAGCAATGTGCCCTTGGGATCGCTATGTATGAATGTGTAGAAAGACGGTAGCTCCGTGCAGCTGTTCACTTTGGAATCCCAAGTTCGCAGAGTAAGAGGAAGAAGGGGGAACAAGCCCATGGATAACTTTTAGTCCCCCTAATCATAATGCCAGAGACGTAGAATGCTCACCTTCTCAGTGCATTATGACTATTAACACCATGAGCTGAGTACTGTTCTTACTCCCGCTTGACAGATGAGCAAACAGGGCCATGATGAGGTTAAAGGACTAAGCCAAGGTCACACCTGGGTAATTGTCTGCAACTCCTAGGAAGGGACATCTGGGGCTCCAACGGAAAGACCCAACTCCTTGCTACTTCCTGTTCAGCCTCTCTTGATGGAGATTGGCTGGCGTGGCTTCAGTACCAACGGGGACAAATCTGGGTCCTCCCTGTGTCTTGCCGGGGCTTCCAATGATGGCAATTCTGGAAATCTTGCAACTTGATGGCATCCATCTCACTAGCCTATCTGGGAAGTTTGGACCATGATGACACCGGGACCCCCCCATCTCTCCCCTTCCCAAAAAGGGTTGTTTGATATTTGGCTCTCTGTCCTCCATTCCCCCCAACTTCCCCCTATCCCAACCCCCAAGGAGAGAACTTGAACTCATCTCTGTTTGACAACCATATTCAGGACCAGAGTTCCTTCCCTAGTTGCCAAATATAGGAGTTGGAGTTATTATAGATATTTACAGAATTGTACTTTTTTTTTTTAACTGACCCTCTGTCATTGGACCTTGAGGTTCATACAATTTGCCAGCATTATAAACACTGTAAACATCTTTGACCAAACAACTTCGCATACTTATCTTACAACTGTTTGAGGACAAATCCACAGATATGCCATTGTTGGGTAAATGTTCTCTGTTCGCATTGGGTTTGCCCTCCATAAAGTTCGAGCTTGTTTCAGTTCCAACCGGCGGGGAACATGAGGGCCTCTTGTGTTGTGGTTCCGTGTAATACAGTGAGGGAATGAAGTAGGCATACCATGAGATGTATGGATCCAGGAATAAACACTTGGGTAAGTGCATTGTTCAGACCCTGGGTGTTAATGGTAGTCATTAATCTGGAAAACAGAGAACTTTGGAAAGAGACCAGTTCGGCCAGTTTTATGTAGAGAGATAAAGAGGCTCCAAGCACTGTTTTGTGGGAAGTCTTAAGACCAGAAACGTGAAGCAAAATCTTACCAAAAACTACAGGCTTGGGAGAGTGACTATGAAAACAGAACACGGACTGTAGATATTCTATAGGTCAAAGGAGGTAGAGGAAAAGGGACAAAAAGAGATGAGCTTGATGTAAAGAAGGGAAGTTATAAGTAAGAGAGGGAAAGGAAAATTTGCTTTTCTATTGCTTATGTTGGAAGGATTTCTACAGACCAGCTGGGTTTAACTGCTTTTGCTATTTAAAGAAGCCCTGCCTGAAAATAGTGGGGTGCGAGTGTGGCATCACTTCATTGCAGGAACTGGTTTGGATAGTCAGTTTGCTAAGTATACCCAGATGTGTTAAAGCCTGGATACTGACTCATGGGAACCAAACTCATAAGTCACTGATGTATAAAGCCAGAATATCCTTCATTTAATATGCTGTCCATAGCTACAAAAGGTACCACCTTCTCATGCTCACTGAGCTCTGTATTGTCTCCCTGTGGACAAAGCATCATGGAAAGCCATATTAGGATCAGAAGCTTGCTTCATAAGCATGGTCATGATAAAATAAGTCTTATGAGCTAAGAGGGTGGTATATTGGTTGAGCCGGTCGCATAGATCAACGATTGGAAGTCAGGCTTAAATTGTTGTCAGCCAAGGCAGACTTTATTTGCTTTTGTGACTTGGAAGTCAAAGGGCTCAGACACAAGTTGGATCCAGGAGTTTCCGCCCTAGCATCTAGACCCAGCTTCTCTACTCTCCAGGGTAGTACCTACCATGGATAGGCAGCGAGCTCTATGCTGGTAAAGAAACTCACCTCTTGTAGCTGTTCGTCTCTTGGCCAATGCTCAGTGAGGATTTGTCAAATATTCAGAGAGAGTGAGCCAAGACACTCTCTCTAGGCAGTTCTAGAAAGAAACTGCTAAATTTCTTCCCTCTGTAGAAACACTTCAAAGTTTCCTTGAACCTTCCTGATCCTAAGAATCCCTTTAAAATATCAACTCCCAGGTCTTCCTCCTGGGAAGTCTATAAAGCAGGCTGGGTGGGACCCAGTAATCTGTGTTTTTAACCCAAGAGGTGGGGATTCCTGTGTTTAAGGGAAGAGGGAAGAGCCACTGTTGTACATCAACGCTTATCAGATTTTAATGTGCATCTGGGTCACGAGAGGCTCCAGTGAAAATCCAAGTTCAGATTCCGTAGATAAAAGACGAGGCCCAGATTCCGTATTTCTGCCTTGGTCTGTGGCGATGCTGGTGCTGCTGGTCTGGGGCACACTCGGTGGGAACCCTGCTCTGCGGCCCAAGGGTCATGAACTACAGTCAGTTTTGTGTGCCGGAGGAAATGAGGCAGGGTCTGTGGGCAGTTTTTATTATTGGAACCATGGGAGGCATACCACTGGCATCTACTAGGTAGAGGCCGACAGTGCTGCTCTGTGTGCACAATCTCCCAACACGGGATCGTCAGCCCCAGATGCTGCGCCTCTGCTGTAGAGACCCGTCTGAAGAGCATCCCCTCTGGGTGGCACACATGCAAGCTTTATGAGCTGTCCCCACGGTCCAGTCTGGCCTCCCTGGGGTTCCACTCATGATCCCTGGTTTGGATTTTTTTTTTTTTTTTAAAGATTTATTTATTTATTTATTTGACAGAGAGAGATTACAAGTAGGCAGAGAGGCAGGCAGAGAGAGAGAGGAGGAAGCAGGCTCCCTGCTGAGCAGAGAGCCTGATGCGGGACTCGATCCCAGGACCCTGAGATCATGACCTGAGCCGAAGGCAGCGGCTTAACCCACTGAGCCACCCAGGCGCCCCCTGGTTTGGATTTTAACTGCCGGTTGAAACCCTTAAATCACGTGTTGGCCGTAAAAAAAATCACGTGTCAGACACTGTTCCAGGTGCTTCACGCCCTGTGTGTAAGGCAGTTGCTATCATTGTCCCCACTTTCAGGATGTGAAGGCTGAGGCTGCAAGAGGTGAAGTGACTCTGTTGGGCCATTTCTGCAGCGGATTCAAGCTATAAACTATTTATCTATTTATATATTTACGGGTATCTCTCACAATGATTGCGAAACTGCTGGTTTTTGAATAAATCGCATGTGAATATAGTACTAATGTCAAAAAGTAGAAAAGAGTATGCAGTGAAAAAGAAGTCTGTTTCCCCCTGTTGCTCCCAGCCATCATCCCCTTCTTAATTCCAGAGCCCATGTGTGTCTTCAGTTTTTGGGTATCATTTCAGAAAGAGTCTCTGTATTAAAAGATAGATAGAGATAAGCAGATAGAGAAAAAAATCATTGCTCCCAAGTGATAGGCTACTCCATTGGTTTGCTAAGGTTGCCATAACCAATCACCACAAACAGGGTGGCTTGAAACAACAGAAGTTTCTCGCTCACAGTCTGGAGGCTAGAAGTCCAAAATCCAGTTGTTGGCAGGGTTGGTTCTTCCTGGAGGTTCTGAGAAGCATCTGTTCCATGCTTCTCCTAGCTTCTGTGGTTGCCAGCAATCCTTGGCATTCTTCAGCTTATAGATGTATCGCTTCAATCTTCACCTGGCGTTCTATGTCTGTGTCAAAATTTCCCTCATCCTATAAAGACACCAGTCGTTGGATCAGAGCCGACTCTAATCGAGCAGGGCCATGTCTGAACTTACTATTTCTGCAAAGAAGGTCACATTCCAAGGCACCAGGGGTAAGGACTTGAACATAGGTTTTGGGGGAACACGGTTCTGCCCGCGGCAGACACTAAAGTTTGCTTTGTGTCTTATTTTTGCCTTTATCAGTAAGCCTGGGGCATTGGCCCATATCTGTACAAAGACAGCTGCTCTGTGAGTGACTGTACATGGTGACAATATATGCACCATAATTCTTTAACCGTCCTCTGTTGGTGGATGTTTAGGTTTAACAAAACTTCTGCTCTTTCATACGTGTTTCGATTGGTTCCCCTTTCTTCATTTTTAGAGAATAACTAAACAACATGGAAAAAGAAATTCCTCCCTGTATATTTGTATGTCTAGATTCCTCAGAGTCCAGCATGACCTGTGGGAACCTATTCTAGATCAACCAGAAAGCTCTCGTTTCTCAGAATGGATGAGCACAGTCTCTAAACGTTTCTGGCGTGAGGGCTGTCGTGGTTCTCAGCCTTTACTGTTCTTGAGCCCCACTCGAGAAGATGCTTAAGAGAAGATTGTGCTCTCCCCGCCCCCCCCGAGAAAAAACATCTCCAAGGCAGTGTGACCCTGGAAGCTTATTTCTAAAAGATGTGCCCAGTGGTTCTAGTCAATCGTTAGGGTTGAGAGCCCCCAAACTGTGTGCTTTGGACTATGCTAAGTATTAGGAAGATAGCAATCAATATGATTTAGTCCTTGCCCTTGAGGAATTCGTGGTTTATTAAGGAAAGCCAACAACAGAAGTATAAGATTTTTTATTTATTTATTTGACAGACAGAGATCCCAAGTAGGCAGAGAGGCAGGTAGAAAGAGAGGGGGAAGCAGGCTCCCCGCTGAGCAGAGAGCCCGATGCGGGGCTCTATCCCAGGACCCTGGGATCATGACCTGAGCCAAAGGCAGAGGCATCCCGACAACAGCAGTATAAAGCCACCCGAGGAGCCATCAACATAGCCCAGGTGTAGGAGCTCAGTGGGAAACAAGGGAGGTAATACCTCAGTTGAAAATTAGAAGGTGAGCAAGAAGTAGGATAGGGGCCATGTACGCAGACCGCATGGCATGAGCAAAGCCCCGGAGCCCATCCTCGTGTGAGGTGTGAGGGAGAGCCTCCAGCCTCCAGGCCTTGTAGAAACGCAGCAGTGGAGATGGGAAGGGAGGAGTGAGTCTGGGGACGGTGGCCAGTGTTACAGCACAGCGGTCTTTTGTCCTGGTCTTCTAATGCCTAAAATTCTTCTGCATGGTGATGAATGTTTCGTCCCCAAGGTCCCCTCAGGCAAACTTGATCACCCAGCAAGGCAAACCTTGAGGTCTGAAGACACTGGTGAGGTGTCTCTCCACCTTTCTCCTGGCAACCTGAGAGCTGGGACCAAGATGGTGACCAAGGAAGCCAATAAATGTTAGTACAGAAACAACTTGGTTGCCACCGAGAAGAGAAGAGGAATGAACGTGGGAACAGCGTCCCTTACAATCCCATCCTTGTATTTTAAGAAAACTGATGATGCAAAACTCGGGAAGAGGCTGGGGGAAGGTGAGAAGAAATCTGAACCATGGCTATATGGAGGCTGGCCATCTGGAGCCGAATCTGCCTCATCAAACAATCCCTAATTGTTTTTAATAAGGTGCATAAGTTATGTTTGGCTTCCCCCGCTCCGTGCAGTCTCCCTGTTGAGACTGTTTTTTATTTTCTTATGAAACAATAAGGCCAATATAATTAAAAAGCAGCGAACATATTCACCTCCCAGTGACTGGGGCAGGTAATTAGGAGCTCCTTCTTGGAGGAAGGGTTGTTGTTTTTCTTTTTTATGTTGCAATTTTAATAAAGAAGGAGCCGGTAGGGGAAGAAGAGCCCTAGTGACGTTCCAGTCTTGGTTTTCCCTTCCTTTTGCAGAAGGGAGACTTTTGCAGCCTGAGAGAGGTTGAGAGCAGAAACGTGGGTCTGTGTAGCTCTCCTCAAGGCCCATGGGCACCACAGTTCCTGGTATTCAAGAGCACTTGATAAATAATTATTGGCTGTCATGCGAGAGGATGGAAATGTTCTTGGATGACCAGCTCAGCCCCAGGCACCGTGGAAGGATTATCACAAATGTCCCACTGAACTTTCTCCAGAAGCCTGCCTGTACGGTTGGATACAATTGTGAAGTGACCAAGATTGGCAAATGGGGAATAAAAAGAGGAAAATGGGGTCACAGCATGCTTGGGGTCGGCAGCAGGGGGGTGGGGTAGAGATGGGAGCAGGATGGGGTAAAGGCAGGAAAGGGAAAATATAGAGAAAATTTTAAAATATTAAAATACCATTTTTCAGAAAGAAATAAGGGGGCAATATAGCTTACCTGAGCTGTTGAACTGGCATTTCCAGACTCAGGAAGAGATGAGAAGCAAGTAAGCGCCTGGATATAGGATCCTCCAGCCTGGGAGGACCAAGAGGGAACCATCCTGCACGGGGCCTCACGAGGCCTCCTTGGGCTGTTCCTTCCTCAACACATACTACCTGTCATGGAATGAGTGGGATGCTTTGCATGTGTTACAGTGTTTACACCTCCTGGGTACCCTGTGAACTGTATTCCAGAATCTGCATGCTAATGAGGAAACAGATTTGGGGAGTTGAGAAAATTGGCCCAAGATCCCGTGATATTGGCAAAGCCAGGTTCTGAACTGAAATGGATTGTCTTCAAAGCCGGGGCCTCGCTCTCTGCACTGGATTTATATCCCATTTGATCCCAAATTTCCCATTTCTTCTCCGATGCAGGCAGAGTAGCTCCTTATAATGGGTTCTGTGCTTCTATCTCATGGGTTCCTATCGGCAATGTAAAATCTGACCCTATTTTTAGTAAGGTAATTGCAAAATATCCATACAAGTACTTCCTCCTTCATTGACGTATCTTTTTAGTGCTCCAAGGGAAATAAGGATGAATCGGACTGAGCCCTTCAAGAGACATAGTTTAGTAGCCAGACTAAGGAGATGGATGTAAAACTAAGCCATGTGTCACTATGCTTATAATAATAGCATGTTCTTAGATGCCTACCTTGGGCCACCATGGTATGCCATGCTTTCCTGTGCAGAGAGCTGTCTATGCAGCAAGCAAAAGGAGTTCAGACGGAACCATGGCTTTGGGCCAGTGATATTACAGAACACTTGAGGGAAGGGGTAACATTTGAGCAGAGACTGGAAGACTAGCGAGACCCTTGGAGGGAGGAATGGATCAGTGCAGGCAAGAAGGCGTAAGGTGAGGGGGGAATTCTGCAGGCAAGAGTCTAATACCAGAAGGGAGGGATTGGGAAAATGTTGGCCAAGGTCAGGTTACAGCAAGCTTGAAATGTCAGGCTGAGGAGATTGGGGACAAAGTGGGTGACAAGAATCCGTGGAAATCTTCAGCCATCCTTCTTAGGAGTCCGAAGGAATCCACGCTTAGAAAATAAGCAGTGAATTTGGTGAACCGCAAGCCGTTGATGATCAAAGGAAGCCCTCTATCTCGGGACTGCCTCAATTGCCGGTGATAGGAGCGCACGTCAAATTGGTTTAGGTGTGAAGGGATTAGCTCATTATAGGAAATCAAGTGTCAGGAATAAGGTTGGTGGCTTAAGACAGGACCATAGTAGAAGCTCAAGCTCTAGGTCACTCTCTGCCCCCCTCTTGGTTCCCCTCTCTCTTCTGCAGGCTTCTTTGGTGGCTTTCCTAGCCCAGCCTGAGCCCTTCCCTCTTATGACTATCTGTGGTAGGAGTTCATCCCTTTCAGCAAAAATGGCGCCCCTCCTGGAATCCAGCCTCTTGGCCCCGATAGACTCATTTGCTCCTCATAGGCTTATTGAACTATTATTAGGCTTATTGAACTATTATGAACTACTATTGAACTTATTGAACTAGTCTCTGCAGCCAGACAGCTGCAGGGCTCTACTGAGCTGGGTCTGAGTTCTAATTCCACACCTTGGGTTGACAGTGGAACAACAAGCTTACCTGGACCTCGAAGACCAAGAGTAGGGAGGAGTGGCTCCTTAGGAAAAAAGCAAAAAACCAGGGTGTTGTTACCAGAAGGAGGAGGAACGTGAGCCCGGCAGACAAAAACAACAGATGTCCACTACGACACCTTGGAGAAACCAGGCAGAAGGACTGCTTGGAAGGCTTGGTGATGGTGTAAGTACCCTGGGGCTCAGGACCAGAAGTGCTGTCCATAATGCTTTGCCTGCGGTACTTGGGTGGCTGGGCCCACGGCGGGATTTGTGGTTGCTAAGCAGGGTCCTCGGAAAGAGGGAATGCAGGTTGCTGAGTGGGCTGGGGAAGCGAGAAGCGGATTGTAGGAAGTAGGAGTTCGGGTTTGTCTCAGGGTTTAGGAGCTGAAAGCCAGAGGAAGCAGCTGATAGATTCATTTCTGCAGTGTTAGCCCTGCAGTTGCCAAATCAGGGTTAAATTTGCATGCCCAGTTTTCCATGCAGAATGTTATTCTCATGCAAATAGAGTTGCTACAAACACACATCTGCCCAACATGAATAAATCCTGTAGATGAGCCAGTCTGCTGCTATTAGGTGCTTAGAAACACCCAGGCCTGATGATGGCTGCATCAATGAGTGGGGGTTGGCCGTTCTTGGCTTGACCCAAGGGATCTTTGAGAGCCAGGGACTTGGTTTGTGGTAATGGTCTTGCCTCTGAGGGAAAGGAAGTGACCTTTGTTGGTCACCAAGAGATCCTGGTTGAACAGTTCTTCCTGAAGGAAGTCTAGAAGTTATCCATCTGGGCTCTGGATCCAGCAGAATCACCAGGTCTTTGGAGGCTCTGGTCTTCAGTGCCCTCTCCCTCCACATCCAACTCTGGCCCAAACCTGGCTACTTACGGGTGCATCTGGAGATATTGTGTGTTTTTTTTTTTTTAAATATGCCAGAGCCCAGTCTCCCTCTCCAGAGATTATGATTCACTTGGTCTGAGGGGACTCCTGGGCTTGAGTCTGGTCTTTTGATAAAGCTTCTTTAGTGATTGTAAAATGCACATGGGCTGAGAGCTGCAGGTCTCACTGGACTTGGTGTGTTTGCTTTCCCTGAACCGTATCTCAGCACAACTGCTTGTTTCCTCCTCAGTCTGTCCCCGTTTCCCACCTCCCCCCACTTACCTCATGTAGCTCCTTTCTTAGGCTGCCATTAAATCAAGTAGTTTAGTGAGGTGGTCCCTTTGTCTTGGGCCTCAGTTTCCGGATCTACAGAAGTGCTGTGCTTGAGCTACATGATTCCTCCGGGTCCTTTTGAAGAGTAAGTTTCTGGAGATTGGAGTTTCTAAAATGTAGTCAACCCATCCACAGGATCCCCAAAAGCTCATTAAGTTGAATGAATGGAACCTTCACTTGAGTATCATTTATCATCAAAACTCGTGCCTCAGGTCAGAAGTTCTCCCCTGGGAATGACTTTGCTCTCAGCGGACACTTGACTATGCTTGGAGACATTTTCAGTTACCTCAAATACAGCACTACAGGTGTCTAGTGGTTGCTGAACATGCTACAACAGAGAGTACAAAGAACGATCCAGTTGGAAATGTCAGTACTGTCCAGGGTTGAGAAACCTCACTTTTGGGTGTTCAAGCTTGATCCCCACAGTCAAAACCCCAGCCAGTTTGACACGTTATCCTCAGTGTAATCTTCTGAGGTACACACCTCTTTGGTTCAGCTGAGAAGCTGCTAGAAGTCGTTTTCCATGAAGCTCATGAACTAGCTATACATTTTCTGATTTTTCATTTTGACTTTCCCTTAATATATGAACCACTTTGTATACTGTGACACATGGTTACCAAAGCTTTTTTTTTTTTTTTTCCCTTCTCTCTTGTGTTTCTTCATGCCACACCAGTTTGAAGTGGGGGCGAGAGGGACATCTGTTTGGGCCTAAGCCTCTGGAGGAGGCCCTAAAAATGTCTTGAGAAGAGCTGAGTTGGAAACCAAAGAGGCGGCTATGTGTGAAGGCCCTGGGCAGCCCTCTCAGCTCCAGAAAGATGATGCTAGAAGAAGCGTTAAGTGCTCCCATCTTGTGTTTATACTATTCCTATTTCATAAAAGGAGAAAAATTAAATTAAGAGGTGCTTACCAGCATTTGGGAGTTGGGAGATCTATATGTAATTTTTCAGAGCCAATTGGCCAACTAACTGGAGGGTTGTACCATTTATGAGACGAACAGAATGTTGCATGTGGAACAATGGGGTTTGAATTACCAAACTCTTGGTTTGACTAAAGTTCTCCCCACTTTCCCCAGTTGATGACATGTTCTTGCATCACTTAATCTTGAGTTTGGTTTGACAAACGCTGTGAGTTGCTGGACAGAAAACAAAGCAGAAAGGCAAGTGACGATACAACGGGCTAGATCTACAAATGATCCGTCACCCAACCTGTGATTTCAGGAGCACTGCCTCCGTAAAAAGAGGTGTGGATGGGGTGACTTGGGTTTAAATACAGTTTGCAGCAATGATATGAAGTAAAGAGATTTTTTTTTTCTAATAGATGAATAGAAGCATCTTGGAATTTCAGCCTCTGTGACTATTCAAGAAAAAAATTAAGTATTCAAACAAATGTGTATGCTGAATCAAGTTCTCTGTGGAAAGCTTGTTAGATAAAATAACTATAAAAATGTGTAGAACTCTCAGAGGAGTAGAATTGCTATGAACCATTTTGAAATAAAAACATACAAGTGAAGATTCGTTTTTTTGGTTTCCGGGATAATGTACAATCTCTTTCTGCATTGAAAGATATTTAGTGTAACTTGCCCTTCTCAGAGAGGAGGGAAGGAGAGAGTTTGGCCAGAAACAGCAAAGCCCCTAGATGCTGAGGTTGTTAAGGATGAATGGGTGGAGGTTCTAACTCCCTCATTTGTCTGAAACAGCCAACCCTCCAAGACCTCTCTGCTCTCCTCATTGACAAACCACAAAGGCAACAAGCCCAGTCAGCTCATCTCAAGGGGCACATGCTCTTTACTAATAAATTTCTTTCTCTGAGCTCTCTTAAGCAGCATTTTTGGATAAGACCCCAACTTCGAACATACCTGGTCCAACGACCACATAATTTCCAAGTCAAATGTTTTATTAAGTAGTATCTCTCCCCACCAGTTTGTCTAAGCAACTGACTCATCCCAGAATGATGACAATGTTCGTTTAAGTATCTGGGAGGGGTTTTTCCAGAGCAAATCTAATAGGAAGTAGACCTATTTCTTTTAAATAGAAATGGGAAGAAAGAAGGAAAGAAGCAAGAGAGATGACAGGAGGGGATCATTGAAATGGGGCCAATCGGTGTGTAAGCAAAACATCTCTATCAGGTGAGGCTCTGGGGATGGTAGTGATGCAGGCAGGTGCCTGTGACATCGGAGGTAGGGAGCTAGCTGGGAGTGACTGAAGCTGACCCTCAGGATCATGTTGGCCTGGATTCAAGTCCCCACTTGGAGAAATAGCTCAACCTTTCTGAACTGTGGTGTCCTCATCTACAGAGTAGGAATGATCAAAGAATGAGACTTGTAGTGCGAGCGTTGTTCAGAAAATGCACAGAAGCCCCCGGCTTGTGCTCAGTGAGTTGTAGATGCTCAAGGAATGGTAGCTCTGATGCAGCAGTTATTTTAATGTATACTAGCATGACTTGCAATATCATGATATTAATAATAGTGTTTATGATAGGAAGAAGAATGCCCTGCCCCAAAGCTGTCCATACCCTAATCCTGGAGCCTGTGACCATATCAGCCTCACCCTGCAAAAAACACTTTGCAGATGCAAATAAGGCTATTGATTTTGAGGTAGGGAGATGGTTCTAGATGTTCCCCATGGCCCCAGTCTTATCATGTGGGTCTGTAAGAGTAGACGTCTTGTGTAGATGACAGGAGAGAGAGAGCGCTGTGACAACAGAGGAAAGATGTGTAATTCAAGGTTGCTGGCTTTGAAAATGGAAAAAGGGGTCATGAACCAAGGTAGGCAAGTGGTCCCCAGAAACAAGGAAAGGGGTTCTCTCTAGTGCTTCTAGGGGTAGACACCATGATTTCAGCCTAGTGAGATTTGTATTGAACTTCGAACCTACAAAACTATTTTTTAAATTTTTTAAATTAACATATAATGTATTATTTGCCCCAGGGGTACAGGCCTGTGAATCATCAGGCTTACACATTTCACAGCACTCACCATATCACATACCCTCCGCAATGTCCATAAACCAACCACCCTATCCCCGCCTCCCTCCCCCCAGCAACCCTCATTTTGCTTTGTGAGATTAAGAGTCTCTTACAGTTTGTCTCCCTCCTGATCGCATGAACATATATCAAAACTACTAAGATAAAAGTTCATGTTGTTTAAGCCACTAAGTTTGTGGAGTTCTTTTCAGCAGCAATAATAAACTAATAAACTGAAACTCATACTATTAGAAATAATGTGTTTTTTAAAACATGCTCTATGCCCAATGTGTGGCTTGAACTCATGACCGAGAGATCAAGAGTCACATGTTCTACTAAGGCACTAAGTAGAACTAAGCCAACCAGGCACTGGTATTAACATATTTTTAAAAATTATTTTTTACTAAAATGCCCAGAAGTCAAGGACAAGGTGACTTTACTATGCCTGAAAGGTCAACCCAGCCCTGGAAACAATCTCCAGATACAATAAATAGAACCCAGCATCCTTAAGAACTTAGGCAAGAGATCACTCTCACTGGTATTTTTTTTTTACATCGTATCATGCAAAATTACAAAATTACAAATGACAGAAACGGAGAGAGCAAGTACATCCATCACCTAGACTTAACAGTTGTTAACTTTTTCCTGCATCTGTTACTTTTCTGTTTATTTGTTCTGTTTTAAATCTTTGGCTGAAATTTTTGAAAAGAAATTACAGTCATTATTACATCTTAGCCCTAAGTACTTCATTATGTAACCATAAAAGTGACATAACCACAATATTGTTAACAAACTAATAGGATTGTTAACAATTCTCTAATATTATCTAATACCCAGTATATACTTAAATTTTTCAAATGGCCCAAAAGTTCCTTTACAGCTGATGTGTTCAAACCAGAATCTAGTTAAGGACTGTGCATTGAATAAGATCACTATGTTTCTTGAGTCTCTCTTAATCAAGGACATCCACCCACTGCTTGATTGCCTGGAAGTCACTGTTAGAGTCTGTTTCTTTGTAGATGGTCTCACAGTTAGGATTTGTCTAATTTAATTCTACTTTGGTGACAATATCTTCAGAAATAGTGGAAAGGAAAAACGCTACACTGTAACTTAAGATTTTGTTTTGACTGTACACCATTTTTGAACCTTTCAACCATACATTCATTCGTCAACACAAATCAATGTCCGTTTGTTAAATACTCTCACTTTGCACATATATAGATCACCTGCATCGAAGAGACTCCCTTTCCCATCTCTATAATAAGTAACTGTTTCTTAAAGGAGGGAATTTTCTATTTCCCCTAACCTTCCTTTGAAACCTCAAGGATCCCAGAATCATTTTTTAAATGATTTTATTTATCCATTTGAGAGCAAGAGGAAGGAAGAGAAAGAAAGAGAGAAGGAGCAGGGGGAGAGGCAGAGGGAGAAGGAGAAGCAGACGCCCTGCTGAGCAGGGAGCCAGAGGCGGGACTGGATCCATTGACTCCAGGATCATGGCCTGAGTGGAAGGTAGATGGTTAACCGACTGAGCCACCCAGGCACTCCTAGAATCTTTTTTTTTTTTTTTTTTTTTTAAAGAGAATCTAAGAGAGAGAGAAAATGTACTCAGCAGCAAAGGTGTTGTTACTATTCTCTGCAATGTACTGTTACTATTATCACCAGTAAGAGTACTGGCTACATCTTTTACAGCTTCTATTAAGTGCCAGGTGCTAGGCGTCCATTACTGCCAAGTCTCGGCATAAAATCTGCAAGGCAGGTATTATTATTATTAACGTAATAATGTCACCAGTTTATAGATGATGCAGTCAAGTATCCAGCCTCACACCTCACAGCTAGTGGTGGCAGAGGTGGGATTCTGACACAGGTGTGTTGGCTTCAGATGCCCAGTGTCTCCTTAAAACCACTATTCTGTTATTTCATGGCTTGCTTAGTATTCAAGTTGATTATTCTAATTGTGAAGGCAAAGCAACCAATTCTCTCTCTCTCTTTTTTTTAACTGGCGTGTGTGCTTCAGTCGGTGGCGCAAACAGGCTGATGAAAGTTCTTGACACTCTTCCTTCTTCATTCATTTACTAAAGGTGGCCAGCTGATCTGTTGGACAAGATCAGAGATCTTGAGAAAGTCCATCAATTTCAAGACATCAATAAACATTTTCTCCAAAGGTATCTGTATATTGGCAACTATTTTAGGCTTTGTGAACCATATGGTTTTGGACACAGCTACACTCAGCCCTCCTGTTATTAGCATGAAAGCAGTAGAAGACCATACATAAATGAATGGAAGTAGTTATGTCCCAATAAAACTTTATTTACAAAAATGGACAGGGACTGGACTTGACCTCAGGGCTATAGTTTGCCAAACCCTGCCTTAAAGCAGAGGGAGCAACATGGTTGCCAGAAAGCCAAACTTGGCCAAAGATGGCTATGATCAGCTTACACAATGTTTAGCTTTTTTAAAAAGTTCAGTTTTAACTTTAAAAATCAGGATGCTTCCTGCAAGAAGCCAAATGGTTCTGACTCTTGAAAAATTGGAAGGCGTGGTGTTTAGGTCCTCAGTCTCATGACAGGAGTGAGTTGAACAGTTGTTCTCTTGAAGGGCTCCTGGTCTGTCCAGCATGCCCCACACCCCTTTTCCTTTTTTTTTTTTTTTTTTAAGAAGTATGATGACTGGATGGAATGATGTGGATTTTTTTAAAGATTTTATTTATTTATTTGACAGACCGATCACAAGTAGGCAGAGAGGCAGGCAGAGAGAGAAGGGGAAGCAGGCTCCCTGCAGAGCAGAGAGCCCGATGTGGGGCTCGATCCCAGGACCCTGAGATCATGACCTGAGCCAAAGACAGAGGCTTAACCCACTGAGCCACCTGGGTGCTCCCCGCACCGCTTTTTATCATTTTTCTGATGCCCAGTGTTTGTTGTCATGATCTTTAATTCGGCCTTATTTTGCCCTTCTTCTCATCTGCCTGGTCCCTGTGGATACCTCCATTTCGAACGGCCACCACAACAGGAAAAGAGAAGGGAAGGGGTCTGATGGTAAGAGGGTCTTTTCATAATTGGTCTTGGAAAGTAAAGGTTGAATGAGAATATCTGGCTGTAATGTATGCTTGATTTTTTTTTTTTTTAAAGTACAATGACCTGTTTGTTGGACAAGGAAGAATACTTTATATCTTGCATAGCCTCCTTTGGAAGATGCAAGTCACTTAGCAATTTGACAGTGAAGTGATATGAACAGGACTGGCTCCAGGCAGAAATGCAGAGTGTCCCAAGGTGGCTTTGCACTGGTTCCAGTCAACATTTTCCCAGTGTTCCCGCCCTGCCACATTAGTAGCTGAGTGTCCTCAAATGCTTATTCCTCATCCACCCACCTTGGGTGTAACTGGCTATTTTTTTTTAACGATCTTCTAAATTTAAATGACACCATTAAGAAAGACTTTTTACTGGACAGTATCTAATATTATTCATACTAAGAGAGACAACGCTTAAATCATTTCCTGTTGCGTCTTCCAAGGATATGAACATTTTAATTCAAAAAGAGTCTCAAGGAAGAGAAACTTAAAGTTTATTGGATGTGTCATTGTGGAACTTGGGGATTGGAGAGAGGTGAGGGGCCCTTTGGCAGGGGTGTTGGAGAGTTTAAGATATGTGGAACCATATGGGTAGCCACCTATTGCCAAAGTTGGCCCAAATTGTTGCTTGAGTCCAAACTTGGAACCATATTTGACTGGCGTGGATTAATCAGTTACACTGTGTCTAAGCATGGGTCTTTGTCATTTCTCTTAACCAGGGGGCATAGTGAAAGCTTCGGTTTTATGATCTGCAGGGTGGAGAGGGGTTGGGTGAGAATCAGTAGGACAGACTTGAGGGACGTGGGCTGCTCATTTCCAGTCTCTTGATCATCTACCAGGTTCCCTTGCAAATGCTTCCCACTTTCCCTCACAGATTTCCAGGCAGGCAGCACCAGTCCATCGGAGCTGGCAATTATGGTGAAGCCACATTGCATGCCCATGAGATAAGCATAAAGGTCCCTGTCTGTTCTTACATTCCACGAGTTCAAGGACCATATGTGGGTCATGTTGAATATTCAGTAGGCAAAAAATGTACTCTGTAGATGTGGGGCGCCTTTTGGAGACTGGAGAAATTTAAGCAGCGCTTTTCCCTGAATATAGAAGTGGGTTTTCTCATCTCAGGCAGGCTCACACCAGAATGAAGTAGTCCTGTCCTTTGGATGAGGTTTCCTTGTGGGTTGGGCACCTTTAAGACTGGATCTTTCTGATGCCACAACCCAACAATATTGAACATTGGGCAGAACTAGCCCCCGAAAGCTGGTTTATATGTGGGGATTTTTTTTTTACATTTGGCTAATGTAAATTGTTTAGGGCAAAAATTGCCTCAAAGGACCCCAGAGGGGAAAAATCTTTGAACGTTGTGGGTGATTGATGCGTAGAACCCTGTGAGCTGTGGACTTTATAGTGAATAGTGGGGATAGGAGCCAATGTGGGCAACAGTGGAGCTGAAATCGGATACCCTGTAGCCTTCATTCTTGTGTTGTTGGTCCAGAGGTTCCTCTTCAGCATCAGGGAGTGGCCCTGCAAAACAGGCTTTTCAGACCTGGAAAGCACTACTGGCTCCTCCTGAGAGCATTTTGAAATTGAGGTTCCCTGTTCTATCTGGATTTCTCATATAATACATATGTAGAAATCTAGACCACGTCACTTTTGTTGCTCAAAGCCCTGTAGAAGTTACCATCTCACACAGAGTAAAGCCAAAGGCCTCTAGTAGCCCACAAGATGCTGTACAATCTGATTCCATTAACTTTCTGTCTTGCTATCCTTTTTCCTGTTCCTTCTGCTTTAGCCATGCTAGCCTCTTGGCTGTACCTGTTACATAGCAGGCCTGCCTCAGGGCCTTTGCACTTGCTATTCACTATGCCGACAACATTGTTTCCCCAGGTATTTTCGTGGCTTGTTCTGTTGACTGTTTCAATGAGGGCTTCCTATATTTCTTTTTCTTTATCACTTTCTATCATAAAACAGATTTTTTTGGTCTTATTCATTCTCTGTCTCCCCTCCTACAATATAAACTTCATCACTGCAGTTTTGTTTTTTGTTTGTTTTATGATCCATTGCTCTATTTCTAGCAGCTGGAACAGTAACTGACACAGAATAGGAGGCCAATAAATATTTTTAGAATGAATAAGTGATTTCTAATCCCTCAGGAGCTTTATCACTTTTGTTGTTGTTATTGCAAGCAACAGAAATCCAATTCATACCAGTTTTAAGCACAAGTGGGAATAATTCATGGGCTCCAAAACCAAGCCACGATCAAGGCATATTGCTTTGATTTTTCTACTACTGCGGATGGCCATTTTCCATTGAGTATGGAATATATTTGCCAACAACTCTAAACTTGTATCTTTAGAGTTTTTATAAGGAGCTCAGCTTTGAGAAAAAAAAAAAATCACTGGTAGAAGGACTTCTACAGATGGCCTTGGCTGGGACCATATGCATCCCTGGACTCATCACTTAAAGCCAATGAAACACCAAGGAACTTGATGAGCTCAGCCTGGGCCAAGGGCTTCCCCTTAGAGCCTGGAGGTTAGAGCTGGTTAACAGAAGGATGAAGGAAAGCGGTGACATGCATGTGGACACTGGGGAGTTTGTGAGTTGGATGCCTCTCCATCTGTGTCTGCCATCCTCGTCTCTTTGTGACTTGTTCTCATTTGTCTCTGTCCCTCCTAACGCAACCCAACAGCTTTCCAAGAAGGGGCTGAAGGCTACATTGTCTACATTCATGGTCTTACAAGTACGGTGTACATATCCTACTGGGCATACAGTGTAATTTATTGGGGTATAGAGAGAAAATATTAGAACTTCTCTTATTTATATTTAATCTCATTCTTTAAATATTCATTTTTATGCATGGTTTATAATGCTCACATCAGCATAGTTGTACATATACATAGTAGTACATTAGTAAGGTTTATATGTATATATGCATCTATAATTTATAAATAAGTAAAAGTACATACATTTGAGCAAGCTCAAAATACTTTAGTGTTGGGTGTCTAAAGCTCTGGCTACTGTTCACTATGATGCATCTTTTTTTTTCTTTTTTTTTTTTTTTTTTAAGATGGAGCCCAAGATTGTAGTATCTTTCTTAAAAACTATAATTTACTACTGGCCTTAAAAATAAAAACTCCATGTTTTAAAAAAGACAAGGCAATTTTATCTCCACACACTTTTAAAATGCTGCTAAATCCCTAAAGTAATGTACTGTCCAAACACCTGATGAAAGGTGGGGGGGAGAGGCACTGATTGGCTCTTTCATTTAGGAGTTCAGGGACAGGGGCGCCTGTGTGGCTTCTGCCCTTGGCTCAGGTCATGATCTCAAGGTCCTGGGATTGAGCCCCATATCTGGCTCTCTGCTCAGCAGGGAGCCTGCTCCGCCCCCATCCCCCCACCCCCTCCTGCCTCTGCCTACTTGTAATCTCTGTCTGTCAAATAAATAAATAAAGTCTTAAAAACAAAAAAAATTTAAAAATAAGAAGGAGTTCGGGGATAATACTTCCCTTTTATGATTTTTCTCAAAGTTTGAATGATAATAGTACACAGTCTTTCCAGATTAAAGCAGTGCCTCTCTGATAGCTGAAATCCAAAAATATTTTTAAACCAGAGAAATATAACAATACAGTGAAAGAAAAATTGTGGGTGAGAACAAGAGCCGACTGAATAGGAAAAAAAGACAACTAATGAAGGCCCAAAGCAGAAAGCAAGAAATTATTCCAGAAGGACAGCAAATGTGGTTAGAGAACTAGCCCATATGCAAGTCAGGAATATATTCTGAATTATTGAAATCTGAATGACTCTCATATTCTATTAAAGAGGAAAAATGGTATTAGAATAAATATTAAAAGGAGTCAAGATCTAGGGGGCATTAATCTTGTCTGAATATTATTAGCTTCTTTCAGTGTATGTATCCATCCTTTTCCCATAAACTTTTATATTACTCTCCCGCCTCTCACCCCTGCTTTGCACAGAGTAAACTCCCAATATGGATTCTTAACAAAGTGGGGGAAAAAAATCTGCTTGTGACTGAAGCTGGGTCTACAGCACACCAGGACCATGGAGAGAAAAGTGAAAGTTAAGCTAGTATTTTATTAAGTTGATGTCAATTATTCTAATGTCTGTTCAACAAATGGCATTTTGTCACTACTCTGTCAGGCACGGTGTTTGGCACTGGAACTAGATGAGAGCCCTTCCCTTTCCCCAAGCAACCGACCCTTGGTTGGGGAAGTGGTTGGGAATATAATAGATGTATCCCAGGCTGAGTGTTCCCCGGGGAAGGATGGAAAAATGTCAGGTGACCCTGGGGAGGAGATGGGGCAGTGAGTCCCCTGCCTGGGAACATCAAGGAGGATGACAATTGAACAAGGCCTTAGAGGAGAAAGGTGCTGTTTTCAAAGGAAAAAGGAAAGTGAAGAGGCGGGAAGAGCATGAATAAAAGACAGGGAAGCAAGGAAGGACAGAGCTAACTTGAGGAGTGAAGAGGTCAGGGTAGGAGGAACAGGGAGGAAGAGTTTGGACTGTGTCTTGGAGATGACGGGAGGTCATTGTAGGATATTTAAAGATGTTTCCAAATAAAAGATTGTCATGTGCAGAGCTGGTGCCCTCTCAGAGGACAAACAGAAACTGGGAGCAGGGAAACCGTTTAAGAGGCTACAAAAAATAATCCAGACCACCAATCTTAAAGTACAGAACTGGGGAAGCCGGAGTAGGTTCAGCAAGAAGGGAACTAATTCTAAAATCAAGAGAACGTGATGCCTGTGTGCGGAGATGATAGGAAAGAAGAGGGACTCGGAACTGGCTGTAAGTTTGGACCACGTGAATCATAACAGACTGCAGGGAGGGTTGTCTTTTGGTTTGGTTTCTTTCTGGGGGGTGGGGTTGGCTGTTGTTGAGAAGATGATGGGTTTGATTTCTTTGTATTTTATTAATTATTTCTACATTCATATACCCAAAATGTGACTTTTGGGGGGTATGCTCTTCTGTGAGTTTTAGCACATATATAGAATCATGGAACCACCACATAGGACACAGAACCTCTTCATCACCTCAAAAAATTTCTTGTGTCACCCCTTCATAGTCATACCTTCCCCTTACCCCTAACTCCTGACAGCCAATGATCTGTCCCTATAATTTTGCTGTCTCCAAATTGTCACATAAGTAAAGTCATATACACCATAACCTTTTGAGACTGACTTCCTTTAAGATTGACTGACTGCCTTTAAGATTCATCCCAATTGTTGTGTGTCTCAGTAATTTTTAAAAATGGTTGAGTGGTATTCTTTGGTATGGATGTGTAGTAGGTAGTTTATTCATTTACCATCAAAGGACACTTGGCTGACAACCCAGTGTCTGTTCAGTGTTTGGCACTTATGAAGAGAGCGGTTATAAACATTTTTTTTCCTCTCAGAAAACAGGGGTGTGGTGTGGTTTTTTTCTTTTCCTTTTTTGGAGGTACAAAAGACAACATAAAATTAAACCATTTTTAAAAATTTAAACACAAAGCATGTGACAGCAGGGGGAAGGGCAGAGGCAGAGGGAGAGGAAGAGAGATTCTCAAGCAGATTTCCTGCTGAGTGCAGAGCCTGATGCAAGGCTTGATGTCAGGACCCTGAGATCATGACCTGAGCCAAAACCAAGAGACCCTTAACTGACCATCCCACCAAGGCACTGCTAAACTATTTTTAAATGTGCATTCAGTGGCGTTAAGTTATAAACATTTTTGTACAGGTTTTGTGTCTGAATGTATGTTTTCATTTGTATGTTTTCAATGATGTTGACATCATTGGGTCATTTGAATAATTGTGTCTTTAAATTTTTAAGAAACTGCTAAGTTGTTTTCCACAGTGGTGACACCACTTGCATTCCCATCATCAGTGTGTGAGAGTTCCAATTGATCCACATCTTTGCCAGCACATGGTACTGACAGTTCCCCCATCTCTTCTAATGTGTGTAGTCCTCTCTCGTTTTGGTTTTAGTTTGCCTCTCTCTGATTGTCAATGATGTTGAATATCTTTTCATGCTGGGTTTTTGCTTTTTGTTTTTTTTGTGTGTGTGGGGGGTGCCATCAGTTTATCTTCTTTGTGAAGTGTCTGTCCAAATTTTTTGCCCATTTTAGAATTGGATTGTTTGTTTTCCTTCTGTTGAGTTTCAGAGTTGTTTATAAATTATGTATACAAGTCCTTCACTGGATGGATATGTGATTTCCAAATATTTTTTTTCCCAGTTAGTAGCCTGACTTTCCATGTCTTTTGCAAAGCAACAATGTTTAATTTTGATGAAGTACAATGTATCAATTTTTCTTATGTGGATAGGCCTTTTCATGTCATAGTTAAGAACTCATTATGGAACACAAATCCACAAAGGTTTTCTCCTCTTTATTTTTCATGAAAGTTTTATAATTTTACATTTATACTTATTATCCATTTTATTTATTTATTTTAAAAGATTTTATGTATTTGTTTGACAGAGAGAGAGAGAGAGAGAGCACAACCATGGGGTGGGCAGCAGGCAAGAGGGAGAGGGAGAAGCAGACTCCCTGCCAAGCGGGAGCCCAATGTGGGGCTCGATCCCAGGATTCCAAGATCAGGACCTGAGCTAAAGTCAGATGCCTAACTGACTGAGCCACCCAGACACCCACTTATTATCCATTTTAAATGAATTTTTGTATAAGGTGTGAGGTGTAAGTTGAGACTGACATTTTTGAACATACATACATCTATTTGTTGCAACATCAATTGTTGAAAAGACCATCTTTTCTCCATTCATTGCCTTCTACCTTTGTCAAAAATGAATTGGCCATATTTATTGGTAAACTATATTCTGTTCTATTGACCTCTGTGTCTGTCCCTCTGCCAATACAACATTGTCTCAAATATCTCAAGTAGTATTGTAATAATTCTTTTTTTTTAAAGATTTTATTTATTTATTTGTCAGAGAGAGAGAGAGAGAGAGGGAGAACACAAGCAGGCAGAGTGGCAGGCAGAGGCAGAGAGAGAAGCAGGCTCCCTGCTGAGCAAGGAGCCTGATGTGGGACTCGATCCCAGGACCCTGGGATCATGACCTGAGCCGAACCAACTGAGCCACCCAGGCGTCCCAGAATTGTAATAATTCTTAAAGGAAGTAGTATGAGGAGAGCCTGGGTGGCTCAGTCAGTTAAGCATCTGCCTTCAGCTCAGATCATGATCCCAGGGTCCCCGGATTGAGTCCCCCATCGGGCTCCATGCTCAAGGGGACTTTGCTTCTCCTTCTCCCTTTGCCCCTCTCCCTCTGCTCATACTCTGTCTCACTTTCTCTCTCTCAAGTAAATTTTAAAAATCCTTAAAAAAAAGTACTGTGAGTTCTCCAGCTTTATTTTTTCACATTTTCTTTGGTATTATAAATTTTAGAATTATCTTATCAACAAAAAAAAATCCCAACTGCTGGGATTTTTGTTGAAATTTCACTAAGTTCATAAGACCAATTTGTGAAGAATTCACATTTTAATTACATTTATTATTTCAATCAATGAACATGGTATCTATTTAGGTTTTCTATAACTTACTTTAAGCAGAATTTTGTAATTATTACTATGTATATCTTGTACATGTTTTACTCAACTTACAAGTAAATATTTTGAGCTATTGTAAGTGGGATTTTTTTTTTAATTGGGTTCCACTTGTTCATTATTAGTATTTAGAAGTAGAATTGTTTTTTTTTTCTCGAACCATATTTGTGTAGAGAATCAGTGAATTAAAATCAGCAACAAATAGAGTACTGTATATATTCAGTTCTGTAGCCAACAGTTATATTAGGGATAATATAATTGTCTAATATTCTGCCTTGCTTCTTTCTTTATTTCTTTTTAAGATTTTATTTATTTATTTGAAAGACAGAGATCACAAGTAGGCAAAGAGACAGGCAGAGGGAGAGGAAGGGAAGCAGGCTCCCTGCTGAGCAGAGAGCCCGATGCGGGGCTCGATTCCAGGACCCTGGGATCATGACCTGAGCTGAAGGCAGAGGCTTTAACCCACTGAGCCACCCAGGTGCCCCTGCTTCTTTCTTTATTGAGGTATAATTAACATATAACATTATAGTGGTTTGGAATATACAACATAATGATTTGATATTGATATATATTGTGAAATGATCACCACAGTAAGTCCAGTTAATATCTGTCACTATACATAATTATAATACTTTTCTGTGTATATGATGAAAACTTTTAAGATTTTCTCTCTTAGCAACTTTCAAATATACAATATAGTATTATAGTCACCATGCTATACATTACATCCCTATGACTTATTTTTCTTATAACTAGAAGGCTGCACCTTTGACCCCCTTCACCTATTTTGTGCCTCACTTTCCCAAACTTCTGGCAACTGCCAATCTGTTTTCTATAATCTATGAGCTTGGGTTTTGTTTTTTATTTTGCTTGTTTTAGATTCCAGATATAAGTGAGATCATATGGTATTTGTCTTTCTCTGTCTGACAAGTTCCTTCAAGGTCCATCCTTGTTTTTGCAAATAGTAAAATTCATTCTTTTTTTATGGCTGAAAAATACTGTGTGTGTGTGTGTGTGTGTGTGTGTGTGTGTGTGTGTGTGACATTTTCTTTATCCATTCACTTATCAATGGACATTTAGGTATGGGTTGGCTTTTGTAATTAATGCAGCAATGAACATGGGGGTAGAAAAATATTTTTGAGTTAATGTTTTCATTTTCTTCTAATAAATATATAGAAGTGGTTTGCTGGGTCATGTGGTAGTTCTATTTATAATTTTTTGGAGAAACTCCATACCGTTTTCCATAGTGGCTGCACCATTTTACATTCCCACCAACAGTTCACGTGAGTTCCCGTTTCTCTACATCTTCACCAACACTTGATTTCCCTCGTCTTTTTGATAATAGCCATTCTAATAGGTGTGAGGTGATATTTCATTGTGGATCTGATTTGTGTGTCCCTGATGTTGAGTGGCATGGAGCATCTTTTCATCTACCCATTGGCCATCTGCATGTCTTTTTTGGAAAAATTTCTGTTCAGATCCTCTAATTGGCCACCCTTTTTTTAAAGATTTCATTTATTTATTTGAGGGAGAGAGAGAGGGAGAAAGCACATTCCCTGCCAAGCCCAGAGGCTGATGCAGATGACCCCAGGATCTTGAGATTCTGACCTGAGCCTGAGCTGAAATCAGAAACTTAACTGCTATACCGATGGAGGAACCCAGGTGCCCCATCCGCTGCCCCCCCCCCTTTTTTAAGAAATGCATGTTTGTATTTTTTTTTTTTAAGATTTTATTTATTTATTTATTTGATAGACAAAGATCACAAGTAGGCAGAGAGGCAGGCAGGGAGAGAGAGGAAGGGAAGCAGGCTCCCTGCTGAGCAGAGAGCCCGATATGGGGCTCGATCCCAGGACCCTGGGATCATGACCTGAGCTGAAGGCAGAGGCTTTAATCCACTGAGCCACCCAGGCGCCCCTGCTGCCCATTTTTCAATCGCATCATCTGTATTTTCTGCACGGTTGATATTTTAATGCTAACCCTGAATCCAATGATCATACTAAACTCACTTGTTAGGTCTAAGAGGGGTGGGGTGGTTTTTTGGTTTTTGGTTTTTTTGTTTTTTTTAGATTTCTTAAAGTTTTTCTAGCTAGACAATTACATCACCTGTGAATAAGAACAATTTTATTTCTTCCTTCTTAAGTTATATGTATTTTATTACTACTTCTTATTTTATGACACTATCTAGAACTTCTAATATGCTGTTGGGTAGGAATGGTAAAGGTAGACATCTGTACTTTGTGCTCAGGCTTGGGAGGAAAGCATTAGTCTTTTTTACTCTCAAGCATGATACCCTTTGTCAAGTTGATGCAGTTCCCTTCTATTTCTAGTTTGTTGAGTTTTTTAATCATGAGTAAATATTGAATTTTATTAATTTTTGTATTAAGTACATGATGATGTGGTATTTCTTCTTTAGACCTTTGATATAATAGATTACATTGATTACTTCTTAATCTTAAATGGGCTCACATTCCTGGGATAAATTTTTCTTTTTATGTTATATATTTTTCTTTTTATACATTGCTGGATTTGATTTCCTAATATTTTATTGAGAATTTTTGCGGTTATCTTCATGAAGGATTTTGGTCTGCTTTTCTCTTGTACTATCTTTTCCTGGTTTTGAGATCAGGATAATGGCCTTAGATCATGAGTTGGGAAGTGTTTTCACCTCCTCCATTTTTTGGAAGAGATGTTTAGAATTATTATTGTCTCTTTAAATGTTCAGAAGAATTTGCTAGTTTAATTATTTGACTAGAAACTGGAAGAGGTTTTATTTGTTTTGGAGGGGGCAGATTTTTAACTATGGATTTGATTTCTAGATAAGTATAAGCTTATTCACTTTCTTCTGAATTTTGAGTTTGCTTTTAAGAAATTGGTTCATTACTTCTAAATTTTTAAATGTATGTGTACGGAATTGTTCATTGTTTTCTTTTATTATAATTTCAATGTGTGCAAAGTCTATAGTGATAGCTCCTTTTTCATCTTTGATGTGACAATTTATGTCTTTTTTCTCCTTTTCTTTTAAGTCTTGTTAGTGGTTTATCTACTTTGTTGCTCTTTTCAAAGAATCCCCTTTTCATTTTATTTTTTCCTGTTTTGTTTTCAGTTGATTATTGCATTTAGTAGGTCTTCCTTCCGCTTGCTGTGGAATTATTTGCTCTTATTTTTGTTGTTTCTTAAGGAAGAGGCTTAAATTGTTGATTTGAGATCTTTTTTCTAATAAGCATTTTGTGCTACAAATTTCCATCTGAATACTGCTTAAGTTGTCTCCAACACATTTTGGTGTGTCCAATTTTATTTTTATTCAATTCAAAATCTTTTCTAATTTCCCTTGGGACAACTTTTAATGTCTTTGCCTGATAATTCTAACATTAGCGTCTGTTTGGTGTTGGATTTGATTGACTTTTCTCCTCATTATGGGTCTTATTTCTACCTTTGCACGCCTGGTCATTTGTGACGGGATGCTAGACTTTTTGGATTTTGCCTTGCTGAATGCTGGATATTTCTGTATTCCTGTAAACATTCTTGCATTTTGTGCTGGGACAGGGTTAATTTACTTAGAAAAAGTTTGTTCTTTGTGGGACTTGCTTTTAAGCTTTGTTGGCCAGGACCAGATCAGCATTTGATTAGGATTCGTTATTCCCCGTTCTTGTGGAAAGACCCTTCTGAGTAATGCAGCTGATGCCCTGTGAGTTGGGTTTCTTCACTCTAAGATCATCTGCTATTTCTAGTAGCACAGGAGTTCTAGAAAGGATTTCATCTAATCCTTTTGAATGTTTCCCCCCACACCAGGCTTCAGGTAGTTTTTCTACAAGCATTAAGATAAGTTCTCCAGGGGCACCTGAGTGGCTCAGTGGGTGGAGCCTCTGCCTTCTTCTCAGGTTATCATCCCAGGGTCCTGGGATCAAGCCCCCGAATCTGGCTCTGGGCTCAGCAGGGAGCCTGCTTCCCCCCACCTCTCTGTGTTCTGCTCTGCCTAATTGTGATCTCTCTCGCTGTGTCAAATAAATAAATAAAAATCTTAAAAAAAAAAAAAAAAAAGATCAGGTCTCCACTCAATAATCAAGGGGAACCCCAGCAAATCTCTGGAGTGTCCTGCCCATGCAGTTCTCCTCTCTGGTATTCTGCTGAGTGAACCTGAGCTACTTTTGCCCTCTTGATTGGACTTCGACCTCTGTGCTCTCAACTCAAGGAGTCTGCCACACTCTGCCTCCGTTCTCTCTTCCTACATCAGTGGCCTGATCTATGTGTCCAGACTGTAAACCGAGGCGACCATTAGGCTTATCCTGATTCTTCGGGTAATGATAAAATACATGTTATTACCCCCTATGTGTTTACAAAAGTGTTTGGAAGGGAAGGTCATTTGAGTGAGGGAGAACAGGGACATCCCAGGTTAGTTCACCCACACGGATTTTGGAGCCTCGGAGCATGGCGGCAGCACATGAGTGGAATCCATGCGAGTCGGATTCCAAGAACCTCAGCAAAATGGGGAGAGTGACGTCATCACAATCACCATCGTTGTTATCATCTTCACCACTGCTGTTTGGTAGAACGCGTACTCTGAGGTCAGGGTAGAAACTTCATTCGTGTGTGTTACTGAGTTATTCCCGGTGGTGGACACGCGGAAGCTCTCCTCAGATCGTAGCATCATTGGCTAGTGGTCCCACCTACTGTCCTCTGAATTCACTGTGGCTTTCCCTGCACGTCCCACGGCTCCTCCTCCCCACCGCCGCCCGTGCCCAAGTGCAAGCAGAGAGCAGGGATGCTAACGCAGAGCCCATACTGTCCGGCACAAGTGGGTTTTGGTTCCAGGACTTTGGTTTTGCTGAAACTTCCTTAGATGTGTACCGTAATCTAAGGCTTTCCTTACACAAACTTTCTTCTTTGTCTTCCTCCCCCATAGCATCATTCAGACCTGCTTTGCCGCCTGGTAGCTCTCTCTGCCTCCCTCCCTTCCGCTGTTCCCTCCCAGGCGTTTTCCCCAATAAAGGCTTTCAGACGTGTAACTGTCTTCTGCTTCTTCAACTAGCATGTTCCTCACATAACTCTAGGAGGCAGGAATACTATTTGTTATGGACTGAGCAGTGTCCTCTTAAAATTCATATGTTGACATCTTAACCCCCAGTGTGACCATATTTGGAGAGATGGCCTATTTAGGAGGTAATTAAGATTACATGAGGTCAGAAGGGTCGGGCTTTCATCTAAATAGGCGTTGTACTTTAAGAAGAGACTCCAGAGATCTCCCCTTCACTGTGTGCACAGAGGAAAGGCCATGTGAGGACACAGAAGGTGGCCATCGATAAGCCAGGAAGGGAGTCTCACCAGAAAGCAGCCCTGCGGGCATCCTGATCTTGGACTTCTGGCCTCCAAAACTGTGAGAAAGTAAATGTTTTTGGTTTAAGCCACCTTGCATGTGGTGTTTTGTTGTGCCGACCCAAGCAGATGAATACCCCATTGTTGTGTCCATTGTACAGAGGTGTAAACTGAGGATTGGGAAAAGAAGTAACTCCCCAAGGACACATAAGTCCTAACTGGCTGAACTTGTATTAGATCCTGGGACAGGGTGAGTATAAGCATGGCTTGTGGTAACCATGTCATCCCCTCGCTCCCTGGGCCACGGAGGAGGACGGGGAGATCCCGGCTTCACTGTGGGACGGGGTTCCAGGAGAGGATGAACTATGGAAGGAAGGCTGGGGATGAGGTAGGAGGAGTCTGGAGAATTCTCAGGCAGCCTCCTGTCTGTCAAAGATGTGAGGCTCAGCCAGAGTTGCATGTGGGGCCCTAGAATAAGTATGTGTCCTTGAGGCAGAGGTTCATGGAGGCTTCCTTCAAGGTGTGGGCTTCAGTCCTTCAATCCCGAGAGGCAGTAACAACCACGTGGGAAGTAAGGCCACAGGTGGGGGTGGCGCCAGAGGAGGGTGTGGCCAGGGCGTGGCCAGGGACGCTCCCACCCAGGCCAAGAGCAAGTGATCTCTGGACTTCTGGTTTTATCAGTAGAGCCTCCCTGCGAGGCTGACAAAAATCAGGTGCCTTATGGCTCCAGCGTATTGAGAGAACGAAGGACAAATGGGTAGATGAAATCTTTGGACAACTTAGAGATTTTTTTTTAATTTTTTAATTAAATTGTCAGAAAATAGGAAGCATCTTCCTTTTTGCAAAACTGCTAAAGTTTTATATAGACCCACAGAAACTGCTACCACTGCAGAGGTTTTGACCCCAGAGGAGGTGAGAAGAACCTCCACAAGGTGGTGGCAGGGGAGGCAGAAGCAGGAGTATGAGGGGAGGTGGAGGTGGGGGGCAGTTTCTCAGAGGAGGAAGGGGGGTGGTTTCAGAGGGAGAGGACATGAAATAGGACAGTTGGCAGAGAACCTTCCAGCGTGATCTGTTTCTATGGATCAGAAACTTGGTTCTTGAGCTGGTCTTGAAGAACTGGTCATTTCCTGCCAGTGGAGCCGAAATGTCAGCACCATGCATAAATGAGTGCGACAGCACAGGCAATGTTGCTCTCACAGAGAATCAACCAGTGTTTTAATGTTTTATACAATGCTGGGAACTCTGTGGGTGCTTCCTCAGTGAACGGTTTTCATCTGGAAAACAACAACAAAAAAGATGTTTGGCTTGAGGAAGCCTTCCCTTATAGGAGAAACTATTTCTCTAGATGAAGGTAGAGGGAAAAAGGACGATACCCGGGTGATTTTTCTTCCTCAACTCTTAGAATTATGACAGAAGAGTCTAAGTCTTTGAAGAGAAAAAAAAAAAAAGCAAAAAACTTCATAATTAAGAAAATTCCCAGAGACAAGAATCAGGTTCTCTCCAAGTGCACCGTTAGCTGTCAACAGGGAAGGCTAGGGACAGCCCTCCGGAAGGAAGTTAGCAGATGGGGCTGTGTGGAGGCCTCCAAGAAGCACAGCAAGGAGCTCCTGGGGGCCAGGGGAGTGGGAGGTGACAGACAGAAGCGGTGGGAAAAGCCCGCTCGGCGAACTTTGAAAAATACTCAGAGAGAGAGAGAAAGCCAACACTGAGAAAATTCCAGCTGCTGGTGACTAGACATAATATCTGAGCAATTACTGACTTTTTCTTTTCATCACAGTGTTTTGGTGCCTTGTAGACACAGCTAAGATGTCACGAATGTAAATAATTTAGTACAGTGTTGTCATCTCTCACTGAGTTGCCTTAAGCTTGACATTAGTAAAAGGCATCTTACTTAACTAGAGTTTTCAATACTTATTTGCTTTTGGGTTACGGAGATGGATTATTTTGCTTGTAAGACGATTTGATTTAAAAAAAATAGCTTATTTCATAAGAAAAAAAAATCATGTATTGCATATTGTGTTATTTCCATATGCCTTGGAATCTTTCAGTCAGACAGAAATGTGATACCTTAGAATCAATTTTCCACTCCCGTAATAAAAGCAGCACCAGTTCATCCATCAAAAATTGAGGTGGTTTAGGAAGAAATTACTTTGCTTTTATGAAAGAAGTCTAAATGTTGTTTTATTTAAATGTCTAACTTCCTGGAAAACTTGATGTGGGTGGTGTGTGTGTGTGTGTGTGGTGTTGTTGTTGTTCTTTTTGTTAGTAAACAGGAAGCCCTTGAAGTGATACACTGCTAGGATATAAATTTGGATTTTCTCATCGTTTCTTTCCGGATAGGTTTTATGTTGTTAATTTTCCTTTCCCCTTCGTTACAGAGCCCTATATTAATTACCCAGATCTATCTTTCTCTCTCTCTCTCTCTCTCTTTCTTTTTTCTGGAAGATATTCTGAAGTGGTACCCCACAGACATAATGTTATGACAATGGAATTTCAGAGTTTTGGTTGACTGCTCGCAAAGAGGTTTTATTTGGACAGGAATGCAGGACATTGGCTTTTTTAACAGAGAGTATAGCTTTTCTTTCTATTTTTTTTTTTTAAAGAAGTTACTTGTGGGAAAATAGTTCAGAGTATCTTATTAATGATTTTTCCCCTTGGATTTTTGTTTATTTCCCACCCCATCCCTCAGATCTTTGTAACTAAAAACAAGCTTCAGTTCCTCATCTTGGTTACAGTGGTTTAAATGTTTGTTGGTATGTGACTTTGTTTAGCAAAGTTTGTGCGATTCTTTTTCTTTTTTTCCCCCAATGATCTCAGTTTGCTAAACATTGCATAATTTTTAAAAAATGTAGTCGATTATTATTTGGCCTCCCTAAACTTCACAGCCATCGCTGTGTTTTTTTTTTTTTTTTCTTCAGTCACTCAGATTATTTTATGAAATCTGTCCAATCCTAGAGTTGTTTGTTCTTGGCGTTGACTCTGGGTGGAGGTGTGCTGTGATTTTCATGACCTTTGATGTTTCTGTCTTATGTAGGCGAGGGCCCGAGAGTTTTCAGCAGTTTCCTGCAACCAGGGAAAACTGTGCGGTGAATAAAGCCCTTGCAATGGGCTGCTCAGTCCTCGCTTCCTTTAGATGTGCACAGTTCTGCACATGGCTTTGGGCCAAGAGCTCTTGTGCTGTTCATGGTGGAGAAAAGAAAACACAGGAACATAGGTGGTTGGCTCTGGGAAAGATCTAGGTAAGATCATCTCGTGCATAGATCAATACATGGCACAAATACCACTACTCTTCCCTCCTAGACCTGTAGCAGACATCAGCAACTGATCATATATTTGGGGTTTTTTTTTTAGGGGTTTTATTGTATTTATTTATTTATTTATTTGTTTGGTTGAGCCATCCACAGCCACACAATCTTTCCTGGCATGGTATCCCAAGCTCCTGCTAGACTGTCAATGGAGTTGGCATATGGGATGGAATCGCTTCAGTAGATTATAACCTATCTCTATACACATCTGGAGACAGGGGGATGTTCAGGGTAAGTTGAGAGAGAAGGTTCAAGAGTGAAATGACATGAGCTTGACCTAAAGTTCTCCCACTTGCTAGTGGTGTGATTTGGGGCCAAGATCTTCATCCTCCTGGGCTTGTCCTCACCGACACAGTGTGTGAACATAGAGGCTACATACTAGGACTGTGGGTAGGTAAAACCGATATAACCCACACGAAGCATTTAGCCTAGAGCTTGGCAGCAGCGCTCAATCAGTGGGAGCTGTCATCGTCATCTCCCTTGTTATTAGGGAAAGTGGCTTGTTTGAGATAATAAAGCTTGTTAGGGCTAGACAGGGTTTCTCAATTTCAGTGCTACTGATGTTTAAATGGCCAGAGACTTCTTTGCCATAGAAATTGTCCTGGACACTGTAGGACATTTAGTCACGTTCTCTGGCTTCTACCCACTAGATGCCAGGAACCCTGCTCCCCAAATTGTGACACATATCTCCAGATACTCCAAAATCCCTCAGTGAAGGACCACGGGAAAAGATTGAACATCACCTATAGATTTATTTATTTATTTATTTATTTATTGGTATGGTGAACATATTTGTGTCTGAACCCACTGTCAGGGAAGCTAATTCCATTGGTTTTGTCATTGCGTTCCAAGTAATCTTGTTTTAATATCCGTTCTCCGTGACTTTGACATCTCTGCCTTCATATCAGGTTACAAGTTTTTCTGTTTACTAACCTGTGGATAGTTTTGAGTAACAGAGGAATAGCTCCAAGTTTTAATTAGGCTTTTGTAATAGAATTTTTAAATAATGTCAAGGAATATGCTCATAATATAATTTTCAGTGATAATAGCTACAATCCAAATTGTATAATAATAAAAATGAGGGTATAATTAATTTGAGTGCTTATTATGTGTTAGATATTGGGCTGTGAGCTTAATGTTCCGATATCATGTAATTGTTATGATGCACAAGGCTTGTGTTATTATTCCCATTTTACAGATGAGGGAAGAGAGGCACGGAATACCTTGCCCAAGAAGCCACAGCTACTAAGTGGCAGAATAGGCCATCCATCCTAAGCAATTTGGTTCTAGTGAATTCAGACACATACCTGCTAGAGAAAGGTGCCCAGATGTCAACTTTGATTATTTATGGATGATGGGATTACTGGTGTTTGTTTCTCATTACTGTTTTTCATTATTTTCAGCTTTGACTATGATTTTTTTAAAAGTATCAAAAATTAGGATTATGCAGTCCTGTGGCTTTTATAAAACAAGTGACTATGTTTACAACAGTCTGCCTCCTATTCATTTGATCTTGCTTATGATTGACTGAAAAGCAACGGGAATTATATTTTTAATTTCTCATGTTGGATGCCAGAATCAGAACGTACAGCTCCTAATGGAACACGTGGCTATTTAGAAGTGGGGGTTGTAAGCTACTTTGCCCATATAAGGTTGTTCTGTAAGTCATCGTCGGGAATTTTTAAATAAACATAGGACATGTTATAGATCCAAAAGAATGTCGTCCTTCAAGATTTCCTACCTTGGAAGTTATATGCTTGTTTCAGTGATGAAACCAGTGAAATAGCTTTAGACTTTCACTTTTAATTAGTGTCTTTAGAGCTTCTTTTTGAACCAGACAAGAATCCCAGGCTTTGTTATTTCAGAAAAACACCAGGAATTACCCACTTGGTTGCCCCCCTCCTAACCCCAAGTCATGCTCTGAATTTCTGTTTGGTCATTCTCAAAAATCAGACAGAGCCACGTGGATAAAATTTACCATAAGAGGCAATGTTTAACCAGTGTCTTCATTTTCTTAAGGAAATTCCAAAAAGGGAGAACCAAACGTGGTGTAATGAATGGAATCATTGTTGGTCTAAGTGCAGAAATCTGTAAGGTGAATACTCTTTAAGGGTACCACACACATTTGGAACCATAAATTCAGATCTGCGTGTGTGTGTGTGTGTTCGTATGCATTATTTTATAGTTAGGCATTATGTGCTTCAATTCCGAATCTGATACTTGCCTGGCTTTACTCCCTGTGGCAGACATTTCTAATTTTAAATAACTTTGAAAGATCTCCTATGTCTCTGCTCATACAATGAAAAGTTCTTGGTGATTCTGGAGTCCAGGCGAAACTTGCAGTATAAAAGAACACGGGTAACTACCTAGGTTGAGTGAAGAGACAACCAGGTAATGAGAGGCCCAAGTTTCTCTTTGTCTGTTAGAGCGGTCGTAGAGGGCTTGGTGCTGGTTGCCTCTCAGGTGAGCAGAGATCCCAGTGATGATTTCCAACACCCGACCCAGCTGGCTCACTTCCTTGGAAGTCCCTTCTAGCCCTCTCGGTGGTTTCTAGAATCTCCTGCTCAGCACAGCCACTCTCATCTTTGGGGTCTCTATAAAGGGGACCTTCATTTTCATTTCAATCTCTCATTTCTGAGTTGGGTGTTATTACCATTATTTTATAGTGGAGGAAGAAAGGGCCAAAAGAGAAGGAGTCTCCTGGTGACAGAGTAATCCTGCCACTTGATCACTCATTTGTTTGCTCATTCATTCAGTCAAATAATTAAGAACCCAGTAGATGCCATTGAGGAATGTGTAGTGAGCAAAACAGAGAGGGCTGTGGCCTCCTGGAGTTTATTCCTAGGGAGAGAGCCATGCAATAGATGAATAAATAAACCGATAACAAGCCTGAATTTTAGATAATTTTGGAGGAGGAAATGTATCTAGAAGAGGTCAAGGAAGTATTCTCCAAAAAGGGGTCCTTTTAACTGAGACCTGAAGGCTCAGCAGATCTAACCATGCCAAGAGCCAGGTAGAGGGAAGAGCACGGGGAAGGCTCCAGTTCCCCTAGTGCAGCATGAAAGGCATAAAATAACTGTAGCATCAACAAATAAAATAGACATAAAATGGTATGTTTCTAAAGACTGCAGTCCTGACACAGGTGAACTTGAGAGAGAAGAATCTGTAAGCATGCTACACAGGACAGAATTCTAAACTATATTTTCACACATAAACCAGAAAGGCCCATTCTAACATTGCCACATAACCAAAGAGCTGCCGAATTTTTTTTTTTTTTTTTACACATATTATTCAGTACTCAGTGTGATCTGAAACTATGAGAAAAACTAGGGTCTTCCTCTTTAAGATCTTCCTTGCCCTAGAAAAATCTGACTCCAGTGGGTCCTGGAGCAGAGCATTTTTGAGAGAGCGTGTATATATGTGTGTCTGTTTTCTTTGTTTCCATTATTTCTTTTCCCCAGAAGGAGACCAAACTGTTTATAGGGAAGATGAAAACAAACAAACAACTGGGTAATATACTTCCGTTCCAAACATTCAGACACATGTGACTTTTCAGCCAGCACAGAGATCCGTGAGGCCGACAGGCCAGCCATGCTTGATTCTCTTGGAGCACAGATGCTGCCTCTTCCTTGGGGATGACAATATAAATTATACAGACCATTATCATCTCTTCTCCAGAATTTTAACTCCTGAATTCTGACCCAGAAAATGCACAATTTGTTCCCCTTGAGCATAAAATTCATGCTGCCCCAGCACCTGCTGGAACAACCAAAGAAGATTTGATTGGCTTCTCCTACCTTCCGCTGTTCTGTGTCCTACGACAAGCATCCAGAAGAGGCTATTTTCTGTTGCCTGGAGGAGAGACTGGTTTTGTTGTGCCAACTGGAGTCTTGAAAGTGTGCCAGAATCTAATCTTCCTTCCACCATGTCTCTCTGGGCCCCGAACGCTTTTCAGTGGAATATCACAGCTCACTTGCCACTAAGTGCTGTGTTCTCCTTCTCTCCCTCCCTCCCCAAGACACATATTTTGGCATCATTTGGTTTTCTGAATCTTTCTAGGACCCATATCCTTTTTTCTAGCTAAGCTGGGGCTTCAGATAGGTTTTCAGAATAGCCTGATCTTTCCACTGTTGGTACATCAACCTTCAAACTTCTTTGTGGTAGGTCTTAATGACCATCCTACCTTTGCTGTTCATTTACTTCCCTTTTTATTCACTGCCTCGAAATTTTACAAAAGTTTTACTTGGTATTTCCTTATAGTTTAAGTGATAGCTCTCACAAAATGCATGTTTTTTGTGGACTTGATCACTTTACATTGGTGGTTACCTCCTCTGGTTTCTTCGGAAAAAAAAAATTCAGTTGAGAAATTACACACATAACTCACCAAGAAATTCACTAGAATGTAAGCTTCATGAAGGCAAGGATTTTTTTTTTATCTTCACTTACTACTCTTCCCTAAGTTCAAAATAGTGCTTGGTCCACAGTAGCATGCAAGGAATATTTGCTGAATGATTGAGAGACATGGAATTCAGACCTGCTCATGTGAGGGGCCCACTTCTGCCTTTCCTAGGACAACTCCAAAATCGATCTGCATCCTCAGACTCATGTGAGATGTAAAAAGCATCAAAATGTCAAGGTTAGCTAAAGTCTTGGAAACAAATACTTGTTCTTTCCAGATTGTTCTATCAGTCTAGCCATCATTCTGACATTCCCATCACTGATCTGTCAAACAGCTGGGCTGCGTGAGTCATTCAGGAGCTACATATTAGCAAGGAGAAGGTGGGGCTGGTGACGGGCAATGACCCCACCACATGGTAAACGTCCTGGCTCCTTACACCTGAGATGCATATGCCCTTGGACTTCCCAGAAGAAGGGGAATTTTAATTAGAACATCCAGATGAAGTTTCTGCCCAATTTAAATCCCATGCGTCATCTTATGAGATGCAGGATCCTCAAGTTCTCATTCTGTTCATCGCCACTTCCTTTATTGCATTTTGTTTTTAGTCTTAAGGCCGTGAGACTGACAACACATCTGACTTTGTTTATGGAGTCGTGGACTCTAATAAAGTCTGCTTAATCATGATGGAGCAAGGTTGGCTGCCAAGAGCTTTGTCAGAACTGGAAAGGGCTTGGTGGCAACTGCCCCTGGCTGGGGAGCCCACGTTAACCTCTGTTCATTACAAGTGGCCTCCTTTTAAAGCCATTCTGTTTTGCAAAGAAAATGATTTGGTGACTCCGTTAAAGATGGAAATGAAACAGATTTCTGTTCTTCCTTTTTTTTTTTTTAATAGTTTATTTATTTATTTGACAGAGATTACAAGTAGGCAGAAAGGCAGACAGAGAGAGAGGAAGGGAAGCAGGCTCCCTGCTGAGCACTCAGTCCGATGCGGGGCTCAAACCCAGGACCCTGGGATCATGACCTGAGCTGAAAGCAGAGGCTTTAACCCACTTAGCTACCCAGGTGCCCCTGCTTTTCCTTTTTTTATCAGAAAAACACCTGAGGCCAGGAGTGGAATATTGATGGCCCAGAGAGAGTCCTGCCTGCCCTGGGGGCACCCCAAGTAGTCATTTTCACCTGAAGGCAGTTTGGTCTCTCAGTTTGTCTCTACTGTGGGAGGGTGTCACTGGTATCTAGTCCTAAACATCCTACAATGTATAAAGTGGCCCCTCACCCCCACCCCACAGTAATGAATTATTTGGCTCCAAAAGCCATCAGGGTTCAGGTGGAGACATTGATCTGAAGGAGCCTTGTTCAATTTCATGAGAATGTCCCTGCCTGGGAAGGTAACTCTCTTCTGTTGCCCTGTCATGGGCATAAACAGAAAACTCTCTTCTGTTGCTGTTTTCTGTTTATGCCCACGACAGGTCTTCCTCTTGAGGGAAGGGGCTTTACCGTGTGTGGTTCCTAAGTGATATCGAGTAGCGAGAGCACTTAAAAAAAAAAAAAAAATTCCCATCTTATTCTTGCATCAGGAATTAGTAATTTGGAGGCAGACCTAGTTTCAGAAGAGGGCGGGGCAAGCAGCCTAAGTGGAATGATTTGAAACGCATGGAGAAAACCCAGACTTAAAATGTTTCTCTCCTTCCAAGCTCTGAGGTCTAGAATTTCTTCAGTTGAAACCTGGAGAAGCCCTGAACAGGGGTTCAGGATTCCTGGGTCTTGAATCAAGCTCTGCCGTTTCCCAAAGCACTAAGAGCTGTTGAGCACTGACTCTGTGCCCAGTCCTGGGCCAAGCACCGTGCACGTAGCCTCCCCGCAGCACTGGAAGGTGTGTATTTACTACTACCGTTGTACTGAGGACCAAATGGGGACTGGGAAAGGTTCAGGAACATGTGCAAAGCAACACACTGATAAGCACGGTGCTGTGATTTTCAAACGGGATACATACCCAAGACTCTGCCAGGAACCAGGATCTTACCCCTGCCTAGCTCTGAGGCATCTGTGAAAAAGGCAGGAAGTTAAACCCTGTGACTTCTAGGAACTCTTGACAATGCCACGATGTCTTTATTAGTTCCTTTGTTTTACATCTTGCCCTTCTTCAAGATTTCCCTTGCAAATGGAAACAGTCCCAGGATAGGTAATGATTGTAAATCCCCACGAAGGATTCCAAACCTTAAACTGTATCATAACCAGCTGGTGAGCTTCTAAAAATGCTTATTTCTGTGGCCGCTCACCAACACTCTGCTCAAGCACGTTGGAAATGGGCGCCTGGAATCCTGATACCTACCCACCCCCCCCCTCCCATCCAGGTGATTCTACTGCATGGGCTCGGAACACCACACTGAAGAAGGCTATTCTAGCCCCTTCCGGGGATTTAATCGACTGGTTTAATTGACTGGATGCTGGCCACAGTGGAAGCTCAGAGTGTTTGGAGTGTATTAGGTCCCCTGGATCCCTTCCTCTGCTAGAGCTTACTGGGCCTCCTGTCCTCCGGCTCAACTCAGGTCAACAGTTCCTTAACGGCACCCATAAGAATCACCTGGGAAACTTCTAAAGCTCACAATGCCAGGATCAGACTCCCTGTTAGTTAAATCCCAATATCTGGGAGTGGGGACGGCTTCAGTACTTTTTCTCCCGCCCCCCCCCCCTCAGATTTCCAGATGATTTTTATGCACAGTAGTTTGGGAACCACTGTTCTGGCTGTTGCGGATTCCACACCTGGGGTAAGACAACCCCACTATCTCAGGCCTCCTTATCTCCTGAGACATATGTGCAGGCCACCCTTCACTCTATTGGCTTTCCAGAGGCTCACAGTAGTATTGAGGCTCACTCCTCTGCCTTTTCTGTTGCTTCTAAGATATTCCTCTCGGGCGCCTGGGTGGCTCCGTGGGTTAAGCTGCTGCCTTTGGCTCAGGTCATGATCTCAGGGTCCTGGGATGAGTCCCGCATCGGGCTCTCTGCCCAGCGGGGAGCCTGCTTCCCTCTCTCTCTCTACCTCTCTGTCTACTTGTGATCTCTCTCTGTCAAATAAATAAATAAAATCTTAAAAAAATAAAAAAGATATTCCTCTCATCACCTTGTTTATGCCCACGACAGGTCTTCCTCTTGAGGGAAGGGGCTTTACCGTGTGTGGTTCCTGAGTGATATCGAGTAGCGAGAGCAGGTGAGGACTCAGGAGAGAGAAGACAAAGGCCAACTGGCTTCTTTGTCTTCACAACAGGCCAAATGGAGAGTAATAATAATGGTGATTATAAGGAGGTTACCCTGGCGCCGGGCTCCCTGAATAAAATACCCAGTAAAACTTTGGAACTCCTCTTCTGGGCAGGAACAAAGAATCCTGCTAAAAACAGCGCCTTCTAAATAATGACGTTATGGCTGATATTTTGAAATTGGGAGTCTGCTGACAAATGATTCAGAATGTAGGAACAATTGAACACGGAGACCAGCTTTCCTTACCAGGATGTTCGGGGTGACTCGTGAATGCTTGGGAAGGAATTTAAGAATAAGTCAGAGTCCTCTCCAAGTTTCCCTTTTTTCTCCTCTGTTTTTTTTTTCCCCACCTTGCCCACTTAAGAAACAAACCCTGTCCCCCTGAATGTCATGAAATGGTGACTCAGTTTCCCCAAAGACAGGAGATACACAGGGTTGCCTGTGACTTTGATGCCCCTGCACTTGGCTGTGATCAGCCTACCTAGAGTTTTAATATGGAGGACTATCAGGATTAAAATCCTGATTTCTTGCCTCTCCTGAAAATTCAAAAACTCTTTCTTGCCCTGAGTTCACTTTCGGTGTGAGCAGTCAGCATCTGCCGCTTTGCATGGAAGCTTGTGCGTTCCAATTTGCTGCAGTCTCCACTCCTCCTAATTCCATGCAAGTCAGTTCAATTTAAATTGCCTGCTTGAGTTCTCTGGGCTGCGGCATCAGTATCACCTGTTAAGATTTGTTAACATGCCGATCTTTGGGCCCCACCAATCTTCTGGAAGGAAGAGTTGTCAGTTCCTGATGTACAGAAGTATGGATGTGAGTGTGCATATTTTTACATATATGTGAATGTGTATACATGTGTGTGCATATATTATACACACATACAATATATACATATCAGCATGTACTTAGAGGTATTTATTTCACTCTTTGGGTTATAATCCAATACTACTGTGATTTCTTCTCTTGCTTAAGACATCTCAACTTAGGGCACTGGGAACTCTTTCCGTCTGGCTTCAATGCCTTTTCGGTAAATCTCTCCCCACCTCACCCCAGCCTTTTTTTCTTTTTCTTTTTTTAAAAAGCACTTCCTTTAGCACTTTTTGGTACCACAGGTGCCCCCAGGTTTATCTTATATTTTCTGTACCCCAACCTGGAATTAACTAGTTTTCTAAGGATCCTGGTTTCTTTTATTGGAGAAAGGTATTTAGAAACCAAGGCCTGTGTGCTAGGTGTGCTCATTGCTAGTGGGCTGTCATTGCCCCAGCCCCTCTCAATGGACAGGCCTAGGAAATATATGCAGGGATGCTAACTCAGGCATATATGCACATGGATTGATTTCTGTATTTATCTGTGAAAAAATATATATAGTGTACACACACAGTCCATACGGATACCTTCAATTCCAAGCCATTAACCATAGGATTCATCCTAGCCTTGGGGATATCAGATTTTTAATCTTTCATGGCTTTTCTATGTTAACAGTAGCTCAAGAACAGTGGGGGAAAAGGAGTATTTTATAGATATTACTAAAAAACAACAGTAAAAAAACTAACCCCAAGCTCAGCATAATAAAAATGTCAGCATAGCCCCTTACTTAATATTCTTCAGCCCTTTTTGCAGTCTACAATTTGGAACATACAACCTCAGTGTTCCTGAAGGTGAATAGACGTGCCTTACTTCCATTCTTTTTTTAAGATTTTTTCTTTATTTATCTGACAGAGATCACAAGTAGGCAGAGAGGCAGGCAGAGAGAGAGGAGGAAGCAAGCTCCCTGCAGTGCAGAGAGCCCGATGTGGGGCTCGATCCCAGGACCCTGGGATCATGACCTGAGCCAAAGGCAGAGGCTTAACCCACTGAGCCACCCAGGTGCCCCCCTTACTTCCATTCTTATACAAACGCAGTTTGTCTCCAGCCCTACGGAACAATGCCTCTTGTAATGCTTAGCTGGCACTTGTGGATTCTAAATATAAGCCAAGATGCTTCTCAAAGATTAGAATCAGAACTTTGCTTTACATGTGAAATCTTATTTTGAATTCAGGTACACAATTACTCACTCAGAGACTTAATTATACTGCCTTAGGATAGTATTACAATAGTTTTAATTATTTTTTGGGGGGTTACAAAAGTAACCTTTTGTCTGGTTAGGAAGGTGAAGTGACTATAGTCTTTTCGTGAACTTCAAAAACAAATTAAACGTCAGCTATGAAGTTTATCTGTGGTTCCTTCATGTTTATTCAAGAAGCAACCATACTTGGATGGGCTCCTCCTTCCTCTTGTTATACTGAATGTAAATCTTATGCTGCTGGGATGTGTCTTTATAAACTGTGTAGAGAACTGGAAAGAGAGTCTAACCAAGACGGTTCATGGGCCGCTGGAGGTGTGGCTCAGTGGTTTGGAAAACATTCTGGGTTTTAAACAGGAACACCTATAATTATGGAGGCGTCATCCCTTCCATAAAAAAGAAAACAAAACAAAGAAAGCAAAGCCTTTCTACTAACAAGGTGTAGTCATAGCATGTGTTCAGCCTTCCCAAAACCTGTCTGGCATTTGTTTCTGGTCTGGTGGGGGAATATCTTCCATCTTTCTCTGAGCACTCATCAAACAATACAAAGATAAACAATTGGAGGGCAATTAGCAGTCTCTTTGGGGTAACAGGAGAGAGAAGTCACCCTGCTATTAATTTCAAAGGAATTAATCATGGTTTACATATGTGATTTAGTGGCTTAACTTTGCAAGTGGTTGAAAAACAAGGAATCAGCGAAGTTTACAAAAGACACTAGTTTGGAGAACCAGGTTTTGTAGACTACTCTAAAGAACTATCTGTTGAGTATTCTAAGGCTGTAAAGGTTGAGATGGTGCCTTGTAGGAGATCTGCTATGTGCACTGCAGGTCTGTTTCTCAAACTTGCATGTGTGTGAGACTCAACTAGGCAGAGTTGTTAAAACGCAGATCTTGATCTACACCAGTATGTGTAGGGAGGGGGCTAAGATTTTGCATTTTTAATATGCTGTCAGGTGGTGCTCATGGTAGAGATCAGCACATCTCATCTTGCACAGCAAGGCTGTAGATTGTCCTGGTGTTTGTGGTAAGGTAGGATTAAGCCCCTCATACTCCCTTTATATACCTTGAAATTCCCAACATGCTGCACAGTGAACGTCCAGGGGTTAGGGGACTAGAATAGCTTTTTGGAGTAGAGGTACTTGGGCCAAATACTTTACTGTACATTTTAGTTTCTAGGGATTACATTGGGACCTATAGGGCAAAGAGCTATACTATGTAGTATAATTAGTATCATATAGTTAACAGTAACCTCTTTTCACAAGGACTAATTTTAAAAAAACCTAAAAATATTTGCAGGCCATGTTTATTGATGTTTATAGAACTATGCCCTTGAAAGAAAAGCAGGGAAAGCAATCTCTTTCACTGAGTCTACTCTCTGAGATTAAAACCTCAGAAAATGCAATATTGTCTCTCTAGTTTTGATGCCGGCCTTCTGAACAAATTTCATTATTGGGGAAATCCCCCTTTAAACAGAGGTCTTCACCATTCCTTGACTACCTTTTCAAGCCACACAAGTTACTAAAAGGGCTTGGTCTCAGCATGCCTAGTAAGACTGTATACTTTAAAACAAGACATCGTCTGTTGATTTCTGGTGTGGACATGGAGTGACATCAGAACAGAGGACATACTTCTCATGCCTCTTACTGCAAAACACACCATTTTCATTTGCCATACTTCTCTTCTAGGAAGGAAACTTGGAGTGTAAGCATTCATTTTAAGAGTCTGACCGCTTCTACTAAGCTCTCCCTTCCCCCTACTCTCCATCTCTCCCACCAACCCTCCCCTACTTTCTTCACTGTGGTTACCCTCATCTGGATGTCTGCCACACCTGGGGGAGAGGAGCAGTGAGTAGCAGGTTGAATTTGATCTCTACCCTCCATAGCCTCAGATTCTCCCCTGTCTGCGAAGGGATGTGTAGGTTGGCTGTTTCTGAGAAGTGAGGCAGGCTGCATAATATCTCAGTATGGGTGACATGCCACTATTGTGAAGTGGAAAGGGTAAGATGAGAAATTCCTTAAGGTGTCCCAATCAGGACGCCTGGACTCTGATCCTTGTCTGTCTACTAACCAGTTGTTTGACCTTGAAGGATGATTTAACCTCTGTGGGCCTCAGTCTCCTAATCTGTAATTTGAAATACTTGGTTATGCCTGTTTCTCAAAGTGCAGGAGGCTTGCCACTGGAATAGCAATAGATAACACTGAATCACATCATGAGAACTATACTCCTTTGGCAATCAATTTCAATCCCTACAGCTTTTCAAAAAAAAACACAGAGAAGTTAAAATTTTCTGCTGATCCTCATGTCATCAACCCTTTGGGCATTTGGCACTTTCCCTTAAAAAAATTGGTTGTAATTTGTAAATTTTTTTTTTTTTTTGCCCCTCTCCTTTTCTAACAAAGGAGTCAGTGACTGTTTTCACTGTGATTGCTTTTAATTTGTGGAGGGCGATACTGAGTTCCCATTTAAAGAAGTAATAGAGAAAAAAGTAGGTTAACGTAAAGGAAGATACTTAATAAACTTACCATAATAGTTGTAGTCCAATGACTGTTTTGGCAAAAAATGAGGAGGATGGTAACCAAGAAACACTGAATTAGGCGAATTTAAAATTTCTGTTCAACTCTAGACTCACAAAAGCACTCATGTATCTTGTTAAGTGGTAAATGTCCACCCTGTTTCCGTTCCCCAAATGTGTGTGTATTTATTGACAAAGACTTTGCAGAACAAAGTTGGTGTCTGATGTATAGCTAATAGTGTGTGGCGGGGCACAAATGTGGTCCGATCCCTTTAAGGAAATTCTGGCTGCAGTTACATATAGTTTGCTAATTTTCCTTTACAGTGCTTTGTTTTTTTCCTGTTACATCAAATATAGTGAAATGGGGACAAACACCTTTGCCTTGGTGTAATTACAATGAAATTATGTCAGGAACATCTGTTGAAAAGGGGATTTCTATTTGTTTTACGACCAAAAGGTGGCGTCCTACCCCCATGCCCTTTATTTAAAAAACCCTTCTTGCTTTAATTTAACAAAAAGAAACTTCCAGTTGATTACAGATAAAGAAATTAAAATGTGCTCCCTATGAATGTAACGTGACAGTGTTGAAAATGAACAATATGTTAAAGCTGCAGTTAAGTTTCCCCCTAATGTAAGCCAAATGGACACGGAGTTCTTTAATAAGGTGGCACATTAGACAGTATTATATACAAAATTGAGTACAATATATCATGGGATTTACAACCAGGATTTCCTTTTGTCTGCAAAACTTGTTGCCAATCTGACTTTGAGCCCCTCTTTCAAGTGAACGTAGAATTTAAGGGAGTTAAAATACAGAATAAGATCAGTAGCAATCTAAAGATCTTTTTAATATGGCAATACTCACAATTTTTTTTAAAGCTCACCATACAATCTGGAAAACAGGATCAGAGCATGGATTGTTCTTTACAGACTATGAATAAATTTGTCTCATTTAAATAAATTGCTATTTCCCTGAGTTATAATTCTGCAACTCAACACACACCATAACCATGTTGTATCTGGTATAAACATTTTGGAAATGGAAAACAGTTTTCTCTGCCATAGACTGGCTACTTTGTAGGTTTCCACTTAATTTCATGTGAGTTCAGCATATAGAATTTCCAGAGATGTTAAAGTATTGTTGCAACTATGAATTGACTTGACCTATGCTTTTCATCAATGCCTAGGTCATAGAAAGCATTCAATAAATATTAGATATTATTACTGACAGTTGTAGACTGTGAGCTCCTCAAGGGCAGGGGTTTTATTTTTGCAGTCTTCATTGTCTACTATATGGTCTAGAACATAGACGGTATGTCAAAATGTCTTGATGTCTTGAATCAAAGATTAATAGAACCCTAGTCTCTAGAAAGCTAGGAAGTTCTACACAAACTAAAATGCATTTTCTTCATCTAGACTCTAGTCTAAAAGATCCAATAGATGGTCTTGTCTGGATAGCATAGAATCTTGTAAAGCATGCATTCAACATGCATTTTATGCTGGAATTATCTTAGCACAGTCTCCCTTTCTCTGCCTTTATACTGTAGCACTGGTGAATGGCTTTGTTATTTTTTTGCTTGCAAAACAGATACAATTTTAAAGTGGTAGTCTTACATTATTATTGCAATAGAGATTTAGAATTCTTTTGTAAATGAATGTGTAACGATATTTGTAAAAAGACATTATCCATAAGGATTTATAATAACCTTTTCAGGATGTTTATTATCTACAATTGTGCTGGTCTCAAGGAATGGAACAGAACTTGCCCCCCCCCCCCCCCAAGGTACTTTGTAGGAATCCACAGGAGTGGCTTTCAATACATTCTCATTAAGAGTTGGCCTGATACACCAGCCAGCCAGTAGCTGGAAATGCTGGCTTAGGAGTTTGGCAGCTTCTGGGGTGATGGGTCTGAAAAAAATTATTTCTGTTAACAACAACAAGCCATAGAACCCTATATCTCTTTCTCAGTCACATCTTGGAAACAAGAAGTCTTCCTTCTCAATTTGTGTTGTTAAAGAGGAAAGAGATACCAGTGTCTTGTTTTTATACAAATATATGTATATTTTAAAACATTTCATTCAGGCTTCTAATTTACTTCTTCAAATTTCTAAATTCCACCAAACTTCAAAACAGCAAAAAGAAAAAAAAAATCTCACCTTTTCAAAGAATTGGACAGAGTTTTTTGCATGTGACTGATCTCTGGAAGAGCAGGTAATTTGTGTTAAACAACTGATTGACATGCTAGCCTCTGGGCGTTTTCCTAAGAGAAACCGTGGCAAGAACACAGCTCCTGATGCGGCAGCCACTTTCCCCCCAAAGTGGATCAAACTACACATTCCAGCAGTGAGTCTGACAAGGAGGGGGGGGAGCTCGTCCCACATTACATTCTCCCAATATAGGAATACAGGGGGTAAACCCCATCGCTGGCGGGTTTCTGTTTCCCTGCAAACAGGGGTTTGTCCTTCTGTTGAACTTTCACCTCCCGAACTCGCCTTCTTTCATTGGACAAAGTGCAGAAAGAAAGAGGAGAGACCCAGGGAAGACGGGAGAGAGGGAGAAAGGGGGCTGAAAACACCACCCCCACCTCCCCCTCCTTCAACTGTCACTGATGGCAAAACACTTTCACTTTTAACTGGAGGAAACTCACATCCTTGCCTACCCTCTCTCTTTCCTTCTGTATTTTTAGCTCAGAAACCAAGCAAATAGCCATCGCATTCCTATCTTCGTCCCTAGTTGTTAACACTCTCCCTCTCCTTTTTTTCCGGTGGCTGAATGGGCCCCCCATTTCCCCATCTTCTGAGGAATCCTCCCCTCCCCCATGCCCCTCATTTTTCCAGGTCTTTCTTGCCAGATCCCTCTTTTGCCAGGGACTGCTCTGGCGTTCCCTTCCTCTCTCTAGTCTGCAGGGCTCTGCCTCCCTCTCCCCTTCCCCATCCAGTCTGGACGCCCCTCACTCCCATCTCCCGAGAACAGCCCCCCCCCTCTCCGTCCAGGCTGCCCCCTCCCCCCCAGCTTGGCAATTGCGATTTTTTTTTTTTTTTTTTGCTGCGAGCCTTGTTGTTTACCCAGCAGGTGGATGTGACGTCAGGGACGCACAACAGCAAAAAATAACAACATCTCCCTCCGCGACGTGTTGGCCTCTCTCGCGCGCCTTATTTATTTATTTGTTCCGGGAGGCCGGGGGGGGGGGGAGCCGGGTGGGCGCCAGTACCCGTGTGGCCCAGGGAGGGGGCGCGGCGGCTCGCGCTCTGGGGGTGCCGCGGGGCCTTGGGGGCGCGTGAGGCGGAGAGGGGGCCCTGGCAAGAGGCCGGGAGGCCGGCTGGGGAGCGCCCCCAGGCCGGCGCTCCCCGCGCCTCTGCCGCCGCCGCCGCCGCCACTGGCGCTGGCTGGGCTCCGGGAAGCTAGTCCGGAGCGGAGGAATCTATTGTTATTTATTGTGTGGCGGTTGCATGCTGTACTCGCGGCGGCCCGGCCCTCGTCCGGGAGTGCGTGTGTGCGCGCGTGTGTGCGCGAGTGAGTGTGTGCGCGGGGGTGCGCGCGCGGGCGGGAGTGGGCGCGCGCGGGGGAAAGGCCCGAAAACACCTTAGTTTGCACCGAGAGACCATTTGCAGCGGGTGAGTTTGTATTTTTCCATTTCTGCTCCACTTTTTCCCAAGCTGCCTCCTGCCTTGTTTCCGCCACTTTAAACAACAACAACAACCAGCACAAAAAAAAAAAAAAAAAAAAAAAAAGGAAAAAGAAAAAAAGGAAAAAAAAAAAACTACTTTCCACCTCCAGGCTCCACGTGCATCTCCCCCCTCCCCCCGCCCTCCCCTCTCGCCTCTCTCCCCCGGCCCGGGCCCAGGCTCTGGGGTGGGGTGGGGGTTGGGGCCGGCGCGGGGGTTGGGGGGGCCGCCGGCGGTGGCGGCGCCCGCACGTTTGGGTCCATTTCCATAAGTCAAAGGGGGGGGGGCGGTCGCGGCAGCCGAGAGGCGAAATCGTCTTCCCCTCGGCCCCTTCACTCCTGGCTCTGCGCTCTGGGCGATCACCGCGGGGAGAGAAATCAATAAGCCCAGGCCGCCTGGCTCAACTTTCGGTGTCGGGCGTCGGGGTGCCGGCAGAGAAGCGGGGCCGGCGAGGGGCCGGGGTCGAGTCTGCGGCGGGAGGGGGCGCGCGCCGGGAGCCTCGGGAGCCTGAAGTTTGGACTCGGAGCAAACTTTTTCCCTTCGCTCTCCGAGAGTGTGTGCCCCTTGATGCCCCTGGTTTGTAATGATGGGAAGCCCGCATCCTGGGCCCCGCGCATCGGGACATCCCCAGTGCCACACGCGCCTGGCCCCGAACCCAGCGGTGGGGACAGCCCACCGCCGCCCCCGGAGCACAGAAAACTCGGACACACACTCGCGCACCCCCAGCTAGACACGCATCCTCACGCGCGCTGGACCCCGGGAACCCAGCCTCGCCGCGGACCGGCCCGTGACATACGTGGCCAGCTCCGCGGGTGGGAGTGGGAACCGGGTGCGCTGCGGGGAATCGCCGCGTCGGGTCTCCTCCCCTCCACCACACGCACTTTCGGGGTTTCCTCTCCTTCGAAGCTTGGGGGGTACCGGGGAGGTTTCCCAAGCCTGGATCTCTCCTGAGAGGCGCGGGAGCCGCCGCGTCTCTGTGGCCCTGTCCCGGCGGCCGATGGCTCTCCATCCCTGGCCAGCACGCCACCTTCCTCCCCAGCTCCCCGCGCTTCATCCCCATCCCGCGGAGGACTCAGCTGGGCCGGCAGCCGGGACTGCGTGCGCTTCGGGTGGGGACGGCGGCGGCGGCAGCAGCGCCGGGAGCTGAGAGTTTGCCAGTTGCCTCGGGGTCGCGGTCATTCGCTGCCTCCGCCTCCCTTCTCCCCCGCCTCTTGCCCCCCCCCCCCCATACCGCCGCTCGGAAACTTTGATTCCTTCTCCTTTTTTGCCCTGGGCGAGCCCCCCTCCCCACCTGTTGTGAGCTCCGCCTCGGTCCCCGGAGACTGGCGGTGACACACGCGGGCGCCGGGGAGCTCCGCACCCAGAAACAAAGTCGCATGCCCCCTCCCCAGTGTTTGCTTCGAAATCGCAGCCTGCAGCACCCCCCCCCCCCCATCCCGCGCAGCTCCCGCCCCTGTGAGAATAAGGACTAAATAAACAGTTGTAACTTCAAACCTTGCGCCTGTGATCGTATCCCTTTCCCACCCCCTTCCCCCTTCCTCCCCCCTCCTTTTTTGTTGTTGCAACTTTGTAAGATCCTGGGGAAGGTGCTGAGACTTTGGCTCGGGCCGATTTCCCGGTCTCGGGATCCGTGCAGGGATTCCCTAAGCCACATCCTCCTTTCCGTCCACCCGCACTCGCGGGTCCTCCTAGTCCGCCGCCCTCTCGGTCTTGGCCCCCCAGCCTAATCACTTATCCCACCCCCCTCAGTTCCCCCCAACCTGCTCCGGGAAGACTTGCTGAGGGTCGCCCTGGTTTCTTGTCGACCGCAGAACCCGAAAGTTTGCAAGAGGAAGAGAGCGCGCGGCGAGCAAGCGGGCAAGGGGCAGCGGCAGCGGCAGCGGCGCCGGGGACCATGGTGCTGCCGGCGCCTCCTCCGCGGGCGTGAAGGCGGCGCTCCCACTCCCTCCCCGGACTCTGCGGGTAAGTCGAGGCGGCCGCGGGTGCCGGGGCGTGAACGCGGGCGGGGGCAACCGATACCCTAGAGCCCCCGGGGGCTCTCTGCTCAAAGCGCCAGCCTGGGCGGCGCGAGCGTAGGGATGAGGCTCCTGGAGCCAGGATTGTGCCCATCCTCAAGCTGGTAGGTGCTTCGAAATACCGGACTTTATCCCCTTTTTTTCCTCCCCTTTCCTAAATCCGAGAATCTGGAGATCAAAGTTTAGCGTGGAGTGTAAAGTGCTCCGATAAAATATGGTGACATCTCTCCCCCTCTTCTCACCCCACTCCCCTCTTATAACTATTAATTATTTCCAAGTCATTGTGTCCAAATACCCTTGCCGGGCTGATTACAAAGTGTATTGATTTAGTCTGGGCTCATCCTACGCATTGGTTTTAATTCATTTTCCTTTTGCTCGACCAGAAAACCCGAAATGAAACTTATTTCTTCCTCTTTCCAGCACCCCGCCCCCAGCAAACCTCCACCATCACCACCCCCCACCCAGCCCTCATTGCTGAGGCTTGGGCAGAATAATGAAATTAATATAAACATTTCATTTGGTTGCATTTAAGCTTTTCCAGCCCACTTACAAGGGGCTGGTGTTGCTCTCCAGTCCGGTCACAGGTATTTTGTAAGTTTGGATTTCCTTTTTTGCTACTGCTTTTTAAACGGGAATGCTGGAAGGGCATTCTGTATTCCTTTTAAAAGGAGGCTATACCTTGAAACCATCTACACTTTACCTTTGGTTGTCCGTAGGCTTTAGGATTTAGGGCTTGCACAATAGCTGAATTGAAAAACCTGAAGGATATTTAAGGGATTTTTTTCTACTGCTGAAAATGTATTGAAGAATCTCTGCGAATTTTTACCTTCTATCTTATTTCCTTCGTTTTTCCGTAGTGATCATCAGTTTGGGGGGAGATGTCTTAAGTAGAATTTGAAGAGAAGTGGTCAGAGTTCAGGTGTTATCTACTCAGGGTTAGTCTGCATAATTGAGACAGAGGAGTTGCTGTTATTTTCAGTTCCAGAGAGAAATGTATCAAATCTTTTTTAGAATTCCACTGGAGTTTTGATTCTCAAAGTGGAAATACCCATCTCTTTCAGTCCAGGAAAAGAAAATTGAGCTTACAGCTTCAGAGATTTGGAATGGTTTTTTCCCCCCTCCCTGACTTTTCTACTTGAAACATCTCATAATTAAAGAGCATTAAAAATATAAAAAGGAACTCAACTAGTTACCATTCAGAAGATGTCAGCTAAAATCTCACTGCAAAGGGGGTAAAAAAGGTTTAGCATCTTACCACTGGCTGCCTTTTTCCCCCCTTAGACTTTGGATTAGTCATTGTATGGGAGAGAGAAAAAGAAATCAGTTTTTTTTTTTTTTTTTTTGGAAAAGTAAAGTAAACAGCCTCCAACTGCTGAACCTTGACAACCCAAATTAAGGAAGCAGAAGAGATCAAACAGAACTGCTGCTGGGGTGTTGTCAGGAGCTCTACATGGAGAACCCTGGACTATTCGATCAAGCAGCAAAGCTAGATATTCACTAATGCAGAAATGGGCCATTGCAAATGCTGATCTTTGTTGTGCATGCTAAGGCTCAGGAAATACTCGGCCCCTCTCTAGGCAGCATTTGAGTTCCTTATGGATGTTGAGTTGCTAAATAAGTTATTTTTCTCATACAGTCTGGTTTATGAAGAGTGTGCGCGCAAAAAGGTATGGAATGAATATTAAGTCTTCCAGAGGCTGCCTTGCTACCCAGAACTGTGGAGTGGAATTCTTTTTACCAACATTAGACTCCTACACTAGAGTTAGGTAACGTTTTCTCACATCAAGTTTAGAAGATCTGCCTTGTCAGGAAAGCCAAGGTTTTGTATGTGAGGGTTTAAATCTGATGTGAAGCTCAAAAAGAAAAAAAAAAAATCCCTGGTGATGAAGTTTTGTGTCAGCCCACTCTTGGAATTTAAAAAGGCGAGAGGGAGCATTCTCCAGATTAGACATAACCTCTTTTTTTAGATTGACATTCAATATGACCACGTTGCTACTTTTATTCAAGTTCTCTGTAACTTGTCCTTGCTTGTTGTCTAGGAAAATTTAACTGCTTTACATTTTTAAAGGGAGTAGTAACAGCAATTACTTTAGCATTTTGTTTTCACAGGTTTATCAAAGTATAATGAAAGCAACATCAACTATTCAAATTAACTATCTCAAATTAGGGGGGTTATATTGCTGGAGATGTCTGTGAGATTTTGTATTTATATTTAAAGGCTGGAGTAAAAACTGTAACACTTATTTTTTCTTTTTTGCTATAAACTATCCTCAAATTAAATGTCATTTTTAATTAAGTAGAACAAAGTAGGAAATAGGACAAGTAAACACATAAAGAATAAAAATGATTGTTATTTAAGGATTGCATTTTTAATTAACATGTCGATCACATAGTAAGCACTTTTTGTTTTTTTTATGTCAGAGTTTCATAACCATAGTGCCCAACATGTTTCAAAGTGTGTGGCTTTTATTGGATATATCTTTTATTGTATAATTAAACAATGCGAGTTAAACATACACATGGATGCTATTAAGCAATTCTGTGCAATATGTAATGTTTTTCAAAAAGCTATAAATATTTTCTCGTTAAATCATTTGTACCAACAATAACAAAAGTTGACTGGGTTAATATTGAGCTGAGGTATGGTTTTCTGTTAGTAAGTTTTTCCTTGCTTCTCCTAAGACTCTACCTCTGGCCTTGTATATTTGCATTCTTAGGCTCTATTGAAGGATATGTCTGTTTTCAGCAGTCGTTTAAATTAACAAAAGAATTGTGATATTTCCTAAACAAATATATTTATACTTCAGCACGTCCAGTGCCCACATTAAGAAAGTGAAGGGAGAATATAGCAGATGTGACAACTTCTTTTGAATGCAGCTTCCTCTTTGCAGCCAATCTTATTGTGCTGTTTATTTAGTTTTCATGTTTTACTTAAGACTAAAACTCAATTTTGAAATGTTATTCTTGTAAGACGCCACATCACAAAAAAGTATGTGTATTCAGATAACGTTAGTTGTTCTCATACCGATTACATTTCAGTGAGTATGCCAAGAATATTTACAGGGCATTGCAGGAGTTCTGTCTTTTGAAAAATAATTTTAGGCACACGTTAATAAAATTTAAATAGATTGCAGGCTGTCAGAAAATAGTATAAATTTTGTTTATGATTCAGTTACTTTAAGGTACTTACATTAAAGAAACTCATTTAACCCCTGACTGAAGAGCATTAAGAGGGGAGGGAAGCCCTCCAAAGAGCTCCCAGTGCCCTTTGCTCTCCTGATAATCTTAAATTACTACAATTTAATTGCAACTTCAAGGCATTGAGCCTGAGCTATTTCTGTGGGGCTGAGAAAGGGTTTTGAGAGCATAGCTAGATTTGCACAGGTGGCATTTTTGTTTTTCAAAAAAAATGTTTTTGCTAAGGGCTCTTTCTTTTCCTTTCTTATCCTGTTAGGTGTCCTCCTCCTTTTATAGAATTCAGTCATAGTAAATGCCATTTTTTGCTAAGCCAGCCTTTTTTTTTTTCCCCTATTTTTTTTGGACCTAATGTGTATAAAGGTCTCAAGCAAGTAGAGTTTTGTTTTCTAAAGAAAATAACCTTATGAGAGGCATCTGCTGACTAGACATGAGCCAACATATACTTTTACTATTTGCAGGGGATTTTTTTTTTTTTTTTGGTTGATGGTAGTAATCCCACCAGGTGATCAAATACTGAATTTGTGAATCAAGCCAGCAAGCCACGTAAGTTTGCATTTGGGCCCGTGTATTTCCTAAATGATCTTTCTCGTGACTACTTACACTGGTCTGTAGGCCACTTTGCCATAATGCATGCTGTCCAAGGAGCCATCTTAAACCGATTTTTAAAAATACTTCTCTTCCATGGTACTCAGATGAATTAAGGTTAGAGGTGCCAAAAGCTGGAACATCGGCAGGCCATGAGATGAAACAAAATTCCTGAAACAGGGGAAAACCTGGCCAAATATGGGGTATCCTATGCATGACAGTTGTTTTTTGTTTTTTTTTAAAACCCCCCTCTCCCCTGGGACATACATAGTTTATTTCAGTGTGCATGTGATGATGTGGTTAATGGAAATTAAGCCTATTTGGCTGGTGTCGCCAACCTAAAAATAAATGTTGCAAGGAATGTTTGATTTCAAGAAGTGTTTTGGTTTTTCATCCTATAGATAATATTCTTACAATTATGGCTACAAGGCTGGGATTCCGGAAAGAGGAAGTACAGTGGCGTGAAGTACATGACAGTCGGGAGAGACAATTAGTGTTCTTTGTTTCTTTAATAAGTTATTCTTATTAATTACAGTCAGTTGGTGTTAAGGCATTTTTCGGGTTGCATTTAGAAGCCAGTTCCCATTCAGGGGAGGGTTGTGCCAGGAGCTGTCTGCTTTCCCTCATGCTCTTATACCCAGTCATGAGACCTATGGACCAAATTAGCTGTGGATGTCTCTGCAAGGCTTGTTTTTCTTTTTGAAACCCCTTGAGGGCAGTTTTTAATATATGCCCTGCCTTGTGCACAACAGGTGTTTGTTTGGTAGTTATTTTACGGGATTTAAAGTGAGAAAAACATCTCCTACCTCGCCAGCCCCTGGGAGAGAGAACTGACTGAGAGACCGTGGTACCTGAGCAAGTGTGGATGGGCTTTTCCTGAAGGCTCTCCACCAGCTGTGCTATTTAAAGAAGGTGGGGGAGGGGGCTCAATTTCGTGCCTTGATATTTGCAATTAAGTTGTAGTAATTCAAGATTGCCGAGATAGTGCAAAGGGCAGTGGGGACTTTTTAGTGGTCTTCTCTTGACGCTTAAAGCTGCTCAGTCATGGGGTTAAATTAGTTTCTTCAATCTGAGTACTTAAAGTAACTAAATCGTAAACAAAATTTATATTAGTTCCTGACAACTAATAATCTATTTAAATTACATTAAAGTATCTAGGCAAAAATTTAATTAAAGACAGAAGTACTGTCAAGCCCTGTAAATATCTTGACAGGTCTACTCAAATGGAACTGATATCACGAAATATTTACATATGTCTGGTGTGTTCGGGAACATCTCGGCAGTGCCTGTGCAAAGCTAATTGCACTTTCTTTCCAAATCACATTTTTAATAAAATAGTTTCTTTTTTTTTTTTTAAAAGGAACATGAATACATACAAAATTGTGTTCAAATGTTGTGTTTACTATTTAGTTCTCTCCTTAGGAGCACTCTGATGGGTCTATTTCCTCCAGCTGCTGCTAATTCAGACAAGCGGCTGAAATGGAGAGATCGCCAACTAGAAAACTCATGTCATTTTGTTTTATTTCAACAGTTTGTAGATAGCAGAGGTTAGTGTGTTATGGGACAATTTGCTGAGGGGGAAAAATGGGTATAACATTGGCATTGTGAGGTTCCTATTTAAATTAATTAAATAGAATAGATTTACTTAGGAGGGGACAAAGGTTTTTCCTCCTGATTTTTGTATTTGGATACATATTTATTTCTCAGTAGTAAGTCGGGTGGACATCTACATTTTGCTAGATTACTTGATTTTCGCTGATACTGTGATCAGCTGTATTTACTAGGACCCTGAATAATATTTCTAGCATCAGGCTCAAAAACTGAATTCCTGAGGTTTCTTTTTTCTCCCTTCCAGCTCTGCATTTGAGTCATAATGTGATTTTTCTCCGCTCCAGGTTTCCTGTCTGTGAATTAGGGGTAGTATTTTAAGGTATGTTCTCCGTGCTTAGTGATCTAATGGCACAGGTGCTGTGTTATTACTCAGATTCTTTAAGATATTCTTGTTGCTTTCCGACATTGACCCCAGCTCTTGTGGGGGAGGATGTGGTATGTGTTTTGCCTCTTTCTCCTCCTGTCCCAGAGCCCCGAGTTGGTGATGCCTGATCAGAGGTGTTGGCAGCCTCCTCTCCTGGGGACAGGTGAGCACAGAGATGGAACACAGATGCTCCCATGTGAAGTGGAAGGAAGTTGCAGTTGGTCCTAATTCAACATGTGGCAAAGAGGGGGCTTTGCTCACCTGCTTCCAGGTCATTGTGTGTGTTTGTGTATGTGTCAGAGAATTTTATTAAAACACAGAATCTTGGATCGGAATTTTTGCTGACTGATGAGAGAATGCGTTTTAAACGAACTTCTCCTGGTAATTCTGAAGCATACTAAATAGAGGACTGTGGACCAAGTGATTTGTACTGCTAGAGATTCCGGAACTGCAATCTTTTATCTTCTTTTGGATTTTTCTGGTGAATTTTATGTTTTATCTTGAGGCCTGTATTATTTTTAATGAGTTCGGATTTCCATTAACAATAAAAACTGGTGGTTTTCTAAGTATGTATGAATATGGGAATCACGGCGGAGCTCTGGTTCCTGACACACACTTAGCTGCTCTGCTCCAGGGTGTGCTGTGTCTGGGGTGGGGCCAGGGTTTGCATTTGGAAAAAGCTCCCCACGTGATTCTGATACCCACCAGAGTGGGAGAACTGGACCCCTCCATTGTCAGAGTTGGACGAAAGCCTGCAACTCTCCCAAAGGATTTGACTTCACTGTTTGGACCTCATGAAATCTGAGAGGCGTGCAGGCTCCCTTTTGAGTCAGGCACCAAAAGAAACATAGATACGTAGAGAAATAGAGGCAGAACATGGGCGTTGCAGTTCCACAGAGTGGTGGGAACAAGCTGGAACATCAGTAGCTTTCACCAAGTACCAGACGTTTCCTTTCCCATTATGCCCTTTTTGCATCCATGTTTCCAATGGGCGTTGTCATGCTGTAGCTACCAATTAGTGTCAGATGGCTTTCTGAAGTCTTTTTTTTTTTCTTCTGAGTATTTCATCTTAATTTTAAAATCTGAACTGTTTACTCATTAGAGTAACCCTGCTGGCACAAGTATTTCGATTTTCTTAGGCATCTTGGGACATTCCCTACCATTGTATGTGATGGGGTCTGGAGGAATATTGATGAAAATAGCTTAGCCAACAATGCCACACAAATAAAGCAGAGTTCTAAGAAGAATGCATCCTACAAGATTAGGAGATAAAGGAAGATAAAATGCTAAGAAGGCTTGTTTAAGTATTCAGGACTTCAGCTAAAGATCTAACCACTAAGATCAAAAGAGTTTTTAAAATAAAAGTTGTACAGGCATTTTTTTTGGATCTGTATTAGTAACAGTGCCTTTTGAAGTTACTAAAGTGTTTATCTAAAATGCCCTCACCTAAATTTAAAAAAAAAAAAGAAAAAGAAAAATTCCATTTGACTTTGGGTGTGGCTTAATTTTAACAGACACCAAAAAGTTGGCAATTGTGTTTATGTTTAGAACCTCACAGTTGCTTGTCTCTAGGTTCGGGAGGCATTTGGAATATCCCTGTAATACAGAGTTCTTTTATTGCTGTTTGGACCCCGAAGTACTTTTTCAAAAAATCGCTGATAGGTCAAGTTTTACAACTAGCTGTCTCTACCCTTGAGTAAAGGGTTTCCATAAAGGATAAATGGAACTGATTGAAAAAAAAAAAATAGATGGTGCCGAGGAAGAGGACGTGTAGTATTACCACTGTCCCTGGTTGATGAAATCTACAGCGTGATGTTAAATCGTTCCTCCTTGTTTGTTAAGAGGATGTTAATCATTTCATTAAGAAAGGTTAAGTAATTAACTGATTTAGCATTAGGGAATCAATGACAGACCTTTTTAGTGATGTATTATAGAAATTTTCTAATAGAAAGTTTGCCCCATTTAATTGCTTGGAAAGAAGCTAGCGGGACCTTGGGAAGGTGGGGGTGGGGCATGTGTTCCGGGCAACTGTAAATAACTTTGTGGAGAAACTAGTCTATTAAAATAGAAAATTGTTCACTTTCAGGTTTTCTTTTATGACCTGCATCAGGCATGTTGTTGCAGACCTGCTGTTTTGCATGCCTCCTCTGGGTTTAGGAAGGGTTCAACTTCTTAAATGTGTTCATGTTATTTTCTAAATAATGGCTTTTGTTGCAGTAGGATGCATGTTGACAGTAAATGCACAGTCGTAACTTGGGTAAGCTTACAACAAATTCTTCTACTTGTAGGAGCAAGCCATCTCCTTGCCGCTGACTGGGGGTGCTTCTCCCTTTTGTCTCACTGTCCTTATGGTGACTGCCGCACAAGGCTCAAATATGCCTGCCGGGATGGGGATGGGGTGGGGGGGTTGGGTGGGATAAACTCTCCATCTGGCCAAAATTTACTTTTCTCTTAGACCCTTTTGTCCCCGAATCATCCACAAGGTGTGGTTCTAGCTTATTCTCCGTGGGCACATAACTCACTTCAACTCAAAATCAGAAAGACGCGTTACGAGAGATCTGTTTTCTGTGTTCGTTTTTGTTTGTTTCTGTTAGGAAGCAGGACAGGCCCTTTTACTAACTCGAGCGATCCTCTGTGCCTTAGAGATGACTTTCCTGTTGCAGGGGTCCTGAGGGAGAACTCTTGAAGGTAGAAATAAAGCACTTTTGGAAGCACCGAACATGGGTTTTATATTGGGACGCAGCACTTAGTGTTGTAGCAAGTGCCCCAACTGTTGAATTAAATGTGATGTCTTGACCTCAGACACTCCGATCTTTGAGTTGCGAATAACTTCCGATGAGAGAAATCTGGCAGAATTTACGAAGCCATTTCATTAAGACTGTGTACGACACCAGAAAGGTGCAATTCAGAGAAAACCCCGGTGAGCCGGCCGCATACCTGCACCTCCCTTCAGAGAGGGCAGCTTTCGGGTCCAGGCGGATGGCCCTTCATCTTACCTCTGTCCCCGTGCCCTGGACTTGACCTCTGCTCTCTGCTGGCCGTTTTTCATCCCCTGGATTTCTTCATGCTTTTAATACATATGCATGTATTCCCCGAAATAGAGGCTTTTCTTATGCATCTTCAGGTGTGTATTGAAGGCATACTACTGTATGCAGTCTTCAGCAACTGCTTTTTTTCTTTCCTCCTTTTTTTTGGTTTAGTAGATTTCATAAAATTCATCCACGTGGGTACATGTAGCTCTGGTTCATTCATTCATTCTCCCGCTTGAACCTTTTGAGGTGCTGAATAGTATTTGAGACTAGTTTTTTGCATTTAAACCCAGCCGCATTCTTCAATATTATATATTAAAAATTGAGAATTAAGGTGAAACTAGCAGTCCTGACTCGAACTTCGTAATTTGTTCATTTGCCAGTGGTTTTTTTTTTTTTTTTTTGCGGGGGAGGTGGGGGAGCCGGAGGGAGGATTTTAAAATCAAACATTTACCAGGGAACTTGATTTAAAAAAAAAGAATAATATATCAAGTGGTTGATCTCTTACATTTAAGGAAAAAAAAAAAAACAGGCTAGGCATTCATCTGAAGGAGCCTAGCCATTTTCTCATTCTTATTTAAAGACTTGGCTTAGAACTTAGCAGTTACATATGCAGGGTAGCAAGTTAAAAAGCGATGTTTAATTAACAGGCGCTTTATACTTCTGTATCCTTGTTATGATATAGCACCTTGTTCTTCAGTGTAGAAAGTGATTTCTGCATATTTTAAAGGACTGGCATCTTTATGGTAAGAAAGCCATATAAATAAAGATATACTCAGATGAAAATCGGAACATGTTTTTAAAATAGTGTGTGTCTACTTTCAGCTCTGTTATCAAACTTGCTGCATAAGCCGGAGTTGATGCTCTGTGATTATGCTAATGACCAAAGGAATCAATGATGCGCGACTAGATGAAATCAGTGGTATCACCAGAGAGAGTTATCAGTTTTTTTGTCATTAAATATTAGTGATAAATAATACACTGTTCATTTCGAGTAGATGGAACATATTTAATTCTGATGTACAGAGTTTCGATTTAGTCAGGCTTATTGCAGAGTGAAAGGATCATCTTTTATAATTTAAGGGGAAAGATAAAAGGCGTTTGTGTTTGTGTGGCTAACGGACTTGGGTCATAGAAATGTTTACTTTGACTGGCCAGGGAAGGCTGGGAAAAGTTTTTCTTTTCTCCTAGACAACTTGGATATTTTTACTGATGTTTTATTAGGAATATCAGATACTCAGTAAATAGCGTAAATGACCAGAGATGTTAAACAAAATGAGTCTAAAGGTAGATAGTGTTTCCCCGAAGAATGGAGGAAAAGTATAACAAAGGGAGAATGTTTGGACAACGCTCTTTTTAGCACACTGGTGTGTTAAACAGGGACCATCAGAGTCCGTGTTACCATCAAACAATGGCTTTAATTTTTAAAAAATCAAGTTTTTCATAACAAAGTTGTACTTGGTGATGGTTTATTTAAAGAGAAGTTAATACTTCAAACTGAGCATCTTTTTCCAGGTCGCTGAAACCTTGTGGGAAAACACTGCTACTGCCTTCTTTGTTGCACAGGGGTTTCTAAAGCAGTTCTCCCTCAAAGGCCTGCCTTGCTGGATGGAATTCAGCAGGTGTTTACTACTGTACAGTGGTACCAGGTGACAGGAGAGAAAATCAAGGAATAATTAGCTGTGGTTTATAGGACATAAAGAGAGAGTGATTGAAGTCAGTAAAAGCAGGAAATCAGATTGAAGGCTGCTGTGATGTTAGTTTTTAAAAATGCATTGACAAAATGATTCCCTTGAAAGCAGACTACCACCCTGGCTTGTGCTGACTGTGTTCTGCCATTTTCCTGTCTGCCGTCCTGTCCACCCATGTTGGCTTTTACCAGCGATACCATCTGGTCTTCCAGCAGTGGCCTTCTCTGTGGTAAGGCAGGCCAATTGGGTCAACTTTTGTGATCTGGCAGATGTCCACTGGGAGCTCAGATCAGGCCAGGCTCATTTCTATGTGTGTCCAAAGCCAAGATTTCAACTTGGTGAAAGGCTGTGGAATTTATTTCCCAAAGTGCTGCCCAAACTCTGTTCTTCTTTTCTTCAACTGCCTCCTTGGGCTGAGATGATTGCTTAATGCCCTTAATTATGCTGGATCCCTCTGTATTTTTGAACACCTGTGCATAATTCAGATCATGGGTGGTCACAGAGCCTGGCTCACCAAACAGCTTCTCTTTCCGAATGGGAAAATCCCAAGCAGCCTGACCATGCCCCATGTGTGAGGAGGCTGAAAAGAGATTTAAAGAGGATGGAATGTTTCCCTTGAATTTCCACTATTCCCTATAAAATATCCTTAGTTCTTACATCAGGGAGGGTCCTAGGATGAATACCTCAGAAATCATGTTTAATAAAGTCTTCATACATTGCTGGTGGGAGTACATCATTGTCATAGCCACTTTGGAAGATGGTTTGGTGGTTTCTTATGAAACTGAACATATTCTTTCCATATGATCCAACAGTTGCCCTACTTGGTATTTACCCAAAGGAGTTGAGAACTTACGTCCAATTAAAAACCTGCACATAAATGTTTCTAGCTGCTTTATTCATGATCACCAGAATTAGGAAGCAGCCTAGATGTCGCTCAATTTGTGAATGGGTAAATACCAACCGCGGTACAGCTAGACAGTGGAATATTCAGCACTAAGAAGCAATGAGGACATCTGGGCAGGTTCTGTCAGTGGAGCCTGTGACTCTTGATCTTGGGGTTGCGAGTTTGAGTCACCCCTCCCTCCCAACTGGGCATAGAGAGTCCTTAGGAGAAAAAAAAAAAGGAGGAGGAAATGAGCTGTCAAGCCATGAAAAGACATGGAGGAATTTTAAGAGCATATCATGGTGGGAAAGAAACGAATGTAAAGAGGGTGCTTACTGTCAGTCTCCAACTGTAGGGCATTCTGCAGGAGGTGGAACTGTGGCAGCAGTACATGTATCAGTGGTTGTTGCCAGGGGCTGGGGAGAGAGGGATGAATAGAGCACAGGGGATTTGCAGGGTAGCGAAAATATTCTGTGTGATACTATAATGGTGGATGCATGTCATGATACATTTGTCCAGACTTCTAGAATGTACAGCACCGGGAGTCAACCATAATGTTGTCATGTAAACTGTGGGCTTTGGGGGATCACGCCATGTCATTGCAGATCCCTCAGGAGGAACAGCTGTGCCACTCCGGTGTGGGATGTTGATAACAGGAGAGGCTGGGCGTGAGCGGGGCCGGGGGATATGGGAAATCCTTTAATTTCCCTCTAGAGCATACACCGCGCTAAAAAACGAAGTCTTAAAAAAAATTCCTGGGTTTTAAGATATCCATATGCTTATCTTAAAATATATATACAGCCCTTTGTCCACTTTACCCGTGCCAAATGAACATTAACATTTCTTGTGAGAACAATGAAGTAGGCAGGGCCGATTTGCTTTTGAGATGGGGTATTAGTGTGGGAACTTTCTTGGCTCCCCTATTCCCCAGAGTGGGATCCTTTGAGCATGATAGAGTCCTCAATGATGACCTGATCCAGGCCACCCCTTGTCTAACAGGAGGCTTTGATTCAGAGAGGGAAACTGACTCTTGCTGCGTAAGGTAGCCACTGAGATGGAATGCAGCCCTGCTACCTGTGATAATATCCATACCTGTACTGACACATTTATGTAGATGTGATCGGATAGATTTAAGCACGTGCATTCCTGTGTATCTATATTTTAAAAAACAAAATTATAGATAATACTCTATATGTTTATTTACATGCATTTATTTTAATCTCTATCAAGAGCATTTTTTCTGTATCATAGTCCCTTTTTTGTTAAAGATTTTTAAAAATTTAAAAAAATTTTTTTTAAGATTTTTTAAAGATTTTATGTATTTGACAGAGAGAAAGATCACAAGTATGCAGAGAGGGAGGGAGAGCCTGACGTGGGGCTCGATCCCAGGACCCTGAGATCATGACCTGAGCCGAAGGAAGAGGATCAATCCACTGAGCCACCCAGGCGCCCCAAGATTTTTGTTTTTAATTAATTTGACAGCGAGCACAAGCAAAGGGAAAGGCAGAGGGAGAAGGAAAAGCAGACTCTCCGCTGAGCAGGGAATATAACTCAAGATTCAGTCCTGGGACCCTGGGATCACAACCAAAGGCAGACTCCCAACCGACTGAGCCACCCAGACGCCCCTGTATCATGTTAGTAACTACTTGCTCTTCAATTATATGCATGTATATTTTCTTCCCCTGCAAAGAAACCCTTTTCAAAGATAGCACCGTAAGGACCAAATTGTTTCTAATGTTTGTATTGTAAATACGAGGTTTTTCTTGGGATTCATGTGTTACACCTGGGTGCTTTCGTACTGTTGTGTGTCTCTATGGTTGGGAGGTTTACCTTTTATTGTGGAAAACAGAGGATAGGTCAAGGATTAGGAACTGAGTTTTAGGTGAGTGCTTTTGATTTTTACAGCCCCTTGAGGTCAGAATGTATGCTGTCCTGTCATCCCTCCCTTAGACCCAGTAGCAACATCGGTGTCTTTTCCATGGGTTCTGACAATGATATTGAGCATATTTTGCCTTGTAGGTTGGATCATGTATTGGGCGTGACATGAAGAAATGCTTGATTTGTGCATTAAATATCAATTTTTGAGAATCTAGGACATACCAGCCAGGAGGTCACATACAGTGTAAATAGCCCATGAAACAAATGATCTATTTATCTATCTATCTATTTAAAAAAAAAAAATCAAAGTAAACTGTCTTATGAGACTTTTGCAAATTCAAAGAATAAAAATGTGGGGGTGGACCAGCTGTCCAATTTGTGGGGCCCAGTACAAAATTAAAATGTGGGGTTCCTTGTTAAATATTAAGAGTTTTTGGAGGGTGATAGCAGAGCACTAGACCAAGTTCAGGGCCCTCCTGAGCGAGGGGCCCTGTGTGGCTGCACTTGTTACATACCCGTGAGGTTGGCTCTGCTTGGGGTTTACAAACTGTCTCTCAGGGCTTTGCTTCTTGCACCCAGATTTTCTCCCCTGCAAAACAGGAGGACCAGGCTGGGACAGGCGTGGCTGGCTGAGGCCCTCCTCTGCCATTAGCACTCGGCGCTCTTGACTTAGTCTCCGTTACTGAATCCAGATTGGGCTCAGGTTTTTGTTTTTGTTTAGTTTCAAGTTTGTATTTAAATTCCAGTTAGTTAACAGAGAGTGTAATATTCATTTCAGGGGGATCATTTGAAAGCACATTCCTCTCCGTGGGCTGGAAGGGCTGCTGAGTGTTGAATATTGGCCATCTTCTGGGGTCGGTGTTCTCTGTGTGCATTTTGCAGGGGCCGGTGAGGGAGACTAATCCTGGTCGTGCTTGCTCTTTCTTTTATTCATCTGTAGCCCTTTTTCCAGGATCTTGCCCGTACCTTCTGTCTCTATGACCTTTCCTGTTCTTGTTACCTGCCCTTGGCTTCATTCTGAAGGGGCCTGCTGGACCCAGAATCTGAAGGCGGCCTCAGAAAAGAGCTTCTGCTGTTTTGTTCCTTTTATCCCAAACTCATTTATTAAACAAGCAGTTTTATCTCAAGGGTCCCTGGTTGGTTTCTTGCTTTTAGGAATTAGAAGCTCATGAGGCCACGTGTCACAGAGGCGTGGTTGGCCCAAGCTGCACAAGAAGCAAAAATTATCTTCTGGGATGTTCTCCCTCTGCATTGGGCAGTCGGAACATTCTCGTTGATGAAGGTGAGCTTCCATAAGGTGGTTCAGATCCAACGCTGTTTGAAGAAAATAATGTTTGTTTGTTTGGTTTTTTTCTTTGTAGAAGTAGTACTAAGTTTTAGAATGGTAACATAATTGAATGATTCTGGAATATTTTGCCTTGGGCCAGGTAGGCCAGGTAGTTTTTTTTCTGTCTAGAAGTACGCACTGATTCTCTTTCCTTTGGTGGCTTCGGACCCCGAGCAGGTGGCTGAGTCCTTGAGGCTGTTCATCTTAGTGGTAGTGATAGTGGCTGGTGTGCAGACTGACGGGAGGGGCAAATGAGCGAATGTATGTAACATGCTTAACAGAGAGCTTCCGGCTTGTCCTAAGCACTTGGTTTTTGGTG